>NC_083114.1:7232393-7917132 GCF_949774975.1 Lagenorhynchus albirostris
GTGCTCTTTTCTTTTCTTTTTTTTTTTTAATATATATTTATTTTAATTTTTGGCTGCGTTGGGTCTTTGTTGCTGTGCGGGTCTCGTTGTGGTGAGCGGGGGCTACTCTTCGTTGCGGTGCGTGGGCTTCTCATTGCCGTGGCTTCTCCTGCTGCAGAGCACGGGCTCTAGGTGTGCGGGCTCCAGAGCGCAGCCTCAGTAGTTCTGGCTCGTGGGCTCTAGAGCACAGGCTCAGTAGTTGTGGCACAGGGGCTTAGTTGCTCCGCAGCATGTGGGATCTTCCCGGACCAGGGCTCGAACCCACGTCCCCTGCATTGGCAGGTGGACTCTTAACCACTGCACCACCAGGGAAGCCCCTCTTTTATTTTCTTATTGCCTAAGGCTGCTATTGCCCAAAGATGGCAGAGTTGAGTAGGGTCCATATAGCTCACAAAACCAAAAATGTTTACTCTCCGGCCTTTAAAAGAAAACGTTTGATGATCCCCAGCCTAACAGATAGAACCCGTTCATTTTACACATGAGGAAGGGAGTCCCCCATGGGGTAAAGGGACTCAGTCAAAGTTACCTGCCCATTCAGGAGTCCCCCATGGGGTAAAGGGACTCAGTCAAAGTTACCTGCCCATTCAAAGACCAAGCTATGCTTGGATCCCCTGTCTTCTAATCTTTTCCTTTTTACCTCAGTATACAGGAGGATGGGCATGGGGGAGGGCAGTGACTTAATTTGCAATAAGGATAACCGAGTTCATGGATTAGTAGCAAAAACAATCCGAGATAACTTTTATTTTTAAGGGAAACACAACTACCTTCTGAGAGCATCAACTGAAACCCAGGAGAGCTGGGAACTGTTTTTAAGCTCTTTTGACAAAGAATTCATATGTATAAATGTTTTATTATGCTTGTGAGCCAAACGTGGAGGATTAAACCAGGATTTGAGCTTTTGGATTCATTTACCAAGTAATAGGCACTTTTCTTGATTGCTGGTTTTAATTTTTCTTTAAATGAGTAGATTCCCATCTAACTTTATTACAGCAGGAGCTAATGTGAGTTTCTGGATAAGTTTTCCAGTAGAACCCTTTTTAAAAGCATTCCTTGAGCTTCTCTTTGTTACAAATAATTGGAATACTTGAGAGAGCAGCCCTGATAATTCTCAGTTAATAAAAGTTGCCCTGAGAAACTTCTGCGCCCAAAAACATCAGTGTGTTTTCATCTGTCCATCTGTGTTGAACAAATGTGAGACTAAAACGATGCTTTTATTTGGCACATTCAGTTGATTGAAATAGGTGTGTGTGTGTGTGTGTGTGTGTGTGCGCGCGCGCGCGCGTGTGCGTGCGTGTGTGTTCATGTTTTTTATTTTAGCTGTATTATTTTTCTTTCATGGACTCTTTCTTAATGGGAAGCTGTGAGCCCTTAAATCTTACTATTCATCTGTTTCTGTGGGGTTGCGTTTTTCCCTCCCAGAGAATTCATTTTAATCTGTAATATTAAGGTAACACTTTAGTACACAACACGTCTCTCATTTCTCAGCAGTTTTTAAGCAGTTTTAAATTCTCCTGGAATTTTGACAGGTGCCAAGTGGGTTAGAGAGTCATTCATGCTGCCAGGAAGTTGAAGTCCCATAAAAATCAAAACACAAAGCAGACAGAATTTTATTGTTTGCTAGTGTTACTTTGAAAAAGACAACTTGTTGGTCAACAGTGTAAGAACTTTCCTCATTGGATGTTAGGTGGGGTCGCCAGTTAGCAGCAAGTGGTTCAGATCTGGAATAAAATAGAATGTATGGCCTAGGACCCAGCAGTTCCACTCCTAGATATCTACCCAAGAGAACTGAAAACGTGTCCACACAAAAATTTATACATGAATGTTCATAGCAGCATTATTCATGATGGCCAGAAACAACCCAAATGTCCATCAGCGAATGAGTGGATAAACAAAATGTGGTCTGGGAATTCCCTGGCGGTCCAGTGATTAGGACTCCACGCTCTTACCCACAAGGGCCTGTGTTCAATCCCTGGTTGGGGAACTAAGATCCCACAAGCTGCTCGGTGTGGGCCCCCCCCCCACCAAAATTAATATCCGAAACAAAATGTGGTCTGTCCCTGCAATGGGAAGTTATTCAACCATAAAAAGGAAGCAAGTACTAATGGGTACATGCAACATGCATGGGTGAACCTTGAAAATATCGTGCTAAGTGAAAGAAGCCACACACACAAAGCCATATGTTGTGTGATTCCATTTATATGAAATGCTTAGAACAGGCAAATCCATAGACCCAGATAGTAGATTTGTGGTTCCAGGGAGTGGGGTGAAGGGGTGACTTCTCACGGGTGAGGGGTGTCCTTTTGAGGTGATGAAAATGTTCTAAAATTAGATAGTGTTGGTGGTTGCACATCTCTGTGAATATACTAAAAACCCCTGTAATGTATGCTTTTAGAGAGTGAGTTTCATGGTATATAAGTTATATCACAATAAAAACAGGCATATAGAAGTAGGTGGGTGAGTTGGTGACTTTCCTGGTGTCCTTCTAGAACAAGTCCTTTGATGCCTCAGTTGGGCATTCCTTCTGCCCGATTCCCAAACTTTGGTGGGCATTGAAGCACATGGGGAGTTTGTTTAAAAATATTGACACACAGCTCCTGCCGCAGACCTACTGAATTGGAATCTCCTATTTGGAGCGAGTGAAAATTTCTGCTTTATATCTTTAATTGTTTTCTGATAGTCACCACCTATTTTTGACATCTAAGGAGACAACCAGATTGATGATGGCATGGTCAGTGGATCAGATATTCTGACGCTGAAGAGTCCATTGAAATCCAGTTTTTCTCTTGTGGAAATTCAATGAGAAAATACAATTTTCTTCGAACAAGTAAACGTGCATTATAGTCCCAAGGTTAAATAAATGGTTTATGGTTATATAACCATAAACCATTGTAGTTAAAGTAGAATCTCGCGGAAAAACGACTTGAAGACAAATAACTCAATCTTACAGTGACAGGATATAGAATGAGAATAAAATACCAAGAAAGGCCCTTCACCTGGCTTGTGTTTATACTTTTGTGTTGTCAGGGTAGCAGACTTGCAGATATCTCTAGCCTTTATTCTTGTCTACATAACAGGATGTAGTGGCAGTTCTTATCATTTCACAGCTTTTGAGTCAATAGCTCAAAAAACATTTTTTTTTGAATCTCAGTATTTTTGCCATTAAAAAAATAAAAGACGTATGAACTCTGGTTTCAACTTTGTTTCTAGCTGCAACTAAGTCAAAGGCTTTGGGGCTTCTACTGTTTTCATTTTCCCATTCTCTGTAGCACTCTGACATCTAGACATCTGAACACCATCCTTGCCTTCAAGGAACTTGGAGTCTAGTGAAAGAGTTCTAGGCCTTGGAGATGTAAGAAAGCTGTAAATGTTTTCTTCCTTCATATTTCTCTTCTCTGGAGAACGTTATCCCGGAATGTCCTAGCTGGCCTCTGCTTTGCTTAGGACATACGTACCAGTGTAGGGTCACCTTGCCCTCATCATCACTTTGCATAGCCCAGTGGCCTGGTGAGTGTGGTGGGATCGGATTGTATCCAATGACTAATCCAGCCCTGTCACGCTAATCCATCCATGTAAAGTGGTAGGATCTTTACCAGGCATTAGATCGACCTGTATTCATTACAGGCCGAGAAAAGTACAAGGTGATCGTGAGCTGTGTATCCATAAGGAATGACCTTTGCTTGGGTTGAACTCTGGTGTGTGATGACTGCATTTCTAGGGCAGTTGTAGTGCCTCTGGTGGCGGGGGGGCAAGGCAGGGTCAGGACTTCTAGATCCAGGTGAGCTGTCCTGCAGAGATTCAGGTAGAGTCGATGTCTCACGGGGGATGGTCTTGAGGCCAGAGGCTGTCCACAGAAGGATTTTATTTTGTGTTCACCATCCTTAAAGATGTTGAATGAGTTGCCAACATTGAAAAATTGGGAAATTTTTCATACCCACCCAGATACTTGTCTCCTTTTGAAAAATTGTGAGGTATGGCCGCATGCGACCCGCCTTCCTGCCTGAACGCCACCGGGTGGATCTGAGCAGGTTGCCACCACTCCTGATTTTTCTTCTTCTCGAGTCTGCTTCATGCAAGCATCTTACATGTCCAGGCCTTGAGCTTTGACCTGTGTTTGGACATAGCCTCATGGCTTGACAGCAAGTATTGCAGGGGAAAATTAGCATTAGGCATAAAATCAGGAATGTATTTTATAAATGCACTTGGAAATAAGAGATTATGAAAGGGGACCAGGCAAGAGATGAAAGAATCGGGAGAAAGGACTGACCGGTCCACTTCAGGAAGAACTTTCAGACTCATCCCATACTCTGCCTTATTCCTGGAGCTTTTATGTGCACCCGACCTATTAGTGCAGGAAGCATTGCCGTTTGGGGGCTTCTGTAAAGCCTGTGTGTGTGCGGGGTGGGGGTGGGGCAGTGGGAGCACGTGGCCGCAGCAGGAAGTTGGGGTCCACAGGGAAGGGCAGTCTGGACAGAGATAGCCATCAATGCTGTTTAAAGAGTTGGGTCCCACGGAGTCAGTGGAACTCCTGGCAAAAATGGAAATTATCCATAGGTTATATTCTGATGAGTGAGTGGGCCAGGACCACGTGAATGGATTATCAAGCCACAAGTGTTTGCTCAATGCCTTCTCTGTTGCCGTCTCTCATTATGCACTTGGATGGCTCCTTGCAGGGGTGGTGTGGGCGAACACAATGCAAATGGCTTCGAGAACGCCTCCCAGTGGAGATGAGATTGTTAAAGGAGACTTTCCTCGTGGGTTGCAGTCCATTTTCTTTCCTGCCTGAACAGACCTCTGCAGGTCCCTTCCGGCTCTAAAATCCTGTGCAACAGGGAGTTGCCACACCGCCGTGCTCCTCACCCACCACTGCTGGGGAACGTGCCTCGTACGGAGAGCTGGCGTGGTGTCCCGGCGATCAGATCTTCACTGTTGGAGGAAGGTCTTGGAGCTGAGGAACAGCCTTTTTGTAATTTCAGTCCAAGATGGATTCCGGAGTAGGCAGTACTCTTCCAGGAGGTGTGGGAGGAGGATGGGGTGAGAAGTTAGTGGCGCGGGATGAGTGTTGATTGCGTGCGCTCCCCGGCAGCGGGGTGCTGGGCTGGGCACGGGGCTCTGGGAGCCTCCCCTGAAGGGTCTTGCTGTCCTTGGAAGGTCATGGGCTGGGCCTTGTACCCAGCGGAGCTCCTGGACATTCCTGTGGAGTGATGCGCTGCCCTGTTGCCGGCTGTGCTTATTAGCACCTGTGTACCCAGCCCGAGAAGAAATAGCCCCTGCAATGGGTGAGAGCAGAGGAAGTTACCGAGCGGTCCAGCACAGGGATGGACTGCGCGAAGAACGTGCTGGAGGGGGGTTCTGCCCCCCGCCACCTCCCCAGGCATTCAGCCTTAATGGCCCTTGTGGGGATCTAATGGGGGTGGGGTGGTCTCGGGGACTGGGGATACTTGGGGTAGGGAGGTCGGAGCAGAAGCAGTTTTCCAACTGGTACAGACGTTTTTCACTGTTTGAACAACCAGTCTGACGGCACTCGTGCTCTGCGTGGCTGCCTGCTGGGACATGTACTAGGGCCGGGGCTTAGTTGTCCCCTGGTCCCTGGTGGTCCAGTTCCTTGCTCCCCCTCTGGGCCCTGCCACAGACCCGGACCCTCTGCTTCTGAATCCCTGGACTCCTCTGTCTAGACTTTCTGGCCCCCAGATCAACTCCATAGGTTAGTGTGACCTCCATCCCTGCCTCCTACTGTTCCCAGCCAGCCTTTTGAACTGTGTCCCCCCCACCCCCCGAAAGGAAGTTTAAGTCCTAACCCCTAGGACCCTTGAATGTGACCTTGGATATAGGGTCTTTGCAGACGATCAGGTTAAGATCCTGGCGCTTGCTGGGCCCTCATCCAATACGTCGGATCCTTACGAAAAGCGTTTTGGACGCAGAGACAGACACACACAGAGGGAAGACGATGTGAAGACACAAAGGGAGCCCATCTATGAGCCACGGAATGACCGAGGCCACCAGAAGCCAGGGAAGAGGCCTAGAGCAGATGCTCACAAGCTCTCAGAAGGAAGCGATCTTGCTGACACCTTGGTCTCAGACTTCCAGCCTCCAGAACTGTGACGCAATACATTTCTGTCGTAGTCGAAGCTGCCTAGTTCGTGGTATTTTGTTAGGGCAGCCCCAGGAAACCAATACATTTCCCACGCCCAGAGTAACACGCCATTGTGGTCTCTTCGGGCACTGCTAAAACAAACAAGCGGTGTTTTGTCCTCCGCAATGCTGTGGACAGGAGCAATCTGTCATCTGTGTCTCAGAACACCTGGCCTACGGGGCAGTTAGCACCAGCAGCAGGAAGGGTGGCCCGCCTTCCTGTTACGTTGCCAACCTATCGCCAGCCGATCAGCGAATGTGAGGTATGAGCTCCGGCTTAGGATAGCTGCCAGGGTACCAGAACGCCAGTAATTCCAAGAGATGTGCGTGCAGGAAAGCTTTAATACAAGCTGCAGAAAAGAGACACTTGTTTTCTCTTCCCCATTTAAGTGGATTTCCCACTTCTTTTTTTTTTTTTTTTAATTGGAGTAGAGTTGATTTACAATGTTGTGTTAGTTTCAGGTGCACGGCAGTGTGAATTGAGACACTTCATGAAGCAGTTGATTTCCCGATACTTGTGATGCTTCTCTTGAACATACCAGAGAGGACTTGGCTGGAGGTCATGTTCATCTCCGGTTTAAGCCAGATGCTAGGTGCATTCCCAGCAATCCTGGTCTTGAGCCCCCATCTTGAAAAGAGAAGGTTGCGCCGCTTTGGAAAGCCTTTCAAGCTTTGTATTTCCTAAGGACAGAGCCCTGTGGCCATGCAGACAGGACCCAGCTCCCGGCCACCACCTCCCTCTGTCCCTGATTCCTGCTGCCTGGGGTGCCCTCCACTCTCATGACACACCATTGCATTTAGATGTGGAGGGAGATAACTTGTACGCAGGGGTTCTCCCTGAGCAGTGGGATCAGAGAGGATTTTTATGTTCTCTTTTGACTTTGCCGTTTTCCAGTGTTTTCTCCCTTGGACCTGTATTACTTGTACAAGTAGGTAAAATGAGCTTCTCTGAAATAGAGGAGCGGATGGGAGCTGAGCACCAAGGTTCTCTCTTGCTTCGCCTTCCCCAGCACGACATCCCGCCCTCCTCGGTTCCTCTGGAGAGGTGGTCTCGTGTTCTGGGGATCCTTCTGGGGCTGAGATGCACAAACTGGAGCCTGAAAGGCCCCCGGTCTTTTCTCTATGGCGCAAAGGAGCATCCAGGGATGCCGGGCCACGTGATCTCTGCCACAGAAGGAGGTGTGTTCTGGGCTGGGAGTCAAGGAGACCCCCATCCCCTCCTCCCCCTCCCTTCTCTTTTTCTCTGCCACGGATAAAGACTTCACTTGCTTTCTGCTGCCGGTATGTAAAATTAACATGTGCTGATGGGGGAGACACTGCAGAAAAGGTACGGAGAGGACAGAACAGGGGCACAGCCTTGGGAAATAGGACAGAAGGGGCCAGGGAGCACACAGTGCTTTTGGACACCGCGTCCCCACCCAGCTGGCTCAACTCTCGTGCACAGAGCGTGAATTCCTCTTACCAGGTGTGCAAATGCGAAGCCTTCTTAGTTAGCGGGCTTTAGGGATGGAGAGGAAATCCTCAAGAGGCTCGCATAACAGCCCAAACATTTGTGGTCCCGCAGGATTTCTTCTTTGCTCTCTCAGAGCATCTGCCCCGTGGGGTTCACTTTTCTCTCTCCGCATCTCTCGGGCCAACTTGACTATTTGCCGCAGTTTTCAGCCAACAACACCCGTTCAGAGGAAAGGAGGTGAGCAGTGGATGCTTTCAAGTCAGGAGTAATTCGTGGGTTGGTTTGATTGTTGTACCTTTCAAAAAAAAAATTATTTTTTATAGCCCTACCTCCAGCCGCTGGAGGCAGGGTGAACTGTTGCAGAGAATGCTCTTCGTCCTGTCTTTCTCTACGTCTGTTGTTCTCAAAGTGGGGTCCCTGGACCAGCAGCGTCAGTATCACCTGGGAATTTGTTAGAAATGCTGTCTCTCGGGCCCCACCCTGGCCCTCCTGAATCTGACCCTCTGGGGGTGTGCCCTGCAATCTGTGGTTTAACCAGGCCTCGAGGTGATGCTCATATGCTCTAACGTTGCAGGAGGCTGCCTCTGCCCCCAGCATTTTAGCATTTCCCTAATTGGATGAGGCTTTCAGGCTTCTTTGCAGAGAGGGTTTTCTTTGTTTGCTTTTTTTTTTTTTTAACTTACTCATGCACTTTCCTAAGGAATCTTGTTTCATTCAGCTCTACCCATTTCTTCCCCATTTTGTGTAGTCTTCTCTACCCGGAATGCCCTTTCTTAATGTTTGAGGAGAGCTCATTTTGCCCAGCATTTCTATACCTGTTTTGCAGTGTTGATTCTTTGTGCCTCAGGGGCGGGCTGGCCGGCCTTCCTCGGGCATCCAGCGGCCTTGGAAGTGCCTTTGCGGCCGGCCGCACCTCAGGGAGATGATTGCCTATTCCTATTTCCCAGAATAACCAGAGCTCTTTCTGACAGTTTCCTCTGGCTTGTGAAAAGCAACACTCTCAGTGATCTTGAGCATTATTTATAAAATGTAAAGTCACGCCTTTTACTGGAAAGTCTTCTAAATCTGGATTAGCAGTGCAGAGCGATTGAAGTCCATAAATGCTGAGTTTCTGAGAAAACAAAACAGAAAGGTGACGTATGGGTGGAAAATACCACTTCGTGGGTAGAGAAGCTTCTGAACCGTTGAGCGGTGTGATTTTTTTCCCAGGAGAGGTTATGGAAGCCCTACTTCAGAAGTCACAATTCAGCCTGGTCACAGAAGGAGATTCCAGATGTGGATCTAATGGCCTTGGGGCTGGCGTTGACCATTACGGGGCAGTGCATGGGGGGGTTGTCCAAGGGCAGGGACTACCTTGTTATAGGAATAGAAGCCCACCCAAAGTAGCTTATGAAAAAAGGACCTTTACTAGAAGGATATGGGGCATCTCACAGAAGCCCCCGCTTAAGGACCAGAAGGAAAATCAGGCGCGTTGTTTGTCCTGGGTTTCTGGGATCTCCTGATGTCTTATGCCCATTTCTGGGTCTGTTTCGTACATATTTTTCTCTGCAGACTTGCCTTTTTTCTTTAGTAGCCAGTTAGCAGAAAATGATCCAGTGGGTGAAAAAAATAGTGTCTTGTCATCTTCATTTGCACTTCTCCAATTTTTTTTTTTTTTTTTTTTTGCGGTACACGGGCCTCTCACCGCTGCGGCCGCTCCTGCTGCAGAACACAGGCTCTGGACGCGTAGGCTCAGCGGCCATGGCTCATGGACCCAGCCGCTCCGCGGCATGTGGGATCTTTCCAAACCGGGGCGCGAACCCACGTCCCCTGCATCGACAGGCGGACTCCCAACCACTGCGCCACCGGGGAAGCCCCACTTCTCCAATTTTGAGTGAGAATCAGCATCTTTTCTTCCTTATTGGTCATCTGCAGTTGTTTTCCTGTGACCCACCTGTGTACGTTCTGGGCTCTTTTTGGATTGAGCAGCTTGCTTGATGTCTACTTCATACTGTGTGAAGGGATTTGGTGACCCGTCTGCTCTCCCTGCCCCTTCTATGTCTTTCTGTTGTCTGTTTATCTTTTTATCTACACACACACGCACGCACGCACGCGCGCGCGCGCGCGCGCGCGCGCGCGCTCACTCACTCACTCACTCACTCATCTTTAAAGTCAGCCATTGGCAATGTAACTAGACTTGCTTCTGACAGTGCTTCGAATTGAGCCTCCATTCATTCCTCAAACATCTATTGAGTGCCTGCTGTACCGGGGACCAGGGAGACAGAGATACATTCATTTGATACAGTCCCAGCCCTTAGAGCACATCTCTGGGAGGATCGGATTTGAAAGCAGGTGTTACAGCTGACTTAGGATGACCTCATCCAGCTCCCCAGCTGTCAGCTCCCTGAGGGCAGGGATGACGCTGTGAGCTCTCAGAGCCCCTCCCCAGCCTGGTGCCTGTTCACAGGGCTCAGAAAACCTAACTGATGTTGGTGGAGAGCACATAGGGCTGTGAGTGTCCCGGGCTTTGATTTGATAAGATCTCCAGCTGAGAATATCCTGATGGCGCTGACCTGTCAGCTCTGTCCCTGCCAACCACCTGGGACCAGGATTGCATAAAACCCTAAGGACTCAGTTGTGCTAAAGGGTTTGTGACAGTCACTGTAATTCATACGGCTCCCTCAGACACTAAAATAGATAACAAAGCCGCAAGTCAAAGCAGAGGCTCTTGGGGACGGATGTTATGAACCTGATATTTTTAGAACGTTGGGGTAGACGTGACAGTTTGGAGGGTTGCTTAAGTTCCCCTATGTTGCTCTCACACATCTTGCTTCGTACGATGCCCGATCCCGTGTCTGATCGCTCCCCTGGCGTTTTTTGGTCTCATCCAGGTACCTCCCCCTCTGTGGCTGGTTCCCATCATGGTTTACTGTGGACTCTACCCGTTTTTCTTACATCTGGTTAACCCCTGAGCCTGCTTGTTAAAATGCTGACTTCTGGGTTCCACCCAAGACCTGCCAAAGCAGAGTCTTCGGGCGCAAGGTCCGGGAATCTGTCGCTTCAGATCGAATGATCCTGAGGAGAGACCATTGGGAAACAGACCTGGAGCTTTGCGTAATAGCTGTGCTTAGGGTCTGGGTCCTGAGTGTTCAGGCTTTGATGTGATAAGATTTCCTTCTGGGGACCCATCTACAGTTTTCTCAGCCATACAGCAGGGCTTGTAATATCTGTGAGCTGGCAGTCAGCTGCCCATACTTGCTGGCTCGGTGACACGACCCCCTTTTTCCTGTGTTGCATCAGCCCTCATCATTCCCCAGCCCACGTTCAGGGGTTCCCGGTGTGTTTGACCGAGTCCGCACCCTATGAGGAGGTTGGTATGTCGGGGATCCTAAAGGGGTTGAAGGACAGGCTCGGGGTGTTCCAGGCGGACACCCTCCCTACTAGAATTTCTCTGGGAGCTCCCCACCCTGCTCCTGCGGGCCCTTTGTGCTTGGCTTGGCTGAGGCCAAGCTTGGCTCAGGCCAGTATCCAACGGCCAGGGCACTGACGGGGCTGCTGCTTCATCCATTGGCATCACCAGCCTCTGTATCATCTGTAGAGCGGGCGTCAGGGCCCCTGCCCCGCCTGGATCACAGGGTTGCATAAGGGTTCTGTGGGCTGCTGTGCGGGGACCCCCCTGCAGCTCAGACATGCTAACGAAGACCTTCTAGCATCTCTTCCCCCCAGCCCCCGAGAGGGAGCCGTGCCCTCCCTCTCCCTTTGGGAGCTGTGTTCTGTGAAGGCAGGAAGAGGAGGGTGGGGCAGGGAGGCAGCTGGTGGGGTGGAAGTTGGGAAACAGAGAGGAGGAAGGAGGAAGGAAGGAATGCAGAGGGTTTTGTTTCATTCATATTATTAGTGTTGTTGTTTAATGTGTTTGAGGGCTTCCTCTGTCTCCGAGACTGTGCTGGAAGCTGTATGTGCCCACTGACCGTGCATCCCAGGACCACGAGGCTGCAGTCGTGTCATCCCCACTTTACAGTGAGGAAACCGAGGCCGAGTAGTAAGGGGTGGAGCTGGGATTCGAACCTCTGTCTGTGTGACACCTGAGCTCTTAGGAACATCTCTAGGCTGCCTCAGAATATTTGAGGGGTGTTTTAAACACCCGGTCCAGGTTCCTTTCCACTTCTTGCCTTTCTTGTGCCAGTGGAGTCCTGGTGTCCTCAGCTCTCCTCTCCCGCAGTGCTCAGGGGAGCATCCCAGGGCCGTGTGTGCTGCCTGAAGGCTGGGAGTTGGTGGGGTGTTAGCTGCCACCTACTTACCCCCATCCCCACCCCCCAGGCTTGACTCCAGCCAGCATTTCCTGCTGAAGACCTCAGGTCTCCGAGCCTGGGGTCCGTGTTTGCTGAAGCTCAGGAAATAGACTAGATTCTGGGGCCAGTGGCCGTGGTGCAACCCTTCTGGGCTGCCTGAGACTCAGGGTCTGGCCCAGGCTCAGAAGCCCTCCCGCTGGTGATCAGACCTAGACGATCCTGCAGAGCAGTTCATGGCCCTCCAAGAGGGTGTTGTGTTTTCTCGTTTCTTTGTTTAAATGTACAAGGCTATATTTTATTCAGTTAGGTACAGTATTCTACATATCTCCAGTTTCCATGGAATTTGTTAATCCTGTGTTTCAGTTCTTTGATGTCATTTTAAAAATTTTGTACCTGCTTCCTTTTTCAGTTTTGACAGAGGTGCTTTAAAGTCCTAGTTTTGGAGGCATGTCCACTTCTTGCGATTGTGAAAGTTTTCTTGGCCACACCACATGGCTTGCAGGATCTTAGTTCCCTGACCAGGGCTCGAACCCGGGCCCTCTGCAGTTTAAGTGCAGAGTCCTAACCACTGGACCGCCAGGGAATTCCCTGCAAAAGAGTGTTTGCGAGGAGCTTTTGCGTCCTTCTGTTTCCACATGCTCTGTCCCTGCCAAGGGCATCCGGGGTGTGCGTGATCAGGACCCAAGAACCCAGTTCCTCCTAGGCTGGTACCTGTGGTTATTTCACCTGATAGCCAGTGGGGGCAGCAGAGAGCTACTACTCAACCAAGAAAACTGACCAATCATGAGCCAGGAGTCCACTGGTGGGTGGGGCAGAGTGTGGGAAGGGGAGGGGGAAAAGGGTGGGGGACAAGGCTCACAGATTCCCCCAAGGCAGATGAGGTCCAGGGGCTCACTGACTTTCCCAGTGCAAGCTCGTACCTTGCAAAGCATGAAGGATGTAGTTTTAACAAAGGGAAACGAAGTCTACAAGTGACTCTAAAGTTAATAACTCCTGCCTTGCTTACTGTTTTTTAAAAATAATTATAATAATAATTATTCTTATTTTAAGGAAGGGGCGTCTGTGCTCTGAAATCACATTGACATCACTTTCCACCTTTCAACTATACTCTCTCTTTAAAAGTTTTATTCTACGTGGGCAGCCCCTGTAATCCACTGATGGGGAAATGGAAATTTCTGGCTTCTCACTTGGATGGCTAGAATAGCAACCTCCCTTGGTCCGATTTGATCCACGGTCAGCAGTCAGCTCATTTGTGTGTGTATCTGTCTCCCCTGTTTTCAGCGGAAGAGGTTCGAGTTGAGTTAGAGTTGCCTTTAGGAAACAATGTGTTTCTCCTGAATTGGGTTGGACGGTCAGAGGCTTTCCAAGCACGGGTTTCGCTCCTTCCGCTCTGTCCTCACTGGCCCCCACCCCCCACCCAGAGCCTTTGGGGCCTGCATGGCAGTGACTGTTAGCAGTCTGGGTGGTCACCTGGAATGACCTAGCACCCCAGGCTGGAAGCCCAGAGAATGCAAGGGGGCCTCAATCCAGGGTAGCCTGAGCCCCGAGCTGCCACTTCAGTTTTGCTTTGGCGCTATCGGGGAGCCTGGTGTGCTGTAAATAGATTAGGGAGTCTTTTATTGAAAAAGACCTGGAAATGGTTTCCTGCCTGTGTGTGGTGTGGTCATCTGGGGTGATTTTTCCTGCTGCCG
This sequence comes from Lagenorhynchus albirostris, assembly GCF_949774975.1. NCBI lineage: Eukaryota > Metazoa > Chordata > Mammalia > Artiodactyla > Delphinidae > Lagenorhynchus > Lagenorhynchus albirostris. The sequence goes on from NC_083114.1 coordinate 7,245,974, forward strand.
ATGAGGTCACTCAGCCAGAGCCCCGGGGGCTCTCTCCAGATGTCCGCCTGGCCTGCCCCAGGCTCACAGTGGCTTTGTAGTTTGGACTGACCAGAGCTGGCTAAGACCAGGAGGTGGGCTGGGCGGAACGCTTCAGGCATCTGCGTTGTCCCTGATGGAGTCCTGGCGGAGGTTGGATAGAGAGATGCGATACAGGAGAAGAGATTCCCGCCTCTGAGGGCCTGTGAGTGACCCAGGCCAGCGAATACAGGGCAAGGGGCCTTCCTTCGGGCCCCAGCAACTAGAGCGTGGTTCTGACTGCAGGCAGCATCTCCCTGTGATTTCACAGCCTTCTCCCGCAGTCCGCTGGGAAGGCTGCATGGAGGAAGAGGCGTTTTAGTTGGAACTTGGCAAACGAACACGATCCTGACATCCAGGGATGGTGGGGGCAGGAGGTGGTGAGGGTGTGTAAACAGTCAGAGCAAAGACATGTTCCGAGACCAGCAAGTGAGTTACCTGGGCTGGAGTGAGGTCAGTGGGAGTCAGTCTGGACAGACAGACAAGGTTGCTGTGCTGGAGCCTCGCTGGCGGAGAGGTGGACGTGGGGATGACAAAGCTTGGACTTTGTTCTCTGTGCCATGTTGGAAAGGAGGCGCACGGGGTTCTCCAGGTGAGCGCTGACCCTGAGTGGGGAGACACGTTAGGGGTGAGGTGGAGAGGAGGTGAGGAAAGTGATGGAGGGGCACCTCCAGGCCCCGGGAACTGATTGCATGTGCGTGGTGGGACCCGGGAGGAGCTGGTGAAGCCATGGAGGTTGGTCCCCTGAGCCCCAGGGGGCTGCGTTGGAGGGGAGAGCCTGAGCTGGGCGCTGTGGATGTGGAGACAGCAGTGTGGCCTCCAGGTGGGGCCGATCCAGCGGACGGAAGAGAGGCCTCTTTAGGAAGGAGATGGAGGCTGCAGGCCGCGTCTGGTCTCTGCTGGAGCCCAGCTCACTTTGTAGGAAGGCTTCTTTCTCATCTGAATTCCCCCCCTCCCCCATTTCTACATCCAGCCTCGCTAGTCTGTTTGCTTTATTTAACTCTGATAAGGCACTTACTGTGTGCCCCTGTCATCCAGAGCACCTTCCATGTACTAACCCATGTCATGCTATTACAGCCCTAATTAGGTACCATTTTTATCCCCATTGTACAGTTGAGAAAAACAAAACACAGGGTTAGATGGCTTCCAAAGGTCACTCAGCTCCTGAGCGGCCAGGCCTAGGATGCTTCCACTGCCCTCGGCCTCTGAGCGGTCTGGTGGTCTTTATGCAGATTCTCCAAGTCGTGGTGCTCTTAGCACCAGCCCAAGCGTCCCTCCTCCTCCAGGGAGGCTGCCCTCTGGTCACCCCTCCTGGAAGACCCCTCTGCTCTCTTGTTCCTGGTCACATCCTCCCTGCTGCTTGCCTTTTGCTCACCCTCCTTTTTCTCTCCCTTAAGACATGCAGGGACCGTATTACCACCCGACTCCTAGAGCCGTAAGATCCTAAAACCCAAACAGTAGATCTTAAGGTTTTGAGACCACCAATCAAAGCCGGAGGGCAAGAGTATTGGGGCCTAAAGGACCAGTCAGCCCGACCCTTTCATTTTAGATGAAGAATTGGAGGACCAGAGAAGTAGCGTGACTTGCCCAGGGCTGCACAGCAGATAAGAGTCGGAACTGAGGGCAAACCCCAGTTCTCTCGAATCTTAATTCACAGAAGCCATTGAAAGATTGTGTTAGTGTTTGCTTTAAATATTTGAGACAATTGAATTTTCAGTAAGAGAATTTTGGACTAAATAGTGTCATATCCATATATTGGACTAACTTTAAAAATAACTTGATGCTAAAAGCTTATAAATGGGCATTTGGCATGAACACAACGGCTGCCATTATTGATCTCATTTTACAGAGGTGGAAACCGAGGCACCCAGGGGACGATTAGCTTGGTCAAGGTTAAACTGGTGGTGAGAGGCAGAGCTGGGATTCAAACCCAGACATCTGGCTCTAGACTCACTGCTGCTAATAGATCCTAACCCCTGTGCTATCCGGCCCTTTTAATGGTTTTGGAAAGATACCCACAGAAGTCCATAGGTGAAGAGAATGTACAGTATGATTTTGTTTTGTTCCAAAGATGTACATAGGCCTAGAAAACAAATCAGCACACAGGTGCCCAAATGTTTAGTGACGGCCTCCGAGCTGTGGGATTACGGATGATACTTTTTCTTCTTTGCACTTCTTTCTACATCATCACGTTGTACGTAGTGAGAAAGTATTATTTTTATCACTAGATAATTTTATGAGAAGTCTCTGCTCACAGCAGTGAGATGGGTAGAGTAACGTTTGGGGGATGATCGTATAGCTGCAATCTTAGCGTTATTTCTGGCTGGGCATTGGAAGAGAGAGAAGTGTTCAATCAGACACCGCAGCTGTAATTCACACGAGACGTGGAGTTGTAGAGCCAGGAAGGAAGTCACCCCCAATCACCCAGGTCTCTGTACAGACCCCCGGCCAGGGCTCCTTCCTCTGGGCTTTGGGGTTTCAGATGACAGTGGGCATTTGGGGAGTGATGCCCGGTTGACAGCTAGGGTTCCAGGACGAGGGACCGAAGTGGAGATGCATGAGTTGGCAGCCTCGCAGGAGGAGAGGGGCAATGGGGGCTGTTTCCCAGGATCCCATCCAGAAGACCACCTCCTTTTGGTCCCAGCTGCGTGGAGAAGGGTCCCCAGCAGAGAGAAACTTTGTTGTCATGGGAAGGCAGGAGAGGAGATGGATATGGGAGCAGAAGGCGGACCCCTGCTTCCCGGCTTTAGGGAGGGAGGTGGCCCAGTTCTGCTCTGTGACACTCGGAGCTTCTGCCCTAGCAAATTCTCAGCGCGATTGTGTTTTTTTCTTTCTTTGACCAGAGACCACCTGGGAGCGTCCCAGCAGTTCTCCTGGGATTCCAGCCAGCCCTGGCCCTCACAGAAGCTCTCTGCCTCTGACAGGTACCGTCCACGCACTACTTCGGGGCACCTTGGGGGCCGGCTGGGAACCACACACACCTTCAAGGGGGAGGCCACGGCTCTGGAGCCTTGGTCTGAAACCTGGCTGCGGATCGTACGGGCCAAACCTGGGGAGGGGTCTAGAGGGCTTGGAGGCCCCGTGGCCTGTTGCCCCGTGGGATGGCAACACTCTGGTAGTGCCGGCAGCAGCTCTGGTCCCTCTCACTCGCTCTCAGGTGCTCAGGGAGGTGGCGGGGCATGGCTGGGTGAGGTGAAGCGTCAGAGCTCTTAGCTGTCTGCCAGTGTAGGGACCCAAACCGGGGGCAGACTCGGTCCACGTGGTTCCCGAAGGCCTCAAGGAATAGGAGTTAAGGAGGCAGGTGTTTACAGGGCAGCTTTCAAACAGAATGTCTGGAAAGCAAATGGATTCCTTGCAAGGATATGAGTTCTCCATCAGCATAGGTAATGAAGCAGAGGTGGTCAAGGTAGACATTCCTATAATAGGTGGAGGGTTTATTCCTCTTAGGATACATCTCATTCTGGGATCCCAGGAGGTGGGTTGCAGGACACGCCAGTGGGGAGAACATCTTCTGACTTCTTGTGGATTAGACCTTGCATTAAATGTCACCTCCTCTGAGAAGCCTTCCTTGATGGCTCAATTTACAGTCCTCTCCCATCACTCTGGATCCCCGCTTCCTGCTGTTGCACTGTCCTCAGAGTACTCCTCCCTTGATTGTCACTCTCCCACCCCAGACTGTAAGCTCCCTGAGGTGGGGACTCTGTCTCTCCTTTTCTTTTGTGGACTCCTCCGTCTCCAAATGGAGCCTGGCCTCAGCTTTGAGTGAATTCACAAACGGGGTATGTAGACCTGGAATTTGAACATCAGTAGCATTGACAGTGTGGGACAGAGGAGGGGAGGCATGGGCTGGGGGAGGGGGGTTGGGCAAAAGCAGCAGTGACATCCCCTGCTCACGTGGAGGGGAGGGGAGATGAGAGCCCCGTACCCTTCTCGGAACACGAATAATTTACCGAACGCATCACAGGAAACCAAAGGAAGAGCTGAAAGTCGTAAGAGGACTCTTAAACCCTGGATTGGGAAGGGAGCCGTGCCCAGTGTGAGTGGGTCAGGCCTCACCTTTCCCAGTGGAGTGTCTTTCAATCTCCTCCACCACTGAGAAATCAAGTGGGATCCAAGCACGTTATTTAGGACTGAGAAGATTGCCAGCCACAGAACTCAGAACCCCAGTGGTGGCAGAACAGACCTGGAGAATTAACTGAGGTCTGGGAGAGGGGATTGGGGGGATGCTTCCCACGGAAAGTTCTTCTAGACTTTTAAAAGTTTTTGTTTATATTTGTGTGTGTGTGTATGCATGTATACACACACACACACATATTTTTTTCATTAAATTTTTTAAAAAGGAACCCCCTGTGGTGCAGGGAAATGGGGCATTTCCTCCCGGTTTCCTAGGGAGGCAGCCAGTGCTGCAATCTCAGACCAAGTCCTCAGAAATGGGGCCATTCGGCCTTCCTAGCTGTCATATGACAATAGCATTTCCTGGCACGCTGCCTTGTCTTTTGTTGCTGTTCTTGTGATTTTTTTTTTTTAACAATAGAAATGGTAGTGTGAATAATGTGAGGTGTGGCCCTCTATCCTGGCTGGCTCCAGGCCACCCAGACGCTAGAAGGAAAACCCAGCTGTCTTTTCCGGCCAGAGGGGGTCCACGGAGCAGGACACAGGCAGGGGGAGGCTGGGTCGTGTGAGATGACAGGTGACAATGGCCCAGCCTGCCACCCTGCACGGCTTGCTACACGGGGCTGCTGGGGCTGGTTAGGGAACTTGCCCTCTGGGTCAGCGGGGTCACCTCTCCAAAGCCTGCTGTCACTGTCACTGGCCCCAGCAGCATCCTCTTGGTGGGGCCATCCCCCAGAAGGACTGAAAGAAGCTGGCTCAGGTCACCAGCCCGGAGGCCCCGGCGTGACAAATTCCTGCCTTCACGTCTAGCACGAGAGCCACGATAACCCAGCACTGCGCTGGGTGCCGGGACTCTGAGGGGCTGAGAAAGGCGGGAGATGGCGGAGAGGGTCAGATCCGGGGATGAGAATTGCCAAGGTGGCCAAGGCATCGGACAGACTTAGGTGGACCCCCAGGGGCCGAGGGCACCTGCTTCCCACGGCCCTGGGATCCCAAGTCTGTCCATTTCTCTGTGAGAAAGGGCTTTGTAGTCACAGACAGCTGGAAATCCTGTCTGCTCTCTTCCACTTTGGAGAGCACACATCAGCTCAGAGAAGACCTGAACTGAAGCCCCCATTTAACTTGCTTCTGTCCTTGTGTGTGTTTGTCCGCGTCACGCGTACATACCTGTTAAGGCTCCCTGGCTCTGGTTGTCCACTCGGGGGTGATTTTACCTTCAGGGGACATTCGTGGCTGTCACCAGTGGGGGGAAGAGCTACAGGCGTCTAGTGGATAGAGGCCAGGGATGGTGCCGAACGTCCTACAATGCACGGGACGGCACAGCCCCCCAGTAAAGGGCCGTCCAGCCGCGCTCGTCAGCAGCGCCGGGGTCAGAAGCTCTGTTCTAGAAGGACTCAGAACCCCGGCTCAGCACTGCTCTCTGTCGGATGATGGACCACAACCCGTGACAGTGAGAAGCGGCCGCAAGACATTCAGGACCCCAGCTCGTTGACTCTCAGACCCACGTTTTGTTTCCCAGTTTTAACATCTTGGAAATCAATGGTGTTTCCTAGTCTAATTGGAAGCATCTTTTTTTTTTTTTGTTTTTCTTTCTCAGCAGTACTTAAAATAAGGGTGCCTCTAACAGTCAGTGATGTCTTAGGTTTGTGAAATTGCAACTCCTTAGACGGGGGCCTCGGGCACACCCCTTCTCCTTGCCAGGCCTCACTTTGTCCATTTGTAAATGGGAGGAAGACCACGGCTGAGGTCCTGTCCAGCCCTCCGTGGTTATGATTTGTGGCCCTCTCTACCCTGGGGCATGAACACACGTGTCAACTCTCCATCCACCCTCTGGGATGGAAGCGAAGAGAACCCACCTGTGAGGGTATAGCAGGATCCGAGGTATTTTGACATCATCTTTTCTGGTTTTTGAACTCAACCTTCTGTCTAAAGAATAGAAGAATAACTGTGTTGGTATTTCTCTCTACAGGAGAGCGCTAGAATTTTTCCAGACATTCTTTCCTTCAGTTTTAGAAGCAGCTTTCAGGAGATTGCATTTTATTGTGGGGAGAGAGATAGACTTGATGAAGACATGAGGTAGCTTCAAAAACTGACTGTCCCCGTCCTTGGGCTCCCGGGGCTGTGGGCACCTTGCCTGGAGACCACTCAGGGCCCTGGATCTCAGCCTCTTTTGTTCTGCTTCTGCTTCTGCAAAGCAACAGTGGTGGACTTGCAAACCTTTTCATTCAAAAAATATGCCAGACATTGTTCTCAGTACTGGGGATACAGCCACAGACAAGCCAGTCCTTGTGTGGTCCCTGCTCCCGGGAACCTACTTTCTAGTGGCAGAGTTGGACAAACAGGCAGACATGGAATACGTCAGATGTTCGTTGCATGGGCAGCAGGACAGAGTGTGTGACTGGGGCGTGAGGGATGGCCTCAGTGAGGAAGTGATGTTTCGGTCAAAGCTTTAAAGACACGGAGAAGACAGTATGTGTGTGGGGTGGTGGTGGAGTGTTCTAGGCCAAGGAACAGCTAGTGCAAAGGCCCTGGGGCAGGAGTGACCTTGGCATGTTTGAGAACAGAAAGCAGACCGGTGTGGCTGGGGGGGTGGGGGACAAGAGGGAACGTGGTAGGCGATGAGGGGAGGGGAGTCAGCAGGGACCAGAGGAAGGTGTTGGGATTTCATTCTGAGCGTGATGGTTGGGATGGGGGTGAGAGTGAAATGCAGTGGAAGTGTCTTGTCTTCCTGGGAAGCAGTTGGTTAGCAGTGGTGGGGTTGGGGGTTCCCTGCAAGGAGGTGGGGGGGGGTAGTGGTAAGGATGATGTGGAAGGAAAACTGGACCACATTTATCGACCACAAGCATCCCATATGGTCGTTCCTGAAGATCATGGACAAACAGGTCAAAGAGAACGTGGGCGGGAACCACAAATGAACCCAGCCAAGGCAAGCTTAGGCAGGTCCCCTTTGAGGCGGCAGAGGGGTGGAGGGTTTACCCATGGGGCTCAGGGTTACTTTTGAGTCGAGCTTCTGGAGAGAGTTGGAAGGGCCACCTGTGAACAGGACCGGTTCGTTCTTCTCAGTGCAGGTTTGTCAGATGCCTGAAGCACAGCCAGCCAGGTTACCAGCTGGGGAGAGAGATCTGGAAACACAGCCAGTGCCCCCACAAATGGGATTCCACTCTCTGCATGTTGGGGTCAGCACTGGGCCCAGGACTTTCCCTACGTGGCTTCCTCTCAGATCACAGTGGGACCTGTGTTTGTTCAGTAACTTTAGTGGAGTCATTTAATGCCAGCTTTCTGGGGAAGGTCTACGTAAGTCAACTTGAAACCCAAACAGAATACCGAAGGCTCTATTCAGCACGTGTTAAAAACCTTCTTTGGGCCGGTTTAACATACACTGTAACAGTAATGATTTATATGGAGAGAAATAGTAACAGACATATGGAAAGAAAATACGAGTGAAAAATGAGGTTCTGGGATTTTCATGTTATGCGTTACTGCGTAACAGCAGATGACACCATAGACCAGTTCTGTCCCCTAGAACTTTCTGCGCTAACAGAAATGTTCTACATCTATACCATCCAGTATGGTAGCCACTGACCAGCGGATGTGTCTACTCTGCCTGAGGAATGAATTTTTAATTTTATTTAACTAAGTACTTTTCAAATTTTGGAATAATTTTAGGTTTACAAAAAAATTGTGAAGACAGTACAGAGAGTTCTTATATACCCTTTACTCAGTTTCCGCTAACGTTAACGTTTTACATCACCACGGTCCAGTTGTCAAAACTAAGAAATCATTGTGGTACAGTATTATTAACTAAACTAGATTTCATTCAATTGCATCAATTCTTCCAGTATTGTCCTCCTTCTGTTCTAGGATCCCATCCTGGGTACCACCCTGCATTTAGATTCTATTTAAATTTCACTTGTTAGAATTTGAATAGCGACCTGTGACTAACGGCTGCCCCATCACACCGGGCTGGGCAGGTGTGGAGAGTAAGATCCTTTCTGAGCTTCTGGGCCTGGACGTGCATTACGTTTGCATTTGTGTTTCCCTTTGGGATGGAGGAAGTCTATCTCAGTTTACTGAGTTCCCCTGGGAGTGGGGACGTCGGGGAAACCTGGGTTCCTAGGCTGGCTTTGCCTGGCCTGGGGCCTGACTCCGCTGAGGGCTCATGCTTGGAGAAACAGCCTGCCTCCAGGGAAGCCAGGTCACAGGGGAGTGAGTTCTGATGTCGGTCAGGGAGGGCCTGCCTTTGAGTCTGGAGTCTGTGCAGACAGACAGCTGTGCTTCCCCTGAGCAGAGCTCCCCAGGAAAGGGGTGTCAGAACCCAGGGCCCTCACCCACATACTTTCTTCTCCAGATCAGGAAGCCCCGGCTACTCCCACATGGGAGCCAACAGGGACTCTCACCTACTGCAGAATTAGCAAGTTACCAGGCCCAGGGTGGCTGCCATGGCGCTCAGCTAGGAATCACTGTTGACCCCAGGGAAGGCCATAGGGGGCCGCCTTTCCCTTTAGGAACATGTGCCTGTTGGCTGAGGCCCCAGGGGCCCTTACGAAGGCCTGTTGAACCTTTGACGCCCTGGAGAATAATAGATGCAGGTCTCCAACTCTCCACACCCACCACACACACAGGTATTGTGAGTTCTCTTTGGGGGAATACAGTTTACATCTTAGACAACCAGGGAGGCAGCAGGGATTGGGTAGCCAGACAGAAATTTCAAGACCAGAAGGGTTTCCAGACCAGAAGACTGTAAATGTAAAACCACTGCCCTGAGCAGACCCCGGCAGGTGCAGCGCACACCTGGGAAGGTGAAGACGACATAGAGCATCCTTCCAAGGCCCCACAGGGCGTGGTGGGGCAGTGAGGCAGAGACGGTGCCTATTGTGCCTTCAGAGATGCCGAGTACGGATCTGGCTCCGGTGTTTGCCTTGGTAGCCTGACTTCAAAACGTGCTTTCCAGCAACCCCGGCTGCGTTTCCCAAAGTGGGTTCCACAGTACCCCCTGCTTTTCCCGCCCCCATGTGGGTTCTTTGTCTATGTAAGTGTGGACTGCCACACTGCTTCCTTGACTGAGATTCACAGAGCCTGTCAGCATATTTTAAAAGGCCTTCTGTAAAGAAACCAAGTTGAATCTGAGCAACGGGGGGCATTTGTCCCAAACTCTTTGGGCCATCAGACTCTGCCCTTTACTGTCACTGCAGAACACTTGTAGGGAACGTCCTGCAGAATTGGTGGTTGTTGCATCACATGCCTGGGGAGGGGCTCCGTTCCGCCAGGCTTAAATGTCGTAGCAGGGAGGAAAGAAGGATTTCCAGAACAAGGGCCCTGGAGCTCCCAGGTTTCTTCGAGTTGAGGAAGGAAGTTACTCGTCTCTTCCAGAGAGAAGGGAGATGAGGCTGGACCCACAGGAGGCAGAAGGAAGGTGCCCAGAGCTGATTTTCTTGTTTGGAAGAAGAAAGTCTTGTCTTTGGAGTTTTTCAGAGAACAGAACCTAGACAGGTGGGGCTTGGAGGATGGACTGTCTTACAGGGCGGATTGGAGCTGGGCGATGGGGTCAGAGCTGTAGGGAGGGTGAGGTCTGGGCAGCGAAAGATGCTGGCAACTCTCTGTTGGTCTTCTTATTTTCCGTTTTTTATCCCCCCCGCCCCCAGCAAATGACTTCTCCTTTCTACCAAATATCTGACGCCTTCTCTCATTATGTATCTCCCAAGCCCTCTCTTTGTCTGTTTAACTGCCCATAAAGAGGAATGAAATGTGTGCGTGTGTGTTTTTATATTTGAACTTACTGAAGTTACTAGATAGAGCTTTCTGTTCTCTTTTCTTATCTTAAAAACAGCTGAATTTGGGATTTTACGTTTTTTTCTTGTATCCCCAACTGAATTATGGTCCTTATGATTATGAGTGATCCTTGACCGTATTTTATTTTATCTTTTCCCCTGGGAGGCTGGAGGCCTCTACAGCACCCACCTCTGGCCTTGTTAGTTTTGGGTCTCACCCTCAGTAAGCTGAGGGCCCAGCGATGTGGGAGTGCCCATTGGGACCATCGTGGGTGAGCTGTAACTGTTCAGATCCCAACAGAGGACTTTTCCAAAGGTGCCCGAACTGTTGAAGTATAAAGTGCAGGGAGACAGGGTGTCAGGGGAGAGCTGCTGTATGGGGAGAAATGGTTGAATGGAAAATTAGTTTTTCTTTCCCAGTAATTGTTTTGACATGAGCAGTAATTAGCCAACAGCTGACAGACCAGAACTGAAGTGAGAACAAGAGGATGGATTAGGGGCAAATGCCACTGCGTTAGATGGTTCCCAGCAGCCGTTAGCATGGGGGCCGCCAGGCTGGGAGAGGCTGCAAATAAGAGAAGGGTGTGTTGAGGGTGCACTTTTTGAGGTGCTGTGGAAGGAGAGGACGGGGGTCGGAAGGGCAGCCTCTGCCCTCAAGAAGATGGGGACCACCCTGGGTTAGAGGGACCCAGCACCATCAAAGGTAGTGACTGGTTCTAAACTAAGGCCTGTTCAGGTAAGAACTTACGTATTCCATTTTCGTCATCAACTGAACTGTGGTCGCATTTTTTTGGTTGTCGATAGATTTTAGGGTCAGGGCAATGCTGGCTTTGTATAATAAACTGGGAAACTCACCAGGTGTTTCTGTACTGTGCAGTCTGGGCCTATGTATTTCTTTGAAGAGTTTGAACCACTTTGCCTGTAAAACCATCTGGGTCTGGTGCCTTTTGGAGGGGAGGTCATTTTTCAAAGGTTTTACTCATTTTGATGTTTCTGGTATCCTTTGAAACCATTTTGATCATTTGAATCGTATGGAAAGTTTTGTATTTATTAGCATAGAATTATAAATAATATGCTCTTACATTAAAAAAAAAAAACTCAAGTCTGTTTGCCGTGTGTATGTTTGCTCTCTAATTCCTGATTCTAAGCATTTGTGTTTCCTCTCACTCTCAAATTAGGCTGATCTGCCTTTTTTAATCACCGTTAGTCTCCACTCCCCCTCACGACTGACCTGCCCTGAACCAGCCAGGGTTGCAAATGTTATCCTGTCTCCTAATTCATTAATTTCTCTTACCATATTTATATCCTTTTCTCATGTTTTCCTTTGATTTATTTTATTGGCTTAAAATTTTTTTTTTCTAATTTCTTAAGTTGAATGTTTAGTCTGTTTCTTTTTATCCTCTTGGCTTTGGTAATGAAATAATTAAGGCTATGAATGTTCCTCCAAATATAATTCAGGCCCTATCCCATTTGTTTTGATAGGTTCTTCTTCATTATTTTCAAAATATCGTGTAATTATAGTTTTAAATTCCTCTTGGACCTGAGATTATTTAAGAGGGTATTTTCTTAAATTTTCAAGTGTTTGGGAGTCGGGGGGGATGAGGACCTGGTATATTTTGTCCTTTCATTATTAGTATCTACTTTTATTGCTTTCTGGTCAAAGAATGTGCCTTGTGTTATTTAGGCCTTTTGTAATTTATCAATACTTTATTTGTGGCTTAAATAGGCCCAACACTTTTTTTTTTATGTTACGTGGATTCTTGGTAAAAGATATTATCTCTGTTTATAAGGTATGATGTTTACTCCATCTAGTTCCATCAGCCTTTTAAATTAAATTACTAAGATATTCCACAGCCTGACTTTTGGCCACGAATCAGTCCTAGACTGAAAGCAGTATGTTAAGATTTCCTACTGTTGTCTTTAGGTTCTCCAGCATCTGTGTTTTATCTGTTTCAGTGCTATGCTCCTTGATAAGGGAAGTTTCTCCAATGTTTTGCCTGCCTTGTGGGTTGTATATCAGCAGTCTAGTGACCTTCCTGGCGTGGCCTGTGCTGACCTGAGTAGATTCCCCTCGGCAGCCACAGCTTCTCTGATGCCCTTGGAATCCTGGCCCTCCCTCCTCACCCCCCTTTTCCCTAGAGGATTCCTGGATAGAATCAGCAGTTGAGCAGCCTCTTGAGGGCCCTGGGTGTAGACCAGGAGCATGGCTGGCCACGTGGGGTTAATTTGTTGTTTCTCCTTGTGTCCCTAAAAGCCACTGCCCTGGGGGCCAGCTCTGTGGCCGGTGTTTTGTTATCCTGGTGTGTCTGTACCCACCCTTCTTCCGGAGTGTCCGGCCAACGGGCAGATCGGGAGAAACCCAGCTACCCACAAGAATCTGCTGAGTGCGCCTCTGTTCACAGGTGGCCCTGGATTTTTCGCTGCAATTGGGGGAGAAGGGGGGGCACTCCCCAGCATGAAAAAGGTTCTGCCTGGGGTGACCTTCATACCCCATTGCTTGCCCGCAGCCCTTGCTCTGTGAATGGGTAGGTGGTAGTAATTTCGGCCTCACCTTCACCTCCTCCCTCCCCGCAGGGTGGTGTCAGCAGGAACCACCAAGAGCTGGACATGGGTCTCTGCATCTTTCTCCAGGCCGACCTGCAGTTGTCTGTGTTGTAGCAAATCCTCCAAGCCTGGGGCATGAGGAAGGCATGCTTTCCTGGTGTCCAGAGATCAGTGCAGGCTTGGGGTTCAAGGCCAGGAGATTTAGGAGCCGAAGCAGTGGCCTTCCCTCTCTCCAGCCTTCCCCTCTCTGTTCATGAAGTACTCTATAACTTTACAGATCTCTTTGGCAGTTATTGTCTCGTTGGATTTTCATCCCAACAAAGTAGACAGAGACTAGGTAGAACTGTCCCCATTTTACAGATACAGAAGCTGAGGCTCACGTAACTATATCCGTGAGAGGGCAGTGCCACCTCTGGGAACTGAGGATGCATGGGCTGCGGTGTGTACGTGTGATGTCAGGACCCGGCAGCAGCGTCGGGGGCTTCAAATCAGCCCCGATGGGAGCCTTGAGGCCACAGAAATTGGCAAATGCTTCCCATCCCCCCCTTGAAGGGCAGGTGTATCAGCTCGTGTTGGGAGCATGAGTGAGTGTCGTAGGGATAGAGTTTTAGAGGCTTGAATTTTTTTTTTTTTTTTTTAGACTTTAGGAAAACTGGGACTCGAGAAGGATGTCATATGATCCCCTGGCTATTAAATGGCAAAACCAAATTTCATGGAAACCAGTGAAGCCCGTTTTCTTTCCATTATACTTATGTTACAGTGGGTGAGGGCGAGAAGGTCCTTGGGGGCGGGGCGGGGACAGGATTTGTAGGAAGCTGTGGGTGGGGCCCTCTGACTCTGCAGAGAGATTGGACCCTTGATCAGCACCGGTGACCACAGCTGATGAGGTATTTTCAGTGATGGCTGTTGGACTGTGATGGCCTCACCTCCTACTAAGCATCTTTCTTTTTCTTCTCTGGTTGGCAAAGAAACTCGGTCCCCCAAGAGATAGGTAGCTGGGTGCTGGGGATTAGAGAGATGCTCTCAACCCGCCTCCGGCTCAGCAGATACGGATGAGATCCTAAGAGGTGGTCCTGGCCATGCATGACCCCTCAGAACCAGGCTGTGAGGGGGGAGAAGGGGCTGCAGCTGCCCCTGTGGTCCGCAAGGTCGGAGGGGCCTGTCTGTGGCCAGCGCAGCATCTGAGCGGTGTTTCTGTCCCCGCAGTGAATGGATACCACACGTCAGGGACCCCAGCGCACCCTCCTGAGACTGCCCACATGAGTGTCCGAAAATCCACCGGTGATTCCCAGGTAAGGGGTCCTGTTCCGGGATGTAGGGGCAGCCACTTAGGCAGGCCCAGGGAGGTGTCATTTAGGATGGGGTCCAGGTGGCTACAGCCCAGTCCTGCCCCGGGTGGAAAGTGGTCGGTATCTGGGTCATTCCAGCGTACCGTGATGCGGGAGAGCAGGCGATTGTGGTTTGGTTTTCTATAGAAGTTGAAGATCGATTTTTCAGTGGTTCTTTGGCTGCACAGATGGCACGAGGGATCTCAGTTCCCTGACCAGGGATCGAAACTGTGCCCCCTGCCGTGGAAGCACAGAGTCCTAACCACCGGACCGCCAGGGAAGGCCCTAGAAGTTGAGGATGGTTTCGATGGGGTGATGGTGATGGGATTATAACTGTTCTTGGGGCAGAAGGTTCCATCCCGCTGTCTGGATTCCTAACACAGAGTCCAGATTTCCCACCGCTTTAAGAGTATGGATGAGGCCGGCCATTTTCCTTTTCTGCACGCCCTTTTCCCACCGTCTGACTTCACCCAGGAGGAAACTGAGTCAGACGTTTTACCACATTTAATCATCTAACAGAGGGACAGCTACGGTGTGGAAGGACATGGGAGGGTGTTTTTTATTTATTTTTTGTTTGTTTTTTTACATCTTTATTGGAGTATAATTGCTTTACAATGGTGTGTTAGTTTCTGCTTCATAACAAAGTGAATCCGTTATACATAGGTTCCCATATCTCTTCCCTCTTGCGTCTCCCTCCCTCCCACCAGGAGGGTGTTTTAAGATTCCCAAACTGCGTTCTCATTTGTCCTCTCAGCTGACACTTGTGCAAACGCAGGAGGGAGGTGTCAGTACGATTCCCGTGTTACAGATGAGGTCACGGAGTCTCAGACCGGTTAAGCGACTCATGAGGGTTGACACGATTACCAGGTGGTCAGACTGGACTTGATGCCGAGTTCTTCCGGTGTCATTAAGCTGTGTCTGAGGAGCTGAGGACTGGTCTTACGTGGTCCGTCCATGACTTATCCAGAAGATGTCCCTGAGCAGAAGCTTCCAAACCAGCCCTTTCCAGGAGTGAAAATGCCAGGCCCCAAGGATGGTGGTGGTGGTGATGGTGGTGGTGGTGGTGGTGATGATGATGTGATAACAATAGTTGCTTGTTGTCAACAACAGTGGGTTCTCTGTGCCAGTCACTGAAAGAGAGACCTTGTGGTCTGTGACAGCAGGCGGCTTCCGTGTGACACTTAGCTTTAATGCAGGCAAGAAGGTTAAACCTCAGAAACCTAGTTATGTTCTTGTCTCAGGAGGCTGGGCATTGGGCACAGGTCAGTTCAGTTCGAACTCTGGAAGAGAATTGGGACGTCTGGGTGGGCCAAGGCTCCTTCCATGTTGATGGGTTGACGAATCTCCCGGGCCTCGTGTTAGAATGCAGATTCTGATTCAGGAGGTCTGGGGAGGGGCCGGAGGTTCCCTGTTTCTAATGAGCCCCCTGGGTAATGCTGATGCTGGTGGGGGGGGGGGCGTGGACCGTGGCAGGACAGGCGAGGATCCGGGCACGGTTAGTCATGCCAGCACGCGTGTGTCCCCTTCACCCCCTGCTCATGGCACACGTCACAGCCCTGGCTCCGTGTGTTTCCTGCAGAGCCCCCTTCTCAACACAGCCTCTTTCAGTCCGTTTGAAATGAAACTTATTTGCCACCTAACTATGGAGTGTTTTCTTAAGACGTCAGCCCAAGCTCTGCTGTGGTCTCCCGGCAACTAGAAAAGCTGGTCTACCCCGGGCAAGAATACTGGAAACAACCCCTTCCTCCCCGCACCCACCCCCCATCATTCTTCTCTCGTTCCCTAATGGAGCATGCTCCCCC
Source organism: Lagenorhynchus albirostris (assembly GCF_949774975.1). Taxonomy (NCBI): domain Eukaryota; kingdom Metazoa; phylum Chordata; class Mammalia; order Artiodactyla; family Delphinidae; genus Lagenorhynchus; species Lagenorhynchus albirostris. Next base: position 7,261,586 of record NC_083114.1, read on the forward strand.
ATCCCGAAATACTGTGGAGCTGTTTCTTAACCATATAAAACAAAATGTATCCTGGTACATAGAACCTCCTGGGAAGCCAGTTGGACAGTGTGCTGCCGTAAGCCTTTGGCCCATGAATTTCCTTTCGTGCATCTGTTCTTGGGATACATTCAGGGATTCTGATCTGTGTGTGAGGCCGTTCACTGAAGCATTATTTACAGCCCTGCCCCCTTGGACCCAGCCTGATTATCCAATGACAGGGGATGGGTAAGACGGATGACGGCCCGGAACGCCGTCTGGCCAGCGAGACCCCGCAGCCGCGAAAACTCCTTCCGAAGAAAATGTCGTGATTCCGGAAAATGCTGAGACATGATATTGAGTGAGAAAAGCAGAACAAAACTGCATGTATGGTCAGTCTTATTTGGGGGGAGGAAACCTATCCACATGTGAAGAAACAATAAACCCGAACATTGGTGGCGTTGCTGTCCGGTTCTCAACCAGGGGACGTCTGGCAGTGTTTGGAGATATTTTGGTTGTCACAGCTGGGCAGGGGGTCCTACTGGTATCTAGTCAGTAGGGGCCGGGGATGTCACTAAGCATCCCACAAGGCACACGGCAGCCTCCACCACAAAGCATTACCCAGGTTGAAAAGATGATTGGTCTAAGGTGATTTTTATTCTCTTTAGACTTTTGGGTGTTGTTTTTTCCTTTTTAAAATTTATTTGTTTATTTATTTTTTAACATCTTTATTGGGGTATAATTGCTTTACAATGGTGTGTTAGTTTCTACTTTATAACAAAGTGAATCAGTTATACATATACATACGTTCCCATATCTCTTCCCTCTTGCGTCTCCCTCCCTCCCACCCTCCTATCCCACTCTAAAATTTCCTAAAATGAACACATTTTACTGTCATAGAAGGCGTTATAAAACAAGGAGTTCGAGGCGAGGTACTGGGGATGCAGGGAAGGTCAGCTCTGGAGACCCAGGCCAGGCCTGGGCACTGCTTCAGGACAGGTGGAGTCCAGTGCACTGTTTCTGGATGATAACATCGCGAGGGGGGGAGGTATCATCAAAGTCACGAGAATACACAATGCGGTGCATGGAGAGAGCAGATACGCATTCGTTCACTAGTTCCCCAGCTGTGAAAGCGTTTGCGAACCTACAGAGCTGGCTGTCCTAAAAGGCGCCAGAGGCCAGTCGTAGAAATGGGTTAAGAAGGGTTGATATTTCCAGAGAGCACTACTGACAGATGGTCCCCAGAGTAGATATAGCACACTTCAGCCTGCATCGTATTTACTACCCCATCCCAGGCTGTCAACTCTAATCAGTGACAATTCTCACCTAATAATATTGAAAGAAAGGAAGAGTGAATGAAGGAATGAACGGATGAACAAACACATGGCCATTTGAGAGGCAGGGTTGGGGGTGGATCAGGTAGCTCGTCACACCCCTGTTGTGTTCGTTTTCTGCTACCTGCCCCCTCCTCCAGCAAGCTGATCAGGAAAAGTAGAATGTTGGGCAGGTAGGAAGATGATCTAATCTTCATGGAAACCGGGAGTGTCTGTACCGTCGTGGGTGGACTGATGGCTGGGTGCCCGGCACCCCAGGGGTGGTGCCCACCCAGTTCTGGGAGACCCGGAGGGCCAGGCGCAGGTGATGGTGGCCTGGCGCCACCAGTGGAGGTTTGCAAGCCTGCAGCTCCGGGGCGGGCTGCCTGGGGGCTGGATGCACGGGGCGCACCTGATCGGAGGCTGGGGGATCACAGGCTGAAGATAGTCTTGCTGGCCGTGGCAGAAGCACATCTGAGCCTGTCCCCTGCCCGCCCGCCCGCCCGGGGCTAGGGTGGTGTGAGCCCCCTCTGCTCCCTGTGCAGGTACTGGGAGGGCAAGGAACCTGCCCACCAGAGCCCAGGCCGTTTAGTGACCCACCTTTCAACTGTTTTAGATTCCCATGAACTGCCCCCCAGGAAGGCTATCTTTAGACACAGGGGAGAGGAAAGGGAATGGGACTGCGAGCTTGGAAACTTAAGGAACCCGTTGGCGGTGAGATTCTGAGAGCTCATTTACTTAATTGGGCTCCCCCTCCCCTACTTGGTAAATAGCACATGTTCTATCGAGCATCTGTTTATTTGCGAGGCACTGAGTCATAGACAGATGTAGCCCTTGTCTTTTTAAAAAATTAATTAATTAATTTTTGGCTGCATTGGGTCTTCGTTGCTGTGCGCGGGCTTTCTCTAGTTGTGGCGAGTGGGGTGCTACTCTTTGTTGCGGTGTACGGGCTTCTCATGGCGGTGGCTTCTCTTGTTGCGGAGCACGAGCTCTAGGCGTGCGGACTTCAGTAGTTGCAGCACGTGGGCTCAGTAGTTGTGGTGCACGGGTAGCCGTTGTCTTGATGGAGTTAATAGCTGGGACTGGAGAAAGAGAGAAACGTTTATTTCATTTTGGCAATGATAGGGGCTGGAGGGAATGTGTGCTCTGAGGACATGACCAGGTGGTGGTGGAAACATCGAGATGGCCTTTTTAAGAAAAGCTAAGACTGGAAAGATGAGCAAGGGTTTAGCTTGGTGAAGAGGTGGTGGTAGGGGAACAGCATTCCAGGTGGAGGGAACAGCATATGTGGATGCCTAGAGGCAGGATTTCAAAGAAGCCATGGAGTCCGAGTGGGGCTGTGGTTTACTATGTTAGCAGGTGTGGGGAGGGCACAAGAAGAGGCTGGAGGAGTCCTCAAGGCTGTTGTGAGGAGCTTGGGTTTTGTCCTAACAGTGCTGGAAGCCACTGAGAGGTTTCATACTATGTCCCACTTGCTGAGAGTGTGGGACCCAGACTCTTCACAGGGTAAGGAGACAGGGTCGGGAAGACATTGCAGAGTCCAGGGGCTCGCTGAATTGGCTGGGAATGACACACTGCCTTCTCCCAGGCACTGCCTCGTCTGTCACCACCCTCAGTGGGTCCTCACAGTGACAGTAGAGCAGCCCAGGCGAGGCCAGGAAACCAGGCTGGGGAGGGGTTTTTAAAAAGAGGAGAAAAACCTTCTAGAATCATAGGAAAAGGAAATTAAAAAAAAAAAAACTTTTGTTATGGACATGCGTAAACATTTATAAGAGTAGAAGGACTATTTTAATAAAGGACCATGGACCAATCATTTAACTTCAATTATTCAGCCAATCTTGTTTCATTTAAACTCCCATCACAGGACTTCCCTGGTGGTCCAGTGGTAAAGAATCCACCTTCCAAGGCAGGGGACGCGGGTTCACTCCCTGGTCGGGGAACTGAGATCCCACATGCCGCGGGGCAGCTAATCCTGTGCGCCGCAACTACTGAGCTCACGTGCCCCGGAGCCCACACGCCACAACTAGAGAGAAAACCTGCATGCCACAACTAGAGAGAAGCCCACGTGCTGCAACTAAGACCCAGTGCAGCCCAAAATTGAAAAAAATCAGTAAAATAAAATAAATAAAATGAATGGGTTATATATTAAAAAAAATTTTTTTTTGAAATAAACTCCCATCACCTCTCCCTAACTTCCCATTGGATTCTTTTAAAGCAAAGTCCTCACATATTGTTTTAACTGTAAATATTTCAGAATGTATGTCTAAGGGCGAAGACATAACATAATACCATCAGTACACTTAAGAAAACGTTAGTTCATTAACATCATCCAATATGTATATATTAGATCTGTGGGGTGAATAGGGTCGGGCCATGTGCACATCGTTTCCTAACAGCCTTTGCGCGCGGAGCTTTGAGCATCCCTGATGATTGGGCCTGAGTCTTTGACATTGGGGTTTGCCAGTGGTGGTTTTCCCAGATTGGCTTGTGGGAGCCTCTTTGAGTTGGCGTCTCTGTCCTTTTGTTATGTCACATCATTTGTTAAGCACTTTCTTACCTCCTGGCAGAGATGTTCCAGGTCCACCTGGCATTTGGAATTAGCCAATTCTCCAAGGAGCCTGGGTCCCTTTTAGTGGGAAATCATATTAGAAACCACTTCTACCTAGTAGGTGTTCTCACTGTGACTGAGGTGTCGTTCCTTCTGGGGCCTTTCAGTGGAGTGCTACGGAATGTGTGTGCGTGTGAGTGTGTGAGTGATGTGTGTGCGTGTGTATGTATATATATATGTATATATATATATGTGTGTATATATATATATATGTGATAATGTTTATGTATATGACGTTCGAATAATGGACACAGGTCTTCAGCAGCAAACAGAGCGAGAAAGCACCTGGGAGGAGCCTCTGACCCCCGTGTGCAGCTCTGGCTGAAACGGCACAGCTCGGAGAGCAGAGGCTGGCACCCACGCTTAGAACATCACCCCCACCCCCACATGCTGTTACTTGCACTCCTGTCTTGACCCAGATTATAGGGAGGAGGGTGACCTCTGTGTCCAGCCTTGGACAGCCTTGGACACAGTGGCCCCCAAATCAGCGTTTGTAGATGACGGAGATGTTTTCTGGCCCCTGCAGAGATACCTGGAAAAACAAGAGATTGTCCCAGGTCTCCAAGTGGAGAGATAGCGGGAGACAGAGAAAAGAGTCATTCAGGTTTGGGGATCAGTTTCCTCTGTTTACTTGCCTTGTGACCCTGGACACCTTAGTGTCTGTAAGCCTCGGCTTCCTCATCTGTAAAATGAAGACGATGCCAGTAACCTGGTGGGGTTGTGGGGACTCAGTGAGATGACGTGTGTTAAATGCCTGCCTCACGGCTGCCTCACAAGGCAGCACTCGGGGCAGGAGCTCTCCCAGTGTATCCTTCCCCCGGAGTTCCCCCCCCTCCTCCCTGGAAGGCTATTGCCAAGGCTGCCAGAGCACTGGTTGCGCTTCCTGGGGGGTGTAGTGGGAGCACTGTGGTGGTCCTGGTGGTGATGATGTGTGTCTGTGGTAGGGAGACCCCTGCAAACTGCAGAATCCACCCCAGGGACGTCCCTAGCTGTCCAGTGGTTAAGACTCTGCGCTTCCAATGCAGGGGGCATGGGTTTGATCCCTGGTTGGGAACTAAGATGCTACGCGGCCAAAAAAAAAAAAAGAAAAACGAGGGCTTCCCTGGTGGTGCAGTGGTTGAGAGTCCGCCTGCCCATGCAGGGGACACGGGTTCGTGCCCCGGTCCGGGAAGATCCCACATGCCGCGGAGCGGCTGGGCCCGTGAGCCATGGCCGCTGAGCCTGCGCATCCGGAGCCTGTGCTCCGCAACGGGAGAGGCCACAGCAGTGAGAGGCCCGCGTACCGCAAAAACAAACAAAAAACGAATCCATCCCAAAGGTTCTCCTTGCCCATCCCGGGTGTGTATTTGCATGGACGAACCTGTAGGAAGAGCCCAGCACCTGTCTCTTCTCCTTGGAGACTGGTACCTGGGCCCCTGCCGTGCAGCCTCAGTCTGCCTTTCTCGAAGAAAGCCCCATCTTGGCAAGTGTCCTGGGCAGAATTGATAGTTTGGGAGGGTCCAGGGTGGGCAGGCTGGATGAGTTGATGCATTTAACACGTCTAAGGAAGCGTGACGTTGCCCCAGAACCTGTTGGGTCTGCTAACAGAAGTGCTGTAGTTAGGGGGGCCTCAGTGCAAGGACAGAACAGACATCCTCCACGGAGGCCCCCAGACTCTGCCTTAAAGACCCTGGCCCCGGAGACCTGCCGGATCAGCCGTTCTGGGAGGTGGGTGGGGGGACCCGATGGGGGAGAGCTAATTCTGATGCACTCCAGAGCCTGAGGACCGTTGGTGACAGATGGTGAAACAGGCTCAAGTTAACTTGGCAGGATGTCAAGGCTGGCGAGTTCATCTTCTTGTCTGTGAAACGATGACACGTAAAGGTCCCTTTTAGCTGAACAGTCCGGGGATGTCAGTTTTCATTAGCCTACTTTACTTACCTGCCAAAGTAGGTCTCGTTGGGAACGAGGGACTGAGGGGGGGTTTGGGGGGGGGAGGCAGGGAATGAGGGGACCATGGGCAGGAACTCATCAAGCTTCTTATTTTGCCTGATGAGCAGCTGACCACCCCCCACCCCCAAAACGCTCATCCTGTTGGGTGGTCCAGAGCTGTGCTGGCCTGGGGATGGGGACTGCTGGTTCCCTGAGGCTCGCTGGAGAAGGCTCTTCTTGCTTCTTCTGGGCCTTTCTCTGTAAAGTCCTAGCAGCCACTTCCTTCCCTCCCACTAGAGACAGAATAAGGCCACGAGTCCCAGGACACACATGCGATGCCACTGCAGTGCCTTAGGGGCGAGCCTGCTTCCCAGCTCGACATGTGGCTCAGGACAGGAGTGGGCATCCCATGTCCTGCTCAGGGACCCTATAGAGTCCCTGACGTAACTGCTGATGGCACAACAAAGACCCAGAATTGACCCTCCCCTTTAGGGTCATAGGCTCTTAGGACCCATGTGGTGTTTTCATCTGGCAATCCTTACTTTCCATTCCAGGACCATCCTAGGTCTGGGGCAGGCTGCTGAGGTCCTGTGGGCTTGGTGGTCCTTGGGACAGTGGTTTTCTTGCTGGCAAAGGGAAGACCCCCAAAGTCCAAATGGAAGCCGAAACAGAGCCCCCCTGCTCTCGGGGTTGGGAAGGTGACATGTCACGGATGTGGCCGAGCGCCCCAGGCCACATTGCACGTATCTGGGGTGTGATATGTCGGCCCCGGGGGATTTGGAATAAGATGTCATGTTCTGAATCCTCAGTGCGAGGAGGTGGTGGCCTTAACTCTCTGCTCCCCGGGTGGATTCTGCCGGTTAAGGCAGCCAGCAGCGTGCAGAACCACTTACCAGCAGAGGGCCGCTGAGGGGTTAGCTCCCCCAGCCACCGACGGGGAGAAGAGGAGGCAGACCTGCTTTGGAGCAGTTTTCTCAGAGCCTGTGCTGGAGGCTTCCTCCAATTCGTTTTCAAGCCGGGGCGCGGGAGGCTCCTGCCTGCCCTCTCCCAGAATATGGTGACTTGGGGGTTAACGGCAGCCGGAGCATCCCCAAACTTCCCCGGCCCGAGGCTTTTAACCAACCCCTCCACCTTCAGGGAACCCGAATGAAAGAGGATGTCCGATATGGAGGACAGCTTTGATGGTATTTCTTGTGTCTCTCCCCAGAACCTGGGATCCTCGTCACCAGGCAAAAAGCAGAGCAAGGAAAACACCATCACGGTAAGCGGCTCCCGCGGAGCGCACGCATGTTGGGTGGCAAGCTGGGGCTGTCTCTGGTCCATGGCTCGGCTGTTGCCATGGCAATGCGGACCGCTGAATGGAAGCGATGCCCAGCCTGGTACCTGGGAAGTTCCAAAGCTTGGATGTTGCCGAGGGTTCCCCCCTTGCCTCCCCCCGGCCCTTCTTCTGTTGATTTCTTATTTCACTTTTTCTCTTGGGGCAAACACGTGGAAGGATTGTGGTTGGAATGGTGCAGAAGCCATTTTTGCAGGGCAGGCAGGGGAAGGTGCGCGTGCAGGAGTGGGTTGGAGGGGGTGGGCTGTGCTCCTCGCAAGTGACATGACGTGTAAATTACAGCCACGGCAGGGTGGCTTTTGTGCAGGGGAACTTCTGGAAGACATCAAAGTTAAAAGGAAGAGGAAGCGCCCTAAGAATAGAGTTCCTGGGAGTTGCTGATGGGGAAGCAGGCCGCCTCTGCCCAGAGCGGCCAGACAGCCTCCCAGGGCTCTTCCAAAAGCCCTCCGAGTCCCCACGCCATCCTGCCTCCGGCTCCACATCAGCCCTGTGCTCGGGGAAGGCGGGCGCTGGACGTCCCTCCCCCTCCAAGTAGAGAAACAACTCGCCCATCTGCTCAGCTAAGAACTTGGAGCTGGGAGACGTGTGGTCCAAGGTGTGCGGTTTCGACCCAAGTGCAGCAGCTCTGGGGCCACAGATAGGCTCCCTCAGGCTCTGTCACACAGTTCTCGGAGATGGAAGCAAGACGGGGTCCCCTGCCCCGGCTCATGCAGGCTGCAGATCCTGCTTAGACGGATTTGGGGAGGAAAAAGCGGCAGGCAAACAATGGCAACAGTCATAATTGCTGCCCCTGTGTGTCCATTTATTAGGCACCAGGAGGGTTCTGAGCACCCATTTCATTCTCCGCTCACTGCGGGGAGGGCAGGTGGTTGGACCAGGGTAGGGTGGGGACTGGGAACTCGGGCTCTGAAGCCAAGGGGGTCAGCACAGCACCCACCAGCTGGGCAGCGACCCGGCCTCTCTGGGTCTCAGTGTCCACATCTGTACAACGGGGAGACGATGGGCATATGCGCCTTAGGGATGGTGTGGAAAGCACGTAGAACAGCCTGGCACACAGTAGGTGCTCAGTTCACACTAGTCTCCTCATCGCCGTGTTTATAGATGAGGAAATTGAGGCACAGAGCAGGACCTGGCACAGAGCAGGGCCTCGCCCAAGGTCACACAGCTGGGAAGCATCAGGACTTGAGACCTGTGCTCTTAGCCACCAGCAATGCCCCAGGTGCAAGTTGCCCCCCGAGGATGAGGATGGGACCAGGCGGCTCAACCCTGGGCCAGCAGCAGCTTCCTTGTTACTGGAGCGGATGGGGAGGGCGTGGACAGGCCCCCGGGGCAGACGTCCTGAGAACACAGTCCTCACGTTCACAGAAAGCCCCAGAATACTGGGGCAAAGCAGGAGCTCCCAAAGTTCCCTGAAAGATGGAGAAAGAGGGAGAAGAAACTGCATTGTAGAAGGAACGTGAATAAGAGAAATGAAAAGTGAAAAGCTGAGTGTTATGCCTCCCATGGGTGATGGAGCCCAGCTCACGAGGTGCGGCCCGGGTCACCACTCTGGTCTGCCTTTAGGCCGGAGCCTGGGACTTTGTCAGCGTGGGCGTGGCCCTGGGTCTCCTGGCAACACACCTCCTCCATCCCTGCCTCACTGCCTTCCCTCCTTCTTCCCGCCGACCTACAGCAGTGCTTCTCATCTGAAGCCTTGGGGATACTTGTTAAAATGCAGATTCCTCTGTTGGTCACTCTGGGGCGAGGCTGGAAAGTTTGCGTTATAACCAACACCCCCGCACCCCGGAGGTTTTAAATAAGCACTCAAGCCTTGGGGACTTTTTGCTGGGAAAACTGAGAAGGGGCACAGTGAGTGAGGACCAGAGCCCCGGACTTGAACCCGGGTCTGCTGACTGCCAGCCCATGCGGCCCTTCTCCTCTCCAGGCTGGAGATGGGCATCCTTGCCGGCCGGCCGACCAGTGGGGCTGCAGAGCTCTGTACCGTGGCTCTTGCCCTTCCACGGAGCAGTCACTCTCCCACTGCGGCCCCTCCCTGAGTCCTGATCCTGCAGAGCTCGTGGCTTCCCTGGAAGGAGATGCTGGGGGGGACGGTGCGGGGAGGCTGGGGCCCAAGCTTCCCTCGCCCCGGTGTGCGGGGATAGGGTGAGCATCCTCTTACCTGGTCTCACCCAGGCAGCAGAGATTTGCAGGCGACGTCCGAGTCTGGCTCACAGTGTGGCCGAGAAGCAAGGACCGAGCTTGGTTCCGACGCTCCAGCTCCCCGACCCGGGCCTGGAGCAAGTTTTGAAGAGGCCAACACGTGGGCTGCTCGTCAGCCGTGGGGCCCCGGGCAGGGCTGGCAGTGAGTGGGCTGCTTGCTTGATTGGAAGCGACGGGCGCTGATGACAGTTCACAGCCTCGGCACCAATATGATGCGTCAGAATCTGGAGGATTCCAGAAAAGGTGACAGCAGAGCCACCTAGTCACACTCCTGTCCTAGAAAGAAGAGTCTGGGGACTCCTCTAATCTTCAGTCTGAGCTTCCCGGCATGGCCCGTCTGGGGGCCGCGGGTGGGAGCTCGGGGACTGGGTGTGAGTGCTTGAGGGCATTTCTCTTCCGCTTCCACAGGTCCCAACTCTGGCTTTTGCCTCTCTCACCCCCTCCCAGAGTAGCCTCTCCCACCAGGAGGAAATTCAGGGCCCGCTTGGTTGTGAAACCACCTTCTCTTCTATGTTGCAGGCGGCTGTCAGAGAGGAGGGCACATAGCTGCGGCCTCTGCCTCCAGGGAGGCCTCCGTGCTGTGCTGGGGCCGGGGCTCGCGCCGGGCCTCCCCACGCCAGCCCCCTTGGGTGGGTCACACTTGTGTTCAGCGGCTCTTGTGCCATGGCCAGGCGCCTGAGTGGTGGCTGTAGCCCCCGCAAGAGAGTTTCTGAGGGCAGCTCTTGTGGTTCTGCCTGCCCCCGTGCAGGCCGGCCCTGGCAGAACCTCTGCTGCTCAGGGGGCCCCCTGGCCGTCAGGGGCAGAGCGGGTGTTACTCCGTTTACTGAGGGCTGGAGAGAGCAGAGTTGGCGCCAGAGCGAAGACGCTGTTGCTTGAGGACGGCGAGCTTGGGAGCGCGAGTGGGAGGGGCTCCTGGAACTTCCCCCAAACGGTACATAGTGGGGACGCTCCCCCGTCTCCTGCTTCCTGTCCAGCACCCCTTCCTACCTGAGCCCCTGCCTTGGGTGGGGACATGGCATGGCTACGCCTAAGTGTGTTAGAAGGTAGCATGACATAGATTGAGTGTGACGTAGATTGCTGGCTTCTGACCCTGGCTCCACCATTATACACAGAGAATTGCAATTACATATCTACTTGTTTGCCTTCTTCATCGGGCTGTAAAACCGTCGAGGGCAGAGACTACATCTTCTATCTCTAGCCTCCATTCATGGTACCAAGAAACATTTCCAGCTCCCATCACGTGGCTGTGCTGGGCCAGGTACTAGGGACACAGCGGGGAGGAGGTGGGCTTCCTCTCCTCCTGGGACAGACTGTCTGGCGAAGGAAGAGAGATGCTGAATAAGCAGTCACGAGAAATACAAATGCACCTGTGCAAAGTGCTGGGAAGGTCTAGCCTACCGCGTGGCACCAAGTAGCCGTTCAACAAACGTTTGCATGGACCGAGCACGTGTTCCATAGCACAGCATCGTGGGTGAGGGCTCGAGCCGTCAGCCCAGACTAGAGGCAAATACTTCTGTGATCCTCAGTTAATCAAATGAGACCAGTGTGACCCAGCTTGTGGGGCTGCCGGCAGGATGAAGTGAGGATGTACACAAAGCTTTTGCAGAAATTCTCCCAGGATGCCTCCCACGATGGGGCCGGTGAGGTGTAGTTCTCGAGACGCCCACCAGGGGGGTGCAGGGCTCTGCCAGGATTCAGGGAAATTCCTATGGGATTGCCAGGGCTGCGAAATCCCAAAACCAGAGTTGACAGGGATGGAGACGGACACCCTGGGGCCACTGGCCAGTCCATCCAAGGGCTGGTGTCCTCAGAGAGTGGCAGGAGCCCCGAGAGGGATGAAGCCTTGTCCTCCCCCAACCTCTCTCCCCCCAGCCCCTCTAGCTTTCACCTTCAGTGGTTGTTATAGGGCCACTCGTGGTACGCCCCTCCCCTGTCTCCTAGACCCCAGACAAGGCACTCTAGAAGACCTTTGTATCCACTTCTGAGTACCTGCCTCCACGATGCTTAATGCCCAGTGTAATGTCATAGTTAATTTATCATTAAATTTGCTTGAAGTTTTCATGGATTACATTATTAAACCAAATAAAGATAGGCTGTGGTCATCATTGTTTGTTGAGGCAAGAATAGCTGGAACGGGAAATAAGGAGTATGTGAAACTGTGGAATCCAGCCCTGGTTTCCAGAAGGAGGCTCATCTCTGGACAAACTTGGGGGTGTCAGCCCAAAAAGAGGGTTTGGGGAGACCATTGCCTGAGCTAGGCATTGAGAGGCTGGCCACCCCCAAGCAGACTCCTGCAGGCCAGTGATACCTCGGGTGGCTGGGGGCTGGGGCACTGGGAGAAAACATCTCATCCCAGGGGTTCCGTGGGCCTCTACCTTGACCTTGGTGGAATTCCATGCTCCCTGTCTCCAGGGCTCTTGGGGTCATTCCTGGCCCTGATCCTTCCTCCTGTGTCGTCATGCTTCCCTCCAGAGCGGGAATCCCCGCCCTTACGGCGGCCAGATGCCAGTATCTGGGAGGAGGGGGCCCTTCCCTTGGCTGGGATCTCTCCTGTGTTCCCCCCCCCCCCAGGAGTGCAAGAGAGGCCTGTGCCCCGGGAGCCGGCGGGGCCTGGATTTACTTCTAGCCGCCCCCAAGCACCTGAACCAGAGGCCATGGCTGGGGGCCCACGGCCTGACTCAGCTAGCAGAGGGCTGCTTTGGCTTACAAGGTGTCATCGTTGTTGTTGTTGTTAATAACCATGAATGAGCTGCTAACATTTAAGCATTGAGACACTTCACGTACAAATCCTGATCTGCTGCTGCTCTCGTGTCATCGCATAAGCTGACCACCCTGGGCTCCTCATTCTGGCTTGGCATCAGTTGGCGGGAGCTGAGAGGAATCTGCCCCCTAGTCAGACGTTCGCAGACACCACCCCGCTTCCCGAAGTGGAGGCTGGTCCCCCACCAGCCCAAGCTTCAGTTTCCATGATGTGCGGGTCCCTCACTTCTCTGCATGGCTGCCTGGCCCTGAAGTCTGTGGCTTGGATTCAGAACCTCAGGGGTGTTCTGCACTGTTCTCGCCGTGAACGTCTGATGGCTCCCACTTCGGCAGATGCTGGGGCTGTGACGAGGGTTAAAGACCGCCAGGGCTCCGGCCTTGCCTTCCCGAGGCCTTGCAGCTCCCAGAACAAATGAGCGGACTCTCTAGGAGCGGATCTGGGGCTTGAAGCGACATCAGCGGGGTCAGCGGCGAGGCCACTTCTGCCGAGCAGGGAAAGCCAGGGGCACCGCGATCATGCTCAGGCAGAAAAGTCTGAGCAGAGCCCAGGGATCTGTGTGCTGCTGTCTCCCGGGCCAGGGCCAGCCCGCCCCAGGCACGCACCCTGGATTATCACTTAAACTCTGTTCATAGAATATACATCATGAGGTAAAATTCACAAGGTAACTTCTCACCCAGGATGCTCAGCCACTTCATTCCTTTCCCTGGAAGCGAATGATGTTATCAGTTTCCAGAAACATACCAGACGGGTGTCTAATTCCTTCCTCCTCTTTTCTTAAATTTTATTTATTTTTTTAAAGATTTTTTTTTTTTTTTTTTTTTGGCTGCATTGGGTCTTCGTTGCTGAGCGCGGGCTTTCTCTAGTTGCGTCGAGCGGGGGCTACTCTTCATTGCGGTGCGCAGGCTTCTCATCACGGTGGCTTCTCTTGTTGCGGAGCACGGGCTCTAGGCGCGCGGGCTTCAGTGGTTGTGGCTCGCAGACTCTAGAGCGCAGGCTCAGTAGTTGTGGCGCAGGGGCTTCGTTGCTCCGAGGCATGTGGGATCTTCCCAGACCAGGGCTCAAACTCGTGTCCCCTGCATTGGCAGGTGGATTCTTAACCACTGCACCACCAGGGGAGTCCCCTCCTTTTTTTTTTTTTTAAATTTAAAAATATTTTTTTACACTAAGATAGCAAACAGTAAATACTAGTCTACCTTTTCTTCCGCCACCCACCCACTTAACACTGTATCCTGCCACTCCTTCCTTATCAGTACAGAAGAACGTTCTTGCCATGTCTTTCACCATGGATATGATGCCCATACAGGACTGTCTCATACTTTTTAACCATTCCCCTGCTGACAAACCGTGGAGTTGCGTTCCAGCCTTTTGCTACTGCAAACCGAGCCGTGGTGAAAACCGTGTGCGTATGTCACTGCACCCGTGTGTAGGTATCTGTAGGATAGAATCTTACAAGTGCAGCCTCTGGGTGGAAGGCTGTGGACATTTGCAGTGTTGCTAACTTCTGTTGCACTGCTCTCTAGACAGTTTGGACTGATTTCAGTCCCTCTGGGGTGGGGGTGAGTGCCGGTTGCCCCTCATCTGAAAGGCCGACTGCCAGAGCATCCCAGGACCCCAGCGCATGTTCTCTGTCAAGCTAGCCCTGTAGGGGGACCTCTTCAGTGCCATGTCCTAGGACCCAAGCCCCTCCAGCTTCTCCCAACCCTCCAGCCAAGCCGTGTTCTTCCCTGTTCTGTGTCCTCCAGATAAACTGCGTGACATTTCCTCACCCAGACACGATGCCGGAGCAGCAGCTGCTCAAACCAACCGAATGGAGCTACTGTGACTATTTCTGGGTAAGTGGTGCCTCGGCGTCCCCGCACTGCGGCCCCGGGGACCAGGAGTGGACACCCGGGAGGGGGGCGGTGGCTTGAGCTCAAAGCAGAGCGGCCTCTCCGGGTGAAACCCAACGGGCTGGCAGTCAATTGAGCACTGGAGGCTGGAAACGTAAGTCCCACTTGGAGTCTCGATCATTCCATAAATCTCAGAAAGTCCACAGGGCAATATGGAAACTCCAGGCAGAATGCAGGTAAGCTGGAGGGTCCCCTTGCCGCTCAGTGGTAGCAGGAGACCAGAATCGGCTCCAACCTGGGCTTCAGACCTGCTCTGTCACTCTTTTTATTTTTTATTTTTTTTTCTGTGCGGTACACGGTCCTCTCACTGTCGTGGCCTCTCCCGTTGCGGAGCACAGGCTCCAGACGCGCAGGCTCAGCAGCCATGGCTCACGGGCCCAGCCGCTCCGCGGCATGTGGGATCTTCCCGGACCGGGGCACGAACCTGTGTCCCCTGCATCAGCAGGCGGACTCTCAACCACTGCGCCACCAGGGAAGCCCCTGCTCTGTCACTCTTGTAGGTGATCCTGGACAGTGTTTCTCCTCCTGGGCAGCCTCCCTGTTTCCATCAAAGTCACAAGGAGGTTAGGCACAACCTGTAGGGGACTCCAGTTCGAATAATTCTGTGGTTCCAGGCTTTTGCGTATTGCTCCATGGGTACGGAGTTTCAGTTTTGCAAGATGAGAAAGTTCTGGAGGGGGATGGTGGTGATGTTTGCACAACAGTGCACATGTCCTTAATGCCACTGCGCTGTGCACTTAAAAATGGTTAAGATGGTAAATTTTGTGTGAAGTTCTCCAAAATTAAATATCTTTTGACAGATTCAGAGTCCTACTCAGAAACTCTGGGAGTACTTCTGGACATTTTCATTTTAAAATTCACAATGGCTTTTAAAATGAAATCACCCCGTTCTGGAATCAGACAGTGGTGATTGTTGTACGACCTGTGTATATATTAGAAACCAGTGAATTGTACACCTAAAAAAAGTAAACTTCGGCAAAGGCCCCAAGGAACGAGAAATTTAAAAAATCCAAACTTTTTTTTTAACCACCAGTCAGAATGGATCATCTATCCTGTTTTAGATTTGCTAACCAAGTACTAGACAAAAATGCTTTTGTCTTTCTACCAGATCTCTTGCCCTTCAGAAGGTAGCCAAAGATTCCTGTTGCTGTGTTTCTTCCAGATCTTCTGAGATATGTGCAGAGGCAGCAAATATTGTAGAAAGGGCTCTGGCTTTGGCGGCAGACACACCTCGGGGGCAGGGGTGAGCCCAGGGGTGAGGATGAGCAGGGAATCCGAGTGTACGAGACCTCGCAGCCTCCATAAGGATGCTGGGTTTTATTCTGTTTGCAGCGGGAAGGTGGTGGAGGGTTTAAGCAGGAATCGGATGTGATCTGATGTGCCTGTGTCATGCAAGGAGGGCTGTAAACAGGCAGAAGTGCCCGTGAACCTGTGGGAGGCCAGGAAAGATGGTGGCAGCTGTGGAGATGGAGGGGAAGAGCTAGGTTGGAGACATCATCCTTAAGGGGGGTGGGTGCAGGAGAGACGTCATCCATAAAGAGGGGAGCAGGAAACAGAGCATGCGGGGGAGACCAGCTCAAGCGCCGGGAACGGGCACCCTGGTAGCCGGAGGTCAGCGGGTGGCGGATGCTGGGGGATGGTAGGGAGCCGGGGGAGTGGGTCATCCTGCTGCCGGTCAGCATCACCCAGGTCCCATCTTGATTCAAGCCCTCCTGATTCAAGCCCTCCTCTGATACTTACCCCAGGGTTTTATCTCTCGGACCATCAAGGCCTTTTCCCCTCACAGAAATTTTTCTGCTCACACGGTTATTAAAGCCCACTTCCTCGGGCTGGTTTTCCCAGTGTGGACAAATCACTCAGCACATACGTCCTCTCGGGGAGGCAGACTGGGGCTCAGTATTTCCAATAATTTTTCTTTGGCTTTTTCGTCAAGATGTAGCATTCATACAATGGAGGGCACACGTCTTACATGTACTTGGAGTCACTTTTCAATGGCCAGAGCAGCCCCCTTGTGACATGGTGTGCCCCGTGTGGTGATGATCTCCCCGTCCAGAGAGGTATTACAGTGTGGCTCAGAGGGCCCTGGGTCAGGGCAGCTGAGGAAGGGATCCTGCACTGGGAGGGAGTGGGGAGGTAAGTGGCGTTCTCCGGGCGTCACCAGCCCTTTTCCTTTCCCCTCTCGTAAAACAGCTGTTCTAACGGGATGTTAGAGGTGCAATCCATTCTTATTTTAGGGTGAGTGGTGGGAGACACGGCCTAGAATTGGAACGACCTGACCGCTGTGCCCAGTGGCTGAGCTGAGAGAGAGCCCAGGTCTTTCCAGATCCTGGGACAGGGTTCTCACTGATGCTCCTCTCTGTGGTGGCAAAGGACCTATTTTTTTGTTGTTGTTCTTTTGTTGTTTTTTTAATTAATTTATTTTTGGCTGCATTGGGTCTTCGTTGCGGTGCGGTGGCTTCCCTTGTTGCGGAGCACAGGGGGCTCTAGGTACACGGGCTTCAGTAGTTGTAGCACACGGGCTCAGTAGTTGTGGCTCACGGGCTCTAGAGCGCAGGCTCAGTAGTTGCGGCACACGGGCTTAGTTGCTCCGTGGCATGTGGGATCTTCCCGGACCAGGGCTCGAACCCGTGTCCCCTGCATTGGCAGGCGGATTCTTAACCACTGCGCCACCAGGGAAGCCCTATTTTGACCTGTTTCCAACTCCTCCCTTGAAGTATCAAAGCATTTGACTCTGGATCCCTGGTGGGAAAGGCTGCCTTGGAGCGGGGACAGCTCTAGGAGTGGCACCCGCCAGGGTCCAGGAAGGCTCTGAGGGTTGATCTGCAGCCGTAGCTGTGGGAACAGATGCTGGAGGCCTGTCTGGCAGGGAAGGCCATGCTCGGGGTACCAGGGAGGCAGGGAGGGCCGGGGGAGAGCAGGAGAGAGAGATTCAGGCGTCTTTGAGGAGGGTCAGGCGAAACAAAACAAAAAGCATTTAATTTTGAAATGTTAATCTTTGCTTGCAAAATGAATTGGGTACTAAGTTCCCATTTCAATGACTTGGCCATCTTCCCCAAGTCCTGACGTTTCTTTAAAGTAACTAATTTAAATACCATCCACCGAAGACTTGGTATTTGCCGAACACTAGGCTAAGCTGTTTCCATGTGTCATTTGTCCTGCGATGACCGCGTCAGGTGGTTGCCATTATGTCCCCAGTTTCATGGAATGAGCAGCTCAGATTTAAAGTGAGGGAACTTGCTTGGGATTCCCCGGCTGGGATGTCAAGCCTGGAAGCGGGCCCTTTCCCACTGCGGCTGCCCTTCAATCCAGCTTCTCCGCAGAAGTCACTACGATCTTTTATGCATGTGCGTTGGAGGATGCCACTGCCCAGCCAGTGCAAGAGAGGATGGCATGGCTCAGGGCTGGGGGTACCTGCGCCTGAGGTTACACACTGTCTCCCTGCTTAGTCAAGATGTCAAGACTCCGCAGAGGGTCTAGCCAGCCCCAGCAGCTGCCTGGTGCCTGTGCTCTTGGCCACATACCCTTCCTCCTCTTCTTTCCCAGGTTGTGGGGTTGAGGGGCACGCACATGGGGTGGCGGCAGCGATCAGGGCTTAAGCATCAGAGAGCACGTGGGGACAGGAGCGCCAGGAGAGGCGCGAGCTGGGGCAGCCAATACTCCTGCCCTTGTCCTGCCTCTGGGGCTGAGGACAGGGTTACCAGGCACATCGGGGTCCCTTCTGGGGTCTGTCTTCCCTGCGCTCCATTCCTTCTGGCTCCAGACGCTGATGTCACCTAAACGCTGCTGCTTCTCATTCCTTCCTAGGCTGATAAGAAGGACCCCCAAGGCAACGGAACCATGGCTGGGTTTGAACTGCTGCTTCAGAAACAGCTGAAGGGCAAACAGATGCAAAAGGAAATGTCAGAGTTCATCCGGGAAAGGTGAGGCCTGGGCCCTCCCAGCTCCGGGGACTGGTGACAGCACCCACCTCGGTCCCTGAGCCCGAGGGAGTGAGCAGCCAGGGTGAGCACTGCACGCCAGCACTGGGCTTGGTTAGCGCTAAGGGGAGCGCAAGACGGGAGTCACAGGCTTATGGCCCTTGGGACACTTCTGGCCAGCAGATGTGTTACTTTGGCCTGTGTGATGTTTTTAAAGATATGAACCAACAACAGCAAAAGAAATTGGTGGATGTTACATTAAAGTCTGCATATCTGGCATCTCTGGGGAAAGAAGAAAGTCTGGCTCCGTGGCTTTGCATCCCTCATGCAACAATTGGCTGGAGCTGAAGAGCAGCCGCCCCTGTACAGGGAGTGTGTGTTTCTAGTTTGCCACAGTCCCCACTGCTCCCTAATGTCTCCCCACGCAGACTGCTTGGCCCCTTTGCTTATCTACGCATGCGCCGCCCTCATTTGAAGAGCCGTTCCTTAACGTAACAAAAAAGGAGACTGTTACCTTTTCAATTCATCTTTGAGCCAAAGCCATGTCCCAGGCCTGGGCATCCAGAAACCCTCACCCTCCCATTCCTGCTTTCAGGGAGCTCAGCCTACTGGGAGAGTCAGATAAGGTCATTACAGTTAAGTGCAGGGATTATAATAGTGGTTTGCCTGCCCGTAGATGAAACAATAAATTCAGCCTGATGGAAGTGGGGAGAGCTACAGAGAGAAGTTCCTTCTTCATCTCCCCCCTCCTCAGTCTCTCCAAGTTCTGCGACCCTGTAAAGCACATACCCACACACCTGCACACTCACACAGGTGCACATACCCCCCCGTTCCACATGTGTGCCGTCTGGAGTTTCCAAGGCACACTGGAAATATTGATAGTAAATGGCAATATGTTTTTTAAATGTTTCTCTTTTAATTATAGCAGCAATAATCCAGTAACAGTTCTCTGGCATTTGAAGGTGTCTGTTTTCCTTAGGAGGCCTATTTTCTGTTGGTATAATCGGATCTTTATTTTATGACCCATTAAACCGGTAGGAGATTGAGAGATTCCGTAGCTCAGGTGTGAGAAAACAACGGTAGGGAACAGGCCAAGAGGAAAACGGCTGGAAAACCCTAGCTTAGGGTTCACACTTTAGTAAAGAGGTCGTGTCAACAAATAACTGGAACCTTCCACATGAGAACACTGGTCTTCCCTGGGACAGGTGGACTCCTGTGACTTTTCTCAGTCCACCTGGGGTCTTGTAGAGGGGGACCTTTCAGAGCCGGGAGGGGTGGGAGCTGAGGTGCAGAGGTGAGAGCTGGGCCGGGGCTAGGGAGTGGGGTGGGGGTGGGGGCATGGCAGACATCCGGTAAACCACGTGGCCACAGCTTAGGGGAGTGATGCCGGCTCTGGAGGGGACGGGCCCCGTGCCCGGTGCGTGCGGTGGGCATTGATGAGCCTTTGAAGCTGAGAGCGTGACATGGTGAGATCTGCTTTCTCCAGAGAACTCCTGGCTGGAGGCTGGCCGCCCGTGTCCTCCTGGGGAGGGGAGGGACTAAAGGCTGAGCGGATGGAGAGGAAGTGATGGAGGCAGGCTTGAGAGTATGTGGAGACGGTGGAGCTGGTAGTGAGAGGAGGAGCGAGACTGAGCCTCTCAGCACCGAAGCAGGAAGTGATCATGACTCAGAACACCGCCCTGGGACTCTGTCAGGCCCCCCTTCAGCTCCTGATCAGCCTGGAAGCAAATGCTGCAGCCCTGGGCACAGCTCTGGGGTTTTATTCATTTGCCCAGTGATGGACCAGGGGCCTCTCTGAGGCCCCAGCCCTCTGGCCAGCTCTGGTCGTCGCAAGCACAGCTCCTCGGGGGACCACTTAGGCAGTGACTAATGCCATGACAACACATTGTACACGGTTGTGCCAGATATTACTGAGCGCTCCCCGGAGAGCTGCCTTGAAAGTGTGTCAAGGGCCTGCCTGCCGGAAGCGAAATCCAAGGCAACTTCCCTCTCTGGGGAAGTGGAATCCGCCGCAGAGCTGGGCACTGCTGGTTTCCATGGGAATGTCTGCACCCTGCAGGCTTGGAAGTTGGGGGCCCTGGGGTCTGGGAGAACGTAGAGAGGGGTTCTGTTCCTGCTTCGGAGGGGCCGACGCCACCTTGCAGGCTCTCAGCACAGAGCTCTGGGGCTGGGAGAGGGGGCAGCCGTGGTCCATCATGAGTTACATTTCTTCGTTGAAGCGTTTGCTGTGTGTCCAGCCCTGTGCTAGGAACTGTGCAAATGACCACTCTTCTCCGCACAGCCTAGGACACCGGTGCATATGCCTCACTTTGCAGATGAGGTTCAGACAATTTCATTCATTTATTCATTCAACATGTATTGATTAAGCACCTACTGTGTGTCAGGTGGACAGACAAGAGCCACGTACTCGCAGAGCTTATGGTCTGGCGGGTTCGTCTACATGTTCGTTACTAAGTAGCAGGGCTGCAGGTCAGACCCACAGTCTAGTGCTGGGGAGCCGACATGTTGGATTTTCTCCCTTTGCAGGATAAAGATTGAAGAAGAATATGCAAAGAACTTAGCTAAGCTGTCTCAGAACTCCTTGGCTGCCCAGGAGGAGGGGTGAGTAGGGAGGACCGTGATGGGGGTGGGGAAGGAGAGGGGACACTTGGTGGGGGTCCCTTTTCACTGATCACTGATCGTTGCCATGGTCCCATAGGGATGGGGAGGTCTCCATAGACCTGGCTGAAGGGGAGTGCCCATGGTTCAAGGTGGGCATTCATGGTTCAAGGGGAACATTCATGGTTCAAAGTGGGCATTCATGGCTCCAGCTGGCCAGCCGTGACCCCAGGTGTGGGCATTCACCCTCAAGGTTGGTACTTGCGTATTATCTACTGTCTAGCGGCCAAGGGCCTCCTGCCAGATGCTGGAGTATGTCAGGACCCCCTCTGCCCTGTCACCTGGTAGCTGGGAACCAGCCTCCAGATGCCAACCCCTGCCCCCCTTTCGCTGAGAGCAGGCTGGTAGGAAACTAGGTGTGACAGGATTCCACACCCAGCCCCCTTGTTTAGAATTCTCTCCTGTGGGCCTGAGGCCCAGGCTCCCCTCCCCCTCCTGCTGTGACAGTCCAGACCTCCTTGGGTGGGACCCGGGCTGGGAGAGGCTCAGCCCCACCCTCCCAGCCACGGAAAGATCCCTAGTTGGGGAAAGACTGTAGCCTTCTCCGCTCCACCTGTTAACAAAGAGTTTCAACCTGTTGGTGGGAATGCAAAATGATGCAGCTGCTGTGGAAAGCAGTTTGGCAGTGCCTCAGAAAACTAAACATAGGGTTACCTTATGATCCAGCAATTCCACTCCTCGGTTTATATCCAAAAGAATTAAAAGCATATATTCAAATACATGTACACGCATGTTCGTAGCAGCACAGTTCACTACAGCCAAAAGGTGGAAACAACCCAAATGTCCATCAAAGGACGAATGCATAAACACATTGTGGTCTGTCCACGTGGGATATATGGGTATATGATGGAATATTATTCAGCCATAAAAAGGAATGAAGTACTGATCCACATTACTGTGTGGATGAACCTCGAAAACATTATGTTAAGAGAGAGAAGCAAGACACAAAGGTTGCATACTGTATGATCCATTTATATGAAATGTTCAGAATAGACAAATCCACAGAGACAGAATGAAGATGGGTGATTGCCAGGGGCTGGGAGAAAAGGGGACTGGTAACTGTTTAATGGGTACGAGGTTTCCTTCTGGGGTATGTGTTCATCTGCTTGGGCTGCTGTAACAGAATACCATAGACTGGGTGGCTTAAGCAACAGAAATGTAATTAATCACGGTTCTGGAGGTTGGGGAGTCCAAGGTCAAGGTGCTGGCAGGGTTGGTGTCCGGTGAGAGCTCCCTCTGCGTTGCAGGTGGCTTTTCCTCGGTGAGGAGAGACAAAGAGCTCTCTGGTGTCACTTCTTCCCCACCCGTATGACCTCATTTAACCCTAATTACTTCCTTAGAGACCCCATTTCCAGATAACAGCCACACCGTGGGTTAGAGCTGCAACGTCTGAATTTGGGGAACACATTCAGTCCATCACAGGGTGATAAAAATGTTTTGAAACTAGAGGTGATGGTTGCACAAGATGGCAAATGTAGTAAATGCTTATCCTCTTTAAAGTGGTTAGTTTTGTGTTATGTGAATTTCACCTCAATACTGAAACAAATACAGAGTCTCAGGAGGTTAGAGTTGAAAGGTCCCCCGAGGTCCTCTCTCTAGTCCGACCTCCCTCCAGTGCAGCCTCTGTTCGAATCCCTCCTACAAGGGGAAGTGAGCCCCCGGGGATGGAAGACATCCTGTCATGGGATGGCTGTGGTCGTCAGAGAGCTGTGATGTTGAACAAGGCCAAATCTGCCTGCATGGCTTGAATCCTTCAGGCGATGGGGCTTTGCCAACCGAATGTGGCTTTGATTAGGGCCTCTGTGTGGGCTCGCTGTCTAGCCAAGAGGCCGCCTCTGAATGGTTTTCATTGACCCAGCAGGCCACTGGGTGGTCCTGCGCGGCCAGTGTCTCTTCCAGGGACATAAATGAAGTTGCCTCCGGCTTCCTCCTACTCCCTGCACCGGGCCTGAGACCAGGGCAGGAAGGGAGCTTGTCGGGGAGTCTCCCCTCCAGCCTGGGCAGGGGGCTTTCCTAAGTACCCCCATGCCCTGCAATGCAGAGCTGCTCTGGAAGAGGCTTCCACCTCCTCAGCCTGAGCTGCTGCCAGGGACACTCCGTCCGGCCAACACGCACAGCATATGCTCCCAGCTGCACGAGCCAGGAGTCGGCCCTCGCCATCATGCCGTACACACGTGCGCCCCCAAACACGGGGCAGCCCGCCACACGCTCACGTTCCAGCATCGGCGCTGCTCACGTGCAACACAGCCAGGAACACATACCCCCCATCTCCCCTGCGAGCACGCACCACCCCCAGACACACGCTCCTTCCGGAGGCGCCTGGACCCGCCCCTACTCACAACCTGCAGCTACACTGTTTTGCATTCACACACAGCTTTGCACGCCAGCCCGTCCACCTGAAACTTTCCAAGCGCGACGCCGGAGCCTAGAAATGTGGGGCAGCCTAGGAAGGTGCGGACGGGGAGACTTGAGTTGTGCTGTGTCCACATTAGATGCCACAGGGTGTGTGCACATTGGTAGATAAACAGCATCAGGTGATTCGTCCTGCCTCCAGTTCTGCGCTCCTGTGGTAGTCGTGACAGTAACGTGTTTAGATTCGGCTCGGACGGTCAGCTGGAACCGCGTGAGAAATGATATCTCGGGTTTGGGGTTTTGTTTTGTTTTTTCATTAACCTCTTATCAGATGAAAAAGAATCTCTCTTCAGTGAGAGCATTTCTAAATGGCCTTTTTTTCTAGCTTGTGACGTGTCTCCAAGGCGGCTGGAGTATTGGGAGGCGAGAGGCCTGCTCGGGGCTGGACCAGCCCAGACAGGCCCAGCTGGGTGTGTGGAGGGACGTCCTCCTACTAACGAGGGCCCAGCCTGGAGGCAGGGCCGAGGCCATTGTCCTGAGCGTGAAGCTGTGCTTTCGCCCTTTCCTCCCGATGACCCTCAGATGACAGTCTCAGGCCACTGTCACTGTCCCTGGGCCAGTTACTGACCACGTGCTCTGCTGACAGCAGACTTACAATCTCTCGGCACCACCAGGGCTTCTGGGCTCTCGTGTGTACCTCCTGCCGGCTGGCGATAGCTCAGCTGCGGGGAGAAGCCCCCTGCAGCCCCCTTTCGTCAAACTCCCCCTCCTCCTGGGACTGCTTCCGTAAGCTTGTTGGCTTTCCCTGTAGCTGTGTGATCCATCTTGAGATCGTCTTTGTGTGTGGCATAGGTCAGGGGCGGGATTCCTTTCTTCCCTGTGGATGTACAGTTGTCTCTGGGCCATTTCTTGAAAGGCTTGTCTGTTCTCCATTGAGATACTTGGCACCTTTGCTGCAAGCGCGTCGCCTGCATCTGGGCGAGTCTCTTTCTGGACCTGCTGTTCCGATCCCGTATCTGTATGACTATCGTGACCGCTTCCACCCCCTCCTCCCCCCACCCTGGACCCCCCTACCCGTCCGCCCAGTCAGGTAAGGAGCCAGGCCACCCAGTGTGGGCCCAGCCCAGCTCCCGGGAGCTCAGGCCCTTCAGGCCAAGACAAACGCCAGCAGCTTGGATCGCTCCGATTCTCACTCCATCTCTTCTCGGGTAGCCCCCCAGCCGGGATCACCTGAGGGGACCTTTCTTTGCTGCCAAGATAAAATCCATCAGTTATTTCCCATATACAGCCGCCTCGGCCTGAGCCAGCACCATGACCAGACAGGCCCGGACTCTGACCACAGAGATCGGTTCTGTTCTGTCCTGTTGGGTAATTCTCAGCTGCTGGCCGCTCGGCTCACAACCCAGAAGCCTCGCAGCCTGCTGTCTTTGAATCAGCTTTCTGCCCCTCAAGTGTAATGAATTCTCTGGGGGAAGTGGCTTTTTGATGAAATTAAGTCAACGGACCATTCAGCCCGGGTTTACCAGCTGGGTGGAGAGGTCTCGAGCAGACGTGCAGGAGTGTCGTTTTGAAGGTCATCGAGGTTCAGGAATTCCCAATCAGGGAGACGGGAGCGCGGGGGCCGCGTTCAAGAGTCCGAGGGGCTTAGGAGATTCCTTCTACTTGGAACATCTCCTACCAGTGGAAAAGTTACTTAGCTTAGAGGACGTTGCCCTTCTCTGGTCGGCTGTGGGCAGCACCGCGGTTCACAATCCAGAATAGGTACTAGCGGGGGGCCATGCTCCTGAGGATGGTGTTGGCGAGCCTCCTCTGCTGTGTGGGCATCCCTAAGAGGCTCCTAGACCCAGGTGGTCCATCTTTGCCCTCCTTGGAAGTCAGGCCGCTGGAGGTTCGCCTGCAAGCAGGGCTGCGTGGTGCCTTCTGTTTGAGAAGAGCTTCTCCCTGAAAAGGCATCCGTTCTCCTTCCCTGGCTTGCCAGCGGGCATTTCCAATCCTCAACAGTAAACCAGGGAGGAGCGACAGGAAGGCCGGAGACAGTAATGGGCCAGGTAGTAGGGTCCTCACGGCACTGTACCCCAGCTCCCTCTCACACCTCCCCAGTCCTCTGGGCTTCTGGGTATTTCCCCAGGCACTCGACTGTCTGCTGCCATCTATTCTCTCAGCTTGGTTCGGGAGGGCTCCTCTGCTCACATAGGTCGAGGCGTGGCGCTCAGGTTTCTTTTGTGCCTGGCCTCTGCCTCGTCCAAGTCCACGGTCTCTTGTGTCGTACGCTCCCCCGGGACTCGGGGTCGAGACCCACCATCCTGTCTCAGGGAGGGCCGTGGCCTCTGACCTGAGGTCGGTGTGGCCTCCCCGAGCTCATCGACTCCTTGGTGTTGCAGCTCCCTGGGAGAAGCGTGGGCGCAGGTGAAGAAGAGCCTTGCCGACGAGGCCGAAGTTCACCTCAAGTTCTCCGCCAAGGTAAGCCCTCCCTGGGTTGGTCCTACGCACCGATGTGCTGCTGAACGTCTAACAACGGTCTCTCCAGGGTGTGGTGTTGCACAGTTTCCATGGTGTAAACCTCGAGTCGGGAAGAGATGCTACCATTAGACCGTGCTCCCCCTGTGCCAACAAAATAGCATCAGTAATCATAGAGCGTGGATAAGAGTCAGATGGAGTTAGGAGGGTATGAGGATATGTATTACCTTTGTTTTTAATATAGTTTGTTAATTTTAAGTTTAGGTCATTTAATTTTTAATACTGGCTGTCTTTAACAGCCAACTCACAAAATTCCTCCAAATTTAACGCTGGGCTCTGATGAGCCAGTGCGAGTAACCCCAGCACACCTCTGCGAGGTGAGGGTAGATGCCCCTCAGTTTCTCGGGTGAGCCCCTGAGTGATGAAACTGCACTTTTGTGTTGCTTGGCTTTCAAAGGAATGCATTGGCATTTTCTATCTCTTCTTAGTGTCGGGAGAGACTAGATTATTTCGAAGGGAGAATTTTTTTGTTTTGTTGTGTCTGTTGTTACACAATGTCAGACTAGGTAGCTGACCCTTCTTTCCATTGGTCCAAAAGACTCCAGCATCGTGCCCTCGGACTTTGATGTTTCTCTCCTACTCACTCTGTCTTCAGGACTCAGAGTGGTGCCTGGTACATAGTAGATGTCAATAAATATCTTCTGAAGTTATGACGATCTCCTCTCGACCCCCTAGTCTTTTGAGGCCTACTTTCTGCCAAGATTTCTCCGTGTTTCCAAACAACCCTCTCTTCCCCACTCCCTGTCTCCTGTCTCCAAATTCCCTCTCAGGCTCTTAGCTGCTTTCCAGGTGGAAAATAAACCAAGAGTCTAAGGGGGAAATTCACACTAAAGTGTGCGTGACTGATGGGGCCGCCCACTAGGATGCTTGCCTTCTAAAGGACGAGAGCCCCTGGAGAGGGGCATCATTCCCGGTGACCTTTGCCTACTGGGTCTACGCTCTTTCTTCTGCCCTCCCACAGTCACCAGCCCAAGAGGACACTGGGACAAAGCACTTAAACCCTCTGAACCCACATTTTTTTTTTTTTGGTACGTGGGCCTCTCACTGCTGTGGCCTCTCCCGTTGTGGAGCACAGGCTCCGGACGCACAGGCTCAGCGGCCATGGCTCACGGGCCCAGCCGCTCCGCGGCATGTGGGATCTTCCCGGACCGGGGCACGAACCCGTGTCCCTTGCATCGGCAGGCAGACTCTCAACCACTGCACCACCAGGGAAGCCCCTGAGCCCACATTTTAACAGCAGGGTGTACGCTACCTCCCTTAACATCAGGGTGTAAAGGAGGAGGATGCCACTTGAACGTGGCATCCCACAAAGATGGCTGCCCCTTCCCGCGACTTCCGCACTCAGTGCTCCCAGGTCCTATGTCTTTTCTAGCGCTTCTTCCACAACAGTTGCATTTCTGGGCTTAGTGCGCTATTGGAAGCCAGGAAACTGACTTTGTATCCAGGTCTCCACCCCACCCCGTGATGGTTCTCCGCACGCCGAGGGCAGGATGAGTGACTCGTACGGCTGAGATGTGTGAAGGAGCTTTATAAAGAGCTGAGCTGGGAGGAAAAACAGTGTGTTACCAGCTCCCTGCTCCTGAAGGATGCTGGAGCCCCAAGACTGAGTTGACACCCAGATGTGAGTGAGAATTCCTGGGCCAGCAGTGGCACACTAACCTCAGACACTGACACTTGGCAAGGAACTTGCCTCTCAAGTACTGGGAGAGAAGGGAGCTCCGTGAATGGGTCTCTTTTGAGCCTTGCGTACAAAGCAGGGAGTTGTTTTTAAGCTGTAGATCACGGTAGTGTTCCCTTTAGGTCTCCCTTCTCCCTCCTAGCCCCCAGCAGCTCCAGCTTCTGCGGTGGTGGAAACTTCCGTTGACTGTGAGATGCATGCAGAGGCTGCCACTGTGATGGGACTGGGAGCCGGGTCTGCGAGCTTCTGAAGGGTCGCCTGCCGCAGCCCCAGGAATCCTGGTGGCATTTACTCTCCATCGGCAGGCCGTCTGATTCTCGATCGTTCGTAAGGTGCCCAGCGGGTGACAGAGCACTCCCCCCGTGCAGTGTTTTCCTCTAATCTTTCCTTTTACTACTGCTGCTCACAGCAGTACGTCTGGTCACCAAACTGGGTGGGTTTTCCCCACGCCAACCAATTCCCTGACCCCAGCTGGGGGTCCTACAATTTAATTCAGTTCTGACACTAACTCCCCCAGGGTCAGCATAGGATCCTGCAGGTTAAGGACTCAGTGCTACAGGACCAACCCTACTTCAGATGGCTATCATAAGAAGTGGGTCCCCAGGTTACCCACAACTTCTGTCCCACTTGGCTACAAATCAGGGGTTCCCGTGACCCCCTCCTCAGGTTTGATTATTTGCTAGAAGAGCTCACGAAACTCAGGGGAACACTTATTAGGTTTACCAGTTTATTATATATTAAAGGATAGGATAAAGGCTAGAGATGTGTGTTCACGTCTGAGTGTGTTCACCAGTCCAGAAGCTCTCTGGGCCCTGTGATTGACAGATTGTTATAGAGGTTTCATCACATAGGCAGAATCTCCTCTCCTCTCCCCCTTACCAAGTGATGGGGAGGGGGCTGAAAGTTACAAGCTTCTAATCATGGCTTGGTCTTTGTGGTGACCAGCCCCCGTCCAGGAGCCCAGGCAGAGGCACCTCATTCGAACAAAAGACCCTCCTGTCACCCAGGAAATTCCAAGGGATGTAGGAGCTTGGTATCAGGAACAGTGGGTCAGAGACCAAATATTAGACCAAAGGATGCTCCTGGGACCTTTGTTGTTTAGGAAATTGCAAAGGCTCTAGGAACTCCAGCCAGGAGCTGGGGACAAAAAGCAAAATATATATTGGTTATTATATCACAGTATCACGGTGATGTAAGTGTTAGGTGTAGGATATAATTCATCTCCCTCAATTTTATCAGCTACTGTTCAAGACAGCATCTCCGTTTCACAAATGAGAAGGAACAGAGGGGTTAAATCGCAGCCAGTGGTCACACAGCCAAGTGGGCTCAGCTGCTGAGGAAGCAGAGGAGAGGACTGAGTGAATTGCAGCTTTGACCTCCAGACCTTTTCTCCGGGCGGACCAGTGGCATTTAAAACACAGAACCCTGTTCTGAAGAGCACTCTGCCCTCTCTTAAGGACTGTCCAGGGCAGTGCAGTCCGGCCCTCCAAATGCCGGGATGTTTTAATTCAGGGCTGACTTCAGGTAGCTGACGGGAGGCTTCTGAAGAAGGTTCACACAAAATTCACACATAGATGTTTCTCTAAGAATGTCTGCTGCCTCCAGCCCATCGGGGCGGTGTCGGTGCCCTCGGGCAGTCATGGTGGCGGCCCAGTGGTTGTGTGACAATTCCTTGAAAAGGCTCCAAAGAGTATCCGTCCGCCCTGGATAATACGGCTCCGTGTGTGCGACATCCATTCTACCGTCTGCTCCAAAAGGCTCGTTGAAAAATTCCACCCCGCATGTTCTGTGTCGGGGGCGAGAGCTCTTTAAGAAACGCAATTTCATTTCAGGAATCGTTTAGGCTTTTCTCGTCTCCTAGCTCGAGCCATTGTTCATAGCAACAGGCTGGTAGAGAAACAAGATTGCTATATATAAAGGAATTTATGCCCGCTTCTGGGTGAAGAAGGGAGAACAGAAAAATGCCTTCTGATGGGAGAAAATCTAATCCTGCAATCGAAGCCATGCATTCAGCCAGAAGATTTTGGGGGGCACAGTGAGCCTCAGGAGACATGACTTTTATGTCAGTGCCATCACTAACAAGCTTTATGACCTTGGGCAAGTCACTTAGCATCTCTGAGCTTCCGTTTTTTTCATGTGTGAAATGAAGAGGTTGGACCAGATCAGTGACTTGAACCTTACTTGACTGTGACCCACCGTTATACATTTTCCATGGCCACCTGGAGCACACAGGTATCCACCTCCAGATATCCGCATACAGATACACATGTACGTGGCTAAAACAGCTGTTGGTGAAACTACTTATCCTTCTGCCTAAAATGCACTCTGATATTTTCGTGTCTGGGCTATGCTCATCTAAAAGCAGGTCCTGACCCACTAAAATGATTTCACAACTCTTAGTAACCCACTGGACTAGATACAGGCATACCTTGTTTAATATAGCACTTTGCTTTAGTGTGTGTGTAGTTTGTTTTGTTTTGTTTTAACAAATTGAAGGTGTGCGGTGACCCTGCGTTGTCAGGTGATGGTTAGCATTTTTTTTTAGCAATAAGTATTTTAAAAATTAAGGTATGTGCATTTTTTAAAACAAATTTATTTATTTATTTACGGCTGCGTTGGGTCTTCGTTGCCGTGCGTGGGCTTTCTCTAGTTGCAGCGTGCGGGCTTCTCATCGTGGTGAATTCTCTTGTTGCGGAGCACGGGCTCTAGGCACACAGGCTTCAGTAGTTGTGGCACGCGGGCTCAGTACTTGTGGCTCGTGGGCTCTAGAGTGCAGGCTCAGTAGTTGTAGCACACGGGCTTAGTTGATCCGTGGCATGTGGGATCTTCCCAGACCAGGGCTCGAACCTGTGTCCCCTGCATTGGCAGGCAAATTCTTAACCACTGTGCCACCAGGGAAGACCCGGTATGTGCATTTTTAAGACATAAAGCTATTACACACTTAGCAGACTACAGTATAGCGTACACATCACTTTTATGTGCACTGGGAAACCAAAAAAATCCATGTGACTATTTATTGCAGTCTTCACTTTATTGTGGTGGTCTGGCCCCAAACCCACAGTGTCTCCGAGGTCTCCCCGTGGTCTCTGAAATTCCTGCCAACTTGAGTTTTCTCTTACTCTCTTCTGATGAGTGACATGAAAGGAGGAGACAGGAATTCTGAAAGGCAAACCAAACAGCTTCAGTAGCCTGTGGCATCCAAGCCAGGCCAGCTCAAGTTCACGCGGACAAGCTTCCGGGGAGGGCTTCTGCCTCCTGGTTTGCCAGAGATGCTTAAACGTTAAGAATGAGTATAAAAACACACCCAGCCAACTTTCTTCAAGAAAAAATTAGCCTTATTTTCAAAGTACTTAAAATACAGAGGGAGAATCCATGGGTCTGCCATCCACGGGGTTGAACGCTTCTGACAGCCAGTAGCACGATGTTTCCAGAATGTCATTTGGAATTGGGGGAGAGCTTGGGTGTGTTGGCAGGATCCTGGGCCCTTCTCCAGACCACAGAATCTGGGGCCAGCGCCCAGGACTCCTGAGTATTGATAAACCTCTGCGAGGTCACTCCTGGGTACATGAAGTATGGAAATCCCTCAGAAAGAGACCGCGGAGTTACTGGGTCAACAGGCTGAGTTAACCCACGTAGAGGCCCCCCCCCCACCCCCCGCAGGAGCCGGTTCCCACGGCAGCCAGTGATGCAGCCCCTCCCCCTCCTCCCTCAAAGCCTAATCTGTGTGGGGAAGGTGTTTTCTTGTTCTCAGCAGCGCTCAAGTTTGTGGCATCTTACAAACTGCCACCAGATGGGGGTGTTTTCCTGTGCAAGGAAGCTTCCAAGGGCTCAAAAAAATGATAGCGGACGTTACAACCAACAGGAGGAAGAGAAGGGCGTTTGTGCAGCCCGCTCTCTGTTAGTCTTTGAAGGTTGTCCACCAACAAAGCATCGTCTTGTCACCCGGGGCATTGGGCCCTGGAGATCTAAGTAGAAGAAGGGTCACCCACTGTGCACCAGCTCCGGCCGGAGGCTGCGGACACAGCAGTGACCAAGCCGGCGTGGCCCCCACCCTCCTAGAGCTCACAGTGATGTGTAATCGGTGCTTTAGGACCAGGAACACATCTGTCCTTGAGGTCTCTGGGGAAAAGATAATGTAGGAAGAAGGGTCGCCTAGTGAAGGGGAGGAGGAGAGCGATCACAGAACCCCCGAGGTGGGATGTCGTCCATCCAGGGAAGTTCACCTCTGCTTCCCAGAGGGGCGGATGGAGGCTGAGGGACCCTGGAAGGCAGATTGAGGGGGCCCAAGGGGGCCAATGGGTGGGGCTCTGAGAGGCTGAGTCGGGGGGCTCTAGGCTGTGACTTTGACCACAGCAGGTCCACATTTGTCTGTTTTCTTATCAGATACATCTCATGTTCACACCGCCCCCCCCCCGCAAAAGTTTTAAGTAAAAGTTCTCCTTGCAAAGAGAGTGGAGTGGGAGAGAGGGAAGGAATGGAAGAGAAGGAAAAAGCTCGGAAACCGTCCTCACCCAGCACCTCTCAGAGCATAAAGGACCCTTCTCTGTCCCTGGGGGCGCGAGGCCAGTTCATTCTGGTGCGGTGGGGTTGCGCCAGCCTCCATGCAGAGACCAGCAGGCACGGTTCAGGAGGGGGGGGTGGCCCTGAGCTCCTAACAAGACCTCCTCGACGTCCAGACCGTGAGCAGATGCTCTGCGGCCTCAGCACGTGGCACGTAGTAGCTGTCCAATGAGTAGAGCTGCCCCGAGATCACCTGATTAAATGTCACCCACGCAGCAGTCCCTGTGTTAAGTGCCTGGGGACACAGAGATGGTGGCTTGGGTTCTGCCCCGAGAAAGCTCCCGGGTTGGAAAGAAAGGGAGCCGGACACCTGAGCAAAGCCCTAGAGGAAGCTCTGGGGACTTAGCGCAGGAAGGGGGTGCCCACAAGGGACTCGAAGGCTCCAGGTGCTAACCCGTCCATTGGTGTGAACGCTGGGACGTGGCCAGCTGAGGTGACTTCCTCGACCGCTACCAGATCAGCAGCCACTTGTCTCTGACCTTCCGGTGGGAAGGCCCCCCATCCTCGCCTGCAGGGTCAGGGGCAGCGCCCCCTCCCTCCACTTGCAGCTGCTGCCCCGGGGTCCTGAGTGTGTCTCCCCCATCGACAGCTTCACAGTGAGGTGGAGAAGCCCCTCATGAACTTCCGCGAGAACTTCAAGAAGGACATGAAGAAGTGTGACCACCACATTGCAGACCTCCGCAAGCAGCTCGCCAGCCGCTATGCCGCGGTGGAGAAGGTGAGGCCCAGGGTCCTGCTGGAGGGGAGGGGGCTGGGAACCAGCAGGGGCTCCGTGTGCCGAGGCAGAGGTTTGTCCCCCTGTGATAGGATCTGGAGGGGTGGGGAGTATGAAATCCCCCTCCCCCAGCCAAAGGGTAGGTGGGCCGCTTCCCCCCGGTGCTCAGATTCTGAGTGGGAGTGGGCGTGGCTGCACCTGCCGTGGAGGGCATGGGGGCCTCCATCCGGCACATGAGACAAGGTACACCCTGCTTCTGTGGGTCTCGGAGCCTGGATGTGCTGTCGGTCCACATGGGGGCCCTTTGCCTGGGTCTCACCTGGCAGATTCCCTCCTGACGGAATCCCCACCAGCTGCCACCAAAGGGCCCATCCTGCCCCAGAATGGGGAGCCTGGCGCTCCCAGCTGCTAAGCACTGCTGGGAAGTGATGGCGGCCTTTGTGGTCCCTGCCACCCCGGAGAAGCTGTGATTTTAGGACCGCTTGGGTCCCCAGGACGTGTGCATGCTCCAGTGAAAACACGCTCTGAGGGCCTTGCTCTAGGCCAAGAGATGGGGATGAGAGGATGCTTTGCAGCCCCCACGTGGTCCCTAACTGGCTGGATGATGCTGGTCTAGCTGCTTAGCCTGTCGGAGCCACTGTGGCCTCGTCCACAAAAGCAGGGAAAAGAAAGGACTCTTACCTAGAAAAGGGGAAGCCAGGCCCCGTGTGCCCCATAGGCCCTTCCTGGCTCTGAGCCCATGAACAGCTTCACGTCCTTGGACCCCAGGCCCGGAAAGCCCTCACGGAGCGGCAGAGAGACCTGGAGATGAAGACCCAGCAGCTGGAGATAAAGCTGAGCAACAAGACGGAAGAGGACATCAAGAAGGCGCGGAGGAAGTCCACACAGGCGGGTGAGTGAGGCACCGTCGCCCGCTGCCCCCGTCCATCCTCACCTGGTCACAGAAACACAGGAGGGGCTGAGAGATGGCGTGCCCGTGAACGTGCATCCCACAGGCTGGGGTGGCGGGGGGACTGTGGAGCGGGGAGCAGACCCGGCTGTGTCCAGGCCGTGGCAGGGGACAGGGCTCCCCACACCCTCCCTTTGGGCCAGAGGGCTCCTTCTGGTCCAAGCCCTGGATCTCTGGCCAGGAGGTGGACAGACTCTTCCAGGCACCCGGAATTCAGGGGTCCTGTCGCTGCGTGGAGCTCCTAGGGGGAGTGCAAACCACACCCACCCAAGCTGTCCCACCTCCCCGGGGAGTGATCTCCAAAGGTTCGCCTCTGGTGATGGGCTTCTGCCCCAGAACAGAAGTCAACATTTTGTTTAAAGAAATAACCGTATTTCAGCTTTTCAACAAAAGATTTCCCAATGATTCGGCTTCTGCTTCCACCTAGAGGTAAAAATTAGCTAATGCACAAGGAAGGGGGAGAAAAACCAGTGAGAGACAGTAATCTAAAAAAGAAAATTGTTAAATATTTCTAAAAAACCAGTTTCATGGTGTACAAGGACAAAACGTTTTGCTGTCTGGGATTAAAATGTGTGCTGTGGGACTAGGGTTTGGATTAGATGGTCTCTAAATCCCTTTCACCCCAACTTCTGGTGGACCTGGTATAATTAGTTCATTACAGGATGAAACAGCCACCTTCGTGACATCTTGAAATAAGGCGGTATAAACATGTCATAACAAAATAGCGTAATATAAATACAGCATTTTATATAAAGATCTTTAATGCACAGT
This sequence comes from Lagenorhynchus albirostris, assembly GCF_949774975.1. Lineage (NCBI taxonomy): Eukaryota > Metazoa > Chordata > Mammalia > Artiodactyla > Delphinidae > Lagenorhynchus > Lagenorhynchus albirostris. The sequence goes on from NC_083114.1 coordinate 7,295,717, forward strand.
GGTAAAGTATTGGATGCAGAAACGGAAGCCACAATATACTTGTTGGGAGTAGGAAAGGGAACCCAAGGATGGGAGAGGCACATTTAAATTAGTTTAATTTATTAAACTATTAAAACATAACATTATATTACAAAGACAATATTGCTGCTTCACAAAAAATTTTAATCAACACGTAAGAATATAAAATCTTATTCCCCAGATATAATCACCATCAACACATCCTAGTGTTTTCATTTTTTTTAATGTTTTTTAATATTTAAATTTATAGGGACTTCCCTGGCGGTCCAGTGATTAAGACCCCGTGCGTCCAATGCAGGGGGCCCGGGTTCGATCCCTGGTCGGGGAACTAAGATCCCACGTGCTGCACAGCGCAGCCCAAAAAAAAAAAAAAAAAAAAAAATTCATAGACATAAAATCATATGACACTGTGTTCTGAACTTATATTTTAATTGATATATCTTAGAGCTAGCTCTATTCCATCCCCCATAAATTTATTTCCCCATCCATTCATGTACTTTTTAAGTAGTTGAATAGCGTGCAGGTGTATGATCATATCCAGATTTCTTTCATCATTCCCCTAATTGATTTTTATAAGCCTTTTAGATTGTTTCAGAGTTTTTGCCGATGTCAGCGATGCTGTTACTGTAAATGCACCTCAGGGGTGGGGGGAACAGAACCTGCGTATAGACAGTGTAGAGATGGGGTCGGGCTTTCGGGGTCAGAGGCTTGTATCCATGTTGATAGATGTTTCCAAGTTGCTTTCCAGCGAGGGGCGCCCACCAATAGCTCTGTGAACGCCTGTCCCCTAAACTCTTTGACAGCACGGACTGCTCTCAGATTTTGACATCGTAACTATCTGGTGAAAAATAGTATTTTGTTTCTAATTTAATTTACACGCTTTTTGAGAGGAGTTGAGCATTTTAAAACTAGACTTTTATAAATCATCGTGGCTTTTTTTTTTATGATTCATTCATATGCTCTCCCCATTTTTATGTCAAATGGCTGGTCTTGTTCTTATTGATTGATTGATAAGGAAAATGAACTTTTTGTCATTTGAATTGCAAATATTTTTCGTAAGTTGTTTATCTTTTTATTTTGTTCTTTGTGTTTTCTTTTTCTTTTCTTTTTTGGGGGGTGTGTGTGCTTATTTAATCTTCACTGTGGCTCTGTGAAGGTACCATTATTATCCCCATTTTACAGATTACGAAACTGAGGCACAGGCAGGGTGAATCAACTTGTCCAAGATTGCACGGCTAGTAAACAGTGGAGCTGTGTGACAGCCCAGATCTGGTTGCAGAATCCATGTCCTTAACCTGTACTGTTCAAAAGGGCCTGATTTCAAACCCTTGGGATGCCTAGAGAAGAGACACACCTACCTTCACCTATACTATTTCCTGATGTTGCAGAAGTTCCTGAAGCATGTCGTCAAAATCAGGGTCAACAAATAGGGCTTTGGGAGTTTCACACTGTGTTTATAGGGTGACCCCACCCACGGTCAGGCACAAGCTCTTGGTGGGAATGCATCTGCAATGAAATATCCACTTTCTTCCCTATAGTTCAGTCTTTCTTGGGATCAAGGGCCCAGTCTTGGCCTTGAACCAAGGGAAAAATGAACAGAGCCTTGATTTGGGGTTCTGTTACTCAAGGCTTAGCTCCCAGCTAATGGTGTATGGTTCACTGGGGAGGGGGCCCTGAGCCAGGCCCTGGGTCATGTGGGCATAACTCTGCCCACTTTCTTTCACTTTCATAGCTGAACCCACATGAGCAAGGTGATGCCATTATAGGAATCCCTTTGAAGAGTTCATCATTATCTCTGGGTTCACTCATGAGTTTTCCCATCATGAGCAGAGACCACGATGACTTCCTCTCCCTGGCACCCTGTGATGATCAGGAAATTACATGCAGACCAAGCTGTGCTTCTCCAACTGTGATGTGCACGGGGATCACCTGAGGATCTTGTGGAAATAGTTTCTGATTCACTAGGTCTCGGAAACATCCTGAGATTGCATTTTGAGCAAACTCCCAGGGCGTACTGATGCTGCTGGCCCAGGAACTGTGTTCTGTGTAGCAAGGGTCTGGGACGCTGGGACCTTAGTAATGTTGCAATTACTTGCAGTTTGTTAAATAGTTTGTTTCAGATCTCGCTCATGAAATAAAATACTGTAGAAAGAGCTCATTCCCTTCCCACCCACCCTTTGCTGCTGCATGTACACACACGTGCGCACACACACATGCACACACACGCACACACACACGCACACACACACACACGTGATTTGCAAACTTCCCTTCTTTAACTCTAACTAGTAGCACGTTGCTTGAGACACATGTTTCAACCAAGCAGGACTCTCCAATGTGAAATGAAACTCCCATCTTTAGAAGAGGAAGCATTTCTTGGGCTCATGATAGAGTTGGGGGTCCTAGGAGTACCCCCCCCCACCCCTACCATATATATATTCTTACTGAGAAAACCCCTTCATCAGTTTTTGGTGTCTGGAGTCTAGTTCAGATAGACACTCTGAAGCCGGCCTCTCGTAAGGCTGGGTTGCCCCCTTCTCTTGCTCTGTTCATCCTCTCCACCCCCCAACTTTCCGGTGGCCTCCATCACCCTGGCTGTGGGGTGCAGGTGGGAGAAGGCGGCCATGGTGAGGACAGGACAGAGTATGACAGTGGCCTTGGCCCTTCCAGGAGATGACCTCATGCGCTGTGTGGACCTCTACAACCAGGCCCAGTCCAAGTGGTTTGAAGAGATGGTGACCACCACGTTGGTGAGTGACCAGAGATGCATACGCTTGTCCGTGCAGGGGCGGGCGCTCAGGAATCCCTGGGTGGATGGTGATGGATGTGCAGGCAATGGGGCGGAGGTGACCGTGGAGATGGTCATTAGATCTGCTCTAGTGTTGGGACTGAGACCTCAACTCCGGACCAGCCTGTGTGGACTCAGATCCCTGCCCCGGTACTTCCTAGCTGTGAGAACACGGGCGACAATGCGCCCGTGCTGCATCCTCTGAGGGGTCAGCGTCAACCAAGCAGACAGTGGTCGCTTTAGGAGAAATAACCCAGTTGGGTATTTCTGTGAAGTCAGCACCCGCTGAAGGGGGTGAAGCGGGGTTGGCACGTGGGTCGTGGGGCCAGATGAGAAAGGAGGCATCATGCCAGGTGCTTACCACACCGTCCCGCGGCCCCCAAGCCACCGCCGTCCATCTGTCTGTCCAGCATGAGACTAACCCTCCGCCTTCCCCAGGTGCCAGTCCACCAGAGCAGATTAGAGGCCTCCCCCGGGCACAGTGACCTCGTTTTCCTCCTGGTTAATCTCCTAATTAAACTCCCTGCTTTACTTCCTACGCCCAGGTTAATCACCTGAACAGTGACCTAGCTGTGCACAGAAGAGCGGCCAGATCCCCTAAATTCCAAAGATGCGGGGCCACCTAGGACCCAAAGGGCAAACACTCCGCGCTTCCCTTTGACAGTGGCCACCCTGCTCCCGGCCCTCCTGGCTCCCTTGACCTGCCCCTCAGCGCTTGGGGTGGACAGAGGAGACGAGGCCGCTCAGCAGAGGCCCGGGGACAAAGCCCCAAGAGTTGGAGGTGCAGAAGCTTCTGCACGTGTTCCATCTCTCCACGCCATCAGGGGCTGGGGCTGGGGCTGCACCGGTGCAGACACGTGATTAAGGGCACGACAGACCCTGGTGCAAATGCCGCTGCTCCCATAATTCCCTGTCGCTGTGGGCAAGCGATGTTACCTCTGTAGGTGTTCATTCCCTTGTTTGGAGAATGTGGGTAAGAAGAGAACCTCTTACAGTTACGATGAGGACAATTAAGCAGTGCCCGTAAAGCCTTTAGCACCCACCACGCCTGGCAGAACGAGAGTCAGGAGACAGTAACTGCTGTGCCGTCAGCTACACCTTCACTCCCAGATACGGGGTGGGTTCCTCGTCAGACCCCAGAGGGTCAGGCAGCATGGGGGATAAGCAGGCAGCATCTGTGTTTTGTGTATAGGGGGGTGTGGGACCCGCATGGTGGGGAAGGTCCCCAGGTGGAAGGGACACGCCCAGAGGTCTCTGCCGGTTTCCTCCTCTGCAGGAGCTGGAACGGCTGGAGGTGGAGAGGGTGGAGGTGATCCGGCAGCATCTGTGTCAGTACACGCAGCTGCGGCACGAGACGGACATGTTCAACCAAAGCGTGAGTTCCCCGGGCCGAGGCCAGCGGGGCCCCTGGGGGGCATGGGGCCGGGGAGAGCCATGGCCCTGCGCCGTGGTGGCAGGTCAAGGAGCTGCTACAGGTGAATCTGTCTGGCAGGTGGGCACGGGCTCGGGCCTGTGGGTGACCTCTTGGGATGGACATGTCACTTACCCTGGATGTCCACGTGAATCCCTCCCGAGTGCCTCACATAGATGCGTCACGATAGTTAAAATAGCTGGAGATGTCCTTGCCTCCCCTGGCGAATTTCTTACGATGCTGGAACTATTCAAAACCTCTCAAGCCGACGTTCCATTTGACCTGTTCTCAGGTGGTAAATGTGGAGACTGATGGAAGGAGAAACAGGTCACAGACCCTTGGGCCACCTGCCCTTTCATCCACCCTGACGTCTGGAGGGTCACATGCACGAGGGAAAGCAGGGCAGAGGCCAGAGCTTCAGGCCCCCGGGTCTTCCAGCCCCTGCCACGTCTGTCCCTCGCACGGGCCTCCCCGAGGCCTCACAGCCCTCTAGAGAGGCTGCTCTGACGGGCACGAGGGTGTAAGCAGCGTGGTTCAGAGGATATGTCCCTGGCTCGGCCGCTGCCTCTGAAGATATCCCTCTTCTCCATCCCTTGCAGACAGTCGAGCCTGTGGACCAACTGCTTCGAAAAGTGGACCCAGCCAAAGACAGGGAGCTGTGGGTCAGGGAGCACAAGACGGGCAACATCCGCCCCGTGGACATGGAGATCTAGACACACGGCCTGGGGGGTCCTGCCGAGGAGGGGCTGGGGTCCCACGCAGAGGAGGTGGCACTCCTGCCAGGGGGGGACCTGCTCCCAAGCGGGGCTGCCCTCCCACCCGCTCTCCTGGTCCACTGAGGAGAGGGGACAGTGAAGCCAGAAGGGCGGCCCGGATGGCCCCGTGGGGAGCTCCCCAGTGTTCCCAGGCCGAGAAGATGGATCCACAGCCCTGCCCTTGTCTCCGAGGTTGAAGCCCCCCCAAGTCCCATGCCGTGCTTGCCACTCCGAGAACAAACCGAGGCTGGAACGTTGTGGTCCCTGCTGAGCACCAGAGAGGTCCCCTCCCCACCCAGAGCCAGCTGTGTCACACGCTCACGCCCCTGGAAGCCCCAAGGCCCTTCCTCCAGCCAGCCCGCTTGTCTCCAGGGCTTTGGAAGGGCGGGGGAGAGAGGTCTCTGTCTCCAAGCCAAGTGTCAGGATCAGAATCGTGGATAGAAGGCACCTTTCAGCTCAACAGCCCGCACCCAGAATCCTTTGCAGCAGCCCCCCCCCTCTTTGTTTTTTCCCATTGCATATTCTGGGAGCCCACATCCTGGCTCTTCTCTGCTGCTTTTCATCACTGGGAGTCTTGGGAAGAATGCCTGCCTCCTGTTTTCCCAGACCGACCCTGCCTGCAGAGGTCAGGAGGGAACTACCTCATTCAGCAAATTCGCCCCAAGTTGGAGCATTGAATCGTGTTTCCTATTAGATCGGGCATCAATGTCACGTGCTGTCTCTGGGCAGCCCCGCCCACCCAGCCCACAGCCGCTTCCTCGGGTGAGCTCCCTCTTCCACCCTCGCTTGTCCTGGGGGCTGGGTCAGTCCCATGTTGGAGATGGGTTGGGGCAAGTGTCTGTCGCCCCCCAGATGGCCCCACCTGCCTACGCACAGCGGGGTCGGGACCACCGTCCCGTGTATGGCTCTCACTGGCAGGCACTGTGCAGGCATCGCAGACCCTCGTAGCCGCAGTACGTGTCACCAGGCAGTCTGGCACCTTGGCCTCTCAGCTCCTGCACGTTTCAAATCCCCGCACGGAGCCCCTGCTTGGTGCTGCTACCCCCTTGCCCTTTGCCCACCTCCCCATTCCTGGGAGAGCCTGGTCTGAGTGTGACCTGGGAAGCTTTGGCACCGCCATCGGGTCCTCACTCATCACTTTCTCCCTTACGTGTTAAATCTTGAGAATCAGCTCGAGGCCACGGGAGGAAGAAAAGGGCTGAAGGAACCCGCACCCTGAGAACCCATCTTTCCTGTTAATCTTTCCCTTGATTACTTCGGATTCACAGGACTCACGTGTTTCTCGTGAGGGCAGACGTCTGAGGTAACTCACTGGTCCTTCTCTCTGTCGTCCATGCTGGTAACCGATGACTTGTTATTCTTGACTCTTTTGGCACCTCTGCCTTTTGGGTCACTGTGGCGCCCTCGTAGTTACGGTAGAAAGAGGCCGTATAGCCTAAAGCAAACCAAGCTTTGCCAGTATTTTTATTGAAACATCCCAACCAGAAAGGTCAGCAGGAAGGCCTTCACCAACATGGAGGCCAGCAGGACGGATGTGTGTCTGGCATGGAGAACCACTCCTGGTCTGAAGTTGGGCCATGACACCAGCTGCCAGTTTGGGGATTTCATTTCTTTGGTTTCTCTGTCAAAGATCGGTGCTAGTAGTAATTGCTTTGTGGCTTAGTAAACTAATTTGTGGGCGATTTCCCGACATTCAAAGCCAACAGCCTTGTTATTGACGCAGATACTTTGAGTGTGATATCGCTCGTTGATTTTGTTTTCTCATCCCCATCTGAGGATTCCGGAGTCTTCTGTGCTTCCCTGGGGCTCTCTTGCCTCTCTCAGGGTAGCCCAAGTTGGCCCCTTGTGGGCCAGTCTATTTTCTGAAGTCATCCTTTCCCCCTCATCCTTTTCTCTCGGTTTCGTTAGCCCTTCCACATCTTTTTCTTTTTTCTTCCCTCGTTTATTCATTCATCAGGCATTTAGCTGAGCCTGGGCAATGTGCTAAGATCTAGGGACAAGGTATGGCCCTGTCATCCGGGAAGCCCACAGTCTCTTGTTTGGTATAGACTTGTCTTTTCTCCGGGGGTCTTGCAGGTCAGTAACTTTGGCATTCACATACAGGTACTCTCTGCAGAATGTCTCTTGCAGAGACACTGTCTGTTGTGCTGATAGCTCTTCTTTCATTCGTTCACTCATTCACTCATTCATTCATTTAATCGGCAGACACTTGGGGCAAGCCAGGCATTGTGCCGGTACTAGAAATGTAGCTGCATACCAGCCAGGCACTCCGCCCCGGCCCCCCTCTGTTCTCCATGCGGAAGGGGGATGTTTTCAGACCTTTCTGGGGAATGAGAACCTTGCACCCCTTCCACATTTAACCCACTGGGAGCCTGTAATCATAATACAAACTACTGCCATGCGGCATTTACCCAGGGACAGAGAAACCAGGCAGCAACAAGAGTATAATCACCTGGTCCGCCAGACCCTCATATCCAACTCAAAGTTCAGAGATTTGTTTTAAATAATTCTTCTCACTTTACAAAGAGGAAGAATGAAGCCGGAGGACGGCCAGTGAGAGCCGTGAAATGAACAGCGAATTACAAGCAGGGCTGGAGTCCGTATGTTAACAGGGCTCCGCATGTGGGTGAAATCAGGGTTAGGATGAAGAGTCTGGAATACCTAAAAGCGCGCTTCGGAGGGACCCGCGGCCCCGGCGGTGGTTTGGGTTTGGGTTTGGGCTTTGGCGCGTAGGTTATAGGAGGGTCTGCCTGGCTTGATTCAGGGTGAGTGGCCCCAGGCCATCCTTGAGCACATCCATTGTTCCGTTTCTGAGGACAGGTGAGCCTCTTCTACCTGGGAGACACGGGTGCACTTCGTTTTGTCTGTGATAGCCTGATTTTTTACAAAACAGTCTCTAAAACAAAAGTGAACTGCCACGAAAACCTCCAGGAAAAGCTACTTGTTCCTCTCCATTTCTTTTTTCTCTTGCTTTTGATCGGTATTGCAGAGCCCTGGCCAGCTGAGCCACAGGGACGGCTGCCCCGAGGTTCTGCCCGTGGAACCGCCTTGGGCCTCCTTTCCCTGGGGAGGGTGGATTGGGTTTCTGCAGTAGGAGACATTTCTCCCTTCACTGGGGCTGATTAATGATCGAAGCAAATAGGAACCGTACAACTCAGGAACCAGGGGTTTGTTTCTGTTCCCTTTGTGAAAACCAATCCATTACGAGATTAGGGGATGGGTGCAGAGAAATCCTGGTGGAGCCAAAGCCCCTTCTTGGCAGTTCAAGCCATGAAATTCAAAGGACGTCAAAGACCTCAGCTTGTTTAAGTAATTTTACTTCCAGCTGTGAGGGGCCTTGACAAGGAGAGTTTAAACAGGATTCTGCAGACCTGCTGCTGACGATGTAGGTAGGGAAAGCCTCGGACAAATGTTAAGTGGGGCGCAGACCAGCGGCCGGCTTCCTTAGCCGGCATACTGTCTTATTTCCATAAACCTCCCCGCCCTTACAAGTCCCCCTGCCTTTTCTTTTCACAAGTTTATTGAGATCTTTGACGTTTGGTATCGGGGGTTCATTGACATACAGTATAATTCACCCTTTTGAAGTCTACAGTTCAGTGAATTTTGACAAAGGTACACAGCCTTGTAACCAGCACCGAAATCAACGTGGTATTTCCATCACTCCAGAACATCCCCTCAGGCTCCTTTGATGTCCATCCACTCCTCCCACCCCCAGCACCTGGTGACCACTGATGGATTTTCTGACCCTGCAGATTCGCCTTTTCTAGAATGTCATAGAAGTGGAGCCACACGGCAGTAGCCTTAGAGTCTGGCCTCCGTCACTCGGCCCGTTGCCTCTGCGTCACCTTGTGGCTGGATGTCAGTAGCTTGTCCCCTTATATCTCCGAGTAGCGGTCCGTTGCATGGGTGCATCCTTGCTTTTAAAATGAGTTGTCTGCCCCCAAAGTTCCTGGCCTGGGGTCTTAAGCTCGTTTGCACGGCTGCTTTCAGCCAGCGGCGCCCACGAGCGGTTCTTGGGGCTCACGCCTGCGTTTTCGGATCATTTTAGGTTTTTGATGATGCAGAAAGCTGCTGGGGGAGGGGGGAGGGGGCGGGCAGGGTCTCCACTGCCCTCCATTTCCGCTGGCATCTCAGCTGGTAGTTCTACTTGCTTCTGGGGACCCTCCCTTCAACTTGCCCAGTCCCTGCCATTTGGTGAGGGTTAGAGGGTGTGGAAGGTGGGTGGAGGGAGCGTGGATGAGAAGACAGGGAGCCCATCACCACCCTCTCCTGGATCTCTGTTCCTTCATCGGCAAACTGAAGGTGTTCGTTCTAGACGGTCTCCCAGGCCTCCTCCAGCTGCTGCGTTCTGTCTCCTCCCCTTGGCACCTCCAGTTTTGTACCCTGTGCCCACGTCATGCCCAATCTGTGTCCCATCAGCACGGCTGTGCGCGATGTCACCTAACACCCTCATGAGAGGGATACCCAGGCGCTTCTCTGTTCAGACACAAAAACTTACGAGTTTCGTGAGCTGTTGAGAATGAGGTAGTTCCTCCTTGGACCCCTAAAGAAAGCAGAAGCCATTAATTTTCATCCACCAAGTTTTGACACCATGTCCTGAAAGTCACTTCCAAGGAGCATAAACAGGCATGAAGACACGGCCCCCTCCCTTCAGGTGCTTGTCGCTGCCGGAACTTTGCTCACCTGGCCTGTGCCCTCACCGTACTGGATGGTGGCAGAGAGAGGGCCACACCCAGCTGACACTGGTCAGCTCTGGACCTGACCCCCAAGGTAAGAACTCCTCCAGGCACATCCTGATCGTGCCCTGCTCAGTGAAAGTTGAGCCCCGGAAGGCAACCAGCACCTCTCCCAGCAAATGGAAGACATTCTTGGGTCCAGGCCAGGTGAAGGTATGGGCCATGGAACCCAAGTCACAGGGCCCCACGCTGCCAGGGACCATGAAAGTCATTCCTGTCGGGCCGTTCCTGAAAGTGAGGGACCCAGCTCCCCTTTCCTGGTGTGGGTGAGACCAAGACAAGTGACAAAAGCCAATGTTCCATTTCCCCTAACCCTCTAGATGCTGGGGCGTGGCTGTTGGGTGCCTTTGTTGGGAGGTGCCTCTGAGGGAAGAGGGGTTGTGATGAACTTGGCTCTTTATGCGCTCTTCAGGGGAATTGACCCTTTGTGTCTGAGGGAAATTCCTAATGGGATTGCAGCGGCGGGATGCAGGGGGTCAGGCACCTGCGTGCTCTCCTGGGGACAGTGTGACATGGGGATGAGGAAGGAAAGCCTATGGTACCAGGGCAAGAGCACCGGACTGGCCCTGCTCTGCTGTCTCATTTGTCCCATAACCTGAAGTTAAGTCACATCCCCTCCCGAGACCCGTGTGATACCGAGTGGAGTTGCTCCCCATCCGGCGCCACACGCGGCAGCAGACTGGCTCTCGGGACTGTGGCCTCCAGGCAGCCATGTGGACCCAGGGACAGTCATTCAAAGGGACACGAGCCATCCTTGGTGACAGGGGCCCCAAATTCGCATCTCTGCCCTTAGGAAGGAGATGAAGGGGGTGGGCAGCCCTTTCACAAACGAGCACATCAGCAAACCCCATGAAAGTGGAATTTTCTAACAGACTTGCTTGTTTGCTCTGTTTTCTGTAACTTTTGCTAAATACTTTATACATTTTTAACGTTAAACAGCGGTGTTTCCGCCAGCATTCCTCCTCCCAGAATGAATGTGTTTACTCCACACTGTATATCCTCCCATCCCCTGGCTGCCTAGATCAGTAAATAAAATTGACGTACTATAATTTATAAGTAACACTCTTGAAACTCTGATCCCTATGGAGGCTGTAATCCACCCTTCCCACCCTGTCCCCACCCCACCCCCAGCCCCGTAATAGCATTTGTGTGTATTAATGCTGAAAAGTTAAATGTTTAAAGGGTTTAAATTTTGAAGGCGTTTGCTATATATAATTGTTCTGCATTATTATAAAGCATTTTCAGGAAGTTAAATGTTCTCTTTTTTTTTTTCGTTCGGCGCTGTGTGTACACTTGAGATGCTTAGATTCATCCCATGTAAAATAAACTGTCCAGAGACACTGAGTCGTCCCACTGGGCAACCCTCTTCCCTGGAGGGCTGCCACACTCGCCTGTGTACAAATGGGCTCAGCGTTCCTCCCATACTCCCAGGCTTGGTGATAATTTTACCCCCGATGACTTAGCAGAGGGACAAAGGGCACCTGGGCATTGACCCCCACCCCCACCCCCCGATGGGTATCACGCTGTCAGACCCACACCCCTGGCCCCGGTCCCCTCCCCTGGAGACTTCTGTACCTGTGAACGGAAGAGGCTCCTGGCTGTTATTTCTTTTCTTATCCATCCATCCATCCAATAATTATTGAACACCACTGTATGTCAGACACTGCTCTCAGTACTGGGAACACATCAGTGATGAAAACAGATCAAGAACCCTGACCTCATGGAACTTATTTTCTAGCTGAAAGAGACAGAGTAATGAAATGATACAGTGTGTGTGAAGATGTTAGGTGTTATGGAGAAAGGGCGGGGGGCAGGGATGGGTAGTTTCAGGGGTGAGGGTGGGTGAGTTGCAACATGAAATAATAGGGTGATTGGGGTGGCCTCACTGAGAAGGTGACATTTGACCAAAGTCGAGGAGACCTGGGACTTTGAAGTCCCTCCCTGGGAGTAAGCCTGGCAGGTAGCTGGGGGAAGCATGTTCCAGGCAGAGGAGGTAACCCCTGTAAGGGCCGGAGGCACCTAATGGTTTGAGGCCAGTGTGGCTGGAGGGCGGGGCGGGCAGACTCTGCAGAGCTTGGAAGGCCTTGCAAGGCCCATGACTTTTACTCTGGGGGCGTGGGGTGGTCCAAGCCGGGTAGCGCGTGCAGCCTAATTTCCTTGCTGTGGGGCGCGCTAGGGGGTCAGGGGACCAGGGCAGCCATAACTCGGGCAGAGGGGATGGTGCCTGCAGGGGTGGCCACGTGGAGGTGGGGAGAATGCGCGGGTCCTGGCCGTGCCTTGAAAGTGGAGCCAGCACGATTTCGAGCCAGATTGAAGGGGGGGGGGGGGTGACGGCAACAGAGGCGCTGGTGATGACGCCGAGGATGTCGGTCCAAGCAACCCGAAGGACGGATCGCTATTTACCGCAATGGGGACGCCCTTGGGAGGGGCGTTCCTTCCCATTCTCGGCCTCCCACCCGCCCTCTCCAAAGCCCCTTACCTCTCTGCTTCCTGGCCGGGGTCGAAGGGTCTGCTTGCCGTTCAGCTCACGCAGGGGAAGGTAGAGGAACGGGATGGGAGCTGGGGGACTCCCAGCTTGGGGTGGGACAGGGCCAGCCTCTGGGAAGAGCCTGTGTCTTTCAGTGAAGGCCAGGCCGGGAGGGGGAGACACAGAGTCACTGGCCGGAGACGAGGCCTTCTCCCCAGTGGTCTTAGGGGTTCGGGGAGAGTTTATGGCCCCGGCTCAGACTTAACAAATCCGTTCACAATACATCATCCCCAACAACTTGTTTGGCTAAGGAGCATAAACTCTCCCTCTGATAGAAGATGTTTATTCAGGTTTTCAAACAAACCTCCAGGTCATGACCCCTCTCTCGGCAGCATCAACACAGCTGCCTGTGGTCCCCTCCCACGGTTGGGCCCCTCCTGGGCACAGCAACCTGAAGAATGTGGACAGTACCTGCTCCTTCCTCCTTGCCCTTGGGAAGGGCAGAGGGACTGGGGGAGCTCTGGCTGCCTTCTGTGTTAAGCCGGGGCCCTGCCTCCCTACCCGCCTCTTCCGTCGTCATGGCAACCCAGGTCCTCACCTTCAGAAATGCGGCTTCTTGACCCCTCTGCTCAGGCCTCCTTGAGAAGGGAGGCGGCTGTAATGTCTTGAAAAGAGCCCTCAGTGGAGAGGCCGCCCTGGGCTTTCCTCCTGGCTTCGCCATTTGGCAACTGTGTGACACAGGCAGGTGACATCCTTTTGGAGCTTGGTTTCTTCCTGTGACATCGGCCTCGCCTCACCTGCAGTCTCGGTGTGGATACCCAGGAGGCACTTCTAATCACCTCCCATGCCAGGTTCAGAGGCCAGGGTGAAGGCCTCTGGCCTCACTTTCATGGCCTGGCTTTTGTTTGTTTGTTTGTTTTTGAGTTCAGTGACTGTCCTGTTTCCAGCTGCTCTGGAGAACAAATGCTGCAAGATAGTGAAAGTCTAGACAGAGAGAAAGGGCTCCTTTCAAGAAATGATATGCTGTCACAAACTGATGGGAAAAAATAATGACACACACATACGCACCCCACCCCCTAACATGAAGGCCTCCTGAGAAACACTCTGGACCCGCAGTGGGTGGGGTGGGCAGGAGGGAGAGGTCAGCACATCTGTGCCTGAACTTCCGGGTCCTTTCTGAGCAACACCAGGGGAGGCTGGCAGGGGGCTTTCTCCCAGCAGCGGGGACCTGCTTTCCCCTGCCATTAGCCTGTTACGAAATAGGATAAAAACCCCGACTCACCCGCCTAGACACTGTGGGCTTTATTCTTCATAGTTACCACCCCTGGACAAAGAAGAGACATCTCTCCCATCCAAGACGGTGATTCTGGGGTTCCAGGCGTTATGCCCAGCCAAGCCAGGGCGCCACCGACCTCTCCTCTGGGTGATGAGATTTAAGGTGCAAACCTACTCACGAGGGCTCTTCCCTGTGGCCTGTCCTGCTGACCGAGCTGACCGCAGCGGCGGAAGCCTCCCCTGGTGGAGCTCCCTGTCCCCTGCTTGTCCAGTCACTCACTCAACAAGCATGTTGTCTGCCAGCTCCTGGCACCAGGCTTGGTTGCAAACTGATGACCTGCTGCTGAAACGGAGCCACAGATAAGTTATATTTATCCCACCCTATGTTTTTGAAAATTTTTGAAAATTTGGAAATCACTCTTAAAGTTTGGAAATTGCAAATTTCCAATTTTTCCAAATTTCCAAATTTCCAGATTGCAATTTTCAAACCTGAAAATCTGATTTCTGGATTTCTTTTGGCTTACCAAAAAATCTAGTAACACCAGGCCATAATCCCATCTGACCACATTCAAATGGAGTCAAACACTGGCAGCCCCTGCCATGCAGGCGTGGGCCTCACCACGCCTACTGCCTCCCTGACCCCCGGCTTCACTCACACACTCCACTTGCTGGCCCCTGTAAGCAGTTTAGTTTTTGATCCCTGTCATAGAAGAAGAATGGCAAAAACTAACATGCATTCAGCTCTTACTACGTGCCAGGCCCTATTCTAAATGCATTGCACGTATTAACTCGTTTCAGCCTCACAATAACAGTGGGAGAGACGCTATTATCATGCCTGTTCACTCAAAGAATAGTCACTGAGGGCCCAAACCCGCCAGATACCCTTCTGTCGATGGAGATGCAGCGGGCAACAAGACAGATAGAATCCCCGCCTTCATGGCGCTTTCATTCTGGTGCGATCCCAGGCAGCAGGCAGAATACGTAAACAGTAAGTCAGAAGGTGCACGTGCGATCAAGGAAGAGCAGTCAAGCAGGATAAACAGCCTGACGGTTGGGGTGCTCTTGTTGACAGAATGGTCACTATAGGCCTGGCCGAGAAGGCGACATTTAAGGAAAGCCGTGAAGGAGGTGAAAGATTAGGGGAAGAGAATTCTAGGCAGAGAGACGTTAAGAAACGCACCTGGGGTCACACAGCTAGTAAATTGCAAAGCTGAGATTTGAACCTGGGCTGCTTCCAGAGCCTGGCTCCTGACCCCTGCATTACAGGGCCATCCCTGTCGCTGAGACCCTCAGAAGGCAGGCAGGGAACATCGTTGCTCTTAGAGAGCTAGAGCTGGTGGGGTAAGTTGGCGCAGGGATGGGTGAGGGGCAGTGGGAAAGGCCTCGGCTCAAGGCTGCGGCTCTGAAGATTCGGATCACCTGTCCTATCCTCCCAGAAGGCCAAGAGGGATTGACCTCCTGCTGTCAGCTCTTTATTTTAATCTCAGGGGGCTTCTGGGAGCTCGTCTCCCCACTCAAGCTCCGGGCCCCTCCTCCCTCCAAGTACAGGGGTGAACCAGCCACAAATCCGCCTAATCCACCAGCATCTCAGGGTGCAACCGCCTCCAGCAGCACCCAGCCAGGCAGCCCGGAGACCCCATTCCTCCCACACACCCACCCACCCAGCGGCGACAGACCGGCTGGGCCCACACCTGCTCACCCATGGGGAACAGCAAAAGCGGAGCCCTGTCCAAGGAGATCCTGGAGGAGCTGCAGCTGAACACCAGGTTCACAGAGGAAGAGCTGAGTACCTGGTACCAGTCCTTCCTGAAGGAGTGTCCCAGTGGCCGCATCACCCAGCAGGAGTTCCAGACCATCTACTCCAAGTTCTTCCCCGACGCCGACCCCAAGGCCTACGCCCAGCACGTGTTCCGCAGCTTCGATGCCAACAGCGATGGCACCTTGGACTTCAAGGAGTATGTCATCGCCCTGCACATGACCAGCATGTGCAAGACCAACCAGAAGCTGGAGTGGGCCTTCTCCCTCTACGATGTAGATGGCAACGGCAGCATCAGCAAGAACGAAGTGCTGGAGATCGTCACGGTCAGTGGCAGCCTCTGCGCTCCCGGCGGAGCTCCCGGCTGAGCTGCACGGGGCTCACCCGGGATCAGGACCCCCCGCTGCTGCTTCCGCACAGGGGGCCTGGCTGGGGGCGGGGCCGGAGGGGGGAGTGGGGACCCGGGCTTTGGGAGTCAGTGGCTCTGACAGCGTGGCCAGGAGGGGTCTCCAATAGACCAGTATTAATAGAGGGCTGGGCGCGTTCCCACAGCTTCACTTTCCTCCTAAAGAAGAAGAATCTGGGTATTGCCTACTATTTACCTTTATTGTTTCCCTCTTTCCCTCCCACCTTCCTTCCTTTCTTCATTAAAATGTCCTTCAAAACCTTCCACAGGACGTACTCAGATTCTTTCACAAGTCATTATATATATACATATATATATATATAAAAATATATATATTTATATTTATATATATATAGCCACAGGGCTTGTGGGATCTTAGTTCCCCAACCAGGGATTGAACCCAGGGCCATGGCAGTGGAAGCACGGAGTCCTAACCACTGGACCGCCAAGGAAGTCCCTCACAAGTCATTTTAAAGACACATGTTTCAAATACATTGGCCCAGGATAAGTATATCTGATAAGATTTTTAGATGTCTGAAAAAGAGTTTCATTTAATATATAAGGAATTCATGCAACTTAGAAACCTACACAAAAGAAAATGAAAATCGCCTTTAATTTCATTATCCAGAGAAGACTACTGTCAACATATGGGCATATACCTTTCCAGTCTTCTATCTGTAGATTTAAAAATAATTTTAGAACTATGACATATTCACATGTGGTTTTTAGTATACTTTTTTCAGCCACTATTTTATTATGAATGTTTTCAATATCAAACTGTTTTTAATAGCTGCTTAGAATTCCATCTTATGGACATGCCGTAAAATTATTTAACCATCCCTATATTTTTGGACAATGAAGACGCTTCTGTTTTTTCCTATTATATCATTTCTATTTCCCTTCATTTAGTATCATTTTACAGGATCTTTTTTTTGGCCCCACTACCCCATGCCACTAGCTTTATTCCTCTAATTCCATTCCTGTTAAGAGAGAGAATGTTTTTCCTATTTTATATAATTTTGGATGCATTTGCAATCCTGCTTTCATTTGCACAGTTCTTCCACCCTTATTAGGAGAAACCATAAATAAAATAGCTAAGCATGCAGCTTGTGGTAAGTGGACTCTGCTTGGCCTCCCATGAGGGGCAGGTGTGTGTGGGAACCTCGCTGGCCTCTGGGCGCGGCCTGTAGAGCAAGCTCTCCTGGATTGGCAGGTGGCCTGGGATGGGGACCACTCCCTCAGAACCACCTAAAGGATGCCAGGCCCAGCAGAGGCCTACAAGTTGGTGCTCCTTCAGGGAAAGGAGGAGTTGGGGGAGGAGAGAAGGAGGGGGGCATCCACAGCTGAGGCTATGCAAGATGATGCCGAGGGCTTCCCTGGTGGCGCAGTGGTTGAGAGTCCGCCTGCCGATGCGGGGGACACGGGTTCGTGCCCCGGTCCGGGAAGATCCCACATGCCGCGGAACAGCTGGGCCCGTGACCCATGGCCGCTGAGCCTGCACGTCCGGAGCCTGTGCTCCGCCACGGGAGAGGCCACAACAGTGAGAGGCCCGCGTACCGCAAAAAAAAAAAAAAAAAAAAAAAGATGATGCCGAGCCTCTACTATTCACCAGGTTCAAGGTCACTGGCCTGGGAGTCAGAAGTTAAGGATTCTGGTCCCAACTACTTCACCACCAAACTGCATGGCCTCGAGAAAACCATACAATCTCCCAACGCCCAGGGTGAGGATGCAACTGTTCGTTCTCGGTCCATTCACCAAGGCCCTGACAGTCCGTCCTCGGCGTTAGAAGCGGGGTTGGCCGGCAGCCAGCCACTCCCAGCCTTTAGCCGTCCAGCCTGCACGTGGTTCCCTGGCTCAGGACAGACAGAGGAGTTAAGGGAGCCACTGCACTTCAGCGCCGGGAACCTCTGAGCTCTGAGCGCTGTCAGCAAGGCTGCTGCCCCAGCTGCCGGGTTTGGTTTCCTTGCTTCTCTTGTTACGGCACAGGGAGCTGAAAGGGGGCTTCTAAAGCTGCTGATCTTCCCTCCAGGTTAATTTCACAGGCATTACTGCCCCTGCCTGGCTGGCTCCCCGATGTCCCCAAGGCCTGGTGGGATCCTAGTAACCTGGAGCTGAAAGGGCACATCGAGACCACCTTGTCCCTTTCCCTGATCACAGGTCGGGAGGCACCTCCTTCTTTGCTGGATATTGTCCATCCAACTCCTTTATTAATGAGACTAGAGGGAGGTGAGACAGATCCTTGAGCTTTAGGCTAAATCTCTCTCTGGACCCCTCCCTGAGCAGGCGGGTAACTGAGGGGCTTCCCGAGACCTTCCCCAGCGCCTCGAACGCTCTCCAAGACATTCCAGAATGGCACGCGATGCAAGTACAGAGGTTCTAGAACCAAACGTGACTGGGTTAGAATCTCCACTCTTCTGCTTCCGGCTGGGTGACTTCTAACAAGTTAGTTGACTCAGTTTCTTCCTCTGTGAAACGGGGCCAATAACCCCCACCTCATAAACTTGTCATGAGTCTACAGGTAAAAAGTGCCTAGAAAAGTGGCACACGTTAATCACCTGACAAATATTAGCCCTTACAACCAAGGTACCACCTGGACCCAGAAGAGGCCGTTTGATATTCTAAAACTTCTGGGGAGTGGGGTTAAAGGTACCAGTTCCCAAACTGCAGCCTCGGGGCTGCTATGGGATTATCATCAGGAAGTTTTTGATTCTTATTTTCATTTTCTTAATAAGATGAAAGTCATATGTCTACAGGGGCAGGAAATTCAAACAGTGCAGAAAGGGACAAAATAAGAAGGGAAAGCCGTCTTCACCCCTCCCCCACATTCCCTGTCCCTTATGAGGATCTCAGAAGTACAGATGCCCCTTCCCCACCCCCCAGGAACTTGGATTCAGTAGGGCGGGCTGCGGCCTGAGCATCTGCATTTTAACCTCTGCTGTGGTGCATCCTGGTAAGCGACATGGGTTCCCCCAGAATTACTCCCTCTCACGGGTTCTCCCTCTTGATTTGGTGTAGGCTATTTTCAAGATGATCAATCCTGAGGATGTGAAGTGTCTTCCGGAAGATGAGAACACCCCGGAGAAGCGAGCTGAGAAGATCTGGGGGTTCTTTGGCAAGAAGGATGATGGTGAATTACTTCTCCTTCCTAGCCTTTGATTTCACAGTCATGGGCTGTGTCCTAGAGATCCCAACAAGATTGACCCTTCCGAGTCCAGTGCCCACGCAGGACCGAGGACCCCTCCTCCTGCTGCGGGGCTGTCGGAAGGGCTTCTGTGGGGACTGGCGCAGAATGGTCAGTGGGCAGTTGTGGGACCCCTCTGGAGCTGATGGGAAATGGCACCAGATCCCACCACTCATAAAACTCCATCCCTGCCTGAGATCTCTGGGGGGAGGGGGAAGGCTCTAAATGATGGTGTGCTTTGGAAGAAAAAACATCTTTTGTTATGACAGAGTTAACCCACGTTGAAGGAATAGTAAAACGTCAAGGCAACAGCCCATTAGCAGTTTGTATGCAAACATGCAAACGGCAAGTTTAGAGGCTTTGCAAAGCAAACCACTTTCTTTTCCAATGGAGTGCCTGTTGTTTTTAGACACTTTGGTTTACTTGTTTACAAAAATGCCTTCTGCACGGTTGGGAGAGGGTAAACCTCACTTCAGAATAATCTGAAAGCATGGAGTCCCAAGTAAGTGGGATCCCAATTTACATGGTTTTTCCTTTAGGAAGTTAGTTTGGGTCCCTTGAGAAGCATGGCCAGATGGGATTAGAGTTCGATTAGATTTCAAGAGATTGATGGGGGGAAGGCGTATGAGGGAAAATGGGGAGGGGTCTGGAAGAGGCAGGGATAAGCCATCAGACTGCAAAGCAGATGAAACGTTTATGCGCAGAGGCAAGGAAAGCAGGTTGGGTAAGAAAAGTCTTAGACTGCAGTGCTGGGCTAGGACAGTCTTGGCAAAGCTGAGGGGGTGTCCTCAAGCCCCCTTCTTCCAGGAGCTGGCCTGTCTTGGCTCCCTGCCCTGTTCGGTCTGGCTGGGAGCAAGCAGCCTGTGGGGAGTACGGCCTTGCATTGTAAGCGGAGATGGATTCCACAACTGGGCAGTGAGGGCTGTTGGTGCATGAGGCCCACGTCCAACTCGGGAAAGACACAGGAGAGGGGCTGGTGTCAGATGGGGGCTGCAAGCTTGAATGACCACAGGGGCCGTGATGATGAACGAGAGAGAAGTGGACAGAGGCCCTACTAAGTGATAGATAGGGACTGGCGAACAGTGTGGGGCGTGAGGGCCTGTCTGGTCTTACGGCCTCTGGTCAATTGTTGCCACGCTGGAATACAGCACCACTGGGGCCCCACCATCTGATTCGTTCAAAAGAGAGGCCAGCAATCGAGATGTTTAAAATCCGAAGTGCCTCAACTGATGAAACACTGCGTGGTCCAAGCACATCTGAGGAACCGGTATTGGCCGCTTTTGTGATCTCTGGGGCAGTCTCTTCCCAAGGTTCCCGGGCACAGGCCTGAGCGGGCTGTTCAATAAGGACCCTGCTAATCTGCGGTCTGGGAAGAAGGCAGATTAGCAACCAGATCTTTGACGTTAGGGCCAGAACTAGGGCGAGGCAAGGGAGGTGCCCTGGCATAAAATTTAAGGAGGCACCATTCTCAGGTGCCAGCCCTGTGCTCGCAGGACCCTAAAAGTGAGAGCCTCCTTAAATTCTGGAGGGTAGGCCCCTCCCTTGCCTCACTCAGATGTCACCTCCCCTTTGAGCGCACCTTCTCTGGGATGCAGACTGGTGGCACCTTACCCCACTGGCTCTTTCACCTGCTTCATGACCCCCTTCTGGGTCTGCCATGTGCTGAGTTCCTTGTTCTGCTACGTGCTAAACTGCAAACTGACCCAGGTGAAACTCACAGGGAGGCTGAGACAGTACTGCTACCGCGTGATTTGTGTTTTCACATGGCCCATCTGGAGACAACGCCTCACTCCTGGGAGGAGTTTCAAGCTATGTGTGAGGCTGATAGAGCAGCTGGGACTGCTGCTGCTGCTTCTTTTTTTTTTTTTATAAATTTATTTATTTATTTTTGGCTGCATTGGTTCTTTGTCGGTGCGCGCGGGCTTTCTCTAGTTGCCGCGAGCAGGGGCTACTATTCATTGCGGTGCCCGGGGTTCTCATGGCAGTGGCTTCTCTTTGTTGCAGAGCACGGGCTCTAGGTGCGCTGGCTTCAGTAGTTGTGGCTCCCGGGCACAGACTCAATAGTTGTGGCGCACGGGCTTAGTTGCTCCGCGGCATGTGGGATCTTCCCGGACCGGGGCTCGAACCCACGTCCCCTGCATTGGCAGGCAGATTCTGAACCACTACACCACCAGGGAAGTCGGCGGCTGGGACTTTAAAACCCAAATTTCACCATCCTGACCTGCACAGGGAACCAGGCTGGATCCTAATCCAGGAAGGATTAAGGTTGCCGAAAAGGCCTGGAACATAAGCCAACGGCGAAACCCAAATAGCTCAGCCGAGCTTTATTGAGCACCTACTACGTGCAGGACTATGAGCATAGCCATGAGCAGGAAGGAACAGCTGCCTCGTTCTAGGGTCATTTCTACAGGTGACTGTCTCCATCAGACACACAGTTTCCTGGGCCAGGGGACATTATCTCACTCCTTTCCACGCC
The DNA here is from genome assembly GCF_949774975.1 of Lagenorhynchus albirostris. NCBI lineage: Eukaryota > Metazoa > Chordata > Mammalia > Artiodactyla > Delphinidae > Lagenorhynchus > Lagenorhynchus albirostris. Next base: position 7,316,986 of record NC_083114.1, read on the forward strand.
ACACCCTGCCCTCTGCCCCCTGCAATGACCTCAGCCCCAAACACAGTGACTCTGGCACAGAGGAAGGGCTTAGTGAGTGCATTTCCCTGGATAGAACTGAATTCCATAGTTGGGGACAAGGATCTCTCTTGTCCTAAATGGGCAGGTAGATCACGGGTGCAGAGACGCCTAGGAAAGGATCACCAGCCAGTCAGAACAGACACAGCACACTTCCTCGAGGCTCGGCAGTGCCTGAACGTAACCCTCTTGTTGCTGGTTCCTGGGGAGGTCCAGGGGTCCTAGGGTGGAGTCAGGGGTGGGGTTACCCTCCGGGGCACTGAGACTCAGTATTTTCATAATAGATCCATCCGTACTGGGTATGCTGGCCGACGTCAGCTTTATCGCAGCCTATCCTGACTGTAGTAATTTCTTCCCCCCTGTGCACAGATAAACTTACAGAGAAAGAGTTCATCGAGGGAACCCTAGCCAATATGGAAATTCTACGACTGATCCAATTTGAGCCGCAAAAAGTGAAGGAGAAGCTTAAGGAAAAGAAACCCTGACGTCAACTGCTCAGGTCTCCTCCCCGTCCCCCACGCCCCAACGTAAACACGCATGTGCACACGCGCCCCCGGGGCGGGAGAGCCTCCAACCCGCAGCACATTAACCCCGCAGCACGGCTTCCTGCCAAACGGAAGCGTCTTTAGCAATTCACCAAGTCCCAACCACTATACCTGCCTGCCTCCCCTCCACCTGCCCGCCAGCCCAGGCTTCCGCAGTAATCCCAGGATTAGGTCACAGGAGGCCTAAATATCCCCACCCCGTACCGTGTAAGCTCCTTTGTGGATTGTTGGGTAAGCAGGTTCCAATAAATGCAAGAGGAGCCGGGAACATAGCTGACTGGTCATTCTCGAACTGGAAGAAGAAATGATTTCTGTCGGCTCAGCCTCAAAGACAAGGATGTGTCGCAGCTGTAGGCCAGGGTGCGGGGACTGTGGTGCTGAAGGAGAGACAGCACAGCCATGTTCTCGGGCAACTCAGGGCGCAGAGGAGACCACAGACCTTTAAGGAGTCGGTTGAGGTGGTGAGGTTACCATGGAGACACGCAAAGCACTGTGGGAAGACAATGGGAGGGGCCGACTTGCCCAGAGATGGGGAAGGTGTTCCTCATGAAGAGGCATTTCAATTAAGGCCCAGTGGACTGCCGTGGGGGAAGGGTGGTGGTGGGGAAGCAGTGTGTCTCAGAGACCCTGAGGCAGGAATGAGCGTTTCGAGTTCTAGGGCCCTGAGAAGGCCAGTGTAGCCAGAGAGCAGAGAGGGAGAGCGGATTGTGAGGTAAGCCTCCAAAGCAGACAGGGGCCAGCGCATGCAAGGCCTTCCCTGCAGCCCAGGGGAGGTGAGGGTGGTGGGTACCGTGTGGGGTTTCAAGTAGGAGGGATTTATGTTTGTAAGAGGACCCTCTGGCAGGGTAGAAATAAATCAGAGGGGCAAGCCCGAGGCCTGGAGATCACACTCTTACAGTCGCCCAGGTGGCCTGGGCCAGGGGAACAGCGGTGGGATGAAGAGAATGGGACCTGCTCGGGAGATATTTAGGAGGTAGAATGCACCTGACTGGTACAGGGGAGGTGGGAGGAGCAAGGATGGCAGCCAGGTTTGTGGCTTGGGTGCCGGGTGAGTGCTGATGTCATCCACCGAGATGGGAAACACCAGGGAGAGATGCTGGTTTCAGGAGATAATGACAAGTTCAGTTTTGATACGCTGCAAGGTGAAGAGAGATGGCCCTGAGGCCCCTATTTTTAGGGACAAGGAAAAGGAGACGCAGAGACGGCAAGCAGGTCGCCCAGGGTCAGCTAATGAGCAGATGCCAGGCCAGCACTGCCCACTGGCCCACACTGCCTTATCAGAGCTCTAGGGCCTGGAACACCTCAGAGCTCCACTGGCGGGTTCTCGAGAGCATTGTGTTCAGTTTTGAAAGTTCATTTATTCTCCAGGCCTAAGTTCCAAGATGAGGTTAGAAAAATGCAGGACATGCAGATGTCCTGGACACTTGAGCAACCTGTGTGCAACGCTCTGAGGCTGGGGCGTCTCCATCTGCTGGTGTGGGGGGATCACCCCAGCTTTAGCAACAGCAATGGCACAGTCACCGCCGCCAGAAAGTGCCGCTCTTCGTGGAGGGCGAACTGGAGGGTCATCATAACACTTACGGACGGAGCGCTTCCTATGGGCCTGGCATCCTGCTGGAGGCTTGGCATTATTTCACCGATGGAGGTGTTATTATCCCCATAGTGTAGATGAGGACACCAAGGCCACGAAGTAAGAGTAGGATTTGGTACTCAAACAGGAGTCCCTTTGATTACACCAGGCTGCCTCAATAGTTTTCACCTGGACATGACAGGACAGAGAATTCTGGGATTGCACAGCATCGGAGCTGGAAGTGAGAGGGGGCTACACAGCATCTGGTCCAGTGGTTCTGGGGGGAGGACAGTAATAACCTGCCCAAGATACCCCTCCAGTATCAGACATAGCGGGCCACCCAGGAGCCATGTGGGAGGGAGACGAAAGACCCAGGGTGGTCTAGGGACAGAACCAAAGGGCTCAATGCCTCACTCCAGTGCTCTTTCCACACACACTGCCCTCCATGACTCAATCTGGTTGATTGGGGTGTGAAGTTGGGAGCTTTTCACTTCTCTCTGAGGTCAAGGTATCCTTGTCACTCGAGTCTAAAAGGATAGACACTGCATAATAACCTTGTTGGTTTGTGGTTCAACAAGAGACATAAAGGGGCCACTGGACCTTCTGTTGGCCAATGGAGGACCCAAGGGTCATAACCTAATTAGCACATCTTCTGTTCGCTTGGGGTGGCAGGGCCACTTGGGCTGGGATCCTGTACAGCTCTAGGGCACCCTGTGGGGAAGATGCTAAGAGAACTTAGAGGCAGTGCAAAGTCCAACTTGACTGAAGAGAAGAGAAGGAGGGAGGGGTGGTAATGAGCTATGTCATCAAGACTCTTCCAGATGCAAGGAACGGAAGACCCAACACCAGTTGCTGTGGCACAAATATTATTGACTCATGTAACTGAAATTCCAGGAGTAGCACCAACTTTAAGGTCAGGCTTAATCCAGGAGCTCCAGCGAGGTCTCAGGGCTCTTTCTCCATCTCCTGGTTCTGCTCGCTGCTGTGGAGTGTCCATTCCCAGCCAGGCTTTTCCCCCAAGAGGGCTACCAGCAGATCCAGGCTTACTTCTTTGTGGTTCCAATTTCAGCAAGAAAGAAAAAATGCTTTTTTTGGTCAAGAGTCCCAGGACTGTCTCTCACTGGCTCTGATTGGTTCTATGTCCATCCCTGACCCAATATCTGGTGCCAGGAGGATGTCATGCTCAGACTGGCCAAGCAGATTTCCATGCCCATCCTTGGGGCTGAGGATGGAGTTGGAATGACTCAAACTTCAAGGACTGAGAGTGGGAGATGTGTGATTTCCAAAAGGAAAATTTTGGTGCTGTTAGTATAAGAGGGGTGGGTTGTAAAAATAGATGTCCACTATAGAGACTTTGTGGAGGTCACTTCACATCTCTGAACTTCTGCTTCCTCATGTACATGGAAACTCAAGGGCAGAAACAAACTCGTCAAGAACAATAACCCAAACTGCTCTCACAGGGTCCCAGCCTCTTGTGCAGTGGCGCTTGGGCATTTCTTAGCATCCCCAGGAGGCCCCCCAGACAGATTCATCAATAGGTCCCTCAGTGCCAGGTACCATTGCTGCCACCAGTCACATTTCCACCACAGCCAAGGCTACAGTGCTTCTGACGTGTCCAAGCTGTGTGCTGGGCTGCCGGTGTGCTTTCTGGTCTCACCAGCCATCGATGTTTCTAGAAAGTGTTCCAGGTGATTGCAAAGCCAGGATTGAGACCCACGAGGCTGGATCTTTAAGGCAACAGCAAAGTGAATGATCTAGGGAGTGGTCTAGAAGAAGGCAGACACTTGCCTTCCACCCTTTTGACCTCTGACCTCTGCTTCTCTCTCCGACCTCTCTGCCCACTCTTCTCGGTCCCTGAGACAATGGACCACCCAGGTTCCCAGGCTTAATACGGCAGCTCTTTTTCCCACTTCTGGCCAGTAACAGTGCACCAGATTCTCCAGGGGCAGAGACCTTCAGCTCCAGTGTGAAACCAATGTAAAAGAATCAACAAATCAAATTAAATAAACTTATGTTAATCATTAGCAGAACAAGAGCAAGCAGCAGTGTGTGTGTGTGCCACCCCATGTGTGGAGTGAGCGGGGAGGGCATATTTACAAGTGCTTGAAAAAAAGTTCCTTCTACTAGTGGCCGGGTCCTGGGTAACTGACCCTCGACAGCAACTGATGCTCCCAAGATGCTTCTGTCTTGTCTCCTTTGATCAATGTGTTCTGAACCTGCTCTGAACTGGCTATGCTGGACACTAGCTGGGAATATGACACGGCCCAGCTTTCTAGGTGCTAATGGGTTGATGAGAAACGGCAGAGATTTTGGCAGAAAGGAAAAAGTAGGACATATATTTTAATGACTGAATTGTGGACAATCTGGACACCAAAAAACAAACCTTTGCTTTGTTACGTACTTGCCTAATGTCATTGCTTCAGTTTCCCCTGTTGCACAGCAGAGCCAGGACTGGGGGGAGGGGAAGATGGGCACTGGCCTCAGGTGCAAAATTTAAGGTAAGCGACAAAAAGCTCAGTGATCAAGATAAATAATATTTTCATGCAATTGTTTAAAAATGAAAATTAATGTTAAAACGTCCATGATGAGCAAAATATCAAAATTGTATATAGTCAGGACCAGACCCTTTATTTGCATCTCATGGCCTCACTTACTTCACCCTCATCCCGGCCTTGGTTCCAATAAAATGTCATTTTTATAAATGGCCCGTGGGCTGTAGCTTGCAGATTTGACTTTTTTTAATATTGCATTAAAATATTACTTATCTTGACGACTGTGGGTTCTTAGTACTCTCTTAAATTTTGCACCTGAACTGAGGTCTGCTTGCCTCACTCTGGTCTCTGTCCTGCTGCAAAGTGTCCTTGACAATGGAGTTGCCAGGTGAAACACAGGATGTGCAGTGGATTTGGATTTCACGTAAAGTACATCCCGTGGGATATACTTAGACAATAATTATATTCATTTATCCAAAATTCAAATTTAACTAAGAATTGTGGATTTTTTTAACATCTTTATTGGAGTATAATTGCTTTACACTGTTGTGTTAGTTTCTGCTGTATAACAAAGTGAATCAGCTATACGTATACTTATATCCGAATTGTGTATTTTTAATTGCAAAATCTGGCACCCCTACTTGATAAGTATCATATCGCGCCTCCCCCGATATAAGGCAGGACTTGGTCCCACAGCATAATACCTCGACCACCCACGTACACATACATTTTACACGCTGTAAAAGTGACGCTCCTGAGAACTGACACCCTGTTTCCACAGAACGTTCCTCCCTTGACCTTCCTCAGCCTCTTGCCTTACAGCTGCAGCCACTGAGCCTGACCCTAATTGCCTGGGCCCTCCTCAGCCTCCAGAAGCACCCTCCACTCAGGGTCTGGGCACAACTGACTCCCCACCTGCAGACCGGGTCCACAGCCCCGGCCCCCTCGGTGCCTCCTCGGCGTAGCCACAGTCCTCTCGTTTCAGCTGGGTCCCCTCCAGCTCTCACATCCAATTCCATACGAGGAGTGGGACTCTTATCAGTGGGGGACTCAGGGCCGGGAGAACAGTGGGCAAACCTCCCAGAGCAGAAGGTACGGCCATCCAGGTATCAACGGCAAACCAAAAATGGCAGAGAACGGTAGGCAAGTAAGGCTTGAAGAAGCCAAGCTCAGACAGGCAGGCGGAACCAGAAAAGTGAGAAACTGACCAACAGCAACTTTCAGAGGGGCCCTGGGTGCTGGGGCCAACCCTCCGAGGAAGGATGGGCTCGTTACAGATCAAACAGAGAACTGCTGCTGCCCACGGATGAGAACTGAGATGGAGAGAGGGAGGGAAGACTTGACAAGAGAGGAAGAAGAGAGAAGGGAAGGAGAGGGCTCTGGGGGGCAGAGTGCGGTCCACCCCGTCAGAGGAGGGCAGGCGTGTCACAGCTGAACTGCTGAATGCAGGACTCCGGCGGTCTCTCCCGCCAGCGGCCAGCTCAGGGGGACTTCTGGCTGCTGCCCATCCTGCCCCAGGTTTTCAAAATGTGGGCTCGCATCAGAATTACCTGGGATGCTTGTTACACAATTCCCATCGCCGGCCATCGTCCCAGGTGCACCCTCAGAATCTCTGCCATGAGTCAGACTCTGCATTTAAAACACTTCGCAGGTGGTCCTTGGACACACTGAACCCGACTTCAGAGAGACACCTTGTACCATGAAGAGTAAAGGAAGGATAGCGGCTGGCCTCTATTTCATAGCAGACCTCTCTCCGTATCCTAGGGCTCCATTCGCTCGAATATGGGCCCAGCCCGGAAGGCTGGTGGCGCTCTGGGAAACACACCTGCGGGGGTGATGAGGATGACAGGGCACGCAGCCTCTGTCGCACAGAGCAGGGCAAGCCGGGAAGAGACGTCCAAAGTAGGCGGGGCGACGTCACGTCGGAGTGGGCGGGGTGCGCGGGAAGTGGACTGACTCTGCACCCGCAAGGTCAGCAACGTACAGCTTGGCCGCCTCCTCCCTCGCCCATCTCAGGAGTCTCCGGGGAGCGGAGCCAGAGAGGTGGGCTCCTGCCTAGATCTCGCTCTCCTCGAGAATCTCCTCCACGGTGTGGACCAGGGTGAAGTCCCCCTCGCTGCTCTCCGACACGCTGCTGCCCCGGGGCCAGGCTGCGTGGCCTTGGCGGGGCAGGGCGCCCGCCACCCGCAGGCCCTCCTCAGTCGAGTGCAGGAGCTGCCCACCGTGGGGCGAGGGCCGCGCCTTCTGCAGCTTGCTGGAGCCAGTCCCCTCCGAGAGCTTCTTGGGACATTTCTCTAGGAATCGGAAGTTCTTCCCCAGGACCCAGGCTCTGCAGCCCGAGTGGTGGGCTAGCAAAAAGCGGGCCCACTGCTTCCGCAGCTCGGCCTTCACCTGCCAGGTGAGAAGAGGGCGGGGTTACTGCCTGGGAGTCACTGAGTCCAGTGTCCACTCGGCAAATGTGTATTGAGTGGCTACTCTGGACCACCCTTGGGAAACCTACCTTCTCACTAGGGGAAACGAACAAAGAGAAGCAGAGCAGATGACAGTGACACCGCGAGGCCTTTAAGCAGGACAGTGGGGTGAGGAGACTAAAATCTGAGATAGGGTGTTCAGAAAAGGACTGTGTCGAGGTGACATTTGAAACCTGCCTGGTGGATCATGGGTCCCTGCTTGAAGATACAGAAAAGGCAGCAGTGAGCCAGACGGAAGAGGTTTTGATGTCAAGAGGCTTACATTCTAGCGGAAGGAGACAGAAATCCATATTTAAACCTGGGGTGGGGGGAGGGGAAGATGAGAGGGAGCCAGAGATTCCACCAACTCCTCAAGTCAGGAGAAAACTGCTCTGGGCTCTTCCCCTCCCCCTTTCAAGCCTCTTTCTGGAGGAGCAGAGAGTTGGTTGGGGGCTCTGCAATAATATTAACAATAAAAATAATCGTTGTTACCATGCATAGGACCTTTACCATGCATCCCTGGGGTATCACTGCAGGGTAGGGACCACTGTTATTCCCATTTTACGGACGAGGAAACTGAGGCTCAAAGAGCCACGGTGACCTGACTGATGCAGGTCTCCCAAGTGGGTGAGCCATGGTTTGAATGCAGACTTTTGGACTCCAGAGTTACAGCTGGTAACTGTATGACACTTTGATACTCCCAGGACGGCTCCAGCAGGGCCACGGTTGGGCTCTGGAAAGAAAACTCATCCCAATACCTTTCCCCATCGGTCTAAGATGCCTGCTGCTCTCTCGACTGGATGTCTGTGGTACCCATTTGTCCCAGGACGTGCTGGTCACTGCACACCCCCCCATGGCACCGTCATGTAAACCGAGCTCTCCAGGGGCAGTAGGATGCTGGCCCCAGCCTCGCAGGGAGCTGGGATGGCAGCGTGGAAAACGTACCTCTCCATTGGAAAAGCAATACTGCAAGGCCACAAGCAGTCCCTGGAATGAAAGGAAGAGGTGGCGTGAAGCTTGACTCAGTAGCAGGTATGTCTGACGGTTACTTGGCAAGTCCACAGCCCGGCCCTAGTCCTAGTAGCCCCTACAAGAGGCAGGCAGCTACTTGACTGTACTAACTAGAGTGAGTCATAATGAGTACATTAACTCGGATTTCCACGGGGTCTCTTCCTACTTTGACACTCACCACCCACATCAGCCTAGGCATTTGCTTACACGCTCATAGGTCAATGATGATTAAACCCTAAAGGTTCTCCATCATTCATTCAATTATATAAATACTGTACAAGGTGACTGTCCCATTTCTGTTTGTCCATAGTGGGCAATGGCTAATTTTTTTTGCCTGATTTGCATCCTTTCCTGACCCTCCCCTACTCCCTGGGCTTCCGGCAGGACTGTCAATCATTTGGTCCTCATGTTCTAGGAGGGCCATCATCACAATCAGCAGCCCAAATGGTCACGTGACCCAAGCAGGCCCAATCCCAGTTCTTCTCAGCAGGAAAGAAGAGAAAGCTGCACCCTCTTCCCTGCTTTTGCCAACTTTATAGTCAAAGTTAGTCTGGAGACACTCAAGGGCATCTTCCCGGCTACGTGGAGAGCGCCCGTCTGAGGATAAAGCCAACATAGAGAATAGCAGAGGCTGGAGATGGTCAGAGGCAGATTTTGATGATATTGTTTGAGTGCCTGGATCCAGCTATACCTGATCCTGAAATTTTCATTTTTGTGAGATAGTAAATACCCTTTTCTCGTGTCAGAATATTTCTTCTGAAAAGATAGATCATTTCATGCCTGGGGTTTACCATCACACTTAGATGAAAATACAATATCCTAACCGCAGGAGGAGCTAGGGTGATGTGGCCTTGTGTCTGTGTCACTGACCTCACCTTGTACCACGCTTCCCCTCAGCTACTATATTCCAGCCACACGGACCTTCTGGGTGCCTTCAGCATCTCAAGCTAATGGATTAGGTTGCTGTATAACTAAGTGGATCAAAACAATAAAGATTTATCGTCTCACATACTTCCTACGGGCCAAGAATCTGGCCATGGCTTAGCTGGGTATTCCCGCTCAGGGTCATTCTTCTGGTTGCAGTCAAGTTGTTGGCTGGAACTTCAGGTATCTGAAGGCTTGACTTGCTTCCAAGACAGCTCACGTGCCTGGCAAGTTGGTGCTCGTTGCTGGTAGGAAACCTCCATCTCCCTCCACAGAGCTGCTTATGTGTCCTCAGGACGTGGCCGCTGGCTTCACCCAGAGGGCGTGACCCAAGGGAGCCAGGCGGAGGCTGCAACCCTTTTTATGTCCTAGCCTCAAACATCACACACTTTCATGCCCACAATACTCTAATGGTTGCACAGGTCAACCTTATTCTGTGTGAGAGGGTACTACTCAAGTCTGTGAAAGCCAAGAGGCAAAGATGACCGGGGGGCATGTTGGAGACCGGCTATCAGCTCATTTCTTCCTCAGGTCCCGTTGTCACACTTTCTGTTTTCTGGACCATTCTTTCCTCAAATCTCTGCCTAACTGGCTTCTCAAAATTCAGGTCGTAGCTCAAATATCTCCTAAAAGAGAAGTCTTTCCCCACCACTCAATTTTTGGTAGCCGTTCCAGTCACAGTCACAGTTCTCTATTTCATAGTCTTCAGAATATTAATAACCAGAATTGTTCTTCATTTGTCAACTTGGTTATTATCTGTCCCTCCCCGCCCCCTTCCCCCAACCAGAAGACCACCTTTATCTGGTCTTTTCACTGCCAGATATTGGAAGGGGGTGGGCGTGCTTTCGGCGTGCCGGAAGTCTCACAAATGAGTTGGGTGAAATAGGATTCCTCATCACAAGTGTGTCTTTCACTTCGTCAGGTCCTTGAGTCATGGTTGGAGGGACATCCTGGAGTCTGGTTGACTCTCATTCTAGATGAAGCGAGTGTGAAGGGAGCGGTCCCACGAACAGATGGCTCTCACTCCATGTGTCACCACCACTTGGCGGTCTCTCCAAAGACCCCTTGACAGCAGGAGGCTGGTGAAATTCACTAAGCAATAGGCCCTTGGGAGAGTGAAGGGTCCCCTAAAGCAGCAAGGAAAGGAAGCTGTTGGGTCCAGTGCTAATTTCTATGGTGGAGTCACTAAGATACGACCCACTGAACGTGCACCTGCACATCTGCCCACCCGTGCTCTCACCTCTGCCTGGCGGGCTGGAGGGGAACAGCGTGGGGGTCTTTACAAGGTGCATGGCCTCTGTCCAGGCACAAGCTCCTAAGTGTGTTTCTAGCTCCATCTGCAGAGCTGCTCTGATTCCTCACCTTCCTCGGTGGTGCCTGAGCTCAGGCTGCTGCAGGACCAAACGATCAGTGTGGTAGCTGGCCTCCAGAGATGGCCCCAAGGATTTCTCCCCTCCTGGTAGGCATATGTGACCCTTCACATCAAGAGATGGACCGTATCTTCCCTCCCCTTGAATCTGGGATATCCCTGTGACTCCTTCTACCAGCACAATGTGGTAGAAGTGACATTCTGGGACTCCCGAGCCTTTGCCTTAAGAGGGTTGGAAGTGTCTGCTTCCTCCCTCTTAGGGCATTTGCTCTTGGGATACTCCTAAGAGTCCAGCTGCCATGCTCTGAGATGCACAAAATACGTGGAGAGGCCACAAGGAGAACTTAGGTTCCTAATCGATAGCCCCAGCTGAGCTCCCAGCCAACAGCCCATGTCAACGTCCATCCGTGTGAATGAGCTGTCTTGGATGTTCTGGCCCAGATCAAGCCTTCAGATGTTTGCAGCCCCATTCAAAGATGACATGTTTCAAAAGGTTCACCCTGCTGAGTCCAGACAGCCCAGCTTACAGCATCATTCGAGATTAATAACATAGTTTCTGATTCAAGCCATGAAGTTTGGGGGGAGTTTGCTACACAGTAATGGGTGACCCAAACATGCTCCCTTGCCAGGGAGTCTGGTAGGCTAGGATCTGTCCTACAAAGAAATCTGTCCCACAAAGCTCTGCAGGAGCGTCTTATCTTCAGCTGGCCTCGGGTGTGTGAGATCAGCTGATCAAGGGGTCACATGACCGATCAAGCCCTCAGAGGAAAAAAGGCCACGAAATACTACTGACATAACAGCTGTAATTTTTTGTTTTGTTGTTGTTGTTTCTAATTTGGGATTACTTTTTAAAGAAGATTAAGACCAAGCAACATAGGAAACCCAAGTGACTAAACTTTAGCCTTTGAAATCCCCCAAAAGATTGAAGTAAATTAAACATGGTTTCAAAATGAAAAAAAGTTACCAGTGGGTGCTCTGTCTCCATTCAAAGCCACGTGCAATTCAGCTCTAACAGAAGGTAAAAAGAGCCACTGTCCAGTTGCCCCTACCATACCTCAGGCTCTGTCCCCTGGGCCTTTGGTGAGTGTGGGGATTTGATGAAATTTATTTTGACCCAGATAAAGCCACTCCAGCCAGTCTCAGCCATCTGAGCCTCCGCAGCTTAGGCTCCAGACATACGAGTGGAGAAGTCATCTATAAAGTTCAGCCCCAGCAAGCATCCCTGGAGCAGAGGTGAGACATGCCTACTATGTCCTACCTGGATTCTTGACCCCCAGAATCATGAGAAATAATAAAAATTACTGTCGTTTTAATCTGCTAAGTAATGGATGACAATTGAAGCCATGGATAACCAAAACACCCAGGTACCTGAACCACAGGTGGCCTCCTGTTTCTAGTTTCATCCCACACACACCTGTCAAAGTCCCGAGAGCCTCCTGGTCTCTACTCACTGTTCATTTTGCACAAACTGTGCAGAGAACCCAGCAAAAATAAGCGCTTAATAAAAGGCTTCATGCTGACACGGTGAATATGATTGTGAGTCACACCAACTATTATAGTGCCGGAAACAAACCACTTTTCCCTTCTTAGTCACCGAGTCACGCTGGCAGGATTAAAGCAACATTTCCCTCTCCACCCCCTTCTAATGCCAAAGCCGATAAATCCTACTGGTAACCAGAGCTCCCTTTCCCTCTTCGGGCTCTCGCAATTTCGAGTGTGTTTGGATCAAGGGCATTTTGTTTTCTCCAAAGCCAAAGGCATCCTTGTTCAGACATCAACTTACGTGGAAGGAGCTCAGAGTCAACTGAATGAAGAGTCGTATGTATCTTGGAAATCCTTCAACTTGATCGTCCGTGATGAAAGAGAAGAGAATCTCATGAACACCCAATAAAGGAATGAGGACCAGCGTGGACTTGGCCAATCTGCAGACAGCAATCAAATACGTGTCATGAAAGCCACCTTGGGAACGGGCAACGTTTCCTGCTCTTCTGTGCATCGTTTAGCCCTAATGGCACTTGATAAATAGCTGATTCTCCCTTTTGTCTCCTTGGCTACACGCTGAATGCCTTAAGGGCCGGTGTGGTCCTGTCCACTGATGCATCCCCACACCTGACTCATGGAAGATGCTCAGAAAACATGAATTGGATGAATGAATGAATGAATGGATTCCTCCATATAATGATATACCTACAGATCTTAATGTTTTGTTTGATGGATAGATTTCCATGCACATGGCTGTCACCATAGGACATTACATCCCTTACCAGGTTTGACAAGTTTCCTATTACCTAGCTAGCAGGTGCCTCTACCTCTTTCTCTATTTGGGACTTCCAGTGTCAGTGCTTTACGGAGCCTGAGAAGAGAAAGAAAATGACTTGCTCAGGGTCACGCAGCCACTAAGTGGTACCTCCCAGCCTGGAAGTGGGGCTTCTGACCTCACACTCAGGCCTTGCACACTCCAAGCAGGATTTCATCATCTGCCCCAAGCTGCCCCCAACCCTGGTGATAGCAAGGGCAGCAGGAAATGAGAAACTGATCTTCCTCGTGAAAAGCCCTGTGTGGAAGCTTGCTGTTGTATACACTCTACACAAAAAAGACAAACATTCCTTTGTACCGCCCACGTGCAAATGCACAGCTGGGACCCAAACATTCCATACCGCATACTGGTGGTTCCCAAGTGGACAGACTATTAGAATTCCTTACGGAGCTTTTAAAATAGATATATTTTTATTGGTTGTCTCTCTCTATATATAGCATCCTGAGCCCGTGTCAACCCCCTGAATCAAAACCTCTGGAGGTTGGATTCTGGGAATGAGAATCTTTAAGGGACACCCCACAGGATACTGACAAGCAGCCACGTTTGGGAACAACTGCTCTTCACCATTGAGCTGCTTCTTGATTTCAAACTACATTAGCACAGGTGACCTATTCAGGGCATACACAAAGCTACTGTCAGATACACATTGGGAAAAAAAGAGCTTAAATTTGATGATTTTTTTAGCCCAAGTCCTTGTCTTAAAGGGCCAAACTAGGAGAAGTTTCCTCCCCACTGAATAAAAACCCCGTGGAATTAAAGATGTGGAAACAGAGAGGGTCAGCAGCCCCTCATGGGCAGTATCTTCAGGAAGGTTTAACTTTATGCAAGAGAAAGTGCTTACTATGAAACTTGCATCTGTGAGAGTCATTCAGATGCAGTGTTATCAATGAAACAAAAAAACTCACCTTTGTGCCCTAAAAGGACCTAAAGCCTGTAACAGTTGAGTAGGAGTCACCAAGGAGAGGGACTCCCCCGGAGCATATGGGCTGAGCGTCCCAGGGCCTCGATGGTCAAGGGGAGGCCAAGGAGTGGGGAGTCTGAGACACAGGCCCTGGTTACGTGGTTCTCCTGAGCCGAGCTCACACCTACTTGCACACCCACACTCACCCGTGCACACTCACTTAGCTGAGCAACATTAAGGTGTTCCCAAGGAGAGACTATTTCAAGAGTTCTGGGTTTTGCTTGTTTGTCTAATTTCCAGGAGTGTTTTAAAACCCTGTAGCTCAGAGGTTGCCAAGTGGCAACCGTGGGTTACAGTTGACCTGCAGACAGTCTCTGCTTATGCTAGGTAGTGATTTTTGCTATTGGAGCCATCCTTAAAAAATAAGGTGGGGCTTCCCTGGTGGCGCAGCGGTTGGGAGTCCGCCTGCCGATGCAGGGGACATGGGTTCATGCCCCGGTCCGGGAAGATCCCACATGCCGCGGAGCGGCTGGGCCCGTGAGCCACGGCCGCTGAGCCTGCGCGTCCGGAGCCTGTGCTCCGCAACAGGAGAGGCCACAGCAGTGAGAGGCCCGCGTACCGCGCAAAAAAAAAAAAAAAAAAAAAAAAAGTGATTTCAAGCAAAGGGGTCCAGATCTTCAGCTTCCTTTGAAAAATGGGGAGATCTGGCCATGCTAGGCCCCAGTTCCTGCTTGGCAATCGTCGGTTACAGCCTTTAGAGGGAACCCGCCTTCTCCAACCCAACCAGCCTCCTTGGCCCTTGCAAGCGTGTGAGTCTGCGACCCTTGCTCTGCGCTATATGGGTTTTAATGACACATACTTACATGCAGACCCACGTCTTACCATCAGCTTATTCTTGGGGCCATGCTACTACATTATGCTTTTAAAATAAACTTTTCATTTTGGCATAATGTTAGACCTACAGAAAAGTAGCAAAGATCATGTAGAGAGTACCCACATACCCTTCACTGAATTTCCCCTAATGTGAAAACCCTCCAGAACCATGGTACCTTCGGCAACGCTAAGAAGCTAATGTTGGCACATGGCCAATAACCGTACTCCAGACTTTAACCGGATTTCACCAGTTTTTCCACTAATGTCCTTTTCACATTCCAGAATCCAAGATCCCACACTTAGTACAGGAGGATTTTTAAGGAATGATCATCTTTTTATGAGGTTTTGGGCCATTTTAATACCTGCCACCTCTCTGGGTGGATGTCAGAAGGAATTTCCCACTCCTCACCTGATTCTCAATTCTCCTTGGACAAAGGACTATTTGCGTCTCTGTTCAGATGAAAATCCATAAATATCTATAGCAGCATCCTCTTATGAACTGTGTTTATGCCTGTTTCTCATCTACAGTCATTTGTTTATTTAAATGGTTTAGTTTATTGCCGTCAGTTAGCTCTTCAACAGATATGGGGCATCTGCCCTGGACATATGATCAAGCAGGAGGATCTGGGGCCAAAGGCAACGGGACATGGGGCAGAACCTGGGGCCTGGGTTCAAATCCCAGCTCTGCCAATTACTAGCGATGCGGCCTTGGGAAAATTATTTAACCTCTCTCTCTGTAAAAATGAGGATACTACTACTAATAATATCATCTGAAATGTTAAAATAATTATAAAAATATTAGTAGCAATAACTCCTGACAGTGTCACTGTAAGGGTTAAATAACATGGGGCCAACTCTCAGAATAAATGGTACCCGACACACGATGTGCAGTCAATAACGTTTAGCTATCACCGTTTTTAAAGCATCTGTCCCTGTCCTCAAAGTTGCTCACAACCTCAGTGACTTGGATTATTTTTCTTCCATTTGTGACATTTTTCTGAAAGTTCTTTCAGAAAGGGGTCTGGGGTTTAGCATGTTAAGAAATGATTCTCCTTTATAAGTTCCTTAAGAGCTCTGCCCCATGCATCACACGGAAAGTTAAGATCGTTTATCTAGGAGGAGAGAGTCACCTCCATGCCGGGAACCACAAAGAACAGAGAACTCCCTCCCAGCTGAGGGTCCACTGGTGTCTGTCCACAATCCAGGGACATTGCTCTTTCTCCAGGCTTGGCTCAGCTGTCCCTGTCCAGACCAGGCAGGCAGCTGGGCTGGTTACAGTTTCCTTCTTGAATGACAGAAGCCGGGGGCTGAGGGCTAGGACTGCAAAAGGTCTCCAGCTCCTAGCCACTTGCCTCTTTGGCAAGGACTAAGTGTGTTTAATTTAAACTTTCCTAAAATATACTCCTCGGGGCCGGGGGGTGCAAATCTTGAGAACTACATTCTGAAAGTTTTCAAAATCTGGGAGAGTTGTAGGCTGGGCTGTTCCTACCAGTTAGGACAAAATGCATTTGGGCCCCATTGCCCCTTCCTCCTTCCCCCCTAGCAGGGGGCCCTAATGGAAGGGGACGTGGAAGAGGAGAACCTTTCAACGTGGAGGAGGGCAGTGTGAGCTGGGGGCGCTCATGATCCGTTGGGGTGACGGGAAGCAGCCTTCCCAGAACTTAGAAATGAGGAAGTTAGCACTGCTGTGACAAGGAGATGGGCAAATGTGCTTCTCGACGCTGTAGGATTCCCTGGCCCAGAGAGTAAAATAAGGTGACCTGGGTGTGTCCTAAGAGACAGAGCCCTGACTTTTTGCTAATTAATAAGCATAAGCTAATCAACTGTATTGCACTCTGCGTGGAGAAAGAATAAACAGAAAGCACATGGCCAACCAAAATGGCAGGAAAAGTCACAAAGAAGCAGGACATTCTCAGTACTCATCCGGCCCTAGGGGTGGAGACTCTGGGGAATGAACCTCCCTCTCACCGGGACGGGTGCACCACAGGGCAGTGGTGGTTTCTCAGGCCACCGTCAGTGATCCTTCAACACCAACCCCTTTACTTTGATGACGTGATCACCAAGCAGCATTCTGGTGACGGCTTTGGCTTTCTGGATCTTCTGGTGTCAACTCTACAAGGAGTGCAGGCACTAGCAGGAACGTCCCACTCCCACTTTTCACAGACTCTAAGAATGAATAATTGTATAGTCTGGTTTGTAGATCAGTCTCTTGTTCAGTTA
Source organism: Lagenorhynchus albirostris (assembly GCF_949774975.1). Taxonomy (NCBI): domain Eukaryota; kingdom Metazoa; phylum Chordata; class Mammalia; order Artiodactyla; family Delphinidae; genus Lagenorhynchus; species Lagenorhynchus albirostris. Next base: position 7,333,715 of record NC_083114.1, read on the forward strand.
GACTAAGTTAGACTAAGTTAGAGTTCAGTTAGACTTAGCCCTCCAAAGTCTCAGCCACTTTGGCCACTCTCAGCTAAAGTCTCCCCAGGACAGTCCCCAGGTGGTAGACGTCAAACTCGCCAAGGTGAGGTGTCTCACACTGGGAGGCCTCCAGGTAGGCAGGCACCCAGGTTCCTCTTTTCAAGATTTTACCTTGAAGAAGGATGGGGAGGTTTCCAGACAGATCGTTTATGCCAGGCAGGGTTACTCTGTCTCTCCCCAAAATAGCTGTCCTGAATCACTGCTCAGCCATGAAGGTCTCCCCAGTATATTGAGTTACACTTCCGGAGATAATTGCCTCCTAACTGGGTGTGCACACTTCAGGGCTGTACGAGGAAATCCATTTGGTGTTGGAAGAGAATACATAATAAGAGAGGAGAATAGAAGTTCTGTGTGTGTTACATTTTTATCTATCCTTTATAATTTTCTTTATTTTGGTGTATCACGTATGTAGTAGTTCAGTAAACCATGTATATATATGATGAGTGACATCATTCTTTACTAATAGACACGTGATCAGAAAAGTTTGAAAGGGGCTTCCCTGGTGGCGCAGTGGTTAAGAATCTACCTGCCAATGCAGGGGACGCGGGTTCAAGCCCTGGTCCTGGGAGATCCCACATACTGCGGAGCAACTAAGCCCATGCGCTGCAACTACTGAACCTGCGCTCTAGAGCCTGCAAGCCATAACTACTGAGTCCGCGCAACACAACTACTGAAGCCCCGTGCCTAGAGCCCACACTCCTCAGCAAGAGAAGCCACCGCAATGAGAAGCCTGCGCACTGCAACAAAGAGGAGCTCCCGCTCGCCACAACTAGAGAAAGCCCGTGCACAGCAACGAAGACCCCAACATAGCCAACAATTAATTAATTTTTTAAAAAAAGTTTGAGAGCCACCGTCTTGGATAACTCTAGAGAAGAGCCTGGAAAAGAGGCTGTCAAGGCTGCTTAGAAACACATTTGCCACGGCCTGACCAGAAAGCTCCATGCGTTATTTCACTAGAACGTCTGGTCCCGTGGTGCCCCGACTCTGGCTGTGTATCAGAATCTTCTAGGAACTCTCCTGTAAGATGTCCCTGTGCGGGGCTCCAACCCTCAGTTACTGAACCAAACATCCAGTAGAAGAGCTCACACATCAGGGCTTTTGGCCGGCTGTCTGGTGATGCTTAAAATAGCCAGGATGGAAAACTATCGTAGGGGCCACTGTGGGTCTGACGCTCGGGCATGGCCCCAGCAGTACCTGGTGGGCTTTGGAGGCACAGAATGGCAGGGTTTAGGCTCTCAGTCTGTGTGGAAAGTGGTGCCTTGGCGTTCGTCTGCCCCATTTCTGTCTCCCGGGAGTGCTGTCCTCTGTTGGGTTTCCATGGTGCCTGGTTAGTGAGAGGATTCCCTCCCTAAATGGACCCAGGCAGGGTAGGTGGGAGAAGCCCTGCTCCTGGCCCTGGACCTCCATCCTCACAGAGTGGTGAGAGGCTGAGCCTTGGGAAAAGGGCCAGAGAGCCTGTCAGCCACTTGCAGGCTCGGCCAGAGGCGCCGAGAAAGACGGCGTAGCTCTGTGTGGTCCAGGCCAGCCCAAGTGTCCCAGGGCCAGGGGCAGGTTACGCAACATTAGAGCCAATACCGTACATATTTGCCTGGTCCTGAATGGTGTGTTTACCCTTCTGGAACTCCCGGGGGTGGTGGGGGTTATGTTGACAGGATTTGGGGTCTGGACACCCGGGGCTAATACCACGCACCACATCTGATTCGATTGGGACAGGCGTAACTAGGACCTCCTTTAATCCTGATCACAGGCAGAGGATGGGTCTGGGGTGACGCTCCCATGTGACATACTAGAAAGCAGACCCGGGGAGGCCAAGCAACTTGCCCAAGGTCAGTGTGGGGTCAACGCCAGCATCAGCGCCCCCGACTCATGTTCCACACCCACATCCCGGTCCTTGGCGAGTTAGAAAGTGTGCTCCTCACAGATGGGGCCCCCATCCTATTCACCTTTTGTGTGAAGCACAGTGCCAAGCGCACTTTAGACATTCATTCAATGTTTGTCGGATAAATGGACAAACTACCTCCCCGGCACACCCGGCTCGGGGCCCGTTCTGGCCTTAGAGAGGGAGAAGCTGAGGTACAGCCACCCTCACTCACACCTCCACCCCTACCACAAGGACTAAAATCTCTACCATGGGAGAGGAGCTCTGGGTTAAAACCCTCTGTCCCCAAGAAGTGCACACGTCCTACAGAAAGCAGAGTACCTGGGAAAGGTGGGAGGGAGCCCTTTCTCTCTCACTCATGCATCATTTGAGTGACAGCAATGCAGAGCTCAATAAACACCCAGGATCTGACTTACTCTGCGATGGGACCGCTGTCACCATGGAAAGCAGAACACGGGATGCAGCAATGGCAAGTCACGAAGAAAGCGTGACTGTGTGAAGAATGTTCCCTTGGACTCCACAAGTTTGCGGCTGTATTACTCAAGGTCTTACAAATACCCAAATACTCTCTCCTGAGTTACAATATACCCTTTATTCTGTTGCCTCAACTCCTTCCCGAAGGAAGGCAACTGTCAAACTCCCTTTCGTGCGACTCTTTCCTGTCCCCGTAAAGCACCCATTCTTAGGAGCATTTTAACAGGGTCCTGCTGGGGAATGTGTGTGCCCTTCACTACTCACCACTGACTTCATTTGCACGGGCTCGGAAGGTCCTCATCTTTGGCAAAAGCCCTACATGATCCCACGGCGCCTTTTTCAGAGGGGCTCTTGCTGACACCCTTGTGTCCGGAGATAAACGTACTAATGCAATGTTACCCCCTTCCTGGGACATTAGCCAGAAGGGCCAAAAGGGGTAAAAATAATCTTGGGCTCTTGGGTACTGACCTCAGGCCACTAACCTGTATTTATAATCTCTGAAGCACATTTGATGAGCTTTGAGCTTAGAGATGAGAAGCTTGAGGATTTTCAAGAAGATGAAGAAATTGACCTTGAAAAAAACACAAGTATGAGTAAGTGATGTGGCTAGGAATATCAAGGTCACCCTGGACCCGCCATCAGATCCTTGTTCAGGGAAATCAGGGGCAGTCTGGTAGTCAGCTGGTCAGGTGGCAAGTGGTCAGGGTAATCCCCACTCTCCCTAAGGCCATCTCAACTGAGAGCCTAGAAAGGACGCTAAAAAGCCACCTAGTTTATTCTTCTGCCTCCAGGAGACCCAACAGCTGTCTGAGAAAGGCAGATGGACATTTACATTATTATTTTTTTAATTTGTTTTGTTAACGTCTTTATTGGAGTATAACTGCTTTACAATGGTGTGTTAGTTTCTGCTTTATAACAGAGTGAATCAGTTATACATATACATATGTTCCCATATCTCCTCCCTCTTGCATCTCCCTCCCTCCCACCCTCCCTATCCCACCCCTCTAGGTGGTCACAAAGCACCGAGAGCTGATCTCCCTGTGCTATGCGGCTGCTTCCCACTATCTATTTTACATTTGGTAGTGTATATATGTCCATGCCACTCTCTCATTTAGTCCCAGCTTACCCTTCCCACTCCTCGTGTCCTCAAGTCCGTTCTCTATGTCTGCGTCTTTATTCCTGCCCTGCCCCTAGGTTCATCAGTACCGTTTGTTTTTTTTTTAGATTCCATATATAGGTGTTAGCATACGGTATTTGTTTTCCTCTTTCTGACTTCACTCTGTATGACGGACTCTAGGTCCATCCACCTCATTACAGATAACTCAATTTCGTTCCTTTTTATGGCTGAGTAATATTCCATTGTATATATGTGCCACATCTTTATCCATTTATCTGTCGACGGACACTTAGGTTGCTTCCATGTCCTTCCATGTCCTGTCACAGGGCTGCAGTGAACATTGTGCAGTGGTACGTATATATATATATTTTTTTTTTTAATTTATTTATTTATTTATTTTTGTCAGCATTGGGTCTTCGTTCTGTGCACAGGCTTTCTCTAGTTGTGGTGAGCAGGGGCTACTCTTTGTTGTGGTGCACGGGCTTCTCATAGCAGTGGCTTCTCTTGTTGCAGAGCACGGGCTCCAGGTGCACGGGCTTCAGTAGTTGTAGCACGTGGGCTCAGTAGTTGTGGCGCGCAGGCTCTAGAGCGCAGGCTCAGTAGTTGTGGTGCATGTGCTTAGTTGCCCCGCAGCATGTGGGATCTTCCCGGACCAGGGCTCGAACCCACGTCCCTGCCAATCCCCTGCATTGGCAGGTGGATTCTTAACCACTGTGCCACCAGGGAAGCCCTCATGTATCTTTTTGAATTATGGTTTTCTCAGGGTATATGCCCAGTAGCGTGATTGCTGGGTTATATGGTAGTTCTATTTTTAGTTTTTTGAGGAACCTCCATACTGTTCTCCATAGTGACTGTATCAATTTTCATTCCCACCAACAGTGCAAGAGGGTTCCCTTTTCTCCACATCCTCTCCAGCATTTATCGTTTGTAGATTTTTTGATGATGGCCATTCTGACCGTTGTGAGGTGATACCTCATTGTGGTTTTTATTTTCAAATAGATTTATTTATATCTATTTTATTTATTTATTTTATTTGTTTTTGGCTGTGTTGGGTCTTCGTTGCTGCACGCGGGCTTTCTCTAGTTGTGGCGAGCGGGGGCTACTCTTCGTTGCGGTGTGCAGGCTTCTCGTTGTGGTGGCTTCTCTTGTTGCAGAGCAGGGACTCTAGGTGCACTGCCTTCAGTAGGTGTGGCATGTGGGCTCAGTAGTTGTGGCTCACAGGCTCTAGAGCGCAGGCTCAGTAGTTGTGGCGCACGGGCTTAGTTGCTCTGCGGCATGTGGGATCTTCCCAGACAAGGGATCGAACCCGTGTCCCCTGCGTTGGCAGGCGGATTCTTAACCACTGCGCCATTGGGGAAGCCCCCTCTTTGTGGTTTTGATTTGCATTTCTCTAATGATTAGTCACGTTGAGCATCCTTTCATGTGTTTGTTGGCCATCTGTATGTCTACTCTGGAGAAATGTCTATTTAGGTCTGCTGCCTATTTTTGGATTGGGTTGTTTTTTTGATATTGAGCTGCATAAGCTGCTTGTATATTTTGGAGATTAATCCTTTGTCAGTTGTTTCATTTGCAAATATTTTCTCCCATTCTGAGGGTTGTCTTTTTGTCTTGTTTATGGTTTCCTTTGCTGTGCAAAAGCTTTTAAGTTTCATTAGGTCCCATTTGTTTATTATTTTATTTCCATTACTCTAGGAGGTGGATCAAAAAGGATCTTGCTGTGATTTATGTCATAGAGTGTTCTGCCTATGTTTTCCTCTAACATAGGCAGAAGTGACGGGTCTTACATTTAGGTCTTTGATCCATTTTTAGTTTATTTTTGTGTTTGGTGTTAGGAAGTGTTCTAATTTCATTCTTTTACATGTAGCTGTCCAGTTTCCCCAGCACCACTTATTGAAGAGGCTGTCTTTTCTGCATTGTATATTCTTGCCCCTTTTGTCAAAGATAAGGTGACCATATGTGCGTGGGTTTACCTCTGGGCTTTCTATCCTGTACCACTGATCTATGTTTCTGTTTTTGTGCCAGTACCATACTGTCTTGATTACTGTAGCTTTGTAGTATAGTCTGAAGTCAGGGAGCCTGATTCTTCCAGCTCTGTTTTTCTTTCTCAAGGTTGCTTTGGCTATGCAGGGTCTTTTGTGTTTCCATACAAATTATAAAATTTTTCGTTCTAGTTCTGTGAAAAATGCCAGTGGTAATTTGATAGGGATTGCATTGAATCTGCAGATTGCTTTGGGTAGTATAGCCATTTTCACGATATTGATTCTTCCAATCCAAGAACATGGTATATCTCTCCATCTGTTTGTATCATCTTTGATTTCTTTCATCGGTGTCTTATAGTTTTCTGCATACAGGTCTTTTGCCTCCTGAGGTAGGTTTATGCCTAGGTATTTTATTCTTTTTGTTGCAATGGTAAATGGGAGTGTTTCCTTAATTTCTCTTTCTCCATTATTATTTGTAATTAACAGGTACTGAGTACTTACCATGCCAGGCACTGGGCTAACTTTCCATACATTATTTTGTTTAATCCTCACAACAACCCTCTGAGGAAGCCACACTATTTTAATGCCATGATACAATGAGAAAACAGAGGCACAGAGGAGACAAGTACTATTCCCAAGCTTGCACAGCTAGTAAGTGGCTGAGCTGGTAATTAATTAAATTCAGATTTGTCTAATTACAACCCTCCCTTCACTTAAACAGAATCCCACACTGCCTCCCACTGTAAAGAACTCCAGGTCTATTGGTGTTGAACTTGAGGACCTGTTGCTGCCACGGAATTCACTGGAAAGCACACGTTCTCTACTCTCTAGATGACTTTCCACAACTGTCATGAACTGGGAAAATTCGACCCTTGATTATCAGCTTTGGTAGAAATTTTAAAATATGTCTGCATAGGGAGGGGCTTCCCCGGTGGCGCAGTGGTTGGGAGTCCGCCTGCCGATGCAGGGGACGTGGGTTCGTGCCCCGGTCCGGGAAAATCCCACATGCCGCAGAATGGCTGGGCCCATGAGCCATGGCCGCTGAGCCTGCGCATCCGGAGCCTGTGCTCCACAACGGGAGAGACCACAGCAGTGAGAGGCCTGCGCACCACAAAAAACAAAAAACAACAACAACAACAAAATGTCTGCAGATTCTTCGACACTTCTCCCTTCAAAAGGCAGAGCCGAATTCTCCTTTTCTCTCTGGGATGTGAACTAGTTCAGTTATTTGCATGTAATGAAAAGAATATGGTAGAAGTGATGCTGTGAGTTCTGAGGCTAGGTGCTCAAAAGGATGGCTTCCACCTGGTTCTCTCTCTCTCTCTCTCTCTCTCTCCCTCTCTCTCTGGGGAAAACCAGCCACCATGTTGTGAGGATGCCCAAGCAGCCTGTGGAGAGGCCCATGTGGGGAGATTGAGTCCTCCGACCAACAACCAGCACCACTTGCCAGCCTTAGAAGCTGATCTTCCAGCCCCAGGCTTCAGATGGCTGCAGCCCCGGCCAACCTCTAGACAGCAACCTCATGAGAGGTCATGGACCACTGGAAACACAGAACAGCAAGTGGTCAAACGTAAGCAGGGCTTGGAGAACGAGAACAGGGTTTATGAGACGTGAGACTGGAGCGGGAGGGAGGGCCAGGTCCTGCAGAGCCTTTCATGGCCACACTAAGGAGTTTGGGTGTTCTTCTGAAAACAGGGATGATGGATTTCAAGCTGGCAAGTGACCTGATCAGATTTGCATTTCTGCGCTTCAGAAAGCTCATTTTAGCAGCAAGCGTGGAGACTAGATTGAATGAAGGCAAAGCTGGAGGAAGGGAGACCAACTGGGAGGCAGTTTCAGAGTTCCTGGAGAGGATGATGGAGAGGTGACGTAAAGAGCAGCCCTGGTGGTTCAGCGATGGAGAGGAGATGGATTAGAAATTATTGAGGAGTTTGAGTCAGATGACCTTTGTGACCGGCTGGATGGGAGATCAAAGATGACCCCAAGGTTTCATGGTAGATCTCAATGTGTGGTCGTGCCATTCCCCAAGAGAATGACCACACAGAGAAGGAAGAGCACTGCGGGGAGGAGGACCTAGCAGTTTTGGACACAAGAGATGTCCCAAGGCAGTGAGATATTTACGTCTGGAGCTCAGCAAGGAGGTCCCAGTCAGAGCATGGAGCCATTGGAGTTGGTGAGATTGTCCAGGAAGGCTGTGGAGACTGGGAGAAAAAGAGGGTTCTGAGAATTGCCTTGTAATGAAGGGAAAGGTAGAGGAAGTGGAGACATCAGAGGAGGTTATGAAAGAGGAGCCGGGGCAGTCGGAGTGCGCCACAAGGACGTGGTTTCCTGGAAGCTCACAATGGGTAGAATTTTAAAAAGGTTTAAGTGCTACCATAATCTGAAGGCGAAATAAGACCACACTTAGCGACAGGGAGCTCACTTAAGAGAAGCTGCAGGAGACAAGAGACAGTAAGTGTAGACCACATTGAAGAGACTTGACTGCAAAAGGAAGCAGACGGATAGAACAGTAGTTGGCAAGGGCTGCGGAATGGAGATAATGTCTCTCAACTGAATTGTGGGGCTAATAGTGGTTTGGGGGTACAGTTGTTTTTAAAACTGAAAAGACTTCAAAGTGCCTCTATGCAATGGAGAAAGAGCCCATAGGGACGGTGGTTGGGTGGCAATTAATGGAGTCAAGTCTCTGCAGACATTGAACCAGCACAATACTGATGTCCTGGTCTTAACCCACAGATTGAAACACGAGCTGCAGAATCCAACACGTACCTGTTATTACTTGTCTTATTGGCCTCGGGAGAATCAATGCGCAAAGCTAAGAGGGTAGAGTTTCAGGCAAGAGGCTATTCATCCAATCCACAAGCCAGCGGGGATAATGGAGATCGCCAGCCAAAACTATTTAGTAACAGAACACTTAGATACAAACTAAGTGTAACCAAGTAATTTATCCCATTTAATGGGATGCCTGTTTTTCATCACAAAGAGAAAACGCTGTGTCCTAGGCTTAGTGACTTGTTAAACTCAGGCGTTTTTCTTACAAAGCAAGCCTGACACGGGAAAGGCACATATTTCAGTAAATTAATTTCAGCCAGGACTGTCTCCTAGGAAATGAAGGCTTGTGATGAGAAGCTTGTTGATTCCCTGTTCTTTGTGTCTTCCAGAGACCAGACAAGAGAAAATGGGCATCAACCACTGGGCTACATGGAGGAAGCACTTCTTCACTGCCATGGAATGTAACACCAGCCTGGTGGACCACGGAACCTCCATCCATCCAAGTGCCCCAGAAGACAGGGGTCGGCAATCACATTTGGATGGGGCTGTTCGTGATTTGTGTTCCAGCAGGAAAGGGGATGAAGGAGGAATTTTTTTTTTTTTTCCCAGCAAACAGAGGGTTTATTTGCAAGGCAGCCAAGCAAGGAGATAGGAGAACACATCTCAAATCCATCTCCCCAAGGCAAGAAGCTTGGGGTGTTTATACAGGATAACCAATAAAGAAGCAGGGCGGTCTGAGGACTGGGGAGTGCGCAGAAAGGCGATTGGAAAAAGGTACAAAAATCCTCGTTCTGCGCAAGTGTCGGAAATTTTTAAAGAACCCAGCCAACTCCTCTTGGATTCTGTGACCAGATGTGGGGCACGTAGGACCCCAAACATATAAGGCTCCTTTTCAGGTCCTAGATGATACAGAATGCATATGATCAGATGTACCAATCTTGGTGACATTTCTTTGGCACCACGCCAGCTGCCATGCTCCTATCTGGGTCTACAAGTTGGCAGAGGTGGTTGCCGGCACAGTGGGGACTCGGAGGTAGGTCTCGTGTACCCCTAACTCCTCCATCTTCCCCCCAAGCCCCTCCTCCCCTGGCCCGCTATATAGACAAAAATGCCTATATTAGAGCTACTCCTTTGGGTTAAAACCCTCCGTCCCCAAAAGCCCTGCTGAAGGGCACATGCACTTAGCCTTAATAAGGGTTCAGTCTGCAAGGAAGAAGAGCTCACCAGGCAATGTAGGGCCGTCAGGTGGGCATCCCAGGCAGAGAGGCAGCGTGTGCAAAGGCACGGGAGGCATGAACATCAGCATGGATTCGGGGGAACTGTGCATTTCTCCATATAAATGGAGCACAGGGTGCTTGTGGTTGGATGGGAATGACAATACGTACCATGTGAAGGAGTTTGGAACCACGCCCAAGGGCAGTAATGAGCCATTAAAAAGTCACACGTAGAAGAGAAACAGCCAAACATAGCTCGAGAAAGACCACTCTGGGTGCCATACAGAGGATGCATCGCCAGGGGCAGGAATGAGCAAGGGAGGCCAAATGGGAGGCTTTTGCAAAGGTCTGCATGAGAAACCCCAAGGGGCTGAAGAAGAACAATGACAATGGATTGAGGAGAAGGAGAAAGCCTGGAGGGACCTTCAGAGGAAGAACTGACAGGACTTGAAGTCTGGCTGGAGGCTGTAGTGAGGCAGGAGATAGAAGCTAGGAGGCGCCCAGGTTTCCGGCTTGGGTGCCTGGTAGGTGGATGGTGGTGTCGTTCACCGTGGGGTGAACAGGAGGAAGAGGGGTTGTGGATGGGAGGACAAGGAACCACCCTGAGCTAAGGTGATTGTGGCCATTTCTGTGGAGCCACGACTGGAGTTGTAGAAGCAACAGCATGTGAAGGTCCTTTCATCCAAGATGAAAAGACAGAGCGCATTCTCTAGTCCTGGCAGGAGAAAAGGTGGCTCTAGGAACTAGGAAGCACCTGGAGAAACCAGCACACAGGTCAGCCAGCCATGGACAACCAAGCAGCGAGGTCCAGAGCAATTGTTCCAGCCCTGGCCACGGATTAGAATCACTGCCCAGGTACCACCTCCAGAATTTCGGATGAAATCCTCTGGGGTATGAGCCACCACGATGTTTCTAATGCACAGCCAGTTTTGAGAACCGCTGGTGTGTGGGCACAGAGCTTCATAAACATTACTGTGCACCCAGTGCCCAGGAATCCTGTTACAATGAAGATTCTGATTCTGCAGGTCCGGGGTGGGGCCTGGGAACCTGAATTCAGAACAAGCACTCAGGAGACCACACCTGAGCTTCTCCTTAGAATCCCTAAGCCACATCTGAGATCAATGAAACACAACTCTCGTGCAAGAAGAACTTTTCAAGATACCCAGGTGATCCCGAGAGCAACCAAGATGGAGAACCAGTGGTGTAGCCTCTGGAAGACTGCACGCAGGGTAAGCACCAGGGATCCAGCTGGAGCGAGTCTGAACTCCATCCTAGGGAAGGCCATCCTGCTTCATTCTGCCTGGTGCATGAGAACCTTCCAGTGCCCAGGAGTGTGGGTCACAAGCATTTACTGAGTAAGTTTCTGCAGAGCCTGCCGTATGCTTGGGCTGGCCGCCAGGACGCATAAAACACGGGGCTTATAGTGACAGCACACAGGCTTTAGACAAATACTTGCAATAAAACATTGCTGGGGTCATAGCACAAGTTGGTACAGGATCTGGGAAGGACACAGAGGAGGGTGTGACCATCTCTGCTTTGTGGGGTGGGTGTCCAGGTAGAGTGGCCAGGTGGATGAGATGGCGGAGGGAGGCGGTTCCAACCTGAGGAGGGGCCAAAGCAAGGTACTAACGCGTGAGAAGCCCACAGTCCTCCAGGCATGGGGGCTGGAGGCAATAAGTATCTGGGCGCAGCTGCGCGGTGCTGTGGTTACAAGTGCCGGTGTCACCGATCAGACCGCGGTCTGACCCCCGCTGACTAACTCTGTGACAGTGTTCAGCATCGTCACCAATAAAAGCAACATAATAGTAGCGCCTACCTCATGGGTTTGTTGGGAAGATGAAATGAGTTAATACGCACGGAGCGCTCACAAGAGCAGGTATGTAGGAGGCACTCAATAAATGTCAGCCGGCTGTAGCGGAGGTGGTCAGCCAGGAGCTGCGGCTGGGACCGCAGCGGGGCAGTGCGGCTGGAGAGGAGAGGATGTGGGGAAGGGAGGGATATGGGGTGGGTGAGGCAGGGCAGGAGGCCGCGCTGGGAGTGGGCGTGGTCAGAGGTCATTTTGAGCATCCGCTCTCAGCTGCGTGTGGAAGGACCGGAGGGGACATCCCCAGTAGCACCCAGGCCACCGCTTAGAGCATCTCCACGCTCTTGGTTTTCCTGCCCTTTCTACGAACATCTTCCCCTCCCAGGCACACTCAACGCTCTGGTATGGGCGGAGAGTGCCCTTCAATTATTGACAAATATTGACATTCTTCTCTAAAAATAAGCCTTTTTGCTTTCACGAAACCACAAATGCCAGGTTATTTCCATAAAATGGCAAAAACGGAATGCCCGGCAACCCCTTGGAGAGGAGAGTGGGCGGTGCCTGGCTGGTGGGCGCCCAGGGCTGCTGGCCCTGCGTCCAGGCAGGAAGACCTCCCGCCTCCTCTGGGATCTTTTTTTTTTGCGGTACGCGGGCCTCTCACTATCGTGGCCTCTCCCGTTGTGGAGCACAGGCTCCGGACGCGCAGGTTCAGCGGCCATGGCTCACGGGCCCAGCCGCTCCGCGGCACGTGGGATCTTCCCGGACCGGGACACGAACCCACGTCCCCTGCATCGGCAGGCGGACTCTCAACCACTGCGCCCCCAGGGAAGCCCTCCTCTGGGACCTTGTTGCTCATCCTTCCAACTGTCTGCTATCTCCCTGCCCCTCCCCCGAACTTCTTTGGCAGATGTCTTCCTCACATGCTACGAGCTAAAGGAGCTTTAGGACTCCGGCTTGAGCAGTCTCTCTGCACCCCCAAATTCTGGGCCTTAAGGAATAAAGGGCCTTCTTCCACAAGGTCTCAGAGTAGCATCATCTCCTGACTCGAAGCCCCATCACAGCTTTGGGGTAATAGCGACTGCATGCTTTCCTCCTCTAAAAGACGCTTCCTTAGTCTCCCCTCCCTCCTGCTGATGGTGGTAAGTCCAAGCCCGTAGCTTTGCTGTCCCCGGGCTCGTCCACGCCCGAAGGCTCCTGCATCCCCAGGCTTTGTGCACATCACAGCCGGCTGACATGAGGTCACTGAGCTGATTACGGGTTTCTCTACATAGTTCGAAAACCCAGAGAGTAGGAGGCTTAGAGTGTAAGCCTGGGTTTAGGTACTGAACCAGAACAAGGAGAAGTTTCTCACTTGCTTCTTCTCATTCAACAGATCTTACTCACAGCTCAGCGTCTCCATCTCAAGGGATCTGGCCCAGGTTCATTCTGAACCAGAGAATCTGGCGGGTGGCAGGGGAGGGGACAGGGTCCTCCACAGCGGCTGAGCTCAGAGAGGAGAAAGAGCGGGTGGGACGGTCCTCACCGTTACACAAAGCAGCATGGGTCCCCGAATGATCCACCAGACATTCTTATTCCTGTTGGTTCCCCAGCACCTACGGCAAAGAGCGAGCAGTAAGAGAAGACTTACGTCTGAAACAAGGCTGAAGGTAAAGGGCCTGCACCCTCGGAAGAAGCAGGCTCACACTCAAGACTCACTTGGGATGGGCGAGGGAGGGCCCAAACCCCTTCCTATTAGGTTGATACTGTGGACTTTTTTTTTTTTTAACCAGGAAAGTGGTCTTCATGCTAACAGCTTGGTGTGTAGCCTTCCACATTTTTCTCCGTGTTCGTACAAACACGAATTCTTAATTCTACAGGCACACCTCATTTTACTGTGCTTCACTTTACTGCACTTCGCAGATACTGCGTTTTTTGCAAATTGAAGGTTTGTGCAACCCTGCGTCGGGCAAGTCTGTAGGCGCTATCTTCCAACGGCATTTGCTCACTTCGGGTCCCTGTGTCACGTTTTGGTAATTCTTGCAATATTTTAAAGCTTTTCATTGTTACTATAATTGTTATGGCGATCTGTGATCAGCGATCTTTGATGTTACTGTGGTAACTGTTTTGGGGTGCCGTGATCTGTGCCCATATGAGATGGTGAACTGAATACATGTGTGTGTTCTGACTGCACCACCAACCGGCTGTTCCCCTATCTCTGTCCCTCTCCTCAGGCCTCCCTAATTCCCCGAGACACAGAAATATTGAAATTAGGCCAATTAGTAACCCTACAAAGGCCTCTAAGTGTTCAAGTGAAAGGAAGAGTGACACACATCCCTCATTTTAAATCAAATGTTAGAAATGATTAAGCTTAGCGAGGAAGGCATGTCGAAAGCCGAGATTGGCTGAAAGCTACGGTCCTTGCACCAAACAGTTCTTGAATATTTTTAGCTCACTGCTGGGAGCAACTGCTCAGAAAAAAAAAGATTCCTTTCAAAAACATGACTGCTCATTGACAATGCACTGGTGACCCAAGAGCTCTGATGGAGACGGACAATGAAATTAACGTTGTTTTCATGCCTGCTAACACAACATTCATTCTGTAGCCCATGGATCAAGGAGTAATTGTTACTTTTAAGTCTTACTATCTAACAAATACATTTTGTAAGGCTACAGCTGCCTTAGATGCTGACTCCTCTGATGGATCTGGGTAAAGTAAGTTGAAAACCTTCAGGAAAAGATTCACCATTCTAGACGCTATTGAGAACACTCATGATTCATGGGAAGAGGTCAAAAAGAAACATGAACAGGACTGTGGAAGAAGTTGATTCCAACCCTGATGGATGACCTTGAGGGGTTCAAGACTTCAATGGATGAACTAACTGCAAATGTGGTGGGAATAGCAAAAGAGCTAGAATTAGAAGTGGATCCTGAAGGTGTGACTGAATTGCTGCCATCTCATCATAAAACCAAACCGATGAGGAGTTTTGCTTCTTATGGATGGAGCAAAGGAAGTGGTTTTTTGAGATGGAATCTACTCCTGGTGAAGATGTTGTGAAGATTGTTGGAAAGACAACAAAGGATTTAGAATATTACATAAAATAAGCTGATAAAGCAGCAGCAGGGTTTGAAAGGATTGACTCCAATCTTGAAAGAAGTTCTTCTGTGGATAAGATGCTATCATAGAGCGTGCATGCTACAGAGAAATCGTTCATAAAAGGAAAAACAGATGTGGCGAACGTCATCATTTTGTCCTATTTTAAGAAACTGCTACAAACACTCCAACCTACAGCAACCACCACTCTGATCAGTCAGCCGCCATCCAGACCCTCCACCAGCAGAAAGATTATGACTCACTGAAGCCTCAGATGATGGTTAGCATTTTTTAGCAATAAAGTATTTTTTTTTGCTGTTAAAATTACGATAATTTTATATTTATCCATTTGAAAATTCATCCAAAATGACAAATTCTTAAAAAAATGCAAGCTAACAAGACTAACCCAAGAAAGAAAACATGTCTAAAAAACCTATATCTACTCCAAAAGTTGTTTGTATAATTAAGTACCTTTACAGAAAATGATTTCCAGGGATACATGGCTTTCCAAGTAAATCCTTCCAAATATTTAGGGAAGAAATATTGGTAATCTTACATAAAAATCTTCCAGGAAACAGAAAAGTATATATTGCTCAAAATATTTATAAGGCCAACATAAGCTTCAGATCAAAACTAAAAAGAATATGACAAGAATAGAATCACAGGCCAGTTTCTCTTTTGAACATGCATGCAAAATGTGTAAACAGAAGGACAAACTGTATCCACGGTATGTAAAACAATCGTATATCACAATCGAAGTAGCTTTATTCTAGTAATGCAAGGTTGGTTTAAAGTTCAAACGTGAAACTGATCCCAGGAATGAATTAGAGTGGGAAAAAAAGTCACTTAAAACAGAAGTCTTGGGAATTGCCTGGTGTAGCAATAAAGTATTTTTAATCGAGATTTTTTTTTTTAAGACATAATGCTACTGCACACTTAATAGTATACAGTAGCCCATGGATCAAGGAGTAATTGCTACTTTCAAGTCTTACTGTTTAACAAATAGTTAACAAATACACAGTATAGTGTAAACATAGCTTTCATACGTACTGGGAAACCAAAACATTCACGTGACTCGCTTTATTGAGATATTCACTTGATTGTGGTGGCCTGAACTGAACCCACAATATCTCCAAGGTATGTCTGTGTAGGGGATTTTTGGTGGTAACTATTTGGAGGGAAAAAATGGAATCACTGACACACATTATTCAGCAGCAAGGTTAACGACACGCTGTTGAGGTTTAGTCCCTAAAAACCAAAAGGTACAGAACTAACTTGTTTTTTCAGTAGCTTTACAGTAATCCACTATATAGGTATGCCACAATTTGTGTGATGATTCCCCTATTGATGGATGTTCAGGGTTTTTTTTGTTTGATTGGTTTTGCCTTTTTTCTCCCACTGTGAATGCAATAAGCATTCTTGTACCTATATTTGTATATACCCAGGGGTCGCTGCTAACCTAAGCAGCCAATTTTTGTACTAATTTGTGCTAATTTTGTGCTTACCTGCATGTGTAACTAAATTAATAGACTAATTTCTACAAGAAAGGTACTTGATTCTTTTATCTACATACTTAAGTATATCCTGGATGGCCAAAATGGAAGGGAGTGGATATTCTCTTTGGGAAAATAGTATATATTTCCTTACATTGGGGCCTATCTGGGAACGGCTAGCTCACGGAAATGTAAAAAGAGGTGAATTACCTACCCTGTGTTCTCCAGCTGAGCGCGGGCGATGCTCCAGGGTACAACAAAGAGCACCGGGAAAGCTGGGAGAAAACACGGAAATGGAGTCAAGGGCTGGCTGACCAAACTTGCCTACTGCCTACACTACCCTGATGGGCCAAGCACAACTGGTTGAAACTTATACAAACCCAAACATCATAGAACTGTGGACTGTGACAGCTGGAGAGGCCTACAGGGGCACAGGGCCATTGACTGTTTGAGAAACCAGGAAGCAGAGAGGAGGACAGATTTGCCACATGTCACAGAGCAGCTTAGAGTAAATCCAAAGACAACTATCAAACCTCCTGAATCACCGGCCAGAGTTATGCCCTCTGAATGCCGCAGCCTCAACTTCCCCAAGGGTTTGTGGCAACAGGGGTTCCAGACCTCATCTTGGAGACTTAGTTGGCACATGGACTGAATGTTTGTATCCCCTCCAAATTCATATGTTGAAGCCCTAACCCCCAACGTGATGACATTTGGAGACGAGACCTTTGGAGGTAATCAGGTTTAGATGAGGTGTGTGTAGTAGGGGTGGTCATCGTGATAGGATTAGTGTCCATATAAGAGGAGACCAGAGAGCTCTCTTTCTCTCTCTCTCGCTCTCTCTCCCCTCACCGTGATGTGAGGCTACAGCAAGAAGACAGCTGTCTTCAAGCCAGGAAGAGGACCTTCATCAGGGCTCAACCATCCTGGCACTGTGATCTCACAGTTCCCAGCCTCCAGAAATAAATATCTGTGTTTCAAGCCACAGAGACTATGGTATTTTGTTATGGCAGCCCTAGTAGATGAATACAGTTGGGGACAGGGTAGGAGGAATGTCATCTGATTCCACCAAAACCTTCCCAAGTTTCGAATGTGTGCATTGGGTCTACAGCACTTATGTCTACATGCATGTACACATGTGCATGGGAGTGCGTGCACACTCACACACACACACCCCTCTTTTCAGAGTCTCTTGTGATTGAGAGGTTATCTGTCCCAGAAACCTCACTCCAGTTGGCCCCTAACTCCAACCAAAAGCTCTATTGGGCTCCCACGTTCTGATAGGTCCCCAGGAGAAGAGGATGGGGGTTCAGGTCACTCACCCCAACCCACCAGCAGGTATCTGGGCCACAGCCTTCTTTCCGAAAGCACTATGGGCTCCAGGAGCGTGTGGAGGTAAAGGCCTTCAACCAGCAGCCATGAGTAATTGGCACCCACGAAGTAGTGCAGGAGAACCTGGGCCGAGCGGCAGGAAGTGGACACCTGCAGAGGACAAGAGCACATGGGGGTGAGTCCAGGCTCCCTCAGCATCTGGACCCCACCAGGGTGGAGAAGGGCCTCCACATGAACAGCCCCTCCCTCTGAGCTTCCCTCTCTCCCAAACCCCTGCTGACCATCTCAGAGAGGTTGGCAATAATATAAAAATATGGGGGCTTCATGTAGGTTTTAAAGCCCAGCTTCTTGACATCCAAGATATTTTTAGACAAAGACAAGTAGAATTCATCATCAGCAATTTCCATAAAGAAAGCACTGAAAAAACTTTTTAAACGTTAAAAAAAGAGTGAAGTAAGTCAGAAAGAGAAAAACAAATACCGTATGCTAATACATATATATGGAATCTAAGAAAAAAAAAAAAAAGGTCATGAAGTACCTAGGGGTAAGACGGGAATAAAGACACAGACTTACTAGAGCATGGACTTGAGGACATGGGGAGCGGGAAGGGTAAGCTGGGATGTAGTGAGAGAGTGGCATGGACATATATACACTACCACATGTAAAATAGATAGCTAGTGGGAAGCAGCTGCATGGCACAGGGAGATCAGCTCGGTGCTTTGTGACCACCTAGAGGGGTGGGACAGGGAGGGTGGGAGGCAGACGCAAGAGGGAGGGGATATGGGGATATGTGTACACGTATAGCTGATTCACTTTGTTATAAAGAAGAAACGAACAAACCATTGTAAAGCAATTATACTCCAATAAAGATGTTTAAAACAAAAAAGTTTAAAAAGAAGGCACTGAAAGGTATGTCTTCTGATCTCAGTTCAATTAAGCAAGGTATCAATAATTTAAAAATCTTCATATGACTAGAAATGAGGACATAGACTTCTAAATAATTCATGAATCAAAGAAGAAATGACAATAGAAATTAGAAATTATTCCTGAACTGAATGTATGGAGAATACTGCATACCAAAACTTGGGGCATGCAGCTAGGATGAAGTTTACAACTAGAATGAAATTTACCAACTCAAGTGCATTTATTAAGAAAGAAAAAGGCTGAAAGTGACTTACCTTAAATATGTCAAAAATGTTAGAAAAAGAACAGCAAAATAAAGCCAAAGAAAGTACGTGGGAGGAAATAATAAAGATAATAGCAGAATTCAATGAAATAGAGGATATAAAATAAAGAGAATCAACAATGCCAAAAGTTCGTTCTTTGAAAAGTCCAATAAAATTGAGAAACTTTAGCAAGGATTATCAAGGGGCAGAAAAGCGAGTGAGGGTACAAATAATCAGTATCAGGAATGAAAAAAGGAATACCACGATAGATGTAACAAACCTTAAAAAGATCTTAAGGGAATATAAACGATATGCCAATAAATTTGAAAAGCTAAATGAAGTAGACAAATTCCTAGAGAAACACATTACTCCAGCTGACACCAGAAGAAACAGAAAATCTGAATGTAATAGTCCTAATTAATCCATAATTAAAAGCCTTGCAATAAAGAAAACTCCGGGCCCAAATGGCTTCACTAGGGTAATCTATCAAACATTTAAGGAAGAAATAATACCGATCTTAAACAAATTCTTCCAGAGAAGTGAGAAAGAGATCATTTGTCTTGAGAAGTCAGCAGAAACTTTATGCTGATAAAGGCAGTACAAACATACCTCGTGTATTGTACTCTGCCTTACTGGGCTGCTCAGATACTGTGTTTTTTACAAACTGAAGGTTTGTGGCAACCCCATGTTGTCAGATGATGGTTAGCATTTTTTAGCAATGAAGTATTTTTAAATTAAGGGATGTGCATTATGTTTTTAGACACAATGCTATTGCACACTTAACAGACTATAGTACAGTGTACGCATAACTTTTATATGCACTGGGAAACCGAAACATTCATGTGAGTTGCCTTATTGCGATATTTGCTTCACTATAGCTGTCCGGAACCAAACCACAGTATCTGCAGGGTATGCCTGTACAAGAAAAGAAAATTACTCCTGAATGTAGATGAGGAACTGCTAAACAAAACACAGTGTTAAGCGAACAGTCCAGCAGGAGGGGAGATTACTATATGAGGACCTAGCTGGATTTCTTCCAGGAGTGCAAGGTAGTTTGAGAGGTTACTGCATTCATTATTAAACAGGATAAAGGAAAAACCATCTCAACAGATGTAGAAAAGCTTTACTGCCGTGAAACACAGTAATAATTTTAAAAGGTTGATCTGGTCCATTTCTTTTGTCTACAGGTGAAGAGATTTTCCACCCATTGGGTATATAGCAGCCTCTCGGTGACGTTTTCAGCTACTGATTTCCTTTACCTGCCCCATTCTCGGGAGGTTGAATTTTTTTTAAGTTAGGTGATGCATCCCTAACCAGAGAGACTGACACCGCTTTCTCTCTCTCTTCTCCTGCCCAGCCTCACCTTCTTGCAGTTCCAGTATTGATCCACCAGGTCGAGGCCAACGGTAAGGAAGGACATACCTCTGACACGTAGGACATCCACTGTTTCTCACTGTCGGGCCTCTTAGAGTAAGAGTTGTAGAAGATGACGTCTTTCACCAGCACAGCCAGGGCTCTCAGGATGAAAGAGGCAAACAAGTTCATGTGGATATAGTTGCGTGTGCAGTGGAGTTTTCTGTGCAAGGAGAAAACCGAGTGTCTTCCCTCAGAAAAGAACGGCTCAGACCGACAGGTGTGCGCCTGAAACCTGTGTATCTGCCACTGAGGGGCACAGGTTCCGAGTGTAGTCTCCAGAGCTGGAGAGCTGGCTTAAAGGATCTTTCCTCTCTGTGCCTCATTTTCCTCATGTGTAAGATGGAGAAAATCACAGCTATCATCTATAGAATGCTCAACATGCCAGGCTATGTTCCAAGCTACTCGCCTGTGGGTACTTATGGGTATCCTTACTCCTCACAGCTCCCGACATTACAAACGGGGGAACTGAGGCAGAAAGCTTAAGTCCGAAGTCCCAGAGCAGTAAGTGGCAGAGCTGAGATTTAGACCCAGAAACTCTGCGGTCAGTATATGGCTCTCCGAGACTCTACTCCCTGTAAGAACAAGGGCACTCACCACAAAGGGCTACAGGAGGATTCAATCAGTTAATGGGTGAAAAGTGCTCACACAGTACCTGGCACTTAAGAGCTCTCATGACCTCCCTCACCCAGCTGGAGCCTCCTGTGCCGGCTGATGTAAAACTCCGCATCCTCGGTCTCTCTAGCGAAAGGACCCTCCTCCAGCACTGTGCTCTCACAGCCCTGCCTATGCCCCTGTGCAGCCTATGTCCGTCCAGTCCTGCCTTGCTTAGAGCTATCATTACTTTTTTAGTTTCCAAAAAGATCTGAGCAGGTCCTTGTGTTTTACTATCTATGCATCCCCAGAGCCAGAGACAAAATGGGCACGTGGTCAACCCAGGCTCTGCTAAAGTTACTTCCTCCAGGGCCAGGAAGTTATTTTCTCCTGGCCTGGTTCTGGGACTTTGGGAAGGTGAGTGGAGGAGGTCACAGATAGCAGTGGGCACAGGCCGTGGAATTCTCTCCCCTTGTTCAGTAATTGTTCTCCCAGCGGGGTAACTGGTCATGACTCCGCTCTCTGCTCTAGGGCCTCAAGAGCATCATGGGATTGAGGGGTCAGGTGGGGCCAGCCCTGGGCCTCGCAGAGCCCAGGTGGGAGCTGCTCTGGAATTAGCATCCAGGTTTCCAGGGTCCCCATCCAGGCCTCCGCATCTGCGTCGAATGCTCATTCTGCCACATGACACTCCGTTATGTTCCTGAACGGACCAGGACCAGGAGACGGCCTTGGAGGGCTCCCTAGGGGGTCTATAAATATCTCACTTGGGTCGTTTCTAAAAACGTGATTTAGTAAAATGCCTTCAGGTGTTGGATTCTGAAAGACAGTAGAAGGGAGTGAAAATGCTCGGGCTCTGGACCGCCCGGTTGCGATCCTGGCTCCGTCACCTGCCAGCTGTGTGATGGTAGGCGAGTGACGTCATCTCTCCATATTGCAGTTAACTCGCTTATCAAATGGGGTAATAATAAGGCTAGTCTCCTAGGATTAGAATTCATCTCAATTCTGATTAGAAAGAGACTTAAATGACTTAATGCATGTCACGTGCTTAGAACAGTGCCTGGCACCAATGAAGCACTCCAATGATTGACGGCTAATTGGAGTCTGAGGGCCCTGGATTAAAAGCCCAGCTCTCCCGCTCACTAATTTGTTTTTTAATCTCGTCCATAACAATAATGCATCTGGTAGAGTTGTGGTGGGAAGGGGCTGTGCTAGTAATGGGTGTAACTAGGAATTTAGACCAGGGCTGGGCAGAGGTCATCTAATCCAAGAGGCAAAAGCAGTGAGGAGTCCCAGATTCCAGTCCTAGCTGTGCTTTGCGACCTGGACCTCTGAGATCCCTTTCCTTTGCCTACAAAATGGGATGGATGGACTGGAGACTCTCTCGGATCCCGTACAGCTCTGAGGAGGCATGAAATCATCCAGCCTAGTCTCCTGCCTTCTAAAGGGAGCCAGTGAGCACATGCCTGGGTACCTGTCTGCACACGGGACAGCAGAAGTTCCACTCACCGCAGAAACAAGAGGAGGGTGAGAGCCAGGAAGAGGGAGACGATGGAGAGGGAGTAGCCCACAGTGTACAACAGCTGCAAGGTCGACAGCAAGGCGCGGTGTTCCACCTGAATGCAGAGAAAGAGCAGGTGTGACTGCCAAGCCAGGCAGCTATGGTGCCCAGCCCCCTCTCCATGCCCCGCACCCTAGTGGACCTGTTTATACCACAGTTCTCTGGCACATCTCAGAGTTCAAGGAACCTTCATGAGTGAAGAGCCCACTGGGGGTCTCACCTCCATGGCTGGTCCCACTGCCCAGCAGTGATGCACTGAGATTCACGATATCATAAGAGCATTGTGCCCAGGACAAGAGGACATCTTGGGAATGAGGACAGGTTCTTTGCCCCCAAGCGTGCTGTCCCTAGAGCATCGGGGTCCCTGTCTCTGGAAGACAGGGCCGGGTTTCCATCTGGATGTGTCTCCTTCCTAAAGTAACTTTTCACAGATGATCTCTTTAACAAAGACCCACTTAAACACTGGAATATTTTCCCTGAGTCCCAGGATACCCTGATTGCGAACAGAGGTTAGTTTACTGGCAATTCCGTTATTAAGTGTGATTTTCCAAAGGAAATCCCATCTTCTCACTCCATCCACTGTGCATATAGCCATCAAGATTATGTTTCTGAATAAATTTTTGCACAAGAACCCACAGTAAATACGTATTACCTGCTAGGTTATGCCTAAACTTCTCTGCATAACTCTTTCATCAGCTTCACTGAAGTATAATTGGGGTACGATAAGCTGCACATATTTAAAGTATAAACCTTGGTGAATTTGGACATGAATATATCTGTGATTTCATCACCACATTCAAGATCATGAACACTTCCATCACCTCCCGAAAGTTTCCTTGTGACCCTTCGTAATTCACCCCCTCTCACTATCCCTTGCCTTTAGAGGGTAGTTTGCATTTTCTAAAGTGTTATATAAATGGAATCTTATAAGTATTCTATTTTTTGTCAGGCTTATTTCCCTCAGAATAATTAGTTAGAGATTCATCCATGTCATAGCATGTACCAATAGTTCATTCCTTGGCTATTATCAAAACAGCAAGAAATAACAAGTGTTGGTGAGAATGTGGAGAAAAGCAAGCCCTCCTACACTGTTGATGGGAATGCAAACTGGTGCGGCCACTATGGAAAACAGTATGGAGATTCCTTCCAAAAATTAAGACTAGAGCTACCATTTGATCCAGCTATCCCACTTCTTGATATTTATCCAAAGAATACAAAAACACTAATTCAAAAAGATATATACACTCTTATGTTCATTACTTACAACAGCCAAGACATGGAAACACCCTAAGTGCCCAGCAACAGTTGAGTGGCTAAAGAAGATATGATAAATATATACAAGAATACTACTCGGCCATAAAAAAGATGAAATCTTGCCATTTGCAAAAACATGGAGGAACCTTGAGGGTATTATGGTGAGTGAAATAAGTCAGACAGAGAAAGACAAATACTGTATGATTTCACTCATACATGGAATATAAAAAAATGAACAAAAACAAAAACCAAAATAAATGATCAAACCAAACAAAAAGAAACACGTATATACAGAGTAGTGGTTACCAGAGGGGGAGGGGCAGGGGGGTGGTGAAAAGAGTAAAGGGGATCAACTATATGGCAGCGGATGGAAAGTAAATTTTTGGTAGTAAGCACGCTGTAGGGTATACAGAAGTAGCAATAGAATGTTGTCTACATGAAACTTAAATAACATTGTAGACCAATATTAACTCAATAAAGAGTAAATCTAAAATTTTAAAAAATTTAATAGTTTGGGGCTTCCCTGGTGGCGCAGTGGTTGACAGTCCGCCTGCCAATGCAGGGGACACGGGTTCATGCCCCGGTCTGGGGGGATCCCGCATGCCACAGAGTGGCTGGGCCCGTGAGCCATGGCCACTGAGCCTGCACGTCTGGAGCCTGTACTCCGCAACGGGAGAGGCCACAACATTGAGAGGCCCGCGTACTACAAAAAGAAAAAAAAAAAATTAATAGTTTATTCCTTTTTTATTGCTGAGTAGTATTCCATTGTGAATACACCGCAATTTATTTACGCACTCACCCACTGATGGACATTCGGACTGTTTTCAGAGTTTAGCTCTCACACATAAAGTTGCTCTGAGAATTTCTGTACAAGTTTTTATGTGGACATGGGTTTTCACTTCTCTCAGATAAATAGCTAGAAATAGAATGATGCGGTAGCATGGTGTACGTTTTAACTTCTCAAGAAACTGCTGAACTGTTTTCTAAATAAGTTGTATCAATTGACATTCCCACCAGAGGGCCAGCTGCTTGAGGGTCTACGACCATTTCCTACAATCAGTCTTTTAAATTTTAATCATTCTGATGGGTGTGTAGCAGTATCTTATGGTGGCTTTATTTGCACTTCTCTAATGATTAATGATTTGAGAATCACTCCGCGTGCTTATTTGCCGTCTGTACATTTTGTTTAGTACAGTATCTGTTCAAATATTCGGCCGTCTTTTTTTTTCTTTTTTTGCGGTACGCGGGCCTCTCACTGTTGCGGCCTCTCCCGTTGCGGAGCACAGGCTCCGGACGCGCAGGCTCAGCGGCCATGGCTCACAGGCCTAGACGCTCCGCGGCATGTGGGATCTTCCCGGACCGGGGCACGAACCCACGTCCCCTGCATCGGCAGGCGGACTCTCAACCACTGCGCCACCAGGGAAGCCCTTGGCCGTCTTTTAAATTGGATTGTTGGTCTTAATTTTGAATTGTAAATCTTCTTTATATATTCTAGATATAAATCTGTTAGATACATGTTTTGCCAGTATTTTCTCTCATTTTGTGGCTTGC
This sequence comes from Lagenorhynchus albirostris, assembly GCF_949774975.1. Classification (NCBI taxonomy): domain Eukaryota; kingdom Metazoa; phylum Chordata; class Mammalia; order Artiodactyla; family Delphinidae; genus Lagenorhynchus; species Lagenorhynchus albirostris. The sequence continues at coordinate 7,358,460 of NC_083114.1, forward strand.
CTTTTAATTTTTTTAACAGTGCCTTTAAAAGAGCATAAGTTTTTAATTTTGATAAAGTCCAATTTATCAACTTTTTCTTTTACAGTCATTTCCCATTATCTGCGGTTTCGCTCTCTGTGGTTTCAGTTACCTGCTGTCAACCTTCGATCCAAAAATATTAAAGGGAAAATTTCAAAAATGAACAATTCATGAATTTTAAATTGTGCGCCATCCTGAGTAGCGTGGTGAAATCTCACACCGCCCTGCTCTGTCCTTCCTGAGCCACGAATCATCCCTCTGTCCAGCATATCCTGCCCGTTAGTCACTTAGTACCCCTCTTGGTTATTAGCTAGACTTTCTTGGTACAGCAGTGCTTGTGTTCAAGTGACCCTTATTTTACTTAATAATGGCCCCAAAGAGTAGTGATGCTGGCAGTTCGGATGTGCCAAAGAGAAGCCACAAAGTGCTTCCTTTAAGTGAAAAGATGAAAGCTCTCGAGTTAATAAGGAAAGAAAAAAAAATCATATGCTGAGGTTGCTAAGATCTACAGTAAGAACCAATCTGCTATCAGTGAAATTTTAGAGAATCGTGCTACTCTTGCTGTCACACTTTAAACTGCAGAAGTTACGGCCACAGTGCATGAGCGCACAGTGAAGACGGAAAAGACATAGTGTGTACAATTTTGAAAGACAGAGACACACCCACACACCCACACACCCACACACACACATACACAATCTCCTTAAAAAAGCACCAGTTAACATGCATAAGGACCCCCAGTGAGTTGTCAGTTGGAAGAACATAACATATCTTGTTTGCCAAAACTCCAAAGGGCATAGATTTACTAACACTAGCCTTTTTTGGGCAAAAATTCAACCCTCTACTAGAAACACAGGTAAACATGGCCAGAAACTTTTTTTAAGTATTTGATTTCTTGGAAATATGGCCATTTGCAGAGAGGGGGAGGCAATGCCCGTGTCCTCACTGCTCTAAAAAGAGAAAACTTTACTTCCTGTCTTGGAAAGTGCAGTTTTCCCATCTTGCTTTGCTGTCCCTGTCGGCAGGCCTCAGCCCAGAGCAAGCAGCAGGCGCCTCACACCTGCTGGTGAATTCGTTGTCACCACCTCTGTTTCCAGTCTCTTCAGAGTCACCTGGGGAGCTTTCCCACCAGTACTGACACCTAGACCCCCACCACACGCCCACTGACTCAGAATCTGTGAAACCATTCATTCAATATTTCCTAGGTGCCCACTGTATGTAAAGGCTTTTGTGCACTTTTAGCAGCACTGGGCCAGGGGGTGGCATGTATTCTGATGTAACTCTGACTTTGTCATTGTTCTCAAGCAGCTTCATCCAGGAGAGAAGATAAGAAATATATACAAAGTGCCCAGTTCACGGCATGCAGTTAGCATGAGTTTGGCGCTGTGAGAAACGTCAAGACACATCCTTGAGATAAGCTGAACCCAACCCAACCACAGGTATGATTTTAATACCTTTAAGAGGTGTGACCTGTCACATGGTCTAGGGAACACGGACTTCTGCCAACTCAAGGAATAAAGTTAAAAAGAGGTTGAGAAAAAATTCCCTGAGGAGGTAGAGGATCTGATGGAAGGTTCTTCATGCCTGATGGGAAGATGTGATAGACAAGAGAGGCAAGGATGGGCCAGTTCCCACTGGGAAGGAACCACAGACACGATATGACGATTTACTGCCCAGCGAACAGGCTGGATCCTGGTGACGGAGCCAGCACTCTTATTTACGTCGTGGTGACGAGGGGTCAGGCTCTCTCCAGAGAACTGTATGTCTATCAACTCTTTCAACCCTCACACGGTACATGCAATAAATACACTCTGCTGGGGATGGACGGGGAAGCAGAGGCACAGAGCAGTGAAGGGTGGGGTATAAGGAACGAGGGAGCAAAGACTCTGGACGTGAGTCGGGCTGCCAGGCCCTTGGCCTTGAACTTGTACCCCGGCTGCTAGGTGTGTGTCCCTCAGGACACACTGTCTCCTGCCACCACCAAGTCTACATTCTAGGAGGGGGCGGATGCCAGAGAATTTCAGAGAGTGACAGGTGCTGTAAAGGCTGGGGGGAGTGGTAGAAAGTGACCATGGAGACCGTTCTCCATGGGGTGGCCTTGGAAGACTTCACCTGGAAGGAGACATTGAGCTTGAAACGTGACTAATGGGAAGGAGGCGCCACAGAAGAGCTGGGGAAGTGTTGCAGGCGGACGGAACGGCAAGCACAGAGGCTGGGGCGCCTTCCCTGGCAGGTTCACATCGCATCCCAGCAGCAGAAGGGATTCTGTGGCTGCCGTCCGGGGTGCTGTTTTGGGTGACGGAGGACCTTCCCAGGTGAGTCTGGGGCAGGTGCACTGGAAGCAGGCTCTTTGTGCGGCCCCTACTGCGGGGACCCCGGCAGAGGCTGGTTCGGGCCCCAGGGCCCGTCCTCACCGAGCCCAGCTGACTCACTTTTTGTTTGAAGCTGTGGTCCTCAGCGCATTCGGAGTTGTCCTGCCAAATATCTGTGGAGTTCTCCAGCGTCTGCCAAGTGCCCTGAGAAAGGCAGTATCTGTAGGCCCTTCCTGAGTGCTCTGAAAGTAAACACAGCTCTGGGGGAAAGGTCAGAACACGCAGCCCGTTCCCCGAGCACGTGGGAAGGCCCTCATCCTCACCGCAAAGCTGTGGAAAATCCCAGGGAAAAGGAATTTTCACTTCCCCTTCTGGGGGCTCACAGCATCCTTGCTGTTTATTTAGGATGGAAAGAAAAACACGGAAGCCTCTACATCCATCTCATAACAAACCATGTTCTGTTAATGTCTGCTGTGTTTACCCAAAGTCCCTGGAGCTGGAACGGTCCCTGGTGACTCAGAGATGTGACAGCCCCCCAAGGTGTGGCCCAGCTGGGAGACGCAGACCTGGGGCTTCCTGATGCCCAGGAGGCCGTGCCGTGAAGAAGAGAGGGCGCTGGACCAAGCCAGCTCTGCCACCTATGAGCTCTGTGGCCTTGGGCAGGGCCTTACCCCTCTCTGTCCCTCCATTCCTGCTTCTGATGACAAGTCTTGACGATTCTACCTCCAATATTTTTCTTTACTCTTTCTTCTTCTTCCCAAGCTCTTGCCTCTGCCTGTATACACATCCTCATAGCCTCTCTTTTTCTGGACCACTGCAGGAGCTTCCGAACTCACCTCCCCGATCCCCCTCCATCCCTCAGTTCATCGACCACAGGCTACCAACGTCATCTCCCCAAACCACAAACCCTACGACGTCCTTCTCGTGCCTTAACGCCTTCTCTGGCTCCACGTAATCTTTATCTACAGAGGGGAGTTCAAAGCCTGGAGCGTGAAGCACGGTTGGCTTCGCGATCAGGCCCCAGCCTCGTGGTCAGTCTTCTGTGCCTGTATACCCTCTCCCTTCTCATATTCGAATGCTCCTGCTCCTCTAATCTCATCCACAGGAGCTCTGCTCCGTCTTTTCTTCTCCAAACCCCCCCACTGGTGCCACGTTCTCCTTTGACGTCAGGCGCCCCACTTGGATTCTAAACATTCGATGCACACAGTGTCGAGGGGAAGAGTAACTTCCTACCTTTTGGGACTCACACTCCCTTGAGTACATTTCAGCAGCCCAGGACCCAAATTTTTTTTAAAAGGCCTTTAACTCAACTTCTTTGTAAGTTTGGATTTTTGATCACTTTTTCTCTTAAAGTGGAATCGACCTGTGTTTTTAGCTCTTGGGAAGGAACAGGTAGACCGTAGAGCTGGGCGATGCTGATCCGTTCCATATGCGCTCAAGGCGTCGCAGACTTTCGGGTCCTTAAAGCCCTGAAGGAATCCAAGGAGTGTGACCTTAGTGGGGCTCGGCCTCAGCTCCCACTTACGAAGCACCTACTGTGTGGTGGACCCAGTGTGTGCCTTCCCATTCATGCCTCAAAATGCCCTTAAGAATCGGCTGTTATTCACTTCACTTTACAAGGAAACCACAGCTTAGAGGGCGCTGGGAACTTTCCCAGAGTCTCAGAGTATAAAGTCCTCCCTTAGGGCTCCTGACTTGAGCAAGCTCTTTCCTCCCCACTGAACTGACCCCGCTGGTCCAGCAAACTCTCCAGTATCTTCCCTTCAGCTTCACATCCTCAGGCCTTCTGGGCTAATTCCCACTGAATTTCCCCCAGGTGACAGTTCCATAGAATACGCCACTACTGCTCCCATCCAGAAATGCATCTTCCTTCGAAATTCTCTCTCTTTGTACTGGAGGCATCAAAATATTGAAACCAAATTTTAACTGATGTGATGATTTCTTGGGCTGAAATTAAGTACAAAATATCACCATCTTGGCTTCTCAGAAACCCAGTCTCGGGAATTCCCTGGCGGTCCAGTGGTTAGGACTCCATGCTCTCACTGCTGAGGCCCTGGGTTTGATCCCTGGTCGGGGAACTAAGATCCTGCAAGCCGCGCGGTGTGGCCAAAAAGAAAGAAAGAAAGAAAGAAAGCCATTCTCATTTTGTTTGGCCTGGAACTTTGTAATCACTGATGTTCCTTGAGAATAGCGGCCCGTTCTTAGATTTGAATTGTTTCACTCCCCACCCTGGTTTCACTCCCAACCAGGAGGCTGGGCTGCTGGGGCAGGTGGAGGTGGGTTCTAAGTCATGGTCACTTCAGGGCAAGCTAAGGGTAAAATTCTCCATCCAAGTCCCATGGGGCTGAAAAGCACCAATTCCTCCCAACGCTATTGCAAGGGTAGTCTTTTTTTTTTTTTTTTTTTGCGGTTTGCGGGCCTCTCACTGTTGTGGGCTCTCCCGACGCACAGGCTCAGTGGCCATGGCTCACGGGCCCAGCCGCTCCGCGGCATGTGGGATCCTCCCGGACCGGGGCATGAACCCACGTCCCCTGCATCGGCAGGCGGACTCTCAGCCACTGCGCCACCAGGGAAGCCCCTGCAGGGGTAGTCTTGATGGCCTTCCTCTCCATCTGGGAAGCAAGAACTGCATGGATGTGAGCATCCCCGTCTTGCCCCACATCTCTTTCTCCTCTCCATGACGGTGATAACTCTTACTCTCACTGCAGCAAAGTCTGTGGTAGCCAGACTTGGACTCTCAGCTCTTCAAAGAAAAGAGGACTCTGATATAAACAGAACCTCCAGACACAGAAGACTTGCAGGAAGAAAAGAGAAGAAGCAGAGAGGAAAAGGAAGATGTGTTACTGACAGCTTAGAAGGAGACCTTTCGTGGGAGAAGCGGGCTGGAGAAAAGAACCTGGTTGGAGCCTTCTAACCACCCCTTGGCTGGGCTGCCCAGGATGGACCGGCCATAAAGGAAATGTTAGAAATTGGTAAAATAAGACTTATTACCTTTGCGCCACCAAGGTAAGTATGAAGGGCAGGGAACAGAGACATTTCCTGCAGTGGAATGAGGCCAGCACACATACTGATCAAAGGTCCCGTTGCAAACTGTGCCTGTGGAAAGAAGAGGACAAAATAAACTGATGGAGCCCAGAACCCACCTCCCTGGCATCAGAAGCTGGTGTAGGCTGCACAGGGACCAGCAAGGGGCGTCGCACTCTCCAGACAGGTCAAGGATGAGGAACCACGTGGAGAGGACGGGAATGCTTCATGCAGCCCCACACTGGGGCTCTGTCTACCCAACTTGACCCCTGGCGGTGGTCCAGTCTTTTATGTCAATGTGCACGTCACACTGATTTTGGTTTACTTTACATGAGCTGAACTCTCACAGAAACTCAGGGTCAGGAGGACACTTGGATGTTCAGCCAGCATCTTCTGTCCCATAATTAACTAAATACTTGTCAAACCTTCACCAGTTAGATCCCGGAACACCCTTAATATGAAATGTGCAAAATGACCAGTGGATATAAGGGGATTTGCAGGATCCAGGTTCTTGGTCATGTGTACCTGACGCAAGCACAACCTGGTCGGATTTCTCTGTTTGAAGATTAATCCAATGATCATTATGAAATATTTGGGCACCTCAAGCTCAGGGTATGATTTACATCCTGGCACTTGGCAATGAGATACTACAAACATTAGCCCCACCCTTATGGGCCCCCAGAGTCAAATGAGGGGTTTCAGGCTGGACCCCAAACATCCGCATTGCAAGCTCCTCACTCCTGGTTACCAAGCATCATTTCCTACCATTGGCTCCCTATTAAGCTAGAACTCGGGGGCCACTCAGGGTGAAGAGCCAGGTTGCTGGTATCGGGACCCTGCAAACGCAGATCTGCTGGGTTCTGGGCTGGCTCGGGGCACCCTATGGACCTGGTGGCCAGGTGTCAGCACCCAGTGTGTGGGCGCTCACCTGGCTGAGCTGCCCAAAGCGTGGCCCCTGATCAGGAGGACCTGCCCTACTTTGACCTCAGAAAGCAATATTCCTCTAGGTGGGAGTGGTTCCTGCAATGAATCAAGCCTTGGTGGCCGCCCACCTGGCTGAAGGAGGGAGGGGGGCATAGCTTGGAGGCTGGGACTGCCTTCAGGTCAGGAAAAGGCAGAGAGAGTTTATAGTGTCCTGTCAACCTCCAGGTCCCTGAATGAAATGATCTGAAAGAAGCCAGGAGAACAAGGAGGAGGTAGCTTTCACCCACAGTCCCCAGTCTCAGAGGCAGTGGGCCAAGGCTCCTTATTCCTTTCTTTTCTTTAAAAAAAAAAAAAAAAAAAAAAAGAATTTGCATGTACCCAAAGAGTCAGCATGTAGGCAGGAGAGGTTGTGGGCTGACCAAACTATTAACATATTAGCTAGAATGCTCTAAACCTAATGTAGACCGGGATAAGAGAAGTGTTAACAGCACAGGAGACGGAAGGACACCCCCCTCAACACACAGTAGATTCCTGGGTTAATCTACAACAGCGGCTCATGTCATGTGATTAGGTGGTCAGCGTGCTGTGACAGATGGCTTTTATCTAAGATGGCCACACGCATATATATCCCATCTCGCATGCTCTTTTACAATGGAGGCAGGTAGCCTTTCTAACTGTCTGACCCAACTGAACATGGCAGAAGTGACTTCCAAGGCAAGGTCACAAAAGGCAACGTGGCCTCTGGTCATGCTTGTCCTTGCAACCCAGCCACCGTGCTGTGAGGAAGCCCAGGCCATATGGAGAGACCACATGGAAGTGTTCCGGCCAACAGCCCCAGCTTGGTTCCCAGCATCCACCAGCACACATGGGTGTGAACCAGGCTTCAGATGAATCCAACCCCTGGCCTTTGAGTCTTCCAGCTAAACTCCAGATATTGTAGAGCAGACACAAGCCATCTTCAGTGTGCTCTGTCTGAATTCCTGACCCACAGAAACTGTGAGAGATAATAAATCATTGTTATTACCGTTTTAAGCCACTAAGCTTTGGGGCTATTTGTTATATACAGCCATAGATAACTGATGCACGTACTTACCAGAAGTTTCCTTGAGTAAGTCTCTCAGACACTTCTCTTTGTACTGAGCCCACTTCCGAGTTGTCTCCTCGAGGAGAGATCCCGTAACCTGAGCAGAGAAAACCATGGAGACCCCCAGTTAGCAGCAAGCACAGAGGTGGCCTTGTTATCATCTCACACCACGATTCTCAAACCTTCCCACTGATGAGTCCATAATGGCCTGCACCTCGAAACAATTTCTTTGGTAACTTATGTCCTACCTTCAAGATACATACACACTTCACATGCACTCCATAATCGAATCATATTGGGTTTGAAACAAACACAAAAGATTTTTTTCAGAATCTTCCATGAGCTTGACATTTCAAGAGGACGCAACGTGCCCATCCTGACGTTTCACAACCAACCAGAAGAACAGCTGCATGCTTCTAAGACCCTGTGCATCTCAAAGAGAGGAGCAGCACACTAAGAGGGCTCAACGGTGCTCAGAGAAGAGCCAGAACAATTCAGGGCCTGTGCTGTCCCGCCCAGGTGGCTGTGGGCCCAGAGTTGAAGACAGTGGGTCGCAGACGCTCTGCTACTGTACTGAGGCTTCGGGACCGTTTTTCTTTCCAACATCCCGTAGAACCTTGGATATACAGCATGCATTTTGCGGGGCTTTCCAGATACCTGGGTTGTCTAACAACTTGTAGTTGTGTAGCTGCACCATTTGTTTTGGTCTTAAAGGGTCTTTCCCTTCTTCAACTTACTCATTTGAATTGAGAACGTACTGTGTGCCAGGCTTTCCATTAGGAAGGAATCAAGGGGGTACAAAGATGGGCAAGACACAGTCTCTGCCCTAAAGGACTCAGCGTCTGCTAAAGATAAGGCGATTGTATGAGCAGCTGGCCTAAGTCGAGTGACGGTCTCACCCTGTCTTCCTCTGCTTCCAAACAGGCCCCTCCCCTAGTGGCTCGGTGCTGGCATCATCGTCCTCTCAGCCACAAACCAGAGGCCAGGAGTCGCCCCCCACTTCTCCCCTCCCCCCACCCCCATATCCGCCTATGCACCCGAGTCTGTCCTCCTGCGTTTCTCTCCTGTCCAAGCGGCCTCCTGTTCCCTTCACCTCCTCATTGGTGCCACATCCCCCCTCCATGCTGTTCCAGGGGGACAGGTCCCCAGGGCCGACCTGAGAACGGGGGGTCCCCTGCCTAGTCTTCCCCTCAGGACCCCTTGACTCAAGAATGAACTTCTCAGCCACACCCATCCCAAGTCTCTCAACCCCCATCCTGCTCTCCCATGACTTGGGATCTTTGCCCTTCCCGTCGGCACCTCCCTTCCACACTCGCTTCCCCTGGCTCACTCCCAGTTCACGTGTCAATGCTCAACTCAAGCTCACGGCCGCTGGTCCCATTGGGCCACGTCTCTCACTGAAGCCTGGAGCTGGTAACCCTCTGCGGTGCCCCGGGAGCCCACACACAACCCATCACTTTGTACTGTCATCGGCGGGTCACACGTTCATCTCGCTCACTACGCGTATGTTCTTGGAGGGCCGAGCTAGCCCTTCATCTCTGAACACCAACCCTTAGCACAGGGGCTACTGTCCTCTTTCTCCCATATTTTCTAGCTAGAGAAACAGAGGCTCAGAGATGGGGCAAGGAGGGGGCTGGGATGAATCCAGCAGGGGTTAAACATGTGATCTGTGCTAAGATCACCCAGCAAATCAGTGAGCTTTGTGGCTTTGTCTCCTCTCACAAGGGGTAACAAACTCAGTGCTTTTCTGGGCCAGGTAGGTAACCTGAAAGAATGAGGTGGGACAGGTGATGGTGGGGCTATTGTAAATTGGGGAGACAGTCCACCAAAAGGCATTCAGACACACACACTCACACACAGAACGAAACAAACAAACAAACAAAAACCATCTGTGAGCCCCACAGGTAGCTAGTTTTCACCTCCTGAGTAATTAGTCCAATCTACCCCCTCCCTCCTCTGCCCAGCACGCCCCCCTGCCCGATCCCATGGCATTCACATTAGGGTCTGTGAGTAGTTGCTTTGCAATCTTTCCAGAGAATCACATAGCCAACTTTCTGAAAAAGAGCTAGTATGGCCATCATCGGACAAGAGGTGTCCAAACTTTCTCAGCTCTCAGTGCCTTTCGTGTCTCAATAATTTTTCCACAGCATCCCCAGGCCAAAAGAAATATCTAAAGTTCCACTCATTAAGTAGGTAGACCCGAACAAACTTAGTGCCTGTGGGGGATTGTAAGACGTCTCAGACCTGAGAAGCAGATTGGCCATCACCACCTGTGCTCCTGTCCCACACTGATTTTTGCGCAGTGCTTGCTTTTTATCACAGCAACTGCAAAGAAGCCCAGCTTTGCGAAGATACAACGTCATCCGAAGGAATGGATAATAATAATGAAGTGCTGCTTCCCTCAAAAAATTAAAATATCTAACAGCACCCCTGCGAGTTCACAGCGGTGCCCTGAGGCACCTTAGCACACAACCTGGGAACCATGGGATTAGCCAATAAGTAGTCATCAGGATGGTAACGATGATGAAATGATTGGCATTTACCCCTTGGTTTCAGTTTCCAGTGAGTTTTTAATCTCTCTCTCAGTTATGGCCCAAGAGGCACAATGGAACAAAAGACCACATTGTTTATAGAAATACACATCCTAATGGGACCATAACTGACTATATTATTTTTACAAATTCCGCAGAGAAGTTGATAACAAAATCATCAGCTTCCACGTTCCTCCACGCCACCAAAGAAAGACCCTTTCTTGGATAACGTGCTGTTTATATCCACCAGGACCCGGCAGAGGAAGAGATAATAAAATCAATTGTAGACGTGAGCTGTCCCTGGGCTGACATTCTCCTATCCCCCTGCTCTTTGCCATGACTAACAGCCATGGTCAGAAGAAAAAAATAAAACCTAAGAAGCACTGAATCTGGTCAGTCTAGAAGAGCTGGACAGACTCAGACTGTCTTCCCAGGTATTTGTCCTAACGACACCAAAAACACAGGAGGCAAATCCAAGTTCAATCACAGCCAAACCCAAATAAAGTAATGATGGGTGGATGTTTTCTAACTGGAAAAGTTCAGCTTGATAGTGATTCCCCTTTTCCTTGCATGGGCAGCCAGCATCACAACACAGTTGGCTGAGAAGGGAGCAAGGAAAAGGAGGGAAAAGCCGCTGCTGACTTGCTTTAAATAAAACTTCTACTGTTCTTTGTTACTGAAGGAACAGACTTCACTGTAAATAAAATAAAAATGAACAGACAAGCAAAACGGGGAGAAGATGGAATCTTAATCCTTTTCGTCAGAAATAACCATCTCCTTCCAGACTCTTCTCTCTGCACTCACATACGTCCTTTTTCTTTCTTCTTTCTTTTCTTCTTCATTTTAACCCAAAAGGAAATCATACTGTTTTGTAGCCTTTTTTCCCACTTGAAGATATATTATGACTATATTTCCATTTCAAGAACTACACTTCTAAAACACCATTTTAAGAGCTCCATGATTTACTGTGGATGAATGTGATATCATTTATTTTTTAAATCCTCTAGCATTGAACATCTACATTGTTTTAGATGTTTGGTAATATAAACGATGCTGTAATGAAAATAGTCTCAGCTAAAAATTTGAGCACATCTTTGTTTTCTTAGGAAAAATTCTTTGAATTGGAATTTCTGGGTCATAGACTATACATTCTTAAAAGGTTTTGACAATGTACTGCCAAACTATCTATCCTAGCCAAAAAAATAATTTTTATTTAAAAATATTCACCTTTTTACACTCTCATCAGCAAAGTATGAAACAGCCACACATTCACTTCTTAAAGAGCCTTAGAGGGTTTATATTTTTTGATGCCAAAGCAACTGCTAATTAACTGAGTTGTGGGGAGGGGTAGGAGAAGTGAGAAGATAGCACCGTTTCCCAGCTCAAATTTAGAAACTAAACGATCCCTGAGAATTTCTCATTAAGTGAATTTTATGAAGACTTCCAGGCAAAAGCACATTGCGGTCATTTATATCCATGCAGGGCCAGCGTTGATGAGCAAAACTCATCGTGGCGATCTATGCAAAGCCTTGTAACATAAACATCTGGAGAAAGAAGATGGGTTTTAAGATGGGTAACCAAGAGGAGGGTCTTCAGGATTACATACACACACCACAGGACAGACGGAGGGTAAGAGGTTCTGAAAACAGATGGGGTGGCAGAGGCGGGGAGGGGACACTGCTCACAGGCACGTTATCAATTATGAAAATACCAAGGTGTGGCTTGGTCAGTGTCATAAGCCGGCCTGAGGCACTGTAGATTCTGCGGTTGTCACATAGAAATATTCGTATGTCAACAGCTTCCAAGGAATGCTAGGGATGAAAGAACACAGGACTGCAAATAGATGGGGGTAGGTGCGACGGCTCCACTGCTCACAAGCTATACCATTGCAGGTGATTGTGTAACTCCTGTGAATCTTAACTTCCCCATCTGTGAAATGGGTTCAAAGGCTCATTGTGGGAGTTTGGGCAAGATGATTTAGGATAAAATGCCAAGTGCTGCAGGAGAGCTTGGCACCTAATAGACAGTTGACACATGGTTGTGGATAGGAGGTGAACAAAACCAGGCAATTAGCTGAATATACTCCGTTTGAATATGAGGTAGAGAATTGAAGCAAGGGTGAGAGACCTGTATCAACTCTCCCAACAATGGCCCTGCCACTAAGTAAGTCTCGGGGCAGGCGGCAGGCCAGGCCACGTCCCCTCAGGAAGGTTCTGGTCACTCACGAGAGGCAGCCACCATGGCAAGAATCCCATGAAACCACGGTCTGCGCTCACATCTACCCTTTGTGAGGGTTTGAAGCCAGCCTCTGGGAGGACTTGGATACAGAGAATTTGGTAGGGGTTTTCTGCCTGTCTGGTTCTGCACCAGCACCAAAGAAAGTCTGATAAGGTGAACACTTATGAGAGCCGGCACCCAGCCCTCCCTCCATGGGAGCAGTAGGCGTTCAGAATTCCGAGGTTGCAAACAGAGCCTAACTCTGCCCGTGGACCAAAGGAAGAAGAGAAGCATTTCTCAAGACACTTCCTTACTCAGGTGAGTGGAACAGAATTTCCTTCACATCATGGCCCAGTATAAAAAAGGAACCTTGAAAAGGGAAGGGGCAAAGGTCTCGTCTCCTTGGATAAGAATAAAACAAACTACCAAGAACGCCCAACTAAAGAAGATAGTTACATACATTATGATACACCCCTGAAGACCTTAAACATCATGCCACGGAGCTACATTTTCTGATGTAGGAAGAAAGTTCAACCTCCTTGAGACTCAGTTTTCTCATCTGTAAAATGGGGTTAACAGGAGAACCTCCCTCCCCAGGGTTGCTGAGTGCATGAAATGAGATAATAAGGGCCCCGGACCTGGCACCAGACCTGGGGCATAGTAACCGTTTCATGGAAGTGTTAGTTTGTGATATTAGTGTATTTTGTTAAGAAAAAAAGCATATTGCAAGAAAATGTTTATAGGATGAGTCTATGTTTTAAAAAAAGCTATATGTAAATAAATGGTAGAAAAATGTCTTAAGGATAAGTCAAAAAATGTGAATGGGGGTGATCTCTGGGTGGTGGGATTACAGTGGTGTGTAGTTTGTATTTATGCTTTTCTGGATTTGGTAAGTTCCTTTTTGTAAAAAATGAGCATTCTGTATTTTTATAATAGGAAGGAAGAAATGAAGGAAGGAAGGAAAGAAGGGAAAAAAAAATCCACCTGTTCAATTTAAATAACTCAAACCTGAAAGAACGATGAAAGTGGACAGGAGGAAACATGCAGGAATTCTAAATGCTCTTTGCAGAGTTCACGCTGACATGGGAAAATGCTTATGATATGATGTAAAGGCGAGACCAGGATACAAAATGTTTTCTGCATCCTAATTCCATCTGTGTAAAAATAAAATGCATAGAAAAAGGATTTGAGGAACATATGCCAAAATGTGAACAGTGATTACCTCTGAATGCTTGGATTACGGGGGATCGTTATGTCTCAATACTGTTTTACGTTTTCCAAATTGCCTACAAGAGGCCTGAAGTGCTTCTACAGTCAGAAAATACATACAACTGATAATAATAACAGTAACAATAACAATACAAACGGCTCTTACTTGCTTGATGGAAACCAGAAGCAGCAGGGCCAGAAAGGGCCTCGCAGGGGTCCAGAGAGCCCGCTTCCCAGGGGAGGGGGGAGGCCTGGCCCCCCGGGTGGCAGGGATGCCCGCGGGCACTGTGTGGGCTCCGGGCAGGGGTCCCACTCTCCTACTCCTGGGCCCTGCCCGCCTCGGTTCCGGCCTCATCTTCCTCGCCGTGCGGTCACAAGCGTTGGCACATTGCTTGAACGGTCCAAGAGGTACCACAGGCGGCCTCCTCTTGCATTCCTCTTCCTACGGCGAGAAAATGTTTGCACAAACCCTCTGGACGCCGCCCCAAGAGCGTCTGCCCCAGTCTAGAGCCATCTACCAGATCTCCAAAGTTTCTCATCTGTGACGACTCATCCCCCGCCCCGCCCCCCCCAAAAAGCAAGGAGATTTTTCCCAGACCTCCCCCAAGTCAGCTGTGCTCCTGGGACTTCCTGGACAGAGGCCGCCCAGGAGAAAAGGCAAAGCGGTCAGTGGGTTCCACCCCCCGAAGCCCCGCTCTGCGCACAGGACCAGGGTGGGACCGGCTTGGGTTCCAGCCGCCGAGGACCCGTGGCAGGGAGGATGGGCCCCTAGCCAGTGCTGAGGTGGGCAGCTTTGGGAGGGGGACAATTCTTGCTACGGCTTTAAGTTTGTCCAGGTTGGGCTGAGCCCAGCCACAAAGGCAGAGTCTCCTCTGGGCCCCGTTTATGCCAAGACTTCCAGAAAGACAGCTGCCCAGCCCAGGAGATAGCAGCTCCTGACCCAGGACCTGAAGCAAAACCTCACGCAGCACCTCGAGTTCCTGTTACACAACAGCCAAAGAACATCCTAAAAATTCAAAAATGTGCACGCCTCTGGGTTGCCCCTACTGGTTGTGAGCAAAGGTTGCTCAGTCCACCTGGCAGATCCTTTGAAGTCAGAACCCATGATCTACGACTGCCAACTAACGTGTGTGTCCTTTCTCACCACACCTCATATATATAAAATCTTTTCGCCTGGCATCCTATTTCATTCATCCTCACGATAACCCTGTGGGGGTATGATGATTTCTCCACTTGAGAGCTGCAACATTGAGTTTCAGAGAGGTTAGGCGGCTTGCCCAAGGCCACACAGCAAGTAAATGGCAGAGCCAGGATACCCAGGTCTTCTGACCAGTCACCTGACCACAGCTACTTGGTCAGGTGCCATATCTGACCCTAACCCTCTAAGTGAGTTCCTTTTCTCTAGTAGGCTCAGCACTGTGTCTCTGAGAGGCTCTGCTCGGCCCTTCTCACCCTCCCCTCCCTGTCCAGCTCCCGGCAGCCGCTTGCAAGTTCTTTCCAGCCTCCTGAACTGGAGTCCCAGCAGAAGATGTCCTGACTGGATGAAACGCTGGTCAGCAAGAGACAGGAACACCATGTTTCCATTTAGGGATTTCCCCCCCCCCATAAGTTGAACCAGAGGAGCTTAACCTGGTTAACTTACCCAAGTGAGTGAATTCTGAACAGTTGGAGAAAAACAGGTGAGCGTCACTTAGTGGAAATCTTAAAAAAAGTGGCAAGACTCTAAGTGTCAGAAGTAAAACGCCTGTAATGAACATAGACGCCACCTCCCGCCAGATGGACTCATATAATGATGTGAACTCTGGCGTCCATGTGTTCATCTCTTTGGGGCAGCAGAGAGAGGGATGAAGTGACCGAGAGGAGGAAAACTGCTCACGTGATAGCTCTGATCCTGTGTGGGGCTGTAAAGCTAGTCTATAATGCACTTTGCAGACTATCTTCCAAGTTGCCTGCTGGCAAAGACAGTGCCTGTTTGATAAGAATATTCTATCTGACCTCTTTGAACTTTTTCTCAAAAACATCTTTTTTCTGAAGGGACAGGGGTTGGGGAACTGCACACGACTTCCCAACCTGTTGGATGGATGCCATCTAGTGCTATAACGAGGTAACTCCTCTTCCCACAAGACTGGTTGGCAACCAGGACAAACAGACACAGCTCACAGGCTACCCACAGCACAGACCACAGTCCTCTGTCTTTACCAGCAGGAAAGTCCAGACAGAGTAATATGGACCCAAATGACCCTGGCCTTTTCCTCCTACCTGCCCAGGCTGGCATATTCTCCATTATATCTGAGGGTCTTTGGAGGTGTCTAACATGGGATGGAGAACCTGTGTGCTCCAGATGCCATGTGGAAACTTCTGCTACCCTCCTCTGGCCCTCACTGTTTCATCAACGTCCTCTGTCCAAGAAGCAGCTTAAGTCTCCTCGGCAACGCCGCTCCTGCAGTGCCCCCTGGGCAAGGGCACGAGTGATAATGAGACGGGAGGGAAGGGGGCAGGGCACAACCGTTAAAAGAATGCCACAGCCTTTGAGCATACGACAAACACTGGTTACGACCAAGATGGTGGAAGACTTTACTTCCCGCAGACTTTGAGCCTTATTATACGCTTATTGTAATATATTAGCATGTTAATGACACGCCCACCGGCGCCATGACAGTTCCGAGGCAGACCATAAGAAGCCACAAAGTGGGCAGTGTCCCAATGCAGGGGAAATCCCCACCCCTTTTCCAAGATAGTCAGAATATCCCTCCCACTCATTAGCATATGAAATTACCCAGCCCATAAAAACTAACAACCCCGCACCCCAAGGCCCTCTCGCTTTCTGAGAAGGTCCGCATTGCATCCGGTATGTGTATCCCTCTAAACCCGCTTTCATTTCACCCTGTCTTGCTCTCAAATTCTTTCCTGTGCGAAGCCAAGGACCCTTAACTTGGCCGCCCATCCCAGGGACTCCCCTGAGACCTGGGATATGACCATTCTCTCGCCTCCCCCCCCCCGCCCCGCCCTTCTCCTGCAACAATATGCCAGGGCCCCTGCCTGCGAGCTATGGAGGCCCCAGGGTGGTGCTGAATGCACCCATGTGGGGTGCATGCCCCCCTCCCCTCTGCGGAGCACTCAGGCCCTGAAGCAGGCTGCCTAGACCGGAGCGTCTCAGTCCCTGGGCCAGTTGTCCTCCGCAGCAGTCTCTTTCTCTGTAGAGCTGGGCAGGCCTCAGCCCGAGGACCCTGACCAAAGCAAAAGACAAGGGTGGAGCAGTCTCACCCAGACACCCACCCAAACCACCCTGGACCTCCGTCAGAACCCAGCGTCCTTTATAACAGCCACCAAGCGGAAACAAGTCAAGTGTCTATCCATCAGTGGATGAATGGATAAACAAATTGCGGTGTATCCACACCCTGGGACATTATTCAGTCTTTAAAAGGAAGGAGATTCTGATACCTGCTACAACACGAGGAACCTTGAGGACATTATGCTACATGAAAAAAGCCAGTTACGAAAGACAAATTCCACGTATAGCTAGAGTGACCAAATTCATAGAGAGTATCATGGGTGTTGCCAGGGGCTGGGGGTGGAGGGATGGGCAGTTAGCATCTAATGGGGACAGAGTTTCAGTTTCGTGAGATGAAAAGAGCTCTGGAGATTGGTGGCCGAATGCGAATGTACTTAAGTGTGCACTTAAAAACGGTTAACGTGGTGAATTCTGTGTTATGCGTATTTGCACCACAGTTGAGCAGAAACAGAAAACTGGCTCCTCCAGCACCTCTCCATCGTGGGCGGGACAGAAGGGCTGACACTGTTAAAGCGGGGGCGTCCCAGCGCTATGCCTCCTCAGGGTACAGGTGCTCAGAGGATGCTGCACGCTGGAGAGCACCGGTTTCCCAGGGGGATGTGAGGGAAGATGTAAGAATGCCAGATGGCGGGCTGAGGAGGGGCAGGTACCATGACAAGGCAGGGGAGGGGGGCCCCACGGCTCATCCTGCCTCTGCACCCCGCATTCGGCCATGGACCGGGCCAGGCGACAGCGGGTACTGGCCCTCCTCCCCGTCTGCCTCGCCCTCGCCTTCTCCCTCACGGCCGTGGGCAGTAGCTACTGGTGTGAGGGGACCCGGCGGGTGGCAAAGCCGCTGTGCCAGGACCATCCGGAGGTGCTGCACTGCATCCACTACAGCAGTGGCAGCAGGGACAACGGGACCCAGGCCGTCCAGTACATTTGGGAGACGGGAGACGACAGGTTCATCTGGCGCAGGTTCCACCTGGGGCTCTGGCAGTCATGCGAGGAGAGCCTCGACAGCGCAGGTGAGCACGGCCTGGGGGGCCCGGGGGGACAGGTGCGGGATGGCCACTAGGGCTTGAACCCCAGCTCTGCCGCTGACTACCTGTGTGTCCTCGAGCAAGGCTCTCCACCTCTCTGAGCCCCCGTTTTCTCACCTATAAAACAGGAACAATAGCTGTACCCATCTCTAGAGTTACCATAAAGATGAAATGACCGAATTCACTAAAACACTGCACCAGATACAGGGTAAGTGTTTATTACACATTAGCTTTTACCATTTCCTAGTGTCATTCAGTCTCTGGTGAATCTCAAGTGGCCCCCCACCCAACCCTAAACTGCATCCCCGCACGTTTAAGGGGTCTTGGAACAGAAGGTTCTCTTAGGAAACAAACTCATCATCATTGGTGGGAAGGGAATCCCCTGTACGGAGCACATACCACAAGTAAAACCATGAACAAGTCAGACCTTTATCTCAGGCAACCTTGAAATAACCCCAGCAAAGTAAATAGTGTTTTCTCAGCTCGCAAATGAGGAAACTGAGTTTCAAGCTACACAGCAACAAGCCCTCCACCACCACCATTACTCAAGCCTGATTTGTTGATGTCTTTTGAACTTCAACGGGCTTGACAGGGTGGTGGTGAGGGAAGTGGTGAAGGAAGAGGACAGAGAAGGGGAAAGAGAAAGTTATAATTTGGAGGACGTATTTCAGAAAACAGTGTTTTTACCTCGTGAGCAAGCGAGGAAGGAGGAATTCGGCAGCCTGGCTGCAAACCCAACCCCATGCTCAGGGCCAGGATGTTCTTCCCTTCCTGCTGGGAGAACACGGCCCTCAAGGTGGAAAGGAGAGGACCCCCACCCCTCAGCATGCCCACCCTGACCTCAGGCTTATTACATTACATCCTTGTACAGTTTTTTGCTTTTCCTGAAGTTTCTAATTGCCTTTTCTTTCCCCATACCCGTAGCATTAGTAGTTTATTCCTGAGGTCTAAGTAAAAGGCAACAAGAAGGAACCCTCTAAGATGCTGTGTGCCCCTCCCCATCACTGCCCCCGTGGTCACTGCAGAGGGGCGGTGCCAAGCCTTGCCCTCCCATGTATACAGGCCAGTGCCTGTGGCCTTTGCTCTAAGTGTGGTGAGGACACTGCAGCAGTACAAGGAGCTCAGGCTACTGGCGGGGCTTTCCCCACCTCTCTCCTCTGGGAAGTGCACTCTCTTCCTATCCGTCCACTCTCTCTACCCTCATGGACAGATGCAGGAGGCTCACGGCCCTGCCTCCTGAAGGGTCCTCAAGATAGTCTCAGGTTTGTGGTTTGGAAAATACAATCATCATACCCCTAGGCAAATTGCTTGAGAATTACCATTCCCTTTCCAAGTCCCCATCTGGTCGCCTATTTCTATGTCCACCGCTGCATATAAAGAAAGCATCACACCAGCTATCAGATGGTGCACATGACAATCACCCAGGGAGTTTGTAAAAATCCAGATACCCAGCCCTGGACTTTCTGATTCAGCAGATCTGGGATGCGGTCTATAAACCTGCATTCCTTTTAAAAAAATATTTAACCAAGGTAATATTTACACATAGGTAAGAGATCAAATCATTTTGAAAGGCTTCTAAGAAAAACTAACAGTCTCCTGCCGCTTCCTACTTCATAACCTAGTGCTATATCCAGGGGAAACCACTTTTAGCTTAGTTCTTTCTTCTGGTATTTGCCTCTGCATTTCTAAACAATATGCTGATATTGCTATGTTAGATAGTATCTATTAGATGTTAGATAGTATCATGTTAGATAGTATCTATTGACTTCCTGTCATAATAGACAAGGATAAATTTCTCTCACCACCACATCCCATATCTGGCATCCTTCTAATATAGTTATATTGCTATTTTATTTAAATCAACAAACCAATAATTTATTTACACTATACACATATTGTTCATCACAGAATCAAGAAGGGTGCTATCACTACCTTAAACTTCTTATACAGCTTTTTGCTTTTCCTGTAGTTTCTAATTGCCTTTTATTTCCCCATCCTCATAACATTTTTTTTTTTTTTTTTTTTGCAGTACGTGGGCCTCTCACTGTTGTGGCCTCTCCCTTGGCACTTTTGTCAACACACAGAGTGTTTACTACACACACACCCGTCTTCTCATGGGTCACATGACTGAAAGGTTTTTCGTATATGATCAGGAAGACGTGCTGAATTCTAAGGAGGGTTGATGTTTTCAGTGATTCATGGACAAAGCCAAGGAAAAGTAAAGAATGTATTTCTTGACCCTTTTTTGATTTACGTTTATCTTATATGCTTGATGTCAAACCAGAAGGAGGCTTTACCAAGGGCTTCGCTGGGTTTCCTCAACGATTACTCCACACAGGTGCCTTTTAAGGTACTCTTTGTAAAATTAGATGTGTTGATAGTCAAACAAATTTGGAAAATGTCGTAGACTACCTTTCCTTCTTGGAAATTCACAATGCACATGAGCATATTAAAATCTCAATAAAGAAACCTGTTGATTCTTACATATCCCAGTGTTTCCTAAAATTAGTTGAGGTAGTAAAAAAAATGTCTGTGTAGAATAAGGATTAATATCCTGTGAGACTAGTGTTCAGTGGAACACTCTTTGGAAAAGGCTGATCTAGAACATCAGACTCATTTCACAAATGGGAAAACTGAGTTCCAGAGGTAGACAGGCCCCACTGAGGATTGTATAGCTAGATTCTGATAGAGCTACACATGCAACTCAAACTTCTTAACCCTGAGCCCAGACTTTCCCTACAAACCTACAATACCCAAAACTTAACTGAAGGGCAATGGTCTTATAATTGTCAATGAATAAGTTTGTGCCCATCCATCTAAAAATAATACTCCACTCACGCTTTTAAATATTTGAGTTTTTTTTCTTTTTCTTTCTTTTTTTTTTTAAAGGCAGACTGCCACGTGCAGCGCCTCATTTGGATGTGTCTGGAGTCTTGGAAGCTTGACTACCCTACGTTCTCCTATAAATGGACCTTGAGAGCTTGTTTGGAGGTTCTAGCAGGGGAGCGCAGCTACTCGTATACCCTCGACCAAAGAACGGTCCTCCTCTATCGGGGAAGGTCGTCCTCTTCGACAGAGCGTGCAGCTTCGGGAGGGACACAGATGGAGCGGTGAGGGAGGAAGGGGACGCCCGCCTAGCCAGCCAGATCAGCTGAATGAACGCTGGCGATGAAAGGGGTGACAGAGGTTGCAGCCAGATCGCCTCACATCCTACGTATTTCTTGATATAATAAGGTCGTCCAGGCAAACCGAGGTCTTTAAATATTGTCATCACTTTATTAAGAAGGAAGAAAGGAGGCCATTGTCCTCAGAACACCTTCCCCCCTCCCCAGAAATGTGATCACTGTGCTACAAGATGCCCCGAAAACAAAAAAGGTTAGAATTAAATTGTTACTAGATAACAACTAAAACAGTAGCAAACGTATAGGAAATAAAGCAAAAGGCCTGCATTAGGTTGCAAATAAATGCCTACAGAAGGTGGTAAGGGCTGGCGGGGAATGCCAGTGACCTTGAAGCCTCAGCCTTAGCTGAAGGGGGCTCGTCTTGCTCAGCTCAGCCTTACGGGCTTGCGGGCTTATGAGCTCAATGTCATCAGTTCCTCTGGTTGTTCAAGGGGAGCAAGCTATCTGGTTTTCCATGTGAAAACACATTGCCCAGGCCCAAGAAAGCATGGCTGCAGCGGACCGCAGCCTGGGGCCCCCTCGGGGAGATTACTCCGTACAAATTTTTGCTAGAGTCTAATTTAGCACAAGTGCCTGGGAGGGTTGGGGGCAAAACAGGAAAAGACTGCAGCTGGAGGTGGATGGAAGGCACCCACCCGGGGCTTTAGAGAGAGGGTCAGGAGAGGTGAGGGGGGCTGAGTAGATCTGGCCGTAAGGACTCCAGCCTGGGGAGGATGTGCAGGAGAGGAGCCTCGGGCTGTCCGGCCACCCCCAGCTCTGCTGCCCCCTTCCTGGATATTTTCCTTCTGAATCAGCTCCATCTCCATCCCCCTAAAAGTTGACCCTCCGGGGATCCCCTACCTGGAGTGCTATTTCCGGTCATCCTCTGTTAAGTCACACCGAATAGCTCTGCACCTTCTTCCTAATGCCTTTAAAGAGAGAGAGCATCCTCCGAAGTGAAGATTTAAAACAAAAACTCCTGGTTGGGGCAGCGCTTCGACTAACTGTTCTTTTTCTTGGACGAATGAATTAGTCAACAAAATGTGTTGATTTCCAGTACTATGCTGTTCTGCTAAACTCAGAAAGTTCAAGGACAGAGGGACCTGGGCACCCCATAGTGGGTGGGGGCTTGGGAAGAACAGCAGACAGGTTTCCAGAGTCTGTCCCCAGGACTACGACACCGTTTCCTAGGCTGGCTGGCTGTACGGCTTGGCTGGTAAACTTCTGTCCAGCTATGTAACACCTGCCTGTCCGGCTTTGTGGGATTTATAAAGACTTTTCCTTTTAATCCTGCTGGGCTTATTCAAAAGGAACATCATTTCTGAGGATTCATATTAATCAAGGGGTCACTGTGGTCTGACCCTTTGCCCAGGCTAAACTCACCTTCCTAAGCTATTGGGAATTCTCTTAATCTCCTCGGCCGGCCTCCATTTTCACTTTGCCCTGCCCCTGGCTCTGTACCTGGCCTCCTCTTTACTCCTGCTGAGATAAGGCAGCCCTCTTCAGAAGACAAGATAGACCCTTAGGCCTCCGTGTATTAAGTATAAAGACAGCAGGTGGTGATGTTGAAAAAGGCACTGGGTCCCGGGTGAGAAAATCCAGTTTCAACTCCTGATTCTACCAATCTGTTTGAGCCTGGCCTCCAAGTCTGTAAACTACGGATATCTGTACTTGCCTTTATCAATAATTAAACACACCAAAAAGTGGAAGGCTGCTCTCAAGATCCTTTCATAACGTTCTCATTGGAGGACTTTGATAAAACCCATTTTGCAGATGAAGAAAGCGAGGCACAGAGAAGTCAAGGAACTTCCTATGATTCCTGACTGGGGCAGAACTGGCATAGAAGCCAGTCCTGTTGGATTTAAATGCCGCATTCTGTCCATGATGTCCATCTGCTACTCTCACTCCAGGCCCGGCTCACAGGGTTCTAGTGAGGAGCTGATGAGATGATGTGAAAAAAGGACCCCCATCAGCCCCAAAGTGCCTTGCAAGAGAGCAGGTGCGAGTGTTGAGATTTCCCCAAGGCTGTAGACCTCCCTAGTAGAACTGGGGCGACCAGGACGAAGGCTGAGCTACCGTGGCCATAACACTGCTATCAATCGAAAAAAAAAATGCACAGCCTAAAAGCTGAGAATTATGTTTTATCTGGGGCATTACTGAGGACTTAAGCCTGGGAGACAGCCTCTCAGAGAGCTCCGAGGGACCATTCCAAGGAGGAAAGGGGGAGCCAGGATATATAGGAGTTTTTGCAAAAAAACAGGTAATCAAACATCAAAAGATTACTGCTAATTAAAGAAAAACCAGGCATCTCAAGAAAAGGAGCGCAGCACTTTTCCATGTATGGGAAGATGCAAGAGTCTGGGCTTAATGAAATTCTTCCTTTGATGTGCCTCTTCACTATCTAGGGCCAGTATCCCGGTTTTCCGCAACATCCTTTGTTGACTGATACGGCAAGTGACATTCTCTGTCCACACCACTGCTGCCACCAAAAGCAGAGAATCAACCAGGAAAAATGTCCCATTGCACAATCCAAAATGGACAATGAGAAGGCTGCAGAGGCCAGTGTGGCTGTAGATTGGCAGCTAGCTCCCTGATTCTGTTGCGCTTGGTCCCAGGCGGTGTAAATACGCTCCTTCGGGCCACTTGTTGTGGACAGTTAGGTGACAGATGAATCCCTGCTTCCGAATCAAGCCCAGCAGGGCAGCTCAGCCAGATGGCGGTATCATAAACCCAAACTTTATTTCTCTTCTTCCTATAGCCCGGCAGAGGGGCAACGCAGAAGCATGAAGGAATGAGGCCCAGGGGTACTTGGAGGTTGAGCATGGCAAATCTCAAGGGTTATGGCCTTTGGGCATCTGTACCTTCAAAAGCATGCACCTGGCCATACATAGCATACTTGATGAAGCAGAAGGTGAATGCTGGCTTGCGCTAAGGAAGCAAAAAATGGGTTCTGCATTGGGAAGTCAGCTTGCTGGAGAGAGGACATGAAAGAAGAAGAGAGATTTAGACGTGAGGCTGGAGGAATGGGGGGAGGCTGTATGAGTTCTTGAATAGGAAAGTGATCTGGAATTTTCTCGATAAGAGAAAATATATTTTCTAAAGTCCAAAGATGCTCCTCAACGTTACTTCTCTCCCTGAAAACTTCCAGAAAAGTTAGTTGACGTGATCTTTGCCCTCAAGGTGCTTACAGTCTAGTAATAAATAATGATTTATGCTAACCATAAGCAAAAAGGGCCCATTAGAACTCATTTTTAATTAATTAATTTATTTATTTTGGCTGCGTTGAGTCTTCATTGCTGCGCGCGGGCTTTCTCTAGTTGCGGCGAGCGGGGGCTACTCTTCCCGATGCGGTGCGAGGGCTTCTCATGGCAGTGGCTTCTCTTGTTGCGGAGCACGGGCTCTAGGCACACGGGCTTCAGTAGCTGTGGCACGCGGGCTCAGTAGCTGCGGCTCACGGGCTCTAGAGCACAGGGTCGGTAGTTGTGGTGCACAGGCTTAGTTGCTCCGTGGCATGTGGGATCTTCCCGGACCAGGGCTCGAACCCGTGTCCCCTGCACTGGCAGGCAGATTCTTAACCACTGAGCCACCAGGGAAGTCCCAGAACTCATTTTATTCCATTAAGGTTTAAGTGCACAGTAACTAGGAGAGCAGCCTTCCTACCTAGTATCTCATTTAATCTTCAAAGCAAGGCTAGTGTGGGGACTGTTGAACAGATTTTAGCAATGGGAAAGCCATTCCTTTGAAGAGGTAACGATCTATGCCCCTAACTTCGCCTCTTTTAGCTCCGACCAGCCCAGACTGGGACAGCAGGATGCATCTCCGCTACAGCCGGCTGGGCTGCATTAAATCAGCGACATGGCTGGACCGCACAGGCGGGGCCCCTGCAAGCCCAGTTCTAGTGCTGAAAATGCCTCTACCCGTGTCTTCTTTACCATTCCTTCCTCTCAGATGTCCTTGGACCCACTCTTCCTAACTGTGCAGAGAAGAATCAGGCAATTTCCCAGGCTCCTCCCACTCTGCCACCCATGATTCATTTCGGGGCTGAAGTATGGAGAAATTGGCACACCCACCTGGGACAGGATCCCAGAAGGTGATTTGCTGTGGTCTCAATCATCCATCTGTCACTCACCCCCAAACCAGAATTTGGTGACATCCGTCCACTCAGTAGATATTTAAGGACTTACTTAGCTCCTTCAAAGGGACTACACATCAAAAGTAGCAACGCAAGGTTTTCTAGCCGATCTGCGCAACGTGACAGATGATACAGGCAAAGCACACCCCCCAGAGCACAGAAGAAGCCTGGTGGTGGGTTCTGCCCCATACCTGGTACACACATAATAACTGCCTCCTTTCGCTTCCCTTCCAGAAAGCAAAATGGAGTAC
Organism: Lagenorhynchus albirostris; assembly: GCF_949774975.1. Classification (NCBI taxonomy): domain Eukaryota; kingdom Metazoa; phylum Chordata; class Mammalia; order Artiodactyla; family Delphinidae; genus Lagenorhynchus; species Lagenorhynchus albirostris. The sequence continues at coordinate 7,383,637 of NC_083114.1, forward strand.
GAGTAATTGGCTCACTCGGTAGCAGAGATAGTTCTGATATCTGCTCTAATTCATTTTTTTTAATGATTACGAACATTGTCACTTGCCCTCTACCCAGAAAGAAATTATTTCAGACTCATATCATCATGGATGCTGTTTGGGAAGTCAAGTACCCCTGGTCTAAGGCTTGCAGCATCAGTCCAGATGGGCTAAGTTATGCTATAATGACAGACAAGCCCCAAGTCCCAGCAGTTTAAGCCAACAAATTCATTTCTAGCTCTTGCTGTTTGTACTTTTCAGGTCGGCGAGCAGTGTCTCCTCACTGGAGCCACTCAGGGATCTAGGCAGACAGAGACTCCATCTGGACTTGGGCTTCTGTGACCATGGAAGCAAGAAGATGAGAACCTTTAGACAAAACACGGGCTCTTAAAACTTCTGACCAGAAGTGACCTTCTCCCCCCATTTCCACTCCCAATTCTTGGCCGAAGAAAGGCACATGGCCTAGCCTGTATCATGATCCCCCAGGGAGGTGCACCACCTGTTGGGGAGCAATAAAGCCACACTCCCCAATCCTTGTTCAAAATGACCTGGATACACTCAAGGGATCTAGAAACACAGTTTGCCCCTAATAGTCAAGGTTCACCCTACTTGGGCTTCTGTCCTCTTTTTCTTCCAGGTGAAAAGTGTAGGAGTTTCCAGAGTCTAATACCAGCTGAAGAACGAGGTAAATACCTTCCTCACGTTCTGACCACCAGCCCTCCTCGCACTTTGGACAATTTCTATGGTTTTGGTTGGGTTGGGGGAAAAGAGGAAAGAGTTATTTACGGTTTTTCTACGAAGTCAAGTCCAAAAGCCAGAACCACTGGCTCTTTTCATGTGCCCTGTAGTCAGTAATGCTAGAAAATGTTAAAGCACCAACTTTGCGGAGGAGAGGGGAAGCCCTGATCGGTAGTGTTTGCAACTTTCCAGGGTGTAAACGCTCCCACCATGGCCGATTTCAAGCTACCGATGTGAGGTGACCACAGAACAGGAAAGAGATGAGTCCAGCTCATCACTTCCTATAGCGTTTTTTCTTTTCTATGACACTCATCAAATTTGTACTTACTTTCTTAGTATCTGTTTTCCCAGCTGGAATATAGCTTTTGTGATGGCATGGACCACATCTGTTCCATTCATGGCTGTGTCTACACAGTACCTAACTACCTTATAGGAGGCCTTTTGCAAATAATAGTTTCTCTCCCTGCCCCCTTTATTCACTCCCTTCCACATCCAACGCAGTTTCTTGAAGCTGCAGATGAGGTCCCACCCAAAGGGTAAATCATAGGCTCACACAGAAACAAATGAGATTTTGGTATCTCGAATCAGGGCTCCTCAATGCTCAGATTCCTTTGCCCACCCTGGTTAAGTGGATCCTCTCCTTTAAAAGACAAAGATAATGTCTTCTGGTGGAATCAAAATAACACTTTAACTTTTGAACTAGGCCATGGGACCTCCAGTATCCCTCAGCTCCCCACATCAGAATTTTGCTTAGTGCTTTTTCCCTTCCAGCTAACAATCTTTACAAACTTCTCTTTCAAGCCCCGGGACCCCCCTTTCACTGTCAGCTTTCCAAGACTCTGCAGAGGTATCTGTGGTTTTTCACCCTGCGGTGCTGGGTATTTTTTGTTTTAGAAGTGAACTAACTCAAAGGACTAAATATCCTAGTACTTCTAAGTTCCCGGCGTCTCTGTCATCCTTATATTTTGCAGGTGTTTTGTGGCTGTGCATTGGGGCTGAGGTCCTGAATATCCTTCTGACGTTGACAAGCGCCATCGTCCTGGGCTCCAGAGTGAGTTATCACAGCTCTGGATTCCACTGGCTCAAGGTGGATGCCTCTGTAGCCATCCTCATGGTGCTTGCAGGTACGTTCCCCAAGCGCATCATCAGAACAGGCAAATCCCCCACAGCCTGCCCCAGAGGGAACTGGCAAAGCTCCAGGCTGGCTCTTCCTGTCGCTAGCCCATTCAGCAGGACATCTGGTCCACGGGAGAAGCTACTGAATTAATCCCATTGGTGGAAGCAATGGGTGACTGATGAAACAAAAGGGGGATAGGCACAAATGGAGAATAAAATTTATCAGTATGTCTCTGTCACAACCCTGGGAAGGGGGTCCACTGGCTCTAGAACAGAGATTGCTTTGTTTAGTACGATGGTTAAGCATGAGTCTGTGGAGAAATCCTCCCTGCGTTCAGATCTCTCCTACTTAATGGCTGTGTGACCCTGGGCAAGTGGCTTAACTTCTGCAAGCTAGCTACCTCAAAAGGCTATGGTGAAGACTAAATAAGAATGCACCTAGTATATAGTAAGTACTCAAAAAAAATGGTAGCTTGTTAAGAATGATTATCCAAGTTTGGGGTCAATATCCCACTGAAGATGATCCCCAGTTGGTCACTGCCTGCCATACATTTATTAAATAAAAACATAAATGTAATGGGAGTCCCTGAAAAAGAAAGACAAAACAATAGGACAACTAATATTTAAGAGCAAAATTCAAGGAAATTTTCTGGACCAAAGACCAAAATCTGTATATAGAAAACTCCCTCCAAATACCTGAAAAAATTACACAGTACATTCAAGTCCTAGACACATCCCACTAAAACTGTTAAAGGAAAAAAAATCCTCTGGCTCTCCAGGCAAAAAGACCAATTCACCTACAAAGGACAGAAAACCACACTGGCAACTGACTTCGGTTCCCACTAACTATTGGCTATGCAAGTCTACTGTGGCCAGAATATGTTCAGATTTTTATGCAAAGTTTTTATGTGTCAGCGAACAACCCACATTCTAAAGAATAACGGGACAGAACTCGGTAAAGTATGGCTTAAGGCCAAATGTAGCTCAAGGACCTCCCCTATGTGCTGGGAAAGAGAGGACAGAAAATTGGTGTCTCTGAGCATAGTGACACAGGGACAGGATAAAATAGAAAGATGTGGTCTTGGGAGGGATGACATGGCCAAGGAACCTATACCACTGCGTAGATCGGTGACTCTAAGAAATTAGTGTACCTGTAAAACATGAAGGCTGCTTGGAAGGGCTCAAGGAGGATGCTAGTGGGCTCTGGACATCCACCTCATGTACCGTAGAGAAACTACATTCTTCACTGTGGCTCACAAGCTTTCCTCGTGCAGGGCTCCTAGCCATGGTGGCCCACATGATGTACACAACCATTTTTCAAATCACTGTGAACGTTGGACCGGAAGATTGGAAGCCTCAGACGTGGGACTATGGCTGGTCATACTGGTGAGTTGCTGGCCACGGTGCTCAAGCCCCGAAGGACCAGCAGGGAGGCACACAGGTTTTGTAGGACCACTGACCTTGGTCACGGTTCTGCCACCTGCTACTCTTGGATTAGTTTCGTAATCTTTCTGTAGCCCAGTTTCCTCATCTGTAAAATGATGTACCTGTCTCAGTTGTGCTTATGGGAATATAAAGAGCTTATGTTTATAAAATTCTTGGCACAGAGTAAAGTGCTCAAGAAATAGAGATAGTGCTGTTACTTTCTTAAACACAGCTTAAGGGGAAAAGTCCTGCTATAATTCCTAATAAATACTTCAATGAGGAGAGACCCAGCCCCTGATTCTAACGGAAAGACAGGCCATGACACAGAAGTTCTAGCTCTACCAGAAAGACTCCATGTCACACAAGACCACAGGGGTTCTCTTTGATGTGGACCTCCGAATCCTGGCTGCATCTTAAAATATATATGTATACATATACTTACATTTTCCTCCTCTATAACAACCTCTTGTGTTACTTTCTCTTTGTAAAACGAGTGTCATGTTCAGGGCTCACTCCCTCATCCTACTATATACCAGCGTTTGGCAAATACACCTATGTTATGACTATCCATAAACTTCATGATTTATTAGATTTTGAACGCTTCTTCATCTTTGAAATCTGAAGAAGTTAATTTTTACAAATGTTTCTCTTTATACCATTTCCTCCACTTGTTTTTCACTTTAGCTGTCTCCCTCTGAGCAGGTGCCATTGGTCCTGAGGTGACCTCACCAGCACTGCACACAGTCAGGAGTACAGCTGCTCTAGAGCTGAGAGGGATGTCAGGTGGGTCAGGATCTGTGGCCAATTTATATTGAGGTCCTACTGCTGTGGATGTAAAAGCAAATCCCAAACATCATAGGAGTTTGAAAAATGGTCTGTTTGTTTCCAATGCCATTTTGTTTCCTATTGCTTTCAATTTCTTAATTTTCAATAAAAGAAATACATACAACTAGTTTTTAAAACTCAAATGGTACTAAACATAACAATCTCTCAGTCCCATCTCTCCCTGCTCTACTCTTCCAACCCACCAAAACCCTCTGTCTTCCTGCTCCGCTCTGGAATGGAGCTGTCGAGTGGAGATTTCCCTTTGCTAGTCCCTTGTTTCCTTGTGTCCTAGGTCCTGTATCATTATCCTAGTTTACAACCACTTTTTTGTGGGAGCACATCCTCCAGTAGCTTCTGAAGAAAGGATTCAATGAGAGATAAATTATTTTATTCCTTGCATGTCTGGAAATGTATCTTTTCAATGCTCCATCTTGATTGATAGTTTGGTGGTATGTAAAATTCTTTGTTGAAAGTCATTCCCCCTTAGAATTTTGAAGATGTGTCTGTTTCCTTCTAGAATGTATTGCTTCCATCAAGAGTCCAATACCATTCTGACTCATGTTCTATTACAGGTAATCTATTGTTTTCTACTCATGATAATGTACCTTGAAGGGGATCTTCTTTCCTTCACATTCATTCTTTTTTCATGTGCTTGGTGAGCCCTTAAATTTGAATATTCACGTCCTAGAATTCTGAGAATTTTGTCTTTGATTTTTCCATTCCTCAGTCTTCTGCTCTCTTTTCAGAGAATTTTTATGAGTTAGATATCGGGTCTATTGGATTAATTATCTAGATGTTGTTGCACCTCTTATATCTTCTATCTCTTTTTGGTATTTCTGAAAATTTTCTTTCTATTTGTCTCCAACTTTTCTATTGAATTCTTATTTTGAATCTTATTGGACTTTCCAAGATCTTCCTTGTTTCCCAGTTGTTCCTTTTTCATATACCCTGGTATCGCTTTATTGATGCAATATCTTCTCATATTTCTCTGAGGATATTAATCAAAGAGTTTTCTTTTTGTTGCTGTTTTCTTCTCTTCCTCATTTTATCTTTTTCCTTCATATTCCTTTCTTTCTTTTTGCGGGGGGGGGAGGATTTGGGTTTTTTTTGGCCGTGCCCCATGGCATGTGGGATCTTAGTTCCCTAGCCAGGGATCGAACCCTGTGCCCCCTGCATTGGAAGCATGGAGTGTTAACCCCCGGACCACCAGGGAAGTCCCCAGATTCCTTTCTCTTCTGTTTGTTGTTGGGCCTTTCTCCTAGATCTTGGTATCCTTGATTGTCAAGTCATATTTAAGGATGACTGGAAACCCTGGAGTGGGGCTGGAACTTAATAACTGGTAGGGTTTTTGTAGCTGATTGGATATGGAGCCATTTATTTTACCTGGGAATTCCACCCCGTGAAACATACACACATGTCAGTTTGTAGAGGTTCTCAGCAGCCACTCTTCTGGGTTCTGTGAAAGATGAAAAGTGTAGACTATCAACTCAGAATGCAATAGGCTTCCAGAGGATAGGGATATAAAAATAACCATGCCCAGTGCCAGTGTCCTGGGTTAGAGACAACAACAAAAAGTAATACATATGTCAGCAGATACTATGCTGAGTACTTCCCATGCCCATGTGAATTCCTCACAACCATCTGGTGTCCAGCATTGCTATCATTCCGGTTTTGCAGATGAGGAAACTGATCCAGAAAGATGAAGTCGCCGCTTCAAGGTCCCAAGTAAGAGATGGGTACAAACCCACAGTGCAAACTCGGCACAATGACTCCAGAATCTGTTCTCTTAACCATCAACACGTTGCCTACAACAACACATTGGCTGCTCTCTGAGATCCAAATTGGGTAGAACCAGCAGCTAATGTTCCACCCCAGCAGGAAGCCCTGGAATCATAGCCCTACACCCTTTCCTAACTGTGCCTTTTGTCGACAGCCTCGCATGGGGTTCTTTTGCCCTGTGCATGGTGGCATCGGTCACGGCCACGAGCAGATACACGGCAGCCCGCGTGGAACTGGCAGAGAAGAAAAGCGTGCGGAAGGGCAGTCAGCTCTCTCAACACAATTTCCAGGAACCCGAGTCTTCAGAAAGTGTGTGGGAAACAGAAGCTGCTCCCAGCCCCGCTGGGCGTGCCCTCGTCAATATATCTGAGCACCTGCCATCAGATGCCAAAGGCAAGGTGTCCGTGTGCTAGCCAGGGTTCATGGCTGCCAGATCTGTACAGGCAGACAAGCCAGGCACTTATGTCCACAATGAACATCTTTGGAGTGGGCTTCCCAAAGCTGTGGTCCAAGTAAACCTTCCACCTGCCATCTTACCCTTCATTAAACACCTTTGGCTTCAGTTTCTGATTCCTGTTAACATGTCAGTATCTTTAAGTGACATAATATTTATAGACTATATCAACCATTGATACTCTAGTATAAATGAGCATCTCACGCTTTCCTGAGAGTTTAATAAGGGTGACAAAAAAAAAAGGGAACATGTGGGTGCTAAGAGTAAGAGAAGCTGAAGAAAAGGGAAAACAGGCTTTGACTCCAAAGGATGTAAATTTGTTGCCCACACAGTTTTGTTGATAGAAGAGTCCAGAACGTTTTTTCCTTAACTGACACACAGAAATTGATAGTATGTGTGACTAGCCCATATTTTCTTTTTTGTTTTAATCCAGAAGAAACGAATTTAAAAATTAGTTTTGTGGTATTTTTAAAACCTATTTTCTTCTAAACTTTCTAATTTCCACCTACAGGAAAATCAGTCTGGAAGGATAATCAAATGATAAAACAAAATGAGAACGGTTGAATGGAATGACATCTTGTCACAGTTAAGTGGAACAAATGTTTGAATTGGTGTGCTTAAATGAAATTGCCAGGCACTTCTGCTTCTAAAAATAAACATTGCAAAACATGCAAGTCTTGTGTGAAACAGTGGTGTGCTGCGTGCTTCCTAACTTGTTCAGTTACAATTTTACATAAATTTATCTTGTATTTTAAACTAACATGTTATTGAGGCCACAGGTTGTTAGACACAGAATTTGGGTTGTTGAAAAAAAAAAAGACTGTCATATTCTAACAACCCTAAATGCATCTCAGCTTAGACTCATTTTTCAAAAATGTGTTTATGTTTAGTGACTATATCATTTCTGAAAAAAAAACCCTGAATGTTTCAAATAAAATCACTCAATCTGCTTATGCTGAACTGTAACATTTAGATTGTCATAGAATAAGGGACAGTTCAGCTAACTTCTTCACGTTTGGGGCTCCAGTTGAGTACCTGCCTAATGAATGATGGGCCCGTGGCATTTTGTGTTTTGCTGAATCACGCATATCTGAAGGGACAGTAAACGGATTTTCACTGGAACGAGCCCAGTACAGAGAAGCCGTGCTGAGATCCTCTGGAGCAGAAGGGTTTGTACCCAGTGACCCCTGCCCTCCACAGTGTACATGTTCTGTTATGTGATTTGTCACTCCTGGGTGTCTGTGGAGGTAAATCCTGTGTCGCTGATGTCTGGGGCTGGGGGAGTCAGTGATCAACTAGACCCCGGGCAGGGCAGGAGACGCCTGGTTCCCGAAGCTCGGGTCAAAAACTAATTCTTTGCTACTTTCTGAGTTTCCAAGGCCCTCTGCTTCCTTTTATAGATATATATTTTTTAACATCTTTATTGGAGTATAATTGCTTTACAATGGTGTGTTAGTTTCTGCTTTATAGCAAAGTGAATCAGCTATATGTATACGTATGTCCCCGTATCTCCCTTTATATTTTTTGTGTTGATTTTATCCAAGTACAACATATATATACAGAAAAGTACCCAAACCCTAAGTGTGCAGCTTAAGGAACTTTTAGACAATGAACACAGCTGTGTAACCATCCCTCAGTTCAAGGTGTCTCATTTCCATCTATCTTTGCTCTTATAAAACAAGTTCGGGTGGATTTTAATTCCTCCGTATATTGAAATAATCTGTTTACAGGTCTGTTCCCCTCTTATGAATTATAAATTATTTCTTTGCAACATGAACTGTCCTCTGTACATTCCAGCATCTAAAACAATCGTTCGCAAATAGAACCCCCAATACACATGTGTGTATAGGTATGTGTATACATACACATGTATGTTTATACAAGTATGTGCACACACGTTACCTGACTTAGCCCTGGCATCCTTCACCTCTGAATCCTGTCCAGAGTCCTCAGGAATGGGTCTCGATATGCATTAAGGAAAGGCAACAAGGAAAACCAACACAGACTAGGAAAAAATTGTCAGAAAGAAACCAAAACCATCGGGCACAGCAATGGAACAGAGCCATCCTGGGTGTTGTCCACACGTCACCTCTCATATTCTAACTCTACGCAGTGGTGCAGCGAGGAAGACAATAGCATTAGTATCCTCATTTCCAGATGATGGCCCTGACATTCAGAAGGTTTATGTGTGTGCCTGAGGCTACACACAAGTCAGAAGCAGAACTGGGGTTCAGACTCAGGGCTGTCCAACTTCAAACCCGTCATGCTGCCTTTCTGGAGGCGCAGTGGGAGCCACGTTCTTTTCTCCCCTTCTCCCTCCCTAAGTGAGGCTGTCAGAGGGCAGGGCGCTGGGGCATTTTATGGAGGAGTAAAGGGGTTGTAAACGCTGAGATGAAGCCATGGAGGGAACACTCTTCTCTGATTCACAGATGGATCAGGGCGAGTGCAAGCTACACTCGGCCTGAAACTAGATGTGGTTCCACGTGTGGCTTCTACGTGGAACCGAGGAGACTGCAGAGGCCCCCGAGGTGAAGGCAGGCTGGGACCAGCTCTGATCCAGACTGTGACTTTCACACCCCAGGTTTCCCAGAATGGTCCCCGACCCCGTAAATGCATTCATACTGGTCTTAGTTCTCAATTCTTGGACTAGAAAATACCATTATTTCAGGGTTAGGTGAAGCTTCAGGCATCTTTCTTTTTTTTTTTTAATTTTAATTATGCTTTATTATTTGACCTACATGCTATTTATGACTGTATTAATTTTAAATTCTTTTTCTTTCTTTTTTTTTTTAAACCCCACATTTTTTTATTTATTTATTTTTTTGGCTGGGTTGGGTCTTCGTTTCTGTGCGAGGGCTTTCTCTAGTTGTGGCAAGCGGGGGCCACTCTTCATCGCGGTGCGTGTGCCTCTCACTATCGCGGCCTCTCTTGTTGCGGAGCACAGGCTCCAGACGCGCAGGCTCAGTAGTTGTGGCTCACGGGCCCAGCCGCTCCACGGCATGTGGGATCTTCCCAGACCAGGGCTCGAACCCGTGTCCCCTGCAGCGGCAGTCGGACTCTCAACCACTGCGCCACCAGGGAAGCCCTTGTTTTTTTAATATAGATGATTTAGAATATTGCATTAGTTTCAGGTATACAGCACAGTGATTCAGTTGTGAGTTTTGTTTTTTTTTTTTGCAGATTCTATTTCATTATAGGTTACAAGATATCGAACATAATTCCCTGTGCTATGCAGTAAATCCTCGTTGCTTATCTATTTTATGTATGGTAGTTTGTATCTGTTAATCTCATACTCCTAATTTGTCCCTCCCCGCCTCCTCTGGTAATCACAAGTTTGTTTCCTAGGATTGTAAATCTGTATTGTATATACATTCATTTGTATTATTTTTAAATTCCACATATAAGCGGTATCATATGGTATGGGTCTTTGACTTATTTCACTAAGCATAATAATCTCTAGGTCCAGCCATGTTGCTGCAAATGGCAATATTTCTCTCTCTATATATATCACATCTTCTTAAGCCAGCCACCTGTTAATGGGAACTTGGTTTGTTTCCACGTCTTGGCTATTGTAAATAGTGCTGCTATGAATTTTGGGGTGCATGTATCTTTTCAAACTAGTGTTTTCATTTTTTTCTAGAAATATGCCCAGGAGTGGGATTGCTGGATCACATGGCAGCTCTATTTTTAGTTTTTTAAGGAACCTCCATCCTGTTTTCCATAGTAGCTACTATCTCTCTCCATTTCTAATCCTACTGAGTTTCCTTAAGTAATTAAAATATTTAACATTTGGGACACATTCTTAGTATTCTCAATCACTAAAGATAACGAGAGTGATCTTCTCAGAGTCTGTTGTTGAGATGCAGTATATTATTTTGTTCTCCCAACAGTCCTGCAAGATGAGACCGTTGTGCCCATTTTAGAGATGAGGAAGCTAAGGCTCAGAAACGTGGAAGCACTTGACGAAAGAGGAACAGCTCCAAACTGCTCTTCCCCATAGTTCATGTCACACTTCCAAGTGTTTCTTTCTGCAACAGGCTCCATTCCGTGTAACAGATTTTCTGTGCTTTTCACCCCCCAACCGGAAAGGGAAGGCCAGACGGCTCACTGCCACACCGGTCGGAGCTACACGGAAGCTACCTGATGGGAGGGTTATAGGAAGAGAAGGCGAGGGTGTTCGTGCTGAAATCCCAGGTCCCAATCCCTGATGCCCAGCCCCGAACTGCAGAGGAATCTCTAATAGTGAGGCACCCGGCAGAGCTTTAAAAGGCTTGGCAGGAACTCTGAAATCAGACCCGGCCAGCATGTGTTCCTGAATATCAGAAGAGACACTATATTTACCCCGCAAGCCCTGCAGTGCACAGAGAGCTATAAATAGCCATTAGGGCCCAGGCAAGTGGCCTTAACACATGGCTTTCCTTCCAAAAATGCAGACCCATTTTAATTAAACTTGTAATTAACCTTTGGGAGGGCAGGCCGGATTCCATCTGCTTCTACGAAGCAGCCCTCTGGGAGTCTGCACAGAGCCCGGCTCCCTGGACAGCGGGCTCCGGGCTCGGGGCACGGGTGCAGCCGGCAGCCTCAGGCCTCCCCCTGCCCCGTGTCCCGATCAGAGTCCCTCTGCAGAGCGGATTCCTTCTTCCCATTTTCCCCCAGCACAAGATGGGAGTCCCAGCTGTCCTCATGCTGCCCCTGGTGCTCTTGGGAATCAGCGGCCTCCTCTTCATCTACCAGGAGGTGTCCAACCTGTGGTCCAAGTCAGCCGTGCAGAACAAGGTGGTGGTCATCACCGATGCCATCTCAGGACTGGGCAAGGGTAAGCGACTTTGCCCCCTCTCGTGCCCACTCCTGCCCTGAAGGATGAGAGGCAACAGGGTGGCGTGTGGGTGAGCCCGCTGGGCAGGTCGGGGGTGGATCGAGGCTGTGTTCTCTCCCAGCATCTGTCACTAACCAGCAAGTGTCTTCTTTCTTGGAGGCTGCAGCTTTCTTGCCTGAGAAGTGAGGGGACTGGAGTATCTGGGATTGCAAACTCACAGTCTAAGGGCCAAAATCGGTCTGCAGATTTGTTTTGCCTCCAGGGGGGTTTCTAGAAACTTCGAAATGCAAAGCCCTCAGCTGGGGCAGTGAACTGGTGATGAGGCCAAACTTGGGGGTGGGGTTGGAGTCTTGGCTCCCCCACTTACCAGCTGGTGATGCACTGCTCAGCCTTGGGTTTCTCATCTGAAAGCAAGGATACTAATACTTTCTGCCTCATAATGCTGTTGTGATGAGTAAACGAATTAATAGATGGAGAGCACTTAGAACAGCGCCTGGAACTAGAGTGGGCACCTCTCAAGTGTTAGCAACGGTGATAATTATGCAGAACGTGCAAACACCAGTGTGCCACACACCCCACTAATCCCTACTGTCTCACACTCGGCCTGATTCTCTCAACCACATCACCTCCTGGCCTTGAAGGCATTTACGTTTGCAACTCCTGAATTAGATGGTCTCAGAGGGCCCTTCTGCTGGCGGCATGTGTGACATAAGAGATAGTAAACGCCCTTAGGTTTTTAAGATTCTCTCTCATCCCTGACAATGGTAGCGCAGCCCCATGTGTCACATAGCTTGGGTATCATTTTTGCTGTTGTTTTTGTTATTTTTAATCAAATGTCGAACCCACCAGCCAAACACTCATTAGGTCACTCAACCAGTATCTGTTAAGTCCTCTACATCCTGAAATGAGCACTGCCCCTTCCAAAGAGGCCTGCTGGTGGGCTGGGCACCCACTCCCATGGTGCTACCATTACGAGAACATTTGTAACCTCCCATCTGGGAATTCTCTCGGATTCTCCTTCCCCTGGGCACCCCAACAGCAGCCCATCTGCATGCTTCAAGAATGGGTTCCATTTCAGTGGGTGATCGACCTGGGCTCACCACATGAGATAAAAAAGAAACAGTAAGGCAGTAAAACTAGGTTCTTATGTGGCCCCTATGTGGGTCCCAGAAGCAGTTCCCAAGGAGGATATCCAGAATCACTAGACTCAACACTCACGAGGGACAGGGCGACACAAATTCCATCTTCCACGGGGACAAACCAGGCACACACGTTTGCCAGTCAGACCAGACACAAGACAACAGGGAGTAGTGGGTGCCCTGGGGAAATGGAGCAAAGACACCCACCCAGAGACATGCAGAGTCAGTCTTTGGGGAAGACCGTTCTTCAAGCAGAACACGCCCACCTAGCAACAGGACAGCTGCCAACCCAAGACCCCTTCATCACCTTCATTCCCTGGCACTTCCACGACTCCTCCCTTTTGGACGGTCCCTAAGGCGCTGGTTTCTGGGTCCCACGGCTCCTCACAGAAATACACTACTGTTCGTGGCGTATCTGGGTATTTCTCAGTTGGTCCAGGGCACGGACTCTCTTGGTGAACGATCCATGGGTGTGTGAAAGGCATGTGCATTCTGCTGCTCATGAATGAGGTGAGTTACAAATGTCGATTCGATCCTGTTGGTTGAGAAGGCTGTTCTATAACTGTCCTGACTTTCTGTCTTACTAGACAGGACTTCTATCTATTGCTGAGAGATGTATATTTGGTTTAGTAGGCTTGTTTATTTATTTTTAAAAGTCTCATTCTATTATAAGCAAACACTGTACAAATCAGGTACCCAGGAAATGTATCTCAGGAGCACAATGGCCTTTTCAGAGGAATATGGTCTAGTCTCTGTCATGACTTGTGTCACTGCTCTTTGTCACTGTCTCTTACGGACTCACCCTAGAAAGAAATGCAAAGCAGAAAAACATAAAGTCCGAGTATTTAGAAGTAGCTTGAGAAGCTGGGCATGGGTGACCTTAAATAAACGCTTAGCCAGGACATGCTGCTGACTGCAGCGATTCTGGGTTCAAAGTGCTCCGTTTCTCAGGTCCAAGGCAAGAAAAAAGTGAAGGGCACCAAGCGGATGATGTAGGCTACACACAGCCCACAGTACATGCCCAGTCCCACAGAACCTGACTGAACTCAGCGGGTAGCTCTGGACAGCATCAAGGAACCCAATTCCAAGCTGTCTCCTAGGGAAACCAGACAGATAGAGATCAGGATTTCTAACCCTCACCCCAAACCCACACAATTCGGCCAAGTCAGGGATGGGGTCACCTTGGACTCATTGTGTCTGCAGCAAGAGTGACTCTCAAAATACTTAACCACTGTACTTGAACTGTTTCAGAGACCACAGACCCTGCCTATGTTTCATCACCTCTAAGATGCACGGTTTTTCCCCTTTAAACGTTTCTGAAATTGAGCTAATTGTCTCTCAGTCAATGGCATCTTACAATTGTCACGGGCCATCCTTGTGCATTTTAATATCTCTGAAATCAGAAAGCCTCTTGCAGGCGGGTGGCATCTTAGGTTTGAGGAACTATGGAAGTAAGGGCTCCATGTATTAATATGTTTGCTGAGTGAAAAAGAACAAGCCTGGCGTCCACGTGCTTGATACAAGATATAGGTTGTGCTGAGCTGATAAAGAATAAGAACACCTGGGTATTACACCTAATGCCTGGCCTTGGCGGAAAGGACCCATCTGGGAGCGTGCCTTTGGGCTGCACCAAAGCAGTGATGCACCACTGGGCTCCAGCCTCCCGGGTCCACCTGGCAAAGGTGAGGTGTCAGCAGAGAAGGGGGGGAAATGGGTGACGGTAGCAAACACCCATGGCTGCCTCTCCTAAGGAGGTCAAGGCCACGGGTTTGGTCTGGCTCCTGGCCACAGACCCTCACCCTGCCCCAGTGGCCAGCCTGTAAGAGTGCCCGTCATCAGGGACAGTAGAGCCCCAACCCGCTCCTTTGTCAGCAGCGGAACAAGGGACCCAACGGGAATGTCAGCGCTTGGGGTCCCTCCTGGCTTCACCACTCACCAGCGGCGGGGTGGTGGGTGACTCCGCTCCGCTCACTGAACCACGCCCCTCTGGTTTGTGAAACACGACCTCCACGAATGCCCACACCCGGCGCAGCTGCTGCCGCCACTCAGAATTACAGCCCAAACGCGGGGAGACTAGGCGTTCCCCCCCAGGTGAAGTTTCTTTTAGCGAATTGTGTCATTATAGGAGCCACATATATTAAAGAGGATTTTTCAAGAAAAAAGAACCGAAAACACACCCAGAACCCCACCCACTCGGGAACTCTTCATCCCATTTCCTTCCAGCAACTTTAAGATGCTGAGATGTATTACCATCAGGGGGCAAGCACACGTGGGGGGGAGGGGTATAGGGAGACAGCCCACCCCGGGCTCTCATGCAGAAGGGAAAGTCTTCCTTTGCATCTTGATTTAAAAAGAAAAAAATCAGACAGTCTCGTAGCTTTTCTGATCACTATTAGATTATACCAAACCCTTTGGTCATGATAAATTCCCAAACATAGCTTTGATTCAGAAACTGCAGTGCCCATTCCAATACATTGATAAATGTGTCCGTTTTCGTTGAAGTTCAAGATTCCTTCTCCCTTCCCATACCTGCCCCCAGCTAGGGTGAGTTGCCGGCCAGTTTGCTGCTCTTTCTGACCCCTCTGCGGGTGGAGGGGCAGGAAGGAGAGGAGAGAAGGAAGACAGGAAAAATTCTCAGCTGGCTGACACTCTTAGAAGCCGGCTTCGAGCTCCATGCCTGGCACACATTTAAAACCGAGTGGATTCTTTCTCTCATAGGCTCTATTGTGGGTCCTTCAGAGGCGCCTCCTGGGATATTCACCTGCACTTGCCGCGGGGCAGGTGCACTCCCCTTGCTCAGTTCCCGTGCCACCCCTGGTTTGGGGCAGTCTGTGCACGTACGCCCTGTGTTAGAGTCCCACTGCCCTTCTCAGAGGACTTCTTGGGCAGAATTCAAGAGCTCCCAGCCAGCTCATGATTCACCTCTGGTCCAAGTGGTTGTGGTGGATGGGAGGGTCCTTCAGTAAAGAGACCAACCTCTGGGGCAGCCCCAGCTCTCCTCCCTCTGCTCTGGGATAGTTGGTGACGCCCATGAGATTCCCCAGGTGCAACTCAGACATCACTCCGGGCTCCCGGCTGCAGGGAACTCACAGCGTGTGTTCAAATGGTCACTCTCTTCTCTCTAGGACGGAGATAAGGGGCAAAAACTCACCTAACGGTGTTCTCTCCACAAACGCCCTCTTTCCAAGTCCCCTCTCTCCTCTGCCTTATCCGTTTGCATCCTATTAGGAGTAAAGGGTATTCATGAAACAGGGTTTCAGTAATTTTCTTTGAAAATCTGCATCTTGGACTGTCACTTTGGAATTTTATATCTGATCTTGGAAATCCCAATTTTAAACCTTGTTACATAATCATAGGTGCAATTTAACAACCAATAACACACAGAGTCAAGTGTTATGGCACTGTGTTAGACACACTGTTTGAATCTTTTTAAAAAAACTTACTATATTGTGAGATTTCCATGTTGGTAGACCCACTTCTGCAACATCAGTTTTAAAGCCTTTGAAATAACTGATATATAGATACACCATCATCTACCTAACCAACATCTCCAACTCTTTATTATTATGATATTGAGATAAATAATATTTTACTATTCCATGCATTCTTAATTATCTCCTTAGAATAAATGCCCATAAATAAAATAACTTGGCCATGCTTACTTTTAAGGATTCTTTTAATTTTTCTTCCAAAAGACTGTAGCAATATACACTACAACCAGCAGTGAATATGTGATTATTACCAATTTTGTTTTGATTGTCATCTTTTAATTTGCATTTCTTTATTATTGGCATTGAACTTCTATCTTCTGTGTATTAGCTCTTTGTGTTTTTATGAATTGCTTACACATCTCACTAGTCAATTTCTTTATTAGGGCCTTTATTGATTTACAAGAGTTCTTTGTGGATTAAATAAATTAACCCCTTTCCAACATATGTATTATAAATAGGTTTCCTCAATTTATCTCCCTCTTAATTTTTATTTATGTTTTCTTCTGTAAGGAAGGATTTTTTTTTTTAAGGACAAAAACCTGTAAATAATTTGTATTATTTCTTACTTCAGTGCTGTGCTTAAAAGATCTTTCCCCAAAGCAATATATCTCTATTTTCTTCTAGGTCTTTTATGGTTCTATTTTTACATTTAGTTATTTAATACATTTGGTATATTGTACTTAGATTTTTTCCCTCTCAAATAGTTATCCAGTGGGCCAAAAACCTCTTTTAAATAATATGTTCTTTTCCCGCTGATTCAACGTGCTAACTTTACCATATGCTAAATTCTTATGAATACTCGGCTCTATTTTCTTTATATAAATTTATTTATTTTTTTACTTTTGGCTGCGTTGGGTCTTCATTGATGCGCGCAGGCTTCCTCTAGTTGTGGCGAGCGGGGGCTACTCTTCATTGCGGCGCGCGGGCTTCTCATCGTGGTGGCTTCTCTTGTTGCAGAGCACAGGCTCTAGGCGCGTGGGCTTCAGCAGTTGTGGCTCGCAGGTTCTAGAGCGCAGGCTCAGTAGTTGTGGCGCATGGGCTTAGTTGCTCTGCGGCATGTGGGATCTTCCCGGACCAGGGCTTGAACCCGCGTCCCCTGCATTGGCAGGCGGATTCTTAACCACTGTGCCACCAGGGAAGCCCTTGTAATACATTTTAATAACTGATATTCCACTCCCATTATTGTTTATCAAAATGTTCTTTGGTTTCTTGCATATTTATTATTCCAAGTAAAGTTTGTAACTTATTCCAAATAAAGTTTAGGATCTTTCTGTCACTTTCCAAGACATGCTGGGATCTTGATTTACTGCATCGAATTCACTTGGAGATGGACTGACATCTGTAGTGAATTTTGCAAGCCAGAATCATCAGGGACAGCCCTTTTCTCAATAAAACACCTACATTTAGAGAAATCTTCCATTCTCTATGATCCTAACAATTCAAGGTGACATTGTTCACACAGTTATTTCTTTTTTATAAATTTTATTTATTTATTTATTTATGGCTGCATTGGGTATTTGTTGCTGCGCACAGGCTTTTCTCTAGTTGCAGCGAGCGGGGGCTACTCTTCGTTGTGGTGCGCGGGCTTCTCATTGTGGTGGGTTCTCTTGCTGCAGAGCACGGGCTCTAGGTGCGCGGGCTTCAGTAGTTGTGGCATGAGGCTCAGTAGTCGTGGCTCGCGGGCTGTAGAGTGCAGGCTCAGTAGTTGTGGCGCACGGGCTTAATTGCTCCGCGGCATGTGGGATCTTCCCAGACTAGGGCTCGAACCTGTGTCCCCTGAATTGGCAGACAGATTCTTAACCGCTGCGCCACCAGGGAAGCCCCACACAGTTATTTCTTGATTCAAGTTTCCGTCTGTCAGCAGAACGGACCACAGCTTCCCCCAACCACATCTGTTTCTAGACCTCACTGAGACCTCCCCTCCCTAGAGCCTCCTCCTTTCCTTCTCCATCAGCCCCTCCTGCCTTCACTTCTGCTCTCATCTGGCTTAGACTGAATGGTCCAGCACATCAATTGCTCCCTCTCCAATACCACAATTCCCCTGCCCACAATGCCCACTTCTCAAACCCCTGCCAACTGTCCTGTCCAGCTGGCCCCCTTCTCTCCACCTGCTCCAGCTGTTGAGACTTGCAGGAGAAAATCACACAAACATAAGATCATTTAGAGCCATGGCACACAGGATTTCCAGCCCCTAGTGGGCACCCAGTACTGCCCAACTACCCTTTGGCATCCCCAGGCAGCCCGGGTCACCAGTGCTTGGTGTAAAAATGGGACAGT
This sequence comes from Lagenorhynchus albirostris, assembly GCF_949774975.1. Classification (NCBI taxonomy): domain Eukaryota; kingdom Metazoa; phylum Chordata; class Mammalia; order Artiodactyla; family Delphinidae; genus Lagenorhynchus; species Lagenorhynchus albirostris. Next base: position 7,401,715 of record NC_083114.1, read on the forward strand.
AATAGCTACTCCCCGGTAGTAGGTGTTGTTGGTGCCCCTCCTAGATTCCTCCATCCCCAGGTCCTATGAGTGTTGGTGGCCATGGCTCATAGACTTGCCCTCTGCCAGTGGACACCCTTTGTACCCACCCCCGGAGGGAGGCAGCCCACCATCAGTGACTGGTTGACACACGTGTACAAAAGACAGTCCCCTTGCCTCCAGGTGGGACAGTCTTGCAGCTGGGTTTACAGTCCAGAGCCTTCCTTGGGTCCAGCCAAAGCTAGACTCTATCCTTCCCCTTCCCCTACCGCATGCCCTTACTCCCTGACAGATTTTCTCTGAAGAACACTCTCCCTGAATTAATCCTGGCCGCCTGAATCCCTGTCTTAGATTCTACTTTTAGGGAACCCAAGCTAAGAAACTGCTGCATGGGATGACTGAGAATTAAATGAGCTAATATATGCGGATCCCTTTCAATAGCTACCCAAGCAAGTAAACTGTCAAAATCTGTTAGCTTTTATTGTTCTTAAATATCACTGTTATTGCCACATAAGAATAATTGTATCTACCAACTACTTCCCAGTTAAGAACATTGGATGAGGGACTTCCCTGGCAGGCCAGTGGTTAAGACTCCACACTTCCACTGTAGGGAGCACAGGTTCAATCCCTGGTTGGGGAACTGAGATCTTGCATGACGCGTGGTATGGCCAAAAAAAAAAAAAAAAAAAGAACACTGGGACATTGGGTGAGTCAGAAATTCATCCAGAGTAAAACTTACTAGACAGCAGGCAGGTTTCCTTTCTTAATAAAAAGAACCCTGGCTGGAGTATCGACCCACAGAGAAAATGTGGAGGAAACTCGTGACATTTGGTCTGAAAAACATGGCAGCTGTCCCCAGTCCCTTCAGATTGAGATATATTTAGAGCTGTGCTTCTGGGGGTCTCGTTTGATGGAGTCATCTTTCTGTCCAGTTTAAGAAAGAATGTCCTAATAATCAGAACTACCCAACGGAGGAGGGGTTATTTCACACCCCTGTGAGATGGCCTTCACAGGAGGCAACCGTGCTGAGGCTGGAAACAAGAAGAAATTCCAGAGGAAGTTGAATGCAATGACCTCTAAAGGAACTCATGGCTCTAAGGCTTTTGAATTCTTTGAATCCTTGAATTTGTAGGAAGGAGGGGCTCCCCATCAGTCGTTTCACCCACAGCGCGTCCTGTCCTCCATCCTTCTTCCCCTCAGAGTGTGCTCGGGTGTTCCATACCAGCGGGGCCAGGCTGGTGCTGTGCGGAAAGAACTGGGAGAGGCTTCAGAGTCTACACGATGCCCTGATCAGTGTGGCTGACCCCAGCAAGGTAAGGCCTTCTGGCAGCCGGCATGGGCAACCCCTGGACACCCTTAGCCTTTGTTGCTTGTTACAGAGCAGCTCTTTTGGTGAAATTTGGGTGAAATTTTGCTTTGGAGAAATGTAATTTTTTTAATGTATTTTTTAAAATTTAATTTTATTTATTTTTGGCTGCATTGGGTCTTCGTTTCTGCTCGGGCTTTCCCTAGTTGCGGCGAGCGGGGGCTACTCTTCGTTGCGGTGCGCGGGCTTCTCATTGCTGTGGCTTCTCTTGTTGCAGAACACGGGCTCTAGGTGTGCAGGCTTCAGTAGTTGTGGCACATGGGCTCTAGAGCGCAGGCTCAGTAGTTGTGGCGCAGGGGCTTAATTGCTCCAAGGCATGTGGGATCTTCCTGGATTGGGGATTGAACCCATGTCCCCTGCGTTGGCAGGCGATTTCTTAGCCACTGCGCCACCAGGGAAGTCCTGGGGAAACGTAATCTTGACACAGGTAAGTCTGCCAACTTGGGGGTTGGCTCATTTTGACCCCTCATCATACCTCTAGCCTCTGAGCCCCCCCCCATTCTATTTAAGTCAGACTCAAAGAGGATCCAGAAAATATGGTGTCACAGATATGGGCTCTGTTTATAAACACTCATGGCTGATTTTTTAAATAATACTTCAAATAATATTTCCTTCAAAGAGGGAATTCCCTGGCAGTCCAGTGGTTAGGACTTGGCGCTTTCACTGCCATGGCCCAGGTTCAATCCCTGGTCAGGGAACTAAGATCCCGCAAGCCAAAAAAAAAATTTTTTTCCTTCAAAGAAATCAGGGATGTGAAGTCCCCTTCCATGAAGTTACACAGGAGGTGAACACACTTCAATGCAGCTGGGGTTTTCAAAGCATTTCTGGAGCATTGTTTAAGAAATTGCTTTCAGGGGCTTCCCTGGTGGAGCAGTGGTTAAGAATCCGCCTGCCGATGCAGGGGACACGGGTTCGAGCCCTGGTCCGGGAAGATCCCACATGCCGCGGAGCAACAAAGCCCGTGTGCCACAACTACTGAGCCCGCGTGCCACAACTACTGAAGTCCGCACGCCTAGAGCCGGTGCTCCGCAACAAGAGAAGCCACCACAATGAGAAGCCCACGCACCGCAAAGAAGAGTAGCCCCCGCTCGCCGCAACTAGAGAAGCCTGTGTGCAGCAACGAAGACCCAATGCAGCCAAAAATAAATAAATAAATGAATTTATTTGGAAAAAAGAAAAAGACATTGCCTTCAGAGAGTTCTATTCAGGATTTTTTTTTTGATCTTTTCCCTTGATGTTGAATTTGATTTTGGAAATAGCCAAAAATCATTCAGAACTAACTCTGGTATTTGAGGAGATGGAGCGACCAGGGTAACACAACGTACTCCAAGGTATGTTTCTTGGGATCTTATTAGGTATTGGTTATTAAGCAGTAAAAATGAGGTTCTGAAGTCAACTGTGTGGCAAATACTGAGTTAGGCCAAGCTTGTCTGACTAATTTCTTTACTGCAGGACTTTTCAGGGCCTTTGCTATGCAAATGTGCATTGTGTTATCTCCAAGAAGAACATATGATAGTCTGCATTTCCTAAGCAAATTTGACCAGGGAACCTTTTTTTAAGGCCGTATCTCAGGGCTAGTGTTTGTCAAACACCGGGATTGCATTCACCATATGGTAACATCAATTTTTCCATCTGTATCCCTTCTAACCCATGAGAATCCTGACGATATCAAATGTTTAGGGCTGAACACAAATGCCTGGCACATAGATGGTGTTCCAAAAAAATTGTGTTGACTGTATGATTTTGGACAAAACTTAAACGTGGCTACAAAGTACTGGGCAGATTCTCTTGTGGCTTGGAAGCCAGTTTGAAAGCGATTTCCAAAAAGGAGCTCAGAAGTGTTATAAGAAATGATATCACCAGCAGAATCAATGCATGACCTCCACTTGGATTTCTCAGGTCTGGCCCCTTGACCAGAAGTTCAGACTTATGACTGCATGTTTGCATGTTGGGAATGGTGTTGTTGCTCTGGTCCCCAAGGATGCATTTTCTCCATCAATTTCCTTCCTCCCAGAGTCATCTCTGCTTCTTCCTCATCATTTGTTTGCAGTCATTCCATGAGTTCTGAGTTTCAAGATGGGTGGCTCTCAGATTGAAGGGTCCCAAGGTCTGCGGGGATGTACCCACACGTGTCTTGACTCTCTCATTGGTCCAGCAGACATTCACCCCAAAGCTGGTCCTCCTGGATCTCTCGGACATCAGCTGTGTCCAGGATGTGGCCAAAGAGGTCCTGGATTGCTATGGCTGCGTGGACATCCTCATCAACAATGCCAGCATGAAGGTGAAGGGGCCTGCCCATAAGATTTCTCTGGAACTCGACAAAAAGATCATGGATGCCAATTACTTTGGACCCATCACACTGACCAAAGGTCTCGTGAGTTTGACCTTCCCACTGGCTGCTAGAGGGGGGCTTTGTTATATTTCCAGACAGTCACCCAACTTTGGACGGAGCCTCCAGCCCCTCTTTCAGAAAAATCCCTGCTTATTTGGTGAAAGTTTTCAGCATCTGACTGTAAATGTTGATGAAAGAAAAGGGATTGTGAAAGTCTCTGACTGGTATATTCCAACCTTCCTCTCCATTAAGCCCCCTCCCCAAGCCCTGCCCTTTTCTCCTCCTTTCTTACTCATATCCATGGCTCCCCTCCAATCCCATCCCACATCTCTGGACCATTGTCTTCATCCCCTGCAGATCTTTTTTTTTTTTTTGCGGTATGCGGGCCTCTCACTGTTGTGGCCTCTCCCGTTGCGGAGCACAGGCTCCGGACGCGCAGGCTCAGCGGCCATGGCTCACGGGCCCAGCCGCTCCGCGGCATGTGGGATCTTCCCGGACCGGGGCACGAACCCGTGTCCGCTGCATCGGCAGGCGAACTCCCAACCACTGCACCACCAGGGAAGCCCCCCTGCAGATCTTTTACTATATCGACCTTGTGGTTGATCTGCTCCTAATCATGACAGTTGGTCCAAGGTTGAAAAGGAGTTTATCTGCAAGAGACCCAGAATACTGTCAATCCCTTTGCAGAAACAGGAAGGCAGGAGGATGTCTCCCTTTTAAAGGTAAAATGGTGGTTCCTGTGTGGAGATTTCTAAGGGTCAAGTTCAAATGCAGATCTGAAGCTGGGGTTAGGGGTGTTGCTAGAGATGACATGGAATAGAAGCAAGAGTTGAAGTCCTCCTCCCATCCCAAATAAAGTTTATCAAAGCAGAAGCACAAAAGGGAGAACATAAGCATGGAGAACGTCTACATGTAGGGAGTAGTGTGTTTGGCAAAGGCTGAGAAAGCATGATCTTAGAGCTGCCTTCTCTACGGCCAGAGTCTCCATGATGATGGGGTTCTGAGAGCTGTGACAGCTGAAGGGAAAGAAGTACTGGGAGCAGAAAGATGACTCCCCAGAGCTTCTAAGATGATGCCCCAGAGGTTACAGTTTCCTCCAGCCCAGTCGCTGTGGACACACCAAGCAGGCCAGCCAAGGTGTGTCCTTCACTCAACCTCTGAGAGCTCAGGGTCCCTGGCACCACGGCGAGGAATGCAAACTTAAGTCTTCTGATATTTTCTGCCATCTCCCTATTCAATCTATGCTATTATTACTCCATATCTTTTTCTAAATTTCCTCATTTGTAAGTTAATTCAATTCAGGAGAAAATCTTTACCATAAATTAAAAACCCCTTTCCCTCTCCATCAATACAAGAAAACCTGAAATCAGAACAATGCAGTAAGTTCTCCCAAGACAAAGGGCTGAGGTCTTTCCTCTCTTTTTTAAAAAAAGATTAGCACATGCAAGAGTAGTATTAAAGACCCACTGGAACCAACTTTCCTACTGGAAGCGATAGGACAGTTGAAAAGGGATTACCTTTCTCACTATTGAAATCAGTGTCACTCCATGCACATGGATGGGTCATTTCAAATCACCCAGGGACTCCCCTGGGGGTCCAGTGGTTAGGACTCTGCACTTCCACTGCAGGGGGCCTGGGTTCGATCTCTGGTCAGGGAACTAAGATCCTGCATGCCACATGCAGCGAGGCCAAAAAAATTAAATAATAAAATAAAATAAAATAAAATAACCCAGCAATTCCCCAGTCGAGCCCAGCCCACTCTTAGGAAACACTGGATGAGTGGTAACCAGGGTCCGTTCCATCGGTGTCCCACTGTAATCTAACTGTCAGGGAGGTAGAGGAGCCCCCCGTGATGAGGGGAAGGGCTCTGCCTGATGCTGCCTGACTCAGTCTCAGATTTGTAACCGTGATTCTTTGTCCTGTGCTTTCCAGCGCTGCTCCCCAACATGATTTCCCGGAGGACCGGACAAATCGTGTTAGTGAATAACATTCAAGGGAAGCTTGGAATCCCATTCCGTACAGCCTGTAAGTTGCTAAGACAAACATGTTTCGTCCTATGTTATGTGTCTTTTTTTTTTTTTTTTTTTTGCGGTACGCAGGCCTCTCACTGTTGCGGCCTCTCCTGTTGCGGAGCACAGGCGCTGGACGCGCAGACTCAGCGGCCATGGCTCACGGGCCCAGCCGCTCTGTGGCATGTGGGATCTTCCCGGACCAGGGCACGAACCTGTGTCCCCTGCATCGGCAGGCGGACTCTCAACCACTGGGCCACCAGGGAAGCCCTGTTATGTGTCTTATAAGACAAGAGATGTGTGTCTAGGACTAGGCGTGGGGTTACGTTGGGGAAGAGGGTCCAGAGATGAAAGCATCTGTTGGCTTTTCTTTCATCCCTTCAGCTCCTATTTTTGACCATCTACAGCACACAGGTGGTGACTATGGGAGATAAAGATAAGCCCTCCCCTCAGCCCCCAGAAGCTCACGTCTCACAGGCGGTCAGGACACGTCCTGGCTGGACACGATCAATGCCAGATCAAGGTCACGCTCCTGACATGGGTGCACAGCCCCAGCTCAGATGCCCCCTTCTCTGTAAAGATGCCCCTGGAGAGACAGGAACGATTACAACTGGGAAAGAAAGGAGGGGTGCACATCCCTAAAGGGGAGAGGGATGGAGAGGTTCTGAGGAAGGAGGAAGGAGAAAAGGAAAGGGACACAATTCCAGGGGAGGCGCGAGAGAGAATTCCAAAGGTGAGACTCCTCTAAAAAGTCCAAGGAGGAGAGGGACTCCTCGGTGTGTGTTCCTGGGGCCCAACTGGGAAAATTCTGGAGACATTCCCACCTCCCGTGAGGTAGGATGTGGGAGGGTGGGGGAACGTGTCTCATACGTTTCCTTGTGGCCCAAAGTACCATGCACGAAGCCGGAGCTGGGTAAGTAAGTGTCTGGGGGTAGAAAGGTGAGAGGGAGAGAGGAGTGAAGAAAGGGTGGGTGGGGTGGCCTGATGTAGTCTTCTCGGGCCACCACAACAAAACAGCCCAGGGACTTCCCTGGCGACACCTTGGTTAAGACTCCCTGCTCCCAATGCAGGGGGCCTGGGTTCAATCCCTGGTCAGGGAACTAGATCCCACATGCATGACACAACTAAGGGTTCACAGGCCACAACCAAGGAGTCGGCAAGCCGCAACTAAGGAGCCCACCTGCCACAACTAAGACCTGGTGCAACCAAATAAATAAATAAATATTAAAAGAAAAAAAAAAAGACCAGGTGGCTTAAACGACAGAAATGCGTTTTCTCACAGCTCTGCAGGCTGGAAGTCCAAGATCAAAGTGTGGGCAGACTTGATGTTTCCCGAGGCCTCTCTCCATGGCTTGCTGATGGCCTGCTCCCCGGGTCCTCTCATGGTCTTTGTGTGTGGGCACCCCTGCCGTCTCCTGCTCTTCTTATAAGGACACCAGTCCGACTGGATTAGGGCACCACCCTAACAGCCTCATTTTAACTTAATTACCTTCTAAAGGCCCTTATCTCAAAGTACAGCCACAATGTGAGATGCTGGGGTTAGGACTTCAACGTATGAATTTGGGGGTGGGATACAATTCAGCCCATCACATTCCCCTGATAGTGTTTTACTTTCCTTTTCTCGTTTGCATTAGTTAGGCTAAGCTGACGGTGCTGTAAAGACCTTTACTCCTCCTCCGTATAACTGTCTAAATGGGATGGCCCAGCTCAGCGGGCATCACTGTTCCTCACGCGGTCACTCGGGGGCGCAGAGTCGTGCCAAGTCACAGCTTTGCCATCATTTTCCACGTGGTCAAAGCTAGTTCCCACCCCACGTGGGTTCCTGCTGGCAAGAAGAGGGCGTCGTGCCCATACAGCGCTGCTCACATCCTGTTGTAGAGAAGCCAGTCACATGCTTACCCCCTCACTGCAAGGGATGCTGGGAATTGTAGTCCGCCTGTGGGCCCAGGATGGGGCGAATAGAGCTGGGTCCACACAGGGCAGTCTTTGCCACGTACCTCATTCCGTCTCTGCTCCAGCCCATCTAGAACCTCACCACTATTCCTCCTACTCACAAACATACATGTCATTTTCAGTAGGTGGATTACTTTCCACTTGCTCGCTGCCTTCATTCATTCAACAAACAGTAATCGAATGCCTAGAACCAGGTGCTGGGGACACAGCAGTGACATGATACAATGTGGTGTGGGCAACACAAGTGGCCCTTTGGCCTCCAACTAACAGGGAACCCAATGCACTGCTTTCCTTGGAACATTTCTTTTTTTTGATTTATTTTTGGTTGCGTTGGGTCTTCATTGCTGCCCATGGGCTTTCTCTAGTTGTGGAGAGCGGGGGCTACTCCTGGTTGTGATGCATGGGCTTCTCATTGCGTGGGCTTCAGTAGTTGTGGCTCCTGGGCCCTAGAGCACAGCCTCAGTAGTTGTGGCGCACGGGCTTAGTTGTTCCGAGGCACGTGGGATCTTCCCGGACCAGGGCTCGAACCCGTGTCCCCTGAATTGGCAGGCGGATTCTTAACCACTGCGCCACCAGGGAAGTCCTAGCTCCTGCATTCTTAACCCTGATGGCCTCAGGACCCTGGAGAAATCACTCTCTCAGGGAATCAGCCTTCCCGGCTGAAATGTTTTATATACATTTTCTCACTTGGATAGGGTGATATTATCCCCACTTTATTTATTTATTTAGCCCATTTTATCGATTTTTAATTTTACTGAAGTATAGTTGATTTACAACGTTGTGTTTAGTTTCTGCTGTACCGAAAAGTGACTCAGTTACACATATACATCCTCTTTTTCATATTCTTTTCCATTATGGTTTATCACAGGATATTGAATATAGTTCCCTGTGTATTATGCCCATTTTAAAGATAAGAAAACTGAGCCTCTTTAGGTAAAAATGAGTCACTTGCCCAAAGTCACACAGCGGGCAAGTGGCTAAGTTGGATTCCGTCTCATCTCTGCATCTGTCCACTGCTTCACAAGCGCTCTCTGTTCTCATCTATGAAGTGAGGGGCAGGTGACTTGAGGCCTCTCCCAACGGAGCTTGCAGGGATGTGTGTCCCCAAGGCCCCTGCTGGGAAGCACAGCGGGACCCACGCCCACCCCCGGATGGTTTCTCTTCCAGACGCCGCCGCCAAGCACGCAGCGCTCGGCTTCTTCGACTGCCTGCGGGCCGAGGTGGAGGAATACGACGTCATCGTCAGCACCGTGAGCCCCTCTTTCATCCGCTCCTACCGCGTTCATCCAGGCCAAGGAAACTGGGAGGACTCCATCTGGAAATGTGAGCTTTCAGAGCGAAGCCAGAGGGACAGGGGCCGCAGAGGGCTCTGGAGGAGGGGGGGGTGCAGGGGGGTGTTCCTGAAGCATGAGACTGGGGACGGTGAGGCCCCTGCACCCAGCTAACAGTGGGGAGGGACCCCAAAACTTAGGTCCTGAGGCACCAGGTAGATGGAATCCTAACCTGCAATCAGCAGACCGAAGCCAGGTTGGGCTCCGTCAGTCACAGGCTCTGTGACCTTGGCCACTGGGACTGCCCGCCTCTGGGCCTCAGTTTCCCATGTGGAATAGCCAGGATTTGGTCTTCGAGAACTTCCTGTTCCCCTTGCTCTAGAAGGCAGCACAGAGAAACTCAGAGTCTGGCCCTAACTGCCTGCATGTGAAGTTCGCCTCAGTCACATATTAAGCAACTCCCTTCATCTCTCTGCCTCTGTTTCCCCTTTGGAAAATGAGGGCTAATGGTAATACCTAACTTGTAGACTCATAAGGAAGACTGAAAGTTCCAGTTCATAGAGGGGTTGGAACAGCAACCAGCACATCCTGAGTGGTCTGTAAATGCACCTATGATCAGTATTCTAGAATGCTCTACACAGAGCAGCTACCCCCTGCCCGAGGCTCTATCTACATTAGGGAATCAAGATGAATCAAGACGTGGGCAAGGGCTTCCCTGGTGGCGCAGTGGGTGAGAGTCCGCCTGCCGATGCAGGGGACACGGGTTCGTGCCCCGGTCCGGGAAGATCCCACATGCCGCGGAGCGGCTGGGCCCGTGAGCCATGGCCGCTAAGCCTGCGCGTCCGGAGCCTGTGCTCCGCAACGGGAGAGGCCACAACAGTGAGAGGGCCGTGTACCGCAAAAAAAAAAAAAAAAAAAAAAAGACGTGGGCAAGAGGTTCCAGGAGGCTCTGGACAAACACAGCTTCGCAACAACTGTAAACAACAGCCCCTTCATACATCCGGCAGCTTCCTATCTTCTAAGCTCTTTCTCATCCCCTCCGACGGCTCATAACCATCCTGGGATGTTAACGGGGCAGGAGACTGCGCCTACGTTACAGATGTGGAAGCTGAGGCGCAGCGGGTAAAGTGCATCCCCAGGTCGCACGGCTAGCAGACGGCAGAGTTGGTCCCGAGACTGGGACTCCAGAAGCGCACACCCGTCCCCATCCCGGGCGGGGGGGGGGGCGGGGGGGGCTCTGACCACACCCCTCCCCCCGAGGCTATAAGCCCTGCCCCTCCTGGGGGCTTTTCAGTCTTTTTCAGGAGACTGACCTACGGTGTGCACCCCGTGGACGTGGCGGAGGAGGTGATGCGCACGGTGAGACGCAAGAAGCAAGAGGTCTTCCTGGCCAACCCCATCCCCAAGGCCGCCGTGTACCTCCGCACCTTCTTCCCTGAGGTTTTTTTTGCCGTGGTGGCCTGTGGGGTAAAGGAGAAACTCAACGTCCCAGAGGAGGGTTAACTGCAGGGGGCCAAAAGGGTCACCCCGCGGGGAATAAAGGCTTCAGGGGCAGTTGCGGGATCCTCCATTCTCTCAGCACTTGGGGCCCCAAACAATTCCCCAGCCTGCCCACCACCTGTGGGAGACGTGCAGCATCCCAGTGAGGATGGCCCGGCGTTCAGCCCAGTCGCCCTGGGCCCCTGGGTGTCTCCCACGTGACTTTCCCAGGACACACTTCCAGAAGCTTCTCGACCCTATAGAGTGACAGCCCGGCAGAAAAACAGGAACCATAACGGGTCTAACTCCCAAATACTCGCACTCCCACTGTGGCCATCAGCCTGCCGAGGACCTCAGAAAACCACGTCCATTTTACACAAGGGTGACCTGCCCACTCTGCCCCCAGCCACAAAAGCTGAACTTGGCAACTCCTTAGGGCAGCGCTGTGAAACTGAACTTTCTGAAATGAAGGAAATAGTCTATCATCTGCAGTGTCCAGTATGGCAACCAACTAGCCACGTATGGCTGTTGAATACCTATAATGTGGCCTGTGCAACAGAAGTTTCAATTTTATTTAATTTGAATTAATTTCACTTTAAATAGCTGCATGGGGCCAGCGGTTCCCAGGCTGGCAACACAGAAGAGCTGTAATCCTCGGTCCTGGCAGCCTATCAGAATCAGCCCTTTCCCTGGATTTAATTGGTCCAAAGAGGAGCCCAGGCACAGCTGCTTAAGGTGCAACACATCTTGAGAACTTCTGCCCCGGGGCATCCGGCTCATTCAAGGCTCTTCTTACATTCTCAAAGCAAAATTTATTCAAACCTGCCATCCTTGTTGTTGGTGGGTGTTTCTCTTAGTGTTTCTTAAACAAAACAGTTAATGATTCGTGAAATCTTGGAAAGTGTAGGGTACATTGTTTGCACTAATAATTGTACCTGCTGATTCAAACTTTTCTAATATTTACAGATGAAAGAGGGCTCAAATTTCCTCCCTGAACCCAAGCCATTTACGAAATTAACACACACGGTACATGTCTGCATATATATATGTATATCCCTGAATTTAAAAAGCAAAATGTCCAGGATCACGTGATCACCAGGGAACCCAGGCTACCTCAGGATAAGGCTGCCGGTCGGGATGCGTCACCAGCATTTAGGAGGGACAGCTGAGGCAGGGCAGGCCTAGGGTCAGCAAGATGACCTTCTATGTTATTACTGCTGTCGGGTGTTGGGATGCTAGAGGTGCTTAGGCCAGAATGATGGAGGGTTGGTAGGGGCTGGGAGGTGGGGGACGGACAACGGCATTGGGAAAACGACTGAAATGTGATAGGTGGCCAGAGACAGAGACGGCAGCTTTGGGGCAAGAAGGGCCGCGGGTAGCCAGTCCTGGGGTCGCACCAGGGCTGGGCTCCAGGTCTAGCTTCGCCACGCCCCAGCCCCAGGGCCTGGGGTCCTGACCTGCTCTCTTTGGGGCTCTGCCTCCTCTCAGGTTGGAGCGGGGCTGAGGGGACCATCCTTTGGTGGTGGGAGGAGGGGTGGATGGGCAGAGAGGGGCCGCCTCTGGGAAGCATCCACAGGGGCACCAAGCCAAACGCTGGGAAAGCAAAGACTGGAAGACTCCACGGTGGGGGAAGACCTCAGACTCCTGGGATTTCCCAAAAAAAGCCACGTTGAATGATGGCTCAGGAAGAAGGACCTTCGTGTCAGTGGGTCTGCTCCGCTGTCCCTGCAGCCAAACAGGGTCAGAGACCTGCAGGTGGACGCAGCCACAGCAGGACTGAGTGGCTGGCCCCCCAAGCTCCCTTAAGTTGAATTTCCTGTCCGTGGACTTTGGTCTCCCTTTGGATACCCCCTATTGCCTTTAGGATGTCCCTGTGTCCACATAGGCCCGCTTCCCTCTCAGGATGGGGCATCTCACCAGCCTAGCAAATGAGAAAACCTACAACCCTTAGACTGAAACATATGGAAAATTTTATTTAAGTTGCGGGGGGGTGGGGGGGGAAAGCATCATGCAATAAGAGGAATGGCCACCAGGTGTCACTGTGGCTCCAAACCTATTTTATAGCTTCCTCCTCGGAACAGAAATCCAGCACAGCACAGCAGTAACAAGCCCACAGAATTGCATGCAATTCATCATCTTCAACAAGCATTCCCCTCCAAGATCCCATCTGGTCTTCACATCAACCCTGAGTCACTGGAACAGCCGACAAATCCATTTCACGATGAGAAAAATGAGGGTGGTCATGCTCTGTGGGATACTCTTGGCAGAACGAGGGCAGCCTGAAGGCGGTTGGTTAGCCCCTTGGGACACAGAAGGACTGGACCTCAGAGGCCAGTGACCGTCCCAGACCACAGAGTGAACCAAACACTGATTCACCCAAGTAACTAGAAAGTCCTGTTTCAGGTATAGTTAGATCTAGGCGTCCAAAGGATGCCATCAGGATTCAGGGGTTTTGTTTGTTTTGTTTGTTCTTTGTTTTGTTTTGCCATTTCTCAACAACATATTCTACTGGGTGGGCTTCATTCTCAACAGGCTCTCCCCATCCTCACGGCAAGATGGACACCAATACCTCCAGGCTCACATCCTATAGACTGAGAAGCCAGATAGAAAAAGATTCCTCTTTCCGCCTAGTTCCAACACCCACCTCGTCATGTAGCCATCTTGAAACCACCACGTGTGTCTGATTGCTCAAGCCTGGGCCACGTGCCCATTCCAGGGCTGGAGAGGTGGGGCAGCTCTGTCTGATGGACAGAGTGGGGAGGGAGTGATTTCCCAAGAGAAAATCAAGATGCTCTTACAACGGGCTTCCCCGGTGGCACAGTGGTTGAGAATCCGCCTGCCAATGCAGGGGACACGGGTTCAATCCCTAGTCTGGGAAGATCCCACATGCCGCGGAGCAACTAAGCTCGTGTGCCACAACTACTGAGCCTGTGCTCTAGAGCCCGTGAGCCACAACTACTGAGCCCGCGTGCCGCAACTACTAAAGCCTGTGTGCCTAGAGCCCGTGCTCCACAATGAGAGAAGCCACTGCAATGAGAAGCCCGCACACCACAACGAAGAGTAGCCTCCACTCGCCGCAACTAGAGAAAAGCTCGCGTGCAGCAATGAAGACCCAACACAGCCAAAAATAAATAAATAATTTAAAAAAAAATTTAAAAAAAGATGCTCTTACAAGAAGAAAGGGAGAACACACTTACGGGCAAAACAAGCCTTTCTTTGTAAACACTTATCTCTGGAGAAGACAAGGGAACTTCTGAGCATTTACCACCTACCTGCTACCTTACGAGGAACTTTAACACGTCACCTTACGCAATGCTACCAGCAAGCCTCCAAGACCGATATTAATGGTTCCATTTCTACTGGTGAAGAAAACAGGCTCAGAAAGCTGGGTAGGTAATTAAGCCCAAATCACAGAGCTGGTCAATGGCAGAGCTGGGACGTGGGTGGAGATGGCTGGAGCCCTTGCAGCTGAAGATGACCAATAACCTATCAGTCCCTTTCGTCTTAGAACTGGGTGAGGTTTCCAAATGTAGGGTCAGATCACCCCCACCTTCCTGGTGTACCCTGGTCAACAGTGGTATTGGGGGAACTCTGGGTTGCAAAGTCAGTCAAGGAGTTTCCATTACAAAGGCTGAGGTACAGTGGGGAAGTTTGGTCTGGATTTGGTGGTGCTCTGTTGCCCAAAAGGGAAATGTCCAAGTATATAAACAGTAGAGGAATCTGGAGGATTTAGCAGATGCTTTTGGTGCCCTGTGACCCATCTCCCCACCCCCGTCCCCAGTGTCAGCGGTAGCTATGACGGAAGGCTCCCACACCTGCCAACAGCAATCCAGCTCACCTCTCCACTTCTCTGCCCTGGGGGGCTTTCTCTAAAGCCTGAGGGTCCCTTCAACCCTTGTAGGTGCAGCCTTGAATTGCACAAGAGTTAATGTCCCTGGGGGGGCATTGTTCACCCAGCAGGGGACAGGAGTTGGTGGGCAACCACCCAACCTCTCACACTTCGGAGGACAAATCGGAAGCACCTTAGAAGAAGTGTTTTGCACACACAGCAGGTGCCATCGAAACGTTCGTTAGCTGCAACTATTACATGTTATCTTTTGCAGTAAGAGATGTAATCAAGTCACGGGAGCTTGGTTAACTCACCATCCCTGTGTCTGTTCACGACAGGTGGTGTCCTGCTGACGGGATCTGGAAAGCAGGATGGGGCTAGCATATACCTGTTTGTTCCCAGAACTGTAATTCTGTAACTTGTGTGGATTACGATCTCCTCTCCTCTAGATGTTCGATCTCCTCTGGCCCTTGGAGCTTCTGACACGGCCAGTATGACTTCCCAGCCCAAGATTCTGGACTTGAAAACCCCTCCTTCCGCTAGTGGAAGAGAGTGGAGTGGAGGATAAAGCAAAGTAGTCCCAGACCTGGAGGACACGCTGGGAGTCAGGAGGGAGTTATCACCACCAGACCAGGGTCCAGACCTGAGGAGCAGGGAAAGGTCCAGGCAGGGTACCTGGGCTTCCAGAGGAGGATGGGAGACCATTTCTGCCACGCTGAGCTAACTCAATCGCTGGCCATGCTTGTATCTGACTCAATGGCTTTCAACCTGCCTCAAACTCCAATTTACACATGTCCAAGAGCAGCTCTGTAGTTTGAGAAAAGCATCTAAGTATTTCTGCCATGCTGCCTCCTGAAACATCCCTTGACCAGATGGCCACAGCGTACACTCAGATGCACGGTCAAGGTTGGAACCATGCCCCCAATCTGGGCAGAAATCTAACCCAATCTTTTCCCATGCTGTGTTCTCCCAGCCTTCCCTACCAGGTCCCTGTAGACGGGGAAGCAACCTCAGGGAAAGCGTTACCAAGGAACTTCAGGCATCCTTGTTGAAGACGTGGGATGGCAGATATAACTACCAGCGTCTATGTGTAATTGCCTCTTTCTACTCCAAATTCATAGCCTAGGGCAAATGCTCCAATCTGTGGTGTATTACAGAGAAAGCTGCTAACAGTTGGGACCTGCTCATGATATCCAAGGGTATTCGAAAGGGAGAAGCCTGGGGATGCACATCGGAGTCACAACCCAATGCCTTAGGGGACAAAGAAAGTGAGGCTGGGCTTAGGAAGAGCATGGGAGTGAAAGATGACAAATGAGTGTCAACAGAGGAAAAAGAACCAGATACAGCAGGAGGACTCCTAGACTCCCATCCCCCAAGAGGGCACGGACAGCTACGTCTTCCCCAGCATGAGTTAAGACTTGAAGAAAACACGGACTTCTTTTGAAATGCAAGCACGTGGGTCTACTGATACACACATTGCCCTCTGGGGTCAGGTGGCAGGTCCCCCTGCTTTCTCCTTCTGTCATCTCGGTTCCTTCTATCTTGGAACTGTTGCTCAAAATTACGTAGCCTTTTTCATGGGGAATAAAAAAGAACCTCATTCTTCCTCAAGAAAAGAACAGTAGCAGAGACACACCAATGAGTCATGCCGTGTATACGAGGAAAAACTTAATTTTTGGAGTCGGGTGTCTTAAACAAATGGTTCCTATCAGAAAGGAAGTATTTCTAGAAAATGGACTGTTGAACTACAGACTCACCAGTAACCTCACCTGTCACGCCCCAGGACTGGGATCAGCCTTAGCAGCTGTTTGGTAAGAAGTGAGGGGATATTTGTTAGAAGAGCTACTGAAAAGTGTGCAAAGCTCTAGGCAACAGGGGACAGTCAACCTGAGACAGGCTGGGACCCGGGACCCTCTACTGCAGGGCTTGCACCTGGACAAACGTCTCCTCTAGCAACAGAATACAAAGAAACTATAAGAGACTAAAAATACCTGCACGCAGGCGCAGTTGGGGCAAATTATGAACAAAAGATACAAAAAGGCCAAAACGCGACTGCCACTTCTGAGGGGCGGGGAGGAAAAGCAGGGTCCTGCACATGACCCCTGCACACGGCATCACCAAGCGGGTGGGCAGACCACCCGAGCCGTCGCTCCGGCCTGACCCACTGATCCGCCCCCAGCCTCCCCCATTTAAGGGAGCAGCCCACCCTCCTCGGAGAGTGAGCAAGGGCACCTGTTGCTTGTTTTCGCTCCCTCCTGCTGCTGCACGAGCCCCAATAAAGCCTTGCCTGAACTCCTCCTCTGGCCTCTCATCAACTTCTATTGATGAAGGAGTCCAAGGACCCTAGTCGGTAACAAAGGGATTGTCCGTTGAGACGGGCTCAGACTCTCTAGTCCTTGAAAGTACATGCCCTCCAGAGAGAGACCTGGGGAGACTTCTACTTCCTTAGAGAACAGCAAATCATTTTAATTAAAAGTACTTAAAATTCTCAGAGACAACTCAATCGATGGCTTTCTGATATCAACAGCAACGAGGTTAGATAACAAACAAGGACCTACTGTATACACCGGGAACTATACTCAGTATTTTGTAGTAACCTATAAGGGGAAAGAATCTAAAAAAGAATATACCTATCTATCTATCCATCTATCTATCATCTATCTATCTGTATAACTGAATCATTGTGCTGTACACCTGAAACTAACATGACATTGTAAATCAACTATACTTCAATGTTAAAAAATGGTTAAATGGTAAAAAAAAAAAAAAAGCAATGAGCTAAGTTTATGCAGCAGAACCAAAACAAGATCATTTGTCCAACTTGAATAATTCAGACAGTCATTTGTATGTTTCACAGATGAGCTTTTATTAAAATTGTACATAGATCTCATAATTTTTTTTTAAAAAAGAACTTCCTTTTTTCCCAGTATCAAAATAGTTATCTTTTTTAAATACCTTGAAAAACTTTTAATACAATTATTTTGTTATATATTAAATACTTTCCTAAAATCGGAATCATTTCTCTCCCACCTCATTATCCTAGAATCCTGCTTTAGTGTCACTATCCCTTTTTTTTTTTTGGCATCCTTAATACTTTATCCCCCAGAAGCGTCAAGAGGAAAAGAAGATGTTCCTGTTAAGTCCGCTATTTCCCCCCAAAAAAAAGTTTAAATAGGAGAAACCAATAACAATATTTGATTTGATACTGAAGATTCTTATTAACGAGGCTTCCTCACAGAGTTATGCTCTATGTTTTGCCCACATCCGATCACTCCTTAGTAAAAGTACTCAGGCCCTGAAATTTAAACGAAACAGCAGTTCCTGCCTCGAAATGGTTATGCTGACCCACTAAAGCCCTCTTGTGGTCTGGTGGCATAAAGGCAGCCAACAAGGTACTTTTGGAATTAGGTGTTGGAAATCTAGATGCGGAGACCAAAACATTTTTATTTTCAGGGGTCACAAGACAACTGTCTTCCCCAAATCCCACTCTCAACACAGGCTGCCTACAGGTGCAGCTCAGTGCAGGGTCAACGAGGATGCCAGCTCCACACGTCACTGGAACACACACCGTCAGAAGCTGGACTCGGGCAACGTTTTCTTCCGACCTAAGGAGAGCGTGTGGTACTTCACCTTTGGCAAGGTGCCGAAAGAAGTCTGCTCCCCGGGGACACTCCTCTGTGACGTGCCAAGGGCAGTGGCCCTCGGGAGCCTGCCGGCCTTGCGAGGGAGGCGCAGAGAGCTGGGCGCTGACCGGACGTCCCTCTCCAGGGGGCTGGCGGGGCCCCTGGCCAGGCTCTCTCGAATCCTGAGGGATGGAGACGAGCCCCGGGCCCGCTCATTCACAGCTGGGCTCTGCCTGCCACTCACCACCTCTGCCCTGTCACTCTTCCTGCTCTCCCTCTTCCAAAACACAGACCTCAGAAAGGGGAGGGTTCCCTGTGGGAATCTGTCTGTCACGGGGTCCCTTCTCTCCACGTTAGCCCTCATCTTGCCAAAGGTATTTGGGCCACTGTCTGCACTGTTTCTAGATAACGTCGCAGCGCTGGGAGCCTTCTTGGGGGAGGGTGTTTGGCCACCGCTCCCCGCCAGGCCACTTCCCTTACAGCTTGTGGTCCTTTGGCCCTCCGGCCGGGCTCGTTTCCCGCCGTCCGTTGAGGACATCACTGTGAGGGGCAGGTCACACTGTCTGGGCAGCCTGATATCCTGACTTGCGTTTTCCTTGAGGTTCCTTGCTGCATTCGGGCCATCTGAGTTGCCAGGGACTGTGAAGCGGCCGGGGTGGCCCGAGGGGCAGGGCGCTTCGGCCAGCACTCTGTCGCCGGCTCGCCCACTATCTTCACCCTTAGCAGAGAGGGTGGCGTCTGACTTCTCATCCCCACCAGCAGTGCCCGTCAGCAGCGGCACGATGGACTGGCTCGTGGACCGAGGTCTCCGTCTGGACTCCAAGTACTCTACCAGCTCGACGGATGCACCCAGGGGTTTCTCCCTGGAGCCAAAAGACCACCGGAGGGGCATGGTCTTGAAGGTCCCCTGCTTGGCTCGGGAAGGGGTGGGCACCTTCATGCTGATGCTGCGGCCTTGGACACCCCGTGCCAAAGGCCTGGACTCCAAGCCTCCTGAAAGAGACACCAAGAGCATCAGTGCCCTAGCATCCCTCCGGCCGCAGTTAAGAGTAGCTGCAAGGCCAGCCTGTCTAACAAGCACTGACCATGCGCCTCTGAGGGATCAGGCACTGTCCTGGGTGCTGGAGGCACAGCAGCGAACAACACATCATGGTTCCTGCCCTCGGGAGCATCCCTGTTCGTACCCACTGTTCCACGGAACCCATTTATATATGTGAAGCCACAGGGCAAGCCAGCGCCAACGCAGGTAGCTGCATGCCAGGCAGTGCAGACTCCCGAGAACACTCCGTCTCTGAGGCAGCTAGCCTAAGATTTAACATCATTTTCATTCATCTTTATATAGGGCCGTGAAACAGAACGCTCAGCAAAAGTCCCTGCCTTTTCAGGTCAAATTAGGTGCTTGTACGTATCCAGTGCACAAGTCTCAGATACTCTACCTTGGGCTAAAAATAAGAAAAGAAGAGAAAAAGAAAAGTAAGAGGGCTAAAAAGTAAAAGGGCTAAAAATAAGAAAAGAAGAGAAAAAGAAAAGTATTGTGTGTTTAATTCTCTCAGAACTGCCAGCTATACCTCCATTGTGTGTTTTGCAACATCTGTATATAGTTAGAAAGATGTTTTTGATATATATTGCTAAGGGCGAAATAGAGTCTAGAAAAACACAGAGTAATCCAACTTGCAAAACTATATACACACGTATATGTGTAGATGTGTGTGTATATGCATGACGCGTGCATGTGTAAACATACAAAGAAGTATGGAGAAATAAATACTCCATACTTAAATAAATAAGATGAGAAGGTGTAGAGGGAACCATGGGGGTGCTGTGTATTTCTGATTTTCTTCTCAATTCTTTCCTCAATCTCAACATTTCTAAAGGGAACAGACATATACCCAGGTTGTGTATTTTTTTTTAAGACACAGTCAATCAGTTACCCAAAAAAATTCTATTTACAATAGCATCAAAAAGAATAAAATACTTAGGCATTAACTTAACCAAGGAGGTGACTTGTACACTGAAAACTAGAAAACATTGCCAAAAGAAGCGAAAGATGACGTAAATAAATGGAAGCACATCCTGTGTTTGTGGATCGGAAGATTTAATATTGTTAAAATGCCAATATTACCCAAAGCGATCTATGGATTCGATGCAATCCCTATGAAAATCGCCGTGAGGTTTTGAACAGAAATAGAAAAACCCATCCTAAAATTCATATGGAATCTCAAGGGACCCCAAATAGTCAGTCACCAAAAAGACACATACTATATGATTCCACTCCATGAAGTATTCTGAGCAGCTAAAATCAGAGAGACAGAAAGTATAAAGGTGGTTGGGGAAGGAGGGAATAGGGAGTTGGTGTTGAACAGGTATAGAGTTCCAGATTTACAGATGAAAAGAGTTACAGGGGTGGTGGTGGTTATAGGCCACACGACAATGTGAATGTACTTCATACAACTGAACTGTACACTTAAAGATGGTTAAGATGGCAAACAAAGTCTGGTACGTGTTTTTGGTTGGTTTTTTTTTCTCCCCTGGCTTGTGGGATCTTAGTTCCCCGACCAGGGATTGAACCCGGGAACCTCGGCAATGAAAGAGCAGAGTGCTAACCTCTGGACAGGCAGGGAATTCTCTGTTATGTGTATTTTAACACAATTAAAAAGAAAAAAAAAAGTTAAAAAGTCATTGGCCATTGTACCATTAAGACACTTGATTTATGAGATGCCTGCCACCACTGAGAAAGAAATCTTCAGCTGAAGTCCACGTGGCACAAGGACAGTCAGCCTGGGTCAAGGGCACCAGCCTCTCCACTCTCATCACGGAGCACGTGTCAGCTTCCAAAATGAGCCAGGACCACAGCCACCAAAGCCAACCTCTGAGCTGTATGGAGAGGGACCAGGGTCCTTGGAGGCACAGGCGGGGGGCTCAGGAGGTCAAAGGAGCAGGTACAAGGGGTCCCCAAGGCGCCGGCAGGGAAAGCGCACAGACGTCAGCCAGTAGAGGTGCCAAGAAGGCGAGGGCGTGGAAGGCCCATCAGCTCCACAAGGCATCTGATAGCATCTCTGAGGTTCCAAGGATCTTGCCTTTCAGGTTTTTCACAGATAATCTTCGGTATTTTTCTTTTTCTTTAAAGTACTTCTTCAGATTAGCCATCCACAGACACAATCTCACCCCAAACACTCTGTAATTCCAGTCCCAACTGACGTCGTTGCTCCATCATTAAATTCCCACACCTTGGAAGGAAAAGAAAAAAAAAAAAACCGTTCTGGGGGCTGAGACACGTGGGAAGGTTTTGTTCCTGGTCCACAGCCCTGGGAAGGGCAGAAAAAGAGCAGCTTTGTGTTAGGAGTCACAAAGCGGTGACGTTCAGCCTTTCAGAACGGGAGGCCCAGCCTGCAGCCCGGGCAGCTGGCAGATGGCTTGGCCACGGCCTTAACCCGCTCTCCATCCTTCTCCCCGGGCACCCAGCACCAGGCAGCAGCTCATGTCACGCGAAACACAGGTGACCAGCAGCGCCCAGCTCCTCTTGCGCAAGATGCAGCGAGAAAGCACCTTGGCCATCATGATTTTATTTCATCCTGTTTGTTGGATCTGAGAGGGAGCGAGCGCTTTGGCTACGAGGAGAAATGAATGGGAAAGCACCCAAGCAGATGCAGCACTTACTGTTCACCGAGTACCTTGCTTCTGGGGGAGGGGGAGGGTGGGGGATGGTAAGCCCTTCCCCTGGGGAGCCAGACCTCCAGGGATGCTGGGAGCTAGAGGCAGAGGTGGAGTTCAGAGACCCCTGAGCTATGCTTCCTTTCCCACCATGGAATCCGTGGCCTTGCTCACCCCGAGTCTGGCCTGAGAACCGGGAAGGGCCTAGAAGCTGAAGCCACATTGGGGACATGAATGGTTAAGTGCTTCCTGAGGTTGTATAAGCCCCAGGGCATACACAGGAGCTTCCCAGGTCCCCCAGAGCCCTGCTCACACAGACGGCTCCGGGGCAGCCTGGGAGCCAGACCCCACCACACAGGGGCCCTGGAGCCGGTGGACGCTGCGCTGGGAAATGCCACATCTGCTCCTCTGTGACTTTTTCTCCTGGGCTAATGAAATCGGTCACCGACCTGGCCTCACTATGTGTGCTGTGAGCAGGGGGTGGGGGCTCTTCTCACCATCCTCAGCCCACCTGCAACAGGATAAGACTTTTCCTCGTCCCGTCAAGGGTGTCCCCGACTTACGCACTCAATAAATATTTAATGAGAGCCTGCTGGGTGCCAAGGACTGTTTGCAGTGCTGGGGATACAGCTATGGATAAAGTACAACGTGCCTATTCCTTATTGGGCTTGACGAAAAAGCAAAAATACATCCCATGGGATGTAGAGATAAGAGCTAGGATGAGGAAGAAGACAGGGTAAGGGGGAAATAGAGGGTCCTCAGTGAGGAGAGACCTGAGAGAAGGGAGGAAGCTGCGTGGAGAGCTGGGGATAACAGGTTCCAGGCAGAGGGAGCAGCAAGTGCAAAGGCCCTGAGGCACAGGCAAGCTCGGCAGGTCAGGGAAGCAGCAGAGGCCTCCAGGGCTGTAACCAAGGGAGAAAAGGGCCCTAACTAGGGGCCTTCATTTTCTAAGCCCCAACCTGTATTTGCAGACATCTCTGTCTCTGGTTGCACAGTGCAACCTGGGGCAAGCTTGACCCCTAAACTTTTCTCGGGTCCCCCAGAAAGTGAGGAGAAGCTGCACAGAACAGCTGAGCCTTGTCCACTTCTGTGACTGAGCTGGCAGGACAAGGCTGGCGAGGGTAAAGGTTGTCTCAGGAGCCAAGGCCACTGCCCCGTCCATCATTCCAAGAACCACAGCCACTCAGGAGAGGGTGGAAGGAAGCCCCGACAGGCAGAAACAGAAAAATAAAAACACACCTAAGGGGGTCTGGCAGTCAGAGAATACGAATAAACAGAACCAGGGGCTTCCCTGGTGGCGCAGTGGTTGACAATCTGCCTGCTAATGCAGGGGACATGGGTTCGAGCCCTGGTCTGGGAGGATCCCACATGCCGCAGAGCAACTAGGCCCGTGAGCCACAACTACTGAGCCTGCGCGTCTGGAGCCTGTGCTCCGCAACAAGAGAGGCTGCGATAGTGAGAGGCCCATGCACTGCGATGAAGAGTGGCTCCCGCTTGCCACAACTAGAGAAAGCCCTCGCACAGAAACGAAGACCCAACACAGCAAAAATGAATAAATTAACAAATAAATTTAAAAATAAATACTCCTGTTCTCTGTTTAAAAAAAAAAAAAGAAGAATAAACAGAACCATCAGAACAGGCCCTTTTGAGCCGTTAAAGAAAAAGAGACAAAATAAAACTGTCAAGGAGATTCAAGTGCAGAACAACAGGAGACTGAAGAATGTGACTTCCAGGTTTTAAAATTCAGTAAATGAACTGAAGGCAGGCAGGGTCACTGTTAAGACTCAAATTAGTGGCCTGAAGCGATCTTGAAATTTATGACATTTGGTAAATTTCACAAATTTTATAATTGTGAAAGCAATGTTTCATGCCATAGAGCAAAATGACAAAGCGATAGAAAATCACAGGGAAAAGCTAGGAGACTTGGAGGACAGATCTAGGAGACCCAAGAGGCAAATAATAGGAATCTGAAAAGCAGGCAAGACAATAATTAAACAAAAACAGCATTTCCCTAAAGAAAAGTCTGCATCTGTAGAAGGAGAGGCCTCCACAAGTCCCAGGCAGGTTTGAGGAAAAAACACAGACCCAGGGATATTCTGGTAGAATTTCTAAACTCCAAGTTCAAAGACAGAATTTTAAAAGCTTCCAGCCAGAAAGAACAAGTGACTCTCATGTGAAAAAGAAGAACTTCTCACCTGCAACCCTGGGGCCTCGTAGGCCGTGGGAAAACATCCACAGATGCCCGAAAGAAAAGGACTGCAACCCAAGAGCCCTTCACCAGTCAATCTGCCATTCACTCCCCGGGAAAAGAAAATATTTCTGGCTCTGCAGAGGAAGAGCATGTTATGCATACCTGAAAAGAATTCTGACCAAACACTAAAAATCAGCACCGAGACCTGAAGACAGAAGGTGATGAAAAGAAGACAGACAGCGGTGTCCAGTGCAATCGTGTACCATCCATCCTCACAGGGGACAGGTGGTCTTAGGATGTGTTACATGAAGTTAAGTTGGTGTGTTTGGGACAGGAAAGGGACAGCAAGAGTAATTCTGATTACAGTCTGGAACAGAGTTGGAAACCATCTCAGCAAAATCTAAGAACTGGGGACTGACGAGGGGGTGCTGTTGAAACAGACCAGAGACAGCCTGGGAAAGCATCTCAAAGCTCTCATTTGGGGGGAATGACACGGAAGCATTAAAAGGTCTCATCAGGGAAAAGAGAAAAGGCAGTGATGAAACAGAATGACTCGCAGGAAACAGCAGGCTTCTCGTATCCATATGATAACTGGAAAATGCCTTTGATTTTAAATATAGGGAAGCATGAGGTAAGAATTAACAAGATGGGAAAGAAAAGCACTTCCCACTGAACCAGGGGAAAAAAGGGAACACACAGCAACATGATCAAATCAGTAAAAATAAGAAAAAAGAATCGGTGATAGAAATATTTTTTTAATGAAATGAATGTATATGCACTACTATATATCAAATAGATAACCAACAAGGCCCTACTGTATAGCACAGGGAGCTATATCAATATATATATAGGACTTACCTGGTGGCGCAGCGGTTAAGAATCCACCTGCCAATGTAGGGGACACAGGTTCGAGCCCTGGTCCAGGAAGATCCCATATGCCGCAGAGCAGCTAAGCCCGTGCATCACAACTACTGAGCCTGGGCTCTACAGCCCAAGAGCCACAACTACTGAGCCCATGTGCCACAAATACTGAAGCCCCTGTGCCTAGAGTTCGTGCTCTGCAACAAGAGAAGCCCACGCACTGCAACGAAGAGCAGCCCCCGCTCGCCGCAACTAGAGAAAACCCACCCGCAGCAACGAAGACCCAAAGCAACCAAAAATAAATAAATAAATTTATTTTTTAAAAAAAGAATATATATATATAACTGAATCACTGTGCTGTGTATACCTGAAACTAACACGATACCGTAAATCAACTTTACTTAAATAAAAAAAAATCTCTATGAGAAAATGTACAAAAAAATATAAAATGACACGAAATCAAGTTTGGTAGTTGATTTTAAGTATGAATGGACTGAAGTTTCCCTTGTAAGACAGGCTTTGAATTTTTTTACATTTAAAAAACAAAACAAAACACAGCAACATACTGTTTCTCAGAAACCACTTAAAACTAACTCAAAAAGAGAGGTTTATAAAGTAAAAGAGAAGGGCAAAATGACACCAGGCAAATGCAAGCAAGAAGAAAGAAAGAAGGGGTGGAATTATTCATCTCAAACAAAGTAGAATTTATGATTAAAAGCATTAAGCAGGGCTTCCCTGGTGGTGCAGTGGTTGAGAGTCCGCCTGCCGATGCAGGGGACATGGGTTCGTGCCCCGGTCTGGGAAGATCCCACATGCCGCGGAGCGGCTGGGCCCGTGAGCCATGACCGCTGAGCCTGTGCATCCGGAGCCTGTGCTCCGCAAAGGGAGAGGCCACAGCAATGAGAGGCCCGCGTACCGCAAAAAAAAGATGCTCAACATCGCTAATTATCAGAGAAATGCAAATCAAAACTACAATGAGGGCTTCCCTGGTGGCGCAGTGGTTGGGAGTCCGCTTGCCGATGCAGGGTACGCGGGTTCGTGCCCCGGTCTGGGAGGATCCCACATGCCGCGGAGCGGCTGGGCCCGTGAGCCATGGCCGCTGGCGCTGGGCCTGCGCGTCCGGAGCCTATGCTCCGCGGCGGGAGAGGCCACAGCAGTGAGAGGCCCGCGTACGGCAAAAAAAAAAAAAAAAAACTACAATGAGGTATCACCTCACGCTGGTGAGAATGGCCATCGTTAAAAAGTTAATAAATGCTGGAGAGGGTGTGGAGAAAACGGAACCCTCCTTCACTGTCGGTGGGAATGTAAATTGGTGCAGCCACTACGGAGAACAGTATGGAGGTTCCTTTAAAAACTAAAAACAGAACTACCATATCATCCAGCAATTCCACTCCTGGGCATATACCCTGAGTAAAAGCTAATTTGAAAAGATACATGCATCCTTATGTTCACAGCTGCCCTATTTACAATAGTCAAGACATGGAAACAACCTAAATGTCCATCGACAGATGAATGGATAAAGAAGATGTGGTACATATATACAATAGAATACCACTCAGTCATAAAAAAGAATGAAATAATGCCATTTGCAGCAACATGGATGCACCTAGAGATTATCATACTAAGTGACGTAAGTCAGACAAAGACAACTAGCATATGATATCACTTATATGTGAAATCTAAAATATGACACAAGTGAACTTATTTACAAAACAGAAACAGACTCACAGACAGAGAATGCAAACTTATGATTACCAAAGGGGAAAGGGGGTGGGGAGGGATAAATTCGGAGTTTGGGATTAGCAGATACAAACTCCTATATATAAAATAAACAACAAGGTCCTACTTTATAGCACAGGGAACGATATTCAGTATCTTATTCTATATTCAATAATGGAAAAGAATATAAAAAAGAACATATATATATGTATATTTAAAACTGAATCACTTTGCTGTACACCAGAAACTAACACAACATTATAAATCAACTGTACATCAATTAAAAAACAAAAAGACATAGGGAAAGTGAATGCAACAATCAACCCACCTAATTTAATAAAGCTCACATTCCTCAGAAGACAATGTACCTTATTTTGTGTATACACACAACACTGACAAAATAACCATCACGCAGTTACTTATCACAAAAAGGGAATCATTTTTGAAAACCACATTTTTGGATCACCAGCCATAAAATTAGACATAAAGAATGAAAGGGTGACCAAAACCTCTTAAATACTTGACACCCAGATAACCTTTAGATCAAAGAGGAAATCAAAACTGAAACAACATACTATTTGGAAAGCACTGAAAAAGAAAACCAAAACCTTTGAGGCTCAATAAAGCCATAGAGGAAATTTACCATCAGGAGCACTGACACCGAAACGCTTTAGTCTCAGGGCTCCTCCTCTGCAAAGGACTTTAGCAATTTTTTCACATGGTCATGTTTTTATAACAATTGAAAAAGTAAGGTATTTCTTTGTCCTTCTTCTTACAGAGCCTCTCCCAATACCCATCCCCAATTACTTAAGTTGCATACCCCACAAAACTTGAATCTGTTCATTTTTGTTCTAAAATGCCTTCGTTATTATGAGGTCCCCATAACCAGAGCTACCAGAAGGATGAAGGTGCCAAGCTATCAGTGTTTCTCTACAGGGGACTGCTGGCTTTGGGAAGGACAGGTCTGTACCACATGGTACCACCCCTGAGCATTGCAAGACATTTAGCATCTCTGCCCCCTGGGGACTAAATGCCAATCATGCCCTCTACTCATTCTGACAGTAAAAAAAAGTCTCCCACATACTTGTGGGGAGAGGAGTTAGTACCAATCATTGTTGAAAGCCTACGTGCTGGATTTTGATCTTGCCCCGGGCTTAGTATTAACAGTAAAATAAAGCTGGATTTTCAACCATCTCAGAGCTTCTCAAACAGGTTTCAAATCTATCACCATTATATTCAGACCCCAAGAGGGAATGCTCCCTTTGGAAGGGAGGCTCTGGCAGTGTCCAAAAGGAATAGCCTTGAATTTGGAATTTTTTTTTAACATCTTTATTGGAGTATAATTGCTTTACAGTGGTGTGTTAGTTTCTGCTTTATAACAAAGTGAATCAGTTATACATATACATATGTTCCCATATCTCCTCCCTCTTGCATCTCCCTCCTGCCCTCCCTATCCCACCCCTCTAGGTGGTCACAAAGCACCGAGCTGATCTCCCTGTGCTATGCGGCCGCTTCCCACGAGCTATCTATTTTACGTTTGGTAGTGTATATATGTCCGTGCCACTCTCTCACTTTGTCCCAGCTTACCCTTCCCCCTCCCCATATCCTCAAGTCCATTCTCTAGTAGGTCTGTGTCTTTCTTCTCGTCTTACCCCTAGGTTCTTCATGACATTTTTTTTCTTAGATTCCATATATATGTGTTAGCATACGGTATTTGTCTTTCTCTTTCTGACTTACTTCATTCTGTATGACAGACTCTAGGTCCATCCACCTCACTACAAATAACTCAATTTCGTTTCTTTTTATGGCTGAGTAATATTCCATTGTATATATGTGCCACATCTTCTTTATCCATTCATCCAATGATGGACACTTAGGTTGTTTCCATCTCCTGGCTATTGTAAATAGAGCTGCAATGAACATTTTGGTACATGACTCTTTTTGAATTATGGTTTTCTCAGGGTATATGCCCAGTAGTGGGATTCCTGGGTCCTATGGTAGTTCTATTTGTAGTTTTTTAAGGAACCTCCATACTGTTCTCCATATTGGCTGTATCAATTCACATTCCCACCAGCAGTGCAAGAGGGTTCCCTTTTCTCCACACCCTCTCCAGCATTTATTGTTTGTAGATTTTTTGATGATGGCCATTCTGACTGGTGTGAGATGATACCTCATTGTAGTTTTGATTTGCATTTCTCTAATGACTAATGATGTTGAGCATTCTTTCATGTGTTTGTTGGCAGTCTGTATATCTTCTTTGGAGAAACGTCTATTTAGGTCTTCTGACCATTTTTGGATTGGGTTGTTTGTTTTTCTGTTATTGAGCTGCATGAGCTGCTTGTATATTTTGGAGATTAATCCTTTGTCAGTTGCTTCATTTGCAAATACTTTCTCCCATTCTGAGGGTTGTCGTTTGGTCTTGTTTATGGTTTCCTTTGCTGTGCAAAAGCTAAGAGCCACAGAGCCAGGACTCTGGCAGCCGGAGGGAGCGGGTCTATGTGCAGCCCGGTTACTTCCCAGGTGAGCTTGTGACTGGTTACGTCGTTACGTCCGGGGCTCAGCTTTCTCCTTGGTAAAAGGGCTATCATTTCACCTCTCCCAGAGTTCTGAATGAGTAGATGAGATAAGTAACATGCCTGCAAGGGTCTGGAGGACAGTTATTCTGCAATATTACTTCTCCTCCCATCCCAGCCCTCTCTGTCTCTCTGGGGAGTTTTCTGGAGCTATGCCTGACGCCTGTCTGAGTACCCTGCTGAAAAGTTGGCCATCTTTTGAAGTTGCCTCCTTAAGGGGTGTGAAACACATTTCTTCTTGGGAGAACTGAGAAATGGCCCAAGGTCCTATGCCTCTGGACAGAACTGGGATGGATTTATGAGCTTGTCAGTGGCTCATGCTGATGGGGGATGGACAAGCTGGGGAAGGAATGTCTTTTTTTGTTCACCAGACACTACCCTAAATGTGCAGTCATAAAAATGTGAAGGGAAAAGAAACGCCCAGACAGGGTGAGTCAGAATATAATGCATGAAATAGTACGCCAACACAGAGCGGATCCTAAGGAAATCAGACCGCTGTGATTTGCAGGGGGCAGTGGTGCAATCAGCCTTCTGTCTAATAGTGAGATATTGGGAGCCAAAATGCTGAACGTGGAGGAATAATTCACCAAAATTTGATACATAAACCATAATAACCAGAGGGTTGGAGTCCATGACAATCTAAAACCACCTGCCGCTTTAAAATTCTATCATCAGGGGAGTTCCCTGGTGGCGCAGTGGTTAAGAATCTGCCTGCCAATGCAGGGAACACGGGTTCAAGCCCTGGTCTGGGAAGATCTCACATGCCGTGGAGCAACTAAGCCTGGGCGCCACAACTACTGAGCCTGTGCTCTAGAGCCTGCATGCCACAACTACTGAAGCCCACGTGACTAGAGCCCGTGCTCCGCAACAAGAGAAGCCACCGCAGTGAGAAGCCCGCGCACCACAACGAAAAGTAGCCCTCACTCGCCGCAACTAGAGAAAGCCCGCCCGTAGCAATGAAGATCCAACGCAGCCAAAAATAAATAAATAAATAAATTTATTAAAAAAAAATTCTATCATCATATTTATTCCCACTCAAATACGTAACAAGAGCCTGGGACACACCAGGAACTGTGTTAGCTACTTTGATAGAACAGTAACTTAAAGTGTAAAGGAATAAGTAGCTGACGAATAAACACACAAACACCCCAACAATTTCACTCCCAGGTAAACAGCCAACAGAAATGCAGACGTACGTACAACAGAAAGGCATGAACAAAAATGGTCATAGCCGTACTACTAGTAATAGCCCCAAACGGAAACAACCCCAATATCCAACCACAGTGGAATAAATAAGCAAAATGTAATCTATTCCTACAGCGTGGGAGGTTTTGATGAGGGAAGTGGAGCACCCCATCAGGGTGCAAAAGGACACCAGCAGACGTTTCCCAAAGACAGTCCGTCACGTGTCTTCACCACAAAACGTGTGTGGATTTTTGGAGAATCCACAAATAACTCAAGAATCCGGAAATCTCTAACGACTCAAAGTGCTTCCCCTGACGATCAAGCCAAACTTCTCCAGGTCAGCCTCTGAGATCAAATCCAGCCCATCCGTGAACCCCTCGCACATAAGGTGGTTCTCCCCACCCTACCCATCATGATTTCTTTTCCAAATGCCTGCTTTTGCTTTTTTATTGACAATAGTCAACAGTCAATAGACAACAATCTCTCTTTCTCCCTCTCTCTGATATGTACAATTAAACTTGCCGTGCAGAGAACCTGTAACAGAGAACAAACATGACTCCATGTTGGATCTATTTCTTTAGCTGTAACCCTTGTGCTCTGTTGCCTATCTCAGTCATGCTGGCTCTGCACCTTTTGTAAAAGAATGTTGCCTAGAGCCTGAAATATAGCCCATTTTCAAGGCGCTGACCTTTAAAGGTATAACAATTTCCCATTCACGTAGAGATAAAAAGTTGCAGAACAGAAAATAACAATTCTCTTGTTGGAGGTTTATAGCAACATTATGACCAGATCTACCTGGGCAGCTGCAAGAACAAAGGATTCCTGCCCTGAGAAGTGTGCAAGGACCAGCCACACCCCCTCCCCTTTTAGTATAAGGAAAGCTTGATTTCTACCTTGGGTAGATGGTTCTTTGCGGCACGAACCCACCATCTTCTCGGCCTGCTGGCTTAACAAATACAGTCGCTATTCCTTGCGCCAACACTATGGTCTCTTGATCTATTGGCCTGTCATGCGGTGAGCAGTACAAGCTTAGACTCGGTAACAAACTTTATGTGTCTGAGTTATCTTGGGTTGGTTTGTGTTTTTTGTTTGTTTGTTTGTTTTTGCGGTACGGGAGCCTCTCACCGCTGTGGCCCCTCCCGCCGCGGAGCACAGGCCCCGGACGCGCAGGCTCAGCGGCCATGGCTCACGGGCCCAGCCGCTCCGCGGCATGTGGGATCTTCCCGGACCGGGGCACGAACCCGTGTCCCCTGCATCGGCTCCCAACCACTGCGCCACCAGGGAAGCCCTGTTTTTTTCTGATAAATGGAATAAAATGAAAAAGGCATTGATATATACCACAAATATACGTCTCACCAATATAATGTTGAACAAAGGAAGTCAAAGAAAAAAGAATGTGTGGGCTTCCGTGGTGGCGCAGTGGTTGGGACTCCGCCTGCCGATGCAGGGGACACGGGTTTGTGCCCCGGTCCGGGAAGATCCCACATGCCGCGGAGCGGCTGGGCCCGTGAGCCATGGCCGCTGAGCCTGCGCGTCCGGGGCCTGTGCTCCGCGGCGGGAGGGGCCACAGCGGTGAGAGGCCCGCGTACCAAAAAAAAAAAAAAAGAATGGGTGACTCCATTTACATAAAGTTTCCAACGAGGCAAAACTAATCTATGTGTTAGAAGTCAGAATAATACTTCCTGCTGGAAAGGAGGGAAACAGTAAAGATTGAGAAGGATACGGGGTTGGGGTGGGGGGAGGTAGAGATGACCTAGAACTTTCTATTGCTTAATCTCAGTGATAGTTACACGGGTATGTTGTATGATAATTCATCAGATGTACACCTGTGATCAGTACACTTTACTGTATACACGTGGTACTTCAATTAAAAATTTTTTATTTATAAAACCAAATCAGGTGCTAATAGGAAACATGGAAACTAAAAGTAATTAGAATGTGCTGCCACCTTCTGATGGAAGGAACACGGAGGCCAAAGAGGCACAGACGGACGGACAGACTTTCTGAAACTTTCTGCTTTTCTGAAAACGTTTGTTTCTGTAGTTATTGCCTCTACCTCCTGCATGATCATCACATTTTCCCTCTAGTCGGGACCATCTGAATGCTAACATGCTCCATGAGTTCTTATTTGGCAAAGAAAACCCCAAAGTGCTGTCAGCCCACATTCCTCTGCAGCTATTGCCTCTTTAATCACAGTCTTTGATGGAACCCATATCCACCGTCAATTCTTTAACCCAGGCTCTTTTCCACCTGTTACTGACAGCTTCCATTCTTTCCAAACTGTGACAGATGCTCTTGGCAAGTCACTGGTGACCTTCCAGCCCGATGGTCACTTACCCATCTTCATCCTACTCAGCCTCTCAACAGTATGTGACACAGTTGGCTTCTTCCTCCTTGAAAGATTCCCCTTTTTTGCATCTGTGACCCATGTTTGCCCAGTTTTCTTTCTATTTCACAGGCCACTCCTCTGTTTTCTGTGCTGTCCTCTCTGCCTTTGCTCAACCTCTAGATGTAGGAGAGCGCCAGGGTTGGTCTTAGGTCTTTACTTGTTTCTATCTGTATAATTTCCCTACGAGAGCTCAGCCAGCCCCGTGGCTTTAAAGTCCATCCGTGTGGTGATGACCCTCAAATATTTTTCTCCACTCCTTAGCTATCATCTTGATCTGGAAGTCTTACCGGAGTCTCAAAACGACCATGTCAAACATTGGATTTCCCTCTAAAATAGACCCTGCATCCTAGCCAACCAAGCCCTTCCCACCTGTACTACTACTGGTCACCTAGTTATGTGGACACCAAGCAAAGAGTCCTCCTTGGTTCCTCTCTCCCTCACACCCCAAACCAGCAAATCCTGTTAGCTCTATCTTCAAATATACCCCGGATCTGACCACCTCGTACCTCACCCACTAACCCAAGCCACCACCTGCTCTCACCTGGAAAACCACAGCCAGACCTCTCAGCTGGCCGTCTGGCTTCCTACCCCTCCTGTGATGCATTCACACAGCAGCTAAAGTAGGCTTTGCGAAAGTATCAGATTGATGACCTGCTGCTCAAATCTCCCAGTAGCTCCCACCCACCCCCGCAATTGGCATACAATGCAGACTTGGTACCATGTGACAAAGGCACGCTCCCAACTACCTCCTGTCACTCTGGCCGCAGCTCTGGTCTCTCCTGCACCCCCCTACCCCCCATCCCACGCTCACTCCCACCTCACAGCCCTCACCCTGACCGTGCGGAGCACACGCCCAGACTTCACAGGACTCACTCGCACTCAGGCCTCTGCTCCAAACTCACCTCCTCGGAAAGGCCTTCCCCACCCGCCCTACCTAACGGGCCCTCTGCATCCCTTCTCCCCCACCCCTGGCCTAGATACCTTCTTCCCTTGATGATTCACCTCCTCGCCCTCATCCCTGCTTTACACCCCGTCATGAGATTCATTCACTCGTTGATGCGCTGTGGGCCCCCTTTAGATGGTCAGCTCCAGGGAGCACAGACGGTAGTGGGCAGGGGGCGGGCCAGGTCCTGAGAGCCCCGATTTGGGAAATCAATAAACCTCTCGTACCGAGGGACTCTGTACGCTCCGAGCCGTGAAGTGCGAGCACCTTCATAAAGCTGAGGAGTGACGGTCGCTACAGAGAATGAAAGCAAGCTCAGCGAGTTTAACCAACGTGACCGAACGTACCCTTTCCTTGGCTGGGGAGGCTCTTGGTGCAGGAGGCAGGCCCAGGCAGCTGGGGCCGGGCTGGGCCGGGGGTGGGGCTCCAGGACAGCAGGCTGCCCCTCATGCTACCATCACTGCTCCCAAGCCGGAGGAGCCAGTGATCGGACAAGGAGGAACTGGTGGAACCTGTAGGAGCACAGAGAGGGCAGGCTGGACCCACCTCCATCCTTCGGGGCCCCCCGGGCACCTCTCACGGCCAGATTCCCATCCCCGAGCCCGGAGCTACAGAACCAGAGTAGAATTACAGAAACGAGACTGAATCTCTGGAGGAGAACCTATAACTGACGAACCATGAGACCAAGCCTACACACTTAGGGAAAGGCACTCGGGCACAGAAAGGACAGAATGTTGATGAGAACTGAAAGGCTTTTAGTGAAATTACTGGTCGCCAAGTCCAGTTTTCTAAATATGGCATGTTTTTCACTCTCGCCACGTCTACCTTCTGTGAAAAGAAGGCAGACTTTGCATGACGGTGGGTTTAGACCTGCTGGGGCATCTGGTTTTCCTTGGCCATTTTCCAACCATCTGGGTGCAGAAGATCTGAGTCATTTTTTCAAAAATGTTCTTTCGCGCCTAAGTAAGGATGGCTAGTTCGCAGAGTGAAATCTGACACACAAAAAGGTGCGTGTTGACCCTTCTTTTCCATCTCCAGACTGCCAAGCAAGTTGGAGGTTGTCTAGTAAACTTATCTCTGGGGTGTGGTTAAGTAACTATTTCCTATGAAGGTCCCTCATCCCTTATACCTGCCCTTCCCTTTCTACCAGGACCAATGCAGGGTTCTACTGCACAACTTTAATTAAGATATGGCTCAGCATGGGTGGGAGCGGAAATATGGAATCCCATGCTCCCAAGATACAGAATCTTGCCACAGATACAGAATCTTATTCCTTTTCCCGTTCTTGCATTTCAGTATGTCCCTCCCACGTCCTTGCAAACGGGACACTAGTCTGTAGGGCTCTACACGCTCTGTAGCAGCAAAGCTTCCTCTTTCAGATCCTTGCTGACCTCTCCCGGGCCTCGATGTCTGATAGAGCATCCTCCCCGTTCCCAATCCTCCCCTCTCCTGTAAGGACCAGCAAAACCTACCTCTCATGGAGCTGCTGGCTGACCAGGGAGGGATGCTGTTTCTCTTCTGATAAAACAGGATGTAAGCCCCTCGCGTATTGACCTCATCTTCTAGAAGCGGTTCCACCGTGCTGTCGTCATAACTGTACCACTGGCCATCCAGAGAGTTCCGGCAGTAGGCTGCGAAGGTCCAAACCCCAAGTCCCCATTACTGGAGCCCCCCAAAGCAGGAAGACATTTCCCACTGGCATGGCTGAAAAACGGACGTTTGTAATAGAAACGCTGGACCATTTTTAGCCGGAAGTGAATGTGGCAGAATCAGCAAGGATAACCAGTTACACACCCAGATAGATGCTCACTGATCCAGTGAGCTGTTACCACACAAGCTGAATCCTTACGTCGTAGAGCCTGTTCAGGCAAAATCTCCAATAAGAGGGAGTCCCGATTTATAACACTTATGGGAGTCCCAGGCAATAAGGCCAATGTCCACCCCCGTTCTTTCGAGGACCTTCAAAATGCATGTCTCTGATTCAGTACGCAAGGAAAATATGCAGTTGGGATTATGGTACACTTCTTTCCTACCTAAGAACTGCAGTCAAACATTTAAGAAAATGTTCATAAATAAGATTCTCACCACCTTCTAAACAAGTACGAGAAATAGTCCTCTCCTTTCCCTCCACACCTCAGGAAATGGCTCCATAACTATTCCACGACCATTCCATAACCATAATTCGGAAGTCAGCCAACATTTTTCTGTAATGGGCCAAACAGACAACGTTTTAGGCTTTGCAGGTCCCCGATGGCCACATACGGTCTCTGCCATGTATTCTTGTTGTTTTGGTTGGGTTTTTTTTAAACCACTTTTTAGAATGTAAAAACCACTTTTAACTCATGGGCTGTACAAATACGGGTGCCACACTGGATGTGGCCCACAAGCCACACTTTCCTGGCTCCTGCACCAGCCCAAGGGGGCACGGAGAAGGTCGTCTCTGCTCCTCCTTTTCTCTTCCACCCCACGCTGAGTCCAAAAGCCAGTCTCACTGATCCTCTTTCCAAAATATGCCTTGAATACCCTGTCATCACCCAAGTCCCAGCCAACACCATCTCTCACTTGAGCCCCAGAAACTTCCTCCTAACTGGAATTCCCACTTCCACTCTTGCGCTACCCAATTCTCTGCTCGAGCTAAGACCTCAGTTTGTGAACTAGATTATGTCTTTATTCCTCTGCCTAAAACCTTTGAATGGCTTCCCATCACCCTCTGAAAAAAGTGCAAACTCTTGTCTGTGGCCCACAGGGTCTCCGGACCCAGCTCCATCTTAGGTCACTTTCCCCTTCAGCCACAACAGGCTTTCATCAATTCTTAAACACGCAAACTCCGCCTCAGGGCCTTCACGCAGGCTGGTAGCTCTGCCCATGTTTTCCCCCCATTATTCACACAGCTAGTTCCACCTCATCCTTCAGCTCTTGACCTAAAAAGGTAACATCCTCAGGGAGGCCTTATCTGTATCTCAGACACATCAACCAATCACCTTTCCATGACACCAAGTAGGGAAAGTACTAAAGGGACAAGCACCTTTTTATTGTCTGTGTCTGAAATTAGTCCCATGAGGGCAGGACTCCTATCTGTCTTGTTCATCACTGAGACTCCAGCACCTAGCCCAGAGTTTGGCATAGAATGGGACTTCATAAACATTTGTTCAATGAATGAATGAGTGATGATCTTGGATTTTTATACAGCCTGGTGCTTTCCAAATTGCAGGTTCATTACTACACTAGGAATAGAGCATTTTTCCCAAAAATGAAATATGCTCAAGCATTTTTTCAAAAATGAAATACTTTATATTATTCTAGAAGAGACCAAGGTACACGATTATGAACAACTGAACGAGCTGCCAAGCTGTCTGTTTCTGTCCTTCCAGCCTTCATTCTCTCCAAGTCCCTCCGAGGGATTAACAATTAAAGGTACCCCACAGAAATAAAAGATACCGAATCTGGTAAGTAGGAGTCCGTGTGCTGAATCACAGACGAGGATCAATGGCACTCTCTGGGTTCCAACAGCTACCCTCTGGTATCCGACACGGCCAAAAACTCGGGCTGTAACTAACTTTCTATTCCAACCCCTCACGGAACTCCGCTGGACGCTTGGACCAGACGCCACCACCCCACCCCCGGCAGGTGCCCGGTGTGCGCCGGGTCAGGGGTCAGCTGGTGCCGAGTGCCCGAGCGAGCTCGGCATCCCAGGGGTGCCCCTTCCCCGGGCACCTGGAGGCCCGGGCCGCAGCCACGGGCCGTGAGGCAGGCTCACCTGTGTAATGCCCACCTTGCAAACTGCCGTGGTGGTTGCAGACCGCGTACAGGTCGTACAGGAAGTCTGGTGGGTAGCTGGTGGGCAGGCAGGCCGGCTGCTTCCAGGAAGGAGGCCAGGGGCCCGGGGAGGCCTTGGGGCCCGTGCTTCTCTGGGCCACATGGGGAGCCATGTCGAGGCCGGCGAGCGGGAACTTCACCAGCGTGGAGAGCTTGTTTCTCCTCTCGCCCACTTGGCAGAACCGTTTCAGGTGGATGATGAGTATGTCGGGCAGGGTCCACAGGCTCAGCTTCACCACGCCCTGCTGCAGGGCCTGGCAGTGGGGACACCGCCACGCATCGTCCTGGGCCAGCTGGAAGGGAAGCCACCGGGACCGTAAGCCACTCCCCCCCCCCCCCCCCCGCGGGGTCGTGACCCACCCACTGACAGGCCCCGGGCCGGAAGGGGCGTGGACTCCCAGGGCGGGACCTGCTCCTCCTTGGTGTAGAACTGGAAACACTCGTCCAGGCTGCAGCTCTGCTGCTGGTGGGCTTGCTGTTGCCGCCACACGCTGTCCGCGTCCTGGACCCGCTCCTCCTGGATGCTCCCGAACAGGCTGCAGGAGCAGACAGAGGCCACGCGGGGTCTCACCCCTGAGGGGGCCCTACTCCCAGCTAACGGGGTGCAAAGCATCTGCCCGGGAGGCAAAGGCCCCCTTCCCAGGGCTCCCAGGGCACCCACTCGCTTTTACTGGACTTCTCAGTGCCCCCATGGACCCAGAGAGGGACCGAGCCCTTGGCTTACTCATTTTTGTTTCATGTCGTGGTGCAAGGCCTGGCACCTAGCAGGAGATTAATAAACACTCGCCGGACTGAACAGTGTCCTTTCCCGAAGTCGGGCAGATGCACTCGGTGTTAGAGAAGCAGCCATGCTGAGTGATTAAGAGCATGGACTTGAGGCGACAGTGGGTTCAAAGCCCGGCTCTGCCAGGCACGGGCTGTGTGACACTGAGCAACCGTTTAACCTCTCTGTGCCTCAGTTTCCACATCTGATGATGTGGATTCGTGTCGGACCTACCGCACAGGAACTGATGCATGAAATAAACTGCATGGATGTAAAGGGCTCGGAGCAGTGGCTGGCACGGGGTGAGTGGGTAAGTGTCACCTCACCATTTCCAACTGTGACTGTTACCACCACTCACACCACCCACAGCCATCGTTATTATTACTCCTGTCGCTGTTGTTTATATACAGACAATTGCCATTGGGGCTTCTCTGAGGAATGGGCCACACGGCATCCAGGGGGCATCATACACCCCACTGTCGCATCAGGGGAACTGGTACAGGAAGGTCCGTTTGCACGGACAGGCCCTGTCTCCTCTGCCAGAGCTGGGCTCTGCTGGACTCACTGCTCCTTGGTGCCACTGTCCCACTCCACGGCCAGTTTGATGTGCGGGGGGCCTCCCGGCCTCCTGAGGTGCAGAGCCCTGATGAGAGAACAGGGAGCCCATCAAAGGCATGGAGTCTGCTTCCCACTCTCTCCTCCACCCCCAGGACTGATGTTCCCAACAGAAATGTCCAAAGCTGCATGGAAACTGAGGTCGGGGGTCTGGGGAGGTGCTGTCTGCAGAAGACTTGGTCCTCAATCCACCCCTGAAGGCTCTGTCCCAGCTCCCCTGGGAGCTGGCGAGCTCCGAGGATTTGGTGGCTGCAAGGCCACGACTCAGCCCTCCCACTGCAGCCCCAGCCATCTTCTCAGTGTCGAGGAGGCCGTTCTGCTTGAACGTCCTCAGCAAATACCCAGTTATGATGATGCCTCAAATGAGCTGCTAGGCTTTCCTCCACTGCACAGTGAAAGGAGCACCTTCCAGTCCACCTCCATGACCTGAAAGGTCTTCCCCTTCCAGACTCTCCCATACCCAGAAAATCTCAGTGTGAATCAACCCATCGCTCTTTCCAGCTGCTTGGGCTCAGCCCATCTCAGAAGAGGTTGTCTGGCCTTAATGCGGAAGACACAGGACAAGGAGAGAGTGGAAGATGTGAAATCAACAAGACACATATGGGGACTTCCCTGGCGGTCCAGTGGTTAGGGCTCCATGCTTCCACTGCATGGGGCATGGGTTCGATCCCTGGTCAGGGAACTAAGATCCTGCAAGCCGCGTGGTGTGGCCAAAAAAAAAAACCAAGACGCATATATACGAGTGACAGACAAGAGGGTCTGCACCTAAAAGAAGGTTTTGAATGTACTGCAAGAAAAAAGTGGAGATGTCACATGTGTCCCTAACTGTCACCAAGATGATTCGAAAACAGGTTTTGAGCTCACGGAAGTACACAGTCCTTAACCAGCCGCATGAATGTGTGTAAATTCACTAATCATTGGGAACCTCAGTGTCTCCCCATCTCTGAAGTGGCCGTCAGTCCCGCTCTAGACATGAGGGTTGAAAGCACAGAATGTGTATAAGGACCTAACCCAGGCGCTGGTGCTGAAGACCAAAGGCAGCTAAGATTGTCATCAGTCTTATTGATACACAGCCTTGAAGGAGTCTAGTCAGGTAGGAACGTATGCATTCTCTTACCACGTCTGGAACATCCCCTTACCTGTCAACTGTCCAGTGATAGAGGGGCTGGCTGTCCTTTGGGGACAAGTAGCTGCAGGCCAGGGACAGCCCCACAACCCGGATGGAGAACAGTGACCCCAGGTTCTGCCAGGCCAAGAACAAGAAGTAGGTCATCCCACATGTTGGTGTGAATCAGACGGTTAAGTGCAAAGAAGTTACTCAAAAAATGTAACCTTTTGCTTATAGTGTATTTTGAATATGCCCTTAATAATTATTCCAAATCCAGAGATATAAAGGCTTCAGTTTTTTTAGAAGATACACCCTATACCTTTTAACATAGTGATCTAATACCGTGTAACACATTAAATTCTCCAAAACAATGAACACAGTGATTTAAAATAACACAGGTTTAATTGGGACAAATGTTAGCACAGTTAATAGGGAATTAAACCAATTCTGTTCATTAATTATTAGCAGCTAATTTACTTTATTAAGATGATTATTAACGTCACCAGATTACCAAAATGAGGCAATTATCTAAAAACAAGTTAGTGTGCATTTTACGTCTCAAATGCTAAATAAGTATTTATACATGTCGAAATAAGCTGCGTAAAAGAAATACCACCTATGTTGTTATTCTAAGATGGACACTTTTTTCATTTTAACTTTTCTGAAATTGAAGTGAGCCTTAAACAGCCTTATTCACAATAGTCAACAGGTAGAAGCAACCCAAGTATCATACCATCAACAGATGGATGGATAAACAAAATGTGGCATATACGCACAATGGAATACTACTCAGCCTTCAAAAGGAAGAAAATTCAGATGCATGATACAACATGCATGGACCTTGAAAATATTTTGCTTAGTGAAATAAGCCAGACACAGGAGGGCAAATATTGTATGATTCTGTTTATTTTGTTTTATTTTACTTTTTTTGTGGTACACGGGCCTCTCACTGCTGTGGCCTCTCCCGTTGCGGAGCACAGGCTCTGGACGCGCAGGCTCAGCGGCCATGGCTCACGGGCCCAGCCGCTCCGTGGCATGTGGGATCTTCCCAGACCGGGGCACGAACCCGTGTCCCCTGCATCGGCAGGCGGACTCCCAACCACTGCACCACCAGGGAAGCCCTATGATTCTGTTTATATGAGGTCCCTAGAGTAGCCAAATTCATGGAGACAGAAGGTAGAGTGGAGGTTCTCACGGGCTAGGGGTTGGGGCAATGGGGAGTTGTTATTTAATCGGTATAATTTTTGTGGGTATGGTGAAAAATCTGGGGAGTATAGTTGTGATGGTTATGCAGCATGGTGAATATAATTCATGTACATTTGTGAACGGTTACAATACACATTACATACATTTTACCACAATATCTAAAAAAAAAAAAATCAATGGTCTCTTCAAGCAATGGAAATACAGTTCTTAAAATTGTCACTGATGACCTTGGCCATGACTAGAAAAAAATGAAATGTTCTTACAAAGTCTGACAAAGATAAGTGGCAGAAATCTCTACTTAAAAAACACTGATGAGGGCTTCCCTGGTGGTGCAGTGGTTGAGAGTCCGCTCGCCAATGCAGGGGACACGGGTTCGTGCCCCGGTCCGGGAGGATCCCACATGCCGCGGAGCAGCTGGGCCCGTGAGCCATGGCGGCTGAGCCTGCGTGTCTGGAGCCTGTGCTCCACAACGGGAGAGTCCACAACAGTGAGAGGCCCGCGTACCGCAAAAAACAAACAAACAAAAAAAACACTGATGAAATGTAGGTTGAATTCAGGCAGGAGAAGAGAAGGAAAACATTATAATTCAAAGAAACAGTAACAGGGCAAAGACCGTGTGACCCAAAACATAGTCAGGGAGCTCTAAGCCGACTCCTGGGCTGTGGTAGCTGATGGGGGAGGGGCAATAAGTGTGACATTTGGGGAGTGTGGACACCTCACTGGACTATACCTACACTCTAGCTGACCTGCCGCTTCAACAAACACAAAACTGATGGCTGGAAGCAAGCTGACTTCAGGGGCTTGGATTCAGGGCTGGCCATGGGAGGGTGTACTTCCCAAGGAGAAGTTAGTTAAATCTGGGGGGGAAAGCTCTTTTTCCTGGCACCCTAATGGAGCCTTGCTGTTTGCATGGCAACATAATAAGGCACCTACACTGCAGAGAAGCAGCTCGCCCTGCCTGCCCACGAAGAAAATTTACAAAGGAACCAGAAAAATTCCTAGGCAATGATCAATCTCTTTTCTTCATAATTCATTGCAAATTAATCCCATCTAGCTAATTGGTCATTTTCGTAAGAGACATTTTCCTGTCCTTCATTCTTGGC
This sequence comes from Lagenorhynchus albirostris, assembly GCF_949774975.1. Classification (NCBI taxonomy): domain Eukaryota; kingdom Metazoa; phylum Chordata; class Mammalia; order Artiodactyla; family Delphinidae; genus Lagenorhynchus; species Lagenorhynchus albirostris. Next base: position 7,443,718 of record NC_083114.1, read on the forward strand.
TAGGGAAATTCACTTTGGAACCTTCAATGTATGTTCACTGCTTTTAATCTCTTTGGTTCAATGTTGAGAAGGCTGACAGGATTCTTTCCAAATTATTACCAATTCTTTTCAAATTCTTTTCAAACTCTTCAAAATATAAAAGCCTTGGGAATTCCCTGGTGGTCAGGTGGTTAGGCCTCGGCGCTTTCACTGCTGGGGCCAGGGTTCGATCCCTGGTTGGGGAACTAAGATGCCGCAAGCCACGCAGAGCGGCCAAAACAACAACAACAACAAAAACCAAAATATAAAAGCCTGTGGGTTAGATGGGTGAGCTAGCCTGGGAGCCTCACAGCCACTTAGAACACATTATTCTTACATAAAACCATGGGCATCCACACATGTGTCAATGTATCTATGGACAAGCGTCCGTAGCTGAGTTGGAGGTTGCCTGTATTCGAATTTTGCAGGCCCCACTGACTGCTTCATTGGTCTCTAAAATTGAAATGACCGGAGAGATGCAGAGGCAAGAGCACATGGGAGACCAGGGGGAGAATAAGAACAGCTGAGTTCAACGTTTGCATGAAAGCCGTTTCATCCACTCTCAACAGCCAGGAGCACAGGGTTTGGGGAAAGCTAAAGCTATTACTAGATATTCTGACCTACTTAGGGAGAAGTTCGAGTTTCTAATTTGGGCACCACAGCAGATATGCTGGGCAGTTCATGAAGCCTTTGGAGATAAAGATTTGGTGCAAATGTAGAAAAGGTCTTAAACCGGTATTTCGTGTAAATCCCAAATCAGATGTACGGTTTTCCCTAAGCAGGAAGGAACATGAATTATGAAGAACGATACAGAAATCCCTCTGAAATGTTTGGTACATCCCCCAAATGAAAAGTTCTTACTTAGAGAGTAGCTGGGGGAAAACAAATTTCTGAGGCTACCGACATGTCCCTAAACATGTTAAAGTCTTCTATGCCAAGCAGCCCTCAGAACAGGTTCTGATACTATCGGGGCTGAAAGGCATGGTTTTAGAATTTGTTGTTTTTATTTGGAAACTACCAGTCTGAGAATAAATAAATGAGCAAGGTAAAAAGGTGTTTCCCCTTGAGTTTTTAACCTGTTTTTCGAAAACTGGACAAAACTGTTTTAATACCTAGGTTTTCATATTTGGACATAAACATCGATTTTAATTTTCCACAGAAGTTATACCTCAAGTCCCTTGAAATTTTTGATCCAAATGTATAAGTTACAGTTTATTACAATAAGCTCCCCTCCAAGAAGAACTATGGGAAGCCATAAATATACGAAACTGAGATGAATGATGTAAATCCCACTCTTTATTCCAATGATGTTTTGAAAGATTTAACGAGCAAAAGCTCCGTCCATGAAAGGTATTTTGTAATGCCACAAAGAGAGAAACAGCACGGACCATAAAATGGTGATTTTCTTGCATATAAATCAAAGTTGTTTCATACGACAGTGTGAACACTGTCATTGACAGCAAATGCTTGTCTCTCCCGAGCTACCACTAGATTCCTACATCCCTCTCTCCACACCCCACCCCCCGACAACACACACACACACACACACACACACACTGACACACTGACCTGTACAGAAGCCTCGCTCTTCATGAGATAGCGGACCTTACTGAGAATGCACTGATGGAGCTGGACCCATGAGATGGCTCTGTCTTCCCTAATCAGGAAAGGTGGCCCAAACCTGGAAATCCAAGGAAATGAGGTTATTTCAGCAATAGAAAAACCAACAATACCCAACAGTCAAGAGCATTGGCTCTACTCATTGGCTTCTCTCAACTGGATAAGAGTTGAGCACAAAACACAATACAAAATTGCCCATCTGAGACCCTCGTTATGAATGGAGACATGGCAGTGTAAAGAGGTGGCTGGGAAGCCCTCTTCCCCAGAGAAAGAGCACAGGACCCAGAGGAAAGCCAGGCAGAGATAAGCCCAGTGGACATGTCGATGGCTTTGTGTATCAGGAATATTCTCGCAACGGGAATGTTTTCCATATCCTGATCCGAAGAGCACGCAGCAGTGAGCTTGTGGTGCCTAGACTGCCTGCTGTCAATTCCAGCTCTGCCCTGGGTACCTCTGGACAAATCACTGACCTTTGACTGCTCTCTGGCCCCACCTGCAAGGCTGCATGAAGATCCAGTGGGGTAAGAATGTGCTACTGTTGAATTAACTTTGCGCAAGTTAATTACGAGCTGGTGCACTGGATGGGCAAGGGCACTGGGCGTCAATTGTTGAATAGACAGATGGGTTTATTCACCTTATCCTCTATTACTAGGCATTTGGGTTGTTTCCAATTTTTTATTTAAGCAATGCTTGCTCATGGCAGGAACTATACACGTTCTTTTGCCTACGCCTTTGGGTGCACATGACTAAGTGTTTCTTTGGGATAAAGTTCCAGAAGTGGAAATAAGACCAAAGCTATTTATTTCCAACCTGCTCTCTAGAAAAGCCACACCAATTTACCCGTGAAGCATGTGCCCCATTCTCTTGACACTTGCCCAGAATGAGCATTATCAATTTTTTAAAGTTTTTTAATAGTCTGGAAGGTTAAGTATAGCACCTTGCTATTGCCATCAGAATTTCTTCTACGACTAACGAAGCTGAATATTTTAACCTATGCCTGTATTTCTTCTGTGAATTAATGTTCATCTCTGTGGCTCATTTTACTAAAAGAATACTATTTCTGTCCCTAATCTGAGAGCTACGTTTTATATGACGGATATGCATCCTTCAGCTGTCACATGATGTAAATACTTTTCTTCGTTTGTGCTTTGCCTTTCAAATGTGCTCTTAGCTTAGCATTTTAAATGTATTGAAAACATTAGACTTTTCCTTGATAGCCTCCTGCCTTAGGTGTTCAAACAGCCCCCAACTCAAAGATATAAATATTCCCCTATATTACATTCAAGTTATTTTATGGTTTCCTTTTCTGTAATTACCTCTCCAATCAATATATACATGAGAATTTATGGCGGGAGTAAAAAAATTGATTATTTAAAATAAAAAGAAAGCGAAGTAGCAGTCAGCCCAGGCTTAGTAGTAAATAATTCATTCACTCCTTACTAATATGAAATACACCATTTTTATCATCTAACAAATACTGAAGTATGCTTGACCTGTTCCGTGTCATTGATTTAAGTGTATACTCTTCCGCCTATATCACAATATTTTAATAATTAAAACTTTATTCTGTTTTACTAGAAAAATCCCTCTTCCTTCTTTCTCCTGCCCCCAATATTTTCTGGCTACTCTTACGAGTTTGTTCTTCCAGGTAAATTTTACAAACATTTTATCCATCTAAAATTTTTTCATTGGAGTAATATCTTTTACACATTTTATTTGCATTCTGTAAGAAAGCTATCTGGTTTTGTATATTTGTTATGCAACCTGAACTCTTTCATTAGTTCTAATTATTTTCAAGTTCTTGGTTTTCTCGATAGAAAATAATATAATTTGCAAATAGTGGTCATTTTACCTCCTCTTTCCAATAGCCAGTTTCTTTTTCCTTTGTCTTACTGCACTGCCTAGGCCTTACAGCACATGGTGAGAGCAAAAATCATTGTTCCTAAAACCAATAGGGAAACCTCCGATGCTCAATTGTTAAGGACAATGTTAGCCATCTGCTGAAGGCCGTTATTTCTGATCCTCTCGATCAGGAAGTACCTTACTCCCTGCTCCTTGTTGATCAACTTTGAGAATGGATATTTATTTTTTTTCAAATTAGAATTATTCTAGCGCAAATTCCAAGTACATGTTGACACAACCCAGACATCATGTAAAAGAAGGATGAAGTTAAACATACCTGCTGGCCTGCTGGCCTGAGCCCACCAAATTACAGAAGAGGATTAGCACCGTGGTCTCACTGTGGACGGGCAGGGATAATCGCTGACCCTCGCAGACTGCCAAGCGTGGGGAGATGGGTAGACCAGATGGACAAGCTGAAGGGCGAGAATTACATTTGTGTTCTTAAAGGAGCTGCTGCGCTGGGTCAGAACCCTGGCTTCTAGCCCCTCTTCTCTTTGACCATCCATTAACCACCCTTGGGAGACACTGGAGGGCTTCAGGGGAAGTGATATTAAGGTTCATGGCACTTGTTCCATCAGGCACCTGGCATAAGATGATATCCATGGTAGTGAATTTGCTGTTGTGGTCAGCCAATTTTAAAGTATAGGCAGGGATTTTAATTAATACTTTTCAAAGCCAATCTGAAAAATACACCAAAATGATTTTCGTTGCTTGTATGCTTTGATCAGAGAGCTGTAGAGTATCCGCTCTCTTAGAACGCCAACGTAAGGGGTACAGAGAGAAGGTAAGAATCTTTATTGTTGAGGAAGTAGAGGAACTGGACCATCCTCAATTTCCAATCAGCTCTGAAATTTTCCTTTGAAAGCACAGATGTGTCCTGTGATTGAATTTGAAATGAGGGCTATTTCACTGAGTTATCACATAATCAGGGCCTGTCGATGTCCTGTTCCAGGCCCAGAGTCTCTCTGATGACTCAGAGCCACTGCAGACACTTGGTTCCCACAGCCTGCCTGCCACCTAGGCTGGCCGAGGATATGGTCAGGGCATAGGATTCATCTGGGGTATGTGTGTAACAGTGGCACAAGGTCCTCTAAATATAAGCCTTACTGACTGGCTAATTGGACCAAAATGGATACTGACCTACAACGAAAGGCTGTCAGAAACTGACCATCTTTGCCTATCCAAAGTTTAGGAAAAGTTAACATAGGGAAGCGGGACTGTTAACAAAAAGTCATTTAGTAATCTCTTTGGCCATCTATGCTCCAGTTTGTAACAGTTTTACTTCAAGCACTGACCTTGAACCATAAGAGTCCTGAAGACAAAGATTACCCCAGCACCTATTCTGAACAATGGTTCTCAGAACGTGGTCCCAGGACCAGCAGCGTCAGCATCACCTGGGAACTTGCTAGACGTGTAATTTCTCAGGCCCCACCCCTGGCCTACGGAGTCAAAAACACTGTGGGCAGGGCTCAGAAATCTGTTTAAACAAGACCTCCAGGTGACTCTGATACTAAGGTTTCAGGAACCCCTGTCTTAGTTGATTAACTTTTATAATCAACCATCTGTACAACAAATATCGGAGAAGATAAGCCTGATATTTCCAAGTACTAAAATGAAGTGTCTTTTGCCTTAGCACCCAATGAGTATCCTCTCAAACCTATGACTCATAATATCCAAATAACATTATGCAAAGCACTCTTGTACCTGAGAGCATCTCCTGGCCAGGTGACGGAGGGGCTTGGAAGGCATACACATTATCTCCCTCTGCAATAGTATTCAAGTCCTCTTCATCAAAGAAAGACCGCTGGAGTCCAGTGGGATGAAGTTCAACCAAGATCACCTGGAATGAGGAGGATCACTTTCCCTCTAGTTTCTCAAACGGAACTAAACAAACACATCATGCCTTTATTGATTTATTTATAAGTCTTTTTTTTTAATATTTATTTATTTATTTTTGGCTACGTTGGGTCTTCGTTGCTGCGCGCGGGCTTTCTCTAGTTGTGGCAAGCGGGGGCTACTCTTCGTTGCGGTGCGCGGGCTTCTCATGGCGGTGGCTTCTCTTGTTGCGGAGCACGGGCTCTAGGTGCGCGGGCTTCAGTAGTTGTGGCACGTGGGCTCAGTAGTTGTGGCTCGCAGGCTCTAGAGCGCACGCTCAGTAGTTGTGGTGCACAGGCTTAGTTGCTCTGTGGCATGTGGGATCTTCCCAGACCAGGGATAGAACCCGTGTCCCCTGCACTGGCAGGCGGATTCTTAACCACTGTGCCACCAGGGAAGTCCCCTATAAGTCTTTTTTTTTTTTTAATTTATTTTTGGCTGTGTTGGGTCTTCATTGCTGTGCGTGGGCTTTCTCTAGTTGCGGCGAGCGGGGGCTACTCTTTGTTGTGGTGCGCGGGCTTCTCATTGTGGTGGATTCTCTTATTGCAGAGCATGGGCTCTAGGCACACGGGCTTCAGTAGTTGTGGCACGCAGGCTCAGCAGTTGTGGCTCGGGGTTTTGAAGCACAGGCTCAGTAGTTGTGGCACCCGGGCTTAGCTGCTCCGTGGCATGTGGGATCTTCCTGGACCAGGGCTCAAACCCATGTCCCCTGCATTGGCAGGCAGATTCTTAACCACTGCACCACCAGGGAAGTCCCCATCATGCCTTTTAAATTCCTGACAGTCCTTTTACTCTCTTAAAGTTTCAAACTCTCCCTCTCTTAGACTTCTCCCCTTTTGATCTTTTATTACTGCTATTTTTTCCCCCAAGACTCTCTCTCACCCACTGTCCTACTCTCTCCCTCACTATAGATTCCCATATAGCACTTTGGGTTTACAAAGCAAGATACACACATTTTTTTTTCCCGAGTTGAGATCCTCATTAAAATGGTGAGAGAGGTCAAAGGGATTGACTGGGTGGGGGCAGGAAGGAGTCCACTGGGGTGATGGAAAGCCTCAATAATCGTGGTGGTTACACGTATGTACACGCATGCAAAAATTCAAGTTATAACCCTAAGACATGCACACTTTCTTGTACCTATGTTATTCCTTAACAAAAAGGTTAAAAATACTCTTTAATTAGAAAACAATCCCACGAGGTCATCAGGGAAGTGTAAAATTTCCATTTTACAGTTAAAGAAACAGAGACCAATTACTTTGTCCAAGTTCAGAAAACTAGAAGGAACTGAATCACAATTAGAACCCCACTGCGAGCCCTTCTCATCATACTGCATTGCTTTTCACCACCATCACTTCTACCCTGTCCTTTCATGGGGGTCCCTGTTAGGAGTCTGCCCTCCAAAGTCAAGTGAATCCAAACTCTTTACCAAGATGCTAAAAAAAAAAAAAAAAAAAATTGGAGCACGTCCATCCCACTCTCTTCCAAATTGCCTCTCTCATATACACACCACAAGTTCCTTCAGTAGTTCCTTATATTTCATTTATTGTCCCTTCAGTCTCCTGGCTTATATTCTCGGGAGTGAAAGTATAGAATAGTGGTTGTGAAATCAAACCATCTGCGTTTGATTTCAAATCCTGGCCCAGCCACTTACCAGCTGTGTGACCTCGGGTAAGTCACTCACCTTCTCGGTGCTTGCTGCTAAAATGAGGATAATTGTAATATCTACCTCACAGGATGGTGGTGAGGAGTAAATTAGCTATAAAGTTCATAGAATGGTACTCAGCACTTAGTAGGCCCTACTGAGAGTCAGCTATTGTTGAAATGATGATGATTGATTGTAAGATAAAGGTGGTATCCTTTTCTGGTTATTTTGTGAAAATGCAGGGAGAGGTCAAGGCCCCGTCAGCACAGACACCAGGGACTATTAATCAAACAGAAACTCAGGAGTCACTCAGGAATCACCGCGAGTCAGAAATTAACCTAAACACCCTAGACAGCCGGCCCAGTTAGCATCCATCAATCCCATCACCAGGCCCCATCACACCTCATCCACAGGGATGCCACCTTCCTCTGCAACCATCTTCCTCAGGGCTGCCACCGTGCTGAGGATTGGCACGGCCAGGCCAACCCGCAGGGACCGCTGGCTCTTAGAGGGGAAGACCAAGGTGACGCTCAAGAATCTGGAAAATAGGAAGGAGGCCACATCCTTAAAGGACTGACATGGATTGTTGCCACCATCACTGATAATGGATCAAGTTCAGCACTTAGGCAAAATCTCTGCTTCCTGGTCGGGTCATTGCCCTTTAAGTATTCTGCCACCAGGTGGCAGTGGAGAGCCAAATCTCCAAGGGTCTCAGCTGAGTGTACTTTTCCAGCAAGTTAAAAATAAAAGATATTTGATTAAGAATCACAATACAGACCTTCCTCAACCTATGATGGGATTACATCCCGACAAACCCATTCACTGTAAATTGAAAACATCTTAAATCGAAAATACATTTAATAAAACTAAACTACCGAACATCACAGCTTAGCCCCGCCTACCTTGAACGTGCTCAGAACACTTACATTAGGCTACAGTTGGACCAGATCATATAACACAAAGCTTCCGTGCTAATAAAGCGTTGAATCGCTCATGTAATTTATTGAATACTACATGGAAAGTGAAAAACAGTGATTTTAAGTGTATCGGTTGTTTACCCTCGTGATCACCAGGCTGGACTGGGAGCTGTGGTGCTTCCCTGCCCAGCCTCACAAGAGAGGACCACACCTCATACCGCTCATCTGGGAAAAGATCAAAATTCAAAATGTGAAGCACCGTCTCTACTGAATGCTCATCACTTTCGTACCATTGTAAAGTCAAAATATTGTATACCAAACCATCATAAGTCAGGGACCATCTGTACAGATCTATATAGTCTCCAGGTTCTGTTTGTTAAATAGATAATCTTAAGCAAAAAGAAACTCGAAGTCTGAGAAGTAGAGCAGTCAAGCTTCTTCCAGGACAACTCAACACTGTTGATGAGACTCTCCTGAAGTTCTCCCTTGGTGATTGGATACAGCCCTTCTGCCCCCCAACCTCTCTGGACTCTCTCTGGTTCTACTTCCTACTACCCCCAGCAGCACACCAGGGCTCACCCCTCCAGCTCCTGTTTCCCCAGCTCTATACTGCAGTAATTATCTAATTCATACAACTAGTTAGCCGAACTGGGACTTGAACCCAGGCAGTCTGGCCCCAGAGTCAGTGGTCCTAACCACTGTGCTACGCTGCATCAGGCCAGGTATCACAGCTCATATCTATCAGTAGCCATCATCTGATGATAGGATAAGCCAGTGTTATATCTGTGGCACAGACAGTCAGCAGCACAGGAATTCAGAGCAGAAAGGGGGATTAAGTTGCCAGGAAAGGCTTTACAAAGCCGTCATGTCTTCACTGCATCCTAAAGATGGAGGATGCCAACAGACAGAGGGCAAGAGAAATGGTTTTTACAAAGGTGAGGAACCCAGGGAAGAAATGCCAGCTTCCATGACAGTGAAGGCGCCCCATATAGTTCGCTAAAATTCCATGAGACTGACACGGGCCATTGCCTTAACAGTCACTGCCAAGCCCTGGACTTCTGGGATGCTTGCACTATATGCTTCTTACTTTTGCAGTGACTACACCTCCTACCCAACCCTGCCTCCTCTTTTCTTTTTTTTCCTCATATCTCCCAACAACCCTTTTCCTTTTTCTTTGCTCCTTAAATAAACTTTTTCCTACACCTTCACTAAGAGGAAAAAGGATTTGGAAATAAAGCAGGGCAAAGCAGAGGGTGACAGATTTTCTCCAGTTCGCCCCTGTCTGATTGAGTGGTACCAACTGGCTGGTGCCGGCTTCTGAATGGGCTAAAGATGTAAGCCTGATAAACAGGGCTGATAAACAAACAGGGCTGATAAACAAAAGCATGTTTATAATTCCTTCTTCGGCTAAAGAAGGGACTCTGTAACCTTTCACGTTCATTGTCCCATTCAATCCTTGAATGTCCCCAAGCTGCAAAGCTTGGCTGGGAAGCAAAGGAGAAAATGCAGCTCCAAGCCCAAAAGATTCCCAAGGATGGAAGTCAAGTTCACGGGCATGATGCTCACGTACCTCGTCTGTCGCAAGGGGATAGGCAGTGACACACACAGGAAAGGATCGAAGGTGTTGCTCTGTTTCAGGCAGTGGGGACAGGTCAAGGAAGATCTGTGAGGGTAGAGGATACACATGAAAGTTTAATCACACTGAACCGTTTGGCGGTTCCTCAAAAAGTTAATTAGAGAGCCACCACTGCGATTCCACTCCGAGATCTGTACCACAAAGAACTGAAAACAGGTATTCAAACCCTTGTACACAGAGGTTCATGGCAGCATTCTTCACAATAGTCAAAGGGTGGATACAACTCAAGTGTCCATCAATGGGTAAACGGGTAAACAAAATGTGTTACAGACACACGATGATTATTATTCAGCCACGAGGTCCTGACACTTGCTACATGAATGAACCTCGAAAACATCATGTGAGTAAAAGAAGCCGGGCACCGAAGGCCACACATTTATGATTCCAATTATGTGAAAAATCCAGAGTGGGTAAAGCCATAGGGACGGAAAGCAGATTGGCGGTTGCCAGGTGCTGAGAAGAGAGAGGCCTGGCGAGTGACTGCTTCATGGGTACCAGGTTTTCTTCTGGGGGTGACGAAAATGGTTAGGAACCAGAAAAAACTGGTGGTTGCACACCATGGTGGGTGTACATTCCGCTGAATTGCACACTTAAAAGGGTTAATTTTATGTTATGTGACTCATCTCAATTTCTTAAAAAGGATAAAGTTTAGTCCCATGTATGAGTGCACTGAGTATGGGAAGGGAGGCTGTAACCCCTCCAAATAGAAAGATACTGTGACAGCTTTCAAGCTCAAAGGTCTCAGCCTCACTGGGCCCCAGAATCACATAGGATGCTTTTTTTCAAATGCAGAGGTCCAGGCCCCACTCCTCGAGATTCTGTTTCAAGGGAAGCAGGGAGAGAGAGGCACAGGCATCAGAATGTTAAAAGCTCCCCTGGTGACTCTAGTGTTCAACCAGGCGGAGAAGCACTGATGCAATCCACCTGCCTCATTGTACGGCTAAAGGAAACAAAGTTCAGAAAATAGCAGCTAGTAGTAACAGCTAACGGTGAAAGAATTTACTAAAAACTGGGCACTGTGCATGGATTAACCCGTGTGCTAGCCATAAGAACCAGGATGATCCCCATTTTACAGAAGAAAAAACGGAAACACAGAGAGGTTAAGTCACTTGCCCAAGGACACACAGCTCTTAAGTGGCAGAGCTGGCTCAGGTTCCAGAGCCCATGGCCATCATCATGTCGTGAGTACAAGTAGATCCACATAGTTTATTTATATTCTTTAAGCTCTTTGAAATTTAACACTCCCGTATTTAGCATGCATCTCTGAGAGGGAAAGGCGAGTTTTATATTCCACCCGGGTGCTCTTATTTTATTTCCTTCATCATATAATGCTCCATATTCTTCCAAGATATAAGGGGTTTCTGGATGCTACATTCCTTCTCCTAAAATCTACATGAATTTCCTTGGGAATAGGGGAGCATACTCCGCCACAGGTCCTGCTCTCAGCACTGGACAGCCCTAGGGTAAGTCAGCAAGAAAACCGGAGCTGGGATCAGAATCAGGTTTCCTGAATCTCGACAGAAAGCACCAGTCCTGCTGGATTGGTTTTCCGTTGAGCAGACAAAATAGAAAAAGCCAGGGCCCAGCAAGAACCCCTGAGGTTTTCAGGGTGTTGTCCCAGGCAACCCTAAGTGCTCTGCTCATAGCAAGTAGGCTTTCCTGGATACAAGTTAACAGAATGCCAACCATGATTTTAGAAAACAGAACCGAGTACAGACTGGAGTATTTAATGTTCAATCACTCTCTGGTAAATTTCCCTCTGGGAAAACCATCGCAATATTTTGGTAAAAAGAAGGCATCAGACATCAAGCTCCCACCAGCAGGGGGACCTGCCATTTGTGGGGGCCCCTCTGCCACCCCAGCTTCTCTCCCTCCCCTCTCCTCCCCTCACCCATCACGTACCGTGGCGTAACATAGGCCTGAAACATGTATTTTTGTCCCTGGGAAATTTCCAAATCCCTGTTTCATATTTAAGTGAACAAATGAGAAGGAATATTTTTCTTTGACTTATTCATTTTTTCTTTAAAGCTACTAAAACTAAGCGAGGCTGCATCTTTCTTGCAGATACATCATAGTCAACTGATTCAGGGATATGGCCTTTAGATTCAGCCATGAATCTCTGGCAGGGAGCAAGAGATGTGTAGTTTGGCGAAATCACAGAACGGTCTAATTTTGTATTTAAAGGATGGGGGAAATGTATTGTTTTCATAATAAACCACAGAGAGGACATGAAATGCACCTGTTCCTCAAAGGATGAGAAATGAGGAAAGTGAGTGCGACCAACAGATCAGGGGGAAGGGCAGTGTCACTTTCACAGAAAACTCCAGATGTTACCAGCCTCCACCTACACTCAAATGTGGCCTGGGGGTCCTTTCGTCCTTGCCATCTCCCCCAGAGTTTCACAGTCCTGTCCTACTATCTCCCAGGTACTCACAGAGCAAAGAGACAGAAAATCACCCCAATGCCTTTCAATGTTCACTTGCCCATCTCCCTAAGCTATTTCATCCTCCTTGTCAAATTGTTTCTGTTCCAAAGCCAACCTCTCACCTGCTGCTGAAACTCAGAACTGCTCTTTGCTCTCCACTGGTTACAAATGTCCTGAAATGGCACTGCTCGTTTCACATTCTGGCCTCTCACTGCTGCTGAATATACGTCTGACACCTCCAACCTGGCCAGCTTCACCTGCTCGCTGGCTGGCGAGACGGATGTCCAAGTCGGCAAGGTACTTATGGTGACGCACGAGCAAGATGTCACCTCTCCAAGATCTGTTCTGAGGAAGCCTTCCAAAACATACTCTGCCTAAAAGGGAATGCTGCCTGTAACGGGGACCAGATTAGGCTTTCTGTGAATAAAAGCTATGAATGCTGTGAAGAGATGAACACACACACACACACACACACACACGCACACGCACACGCACAATCCCACCTGCAGCCCAAACTCCAACGTTGCAACAATCCTTGGCTATTAAACTTGCAGATGTTTTCAGGCTGTGGTAATAATCATATAGAATAACGAATTATTTGTCCTCTAGTTTATAACCTCCAGCACCCCAGTACTATTCTTCCTTCTCTCCTCCAGCCAAAGGCAAAAACTCAGCCCCCTGAAAAGGAGGACAAGGGAGATGGAGGGAGAATCTCGGTGAACAGGGATCTCTGAATTAACCCATAATAACATTTCCAGCTTTCAATTTCATAAAGGCCGATGCCAGGGCGGCCCTCCATCCCAGGCAACCTCCCCCCGAGGAAAAGAGGCTGAAGAGGGTCCAGGACAGCAAGTATCACCCTCAGGGGCTCCAGTGTGGAGCTGATGCCCACTGACGGCTACAGAAAATCACTTTTCAGACCTCAAAAGTCCTAGCCTAGGTGGACGTCTCTAACTATATTTTTTCTTAACTCTGCTGCAGGCAGAAAGCAGCTATTTTTAGCTGTCACCAGTCTTTTTTTCCAGCATGAATATCTTGCTTCTTACTCATCATTCTATAGTAATCGACAAAGGGTCCTTGCGGTCCTTAGTCTCAGATCAGCTCAAAAGTCACTTCTTCATGAATCCTCCCCTGACTCACGCCTTATGATACTGTGATTTATAATAAGAAATATACAATTGGTCTCCAACAGTTATTCCAGACACAGAGCTCCTACAGCTTTTGGAATTTCCTAAGTGATAAGAGCAAGAATGAAGGTAAAAGGAGCATCTTTTGCTATTCATAACAAACCCCATCCCATCACATCTGAGTTTATGCTAATGAGGTGATACCTGGAAAGCCCCCAGAGAAAACCACAGGAGGGGGGCTGGTTGCCAGAGGGACGAAGCATGGGATTAGAGGGCTCCACCCCTACCTCCTGGGAAAAAAAGAAGGGGGTCAGAGGTTGAGTTAACCACGTATGGCCAATAATTGGATCAATCATGCCTACATAATGTTGCTTCCATAAAAACCCCAGCAGAAGGGGCTGGGAGAGCTTCCAGGTTGGTGACCGTGGGGAGGTGCTGGGAGGGCGGTGCACCCAGCGAGGGGTGCAGAACCTTGCCCCTTCCCACAGACCTTGCTCTATGAATCTCCCATCTGGCTGTTCCTGAGTTATAGCCTTTCCAAATCAACTGGTAACCTGGTAAGTAAACGTTTTTCCTGAGTTCTGTGAGCCACTCTAGCAAATCATTGAACCTGAGGAGGGGGCCGTGGAAACCTCCAATTTATAGCCAGTCGGTCAGCAGCGCAGGTGACGACCCGGGACTTGCAGTTGGTGTCCGGCGGGCAGGCAGTCCGCTGGGACTGAGCCCTTAACCTGCGGGGTCCGTGCCCGCTCTAAATAGGTAGTGCCAGGATTGAGCTAAATTGTAGGACACTCAGTTGGCGTCCAGAGAGAATCGCAGAATTGCGTAGTGTGGGAAAAACACCCACACATCTGGGGTCAGAAGGATTGTGAGTGTGGAAGTAGTCAAGAGTAATGCAAAGGGAAACGAGGTTTTTTCCGCTTTCGCATCCATAACACGCACTTCAAAGCTCCCTCCATTTTTCCATCAAAGCACGTGCCAGTTATACAACTATGTAAAAACCCAGAAGTCACCCTAGATGCTCATTGTTTCCTTGGTCCCTCCGCCCCTGACCCTTAAACCCGCTGGCAAGTCCTGTTGACTCTGTTCCCCACCAGCCCACGTCCCTCCATCTCCATCACTACCTCATGGTCCAGCCACCACCATTCTCCCACTGAGAGAACAGCACATCACCTGCTGCTCCAGCTCCCAGCCCTGCCTCCCTTCATCACCAAAACAACAGCCAATTTCTTTCTTTTTTCTTCTTTTTTGTTTTGGCCACACTGCAGGGCACGTGGGATCAGATCCCCGACCAGGGATCGGCCCTGTGCCACCTGCAATGGAAGTGCGGAGTCTTAACCACTGGACCGCCAGGGAGGTCCCCACCAGCCAATTGCTTAGATGGAAAATTAGACCACACCCTGCCTTGAACTTTGCAGTGGTTCCCTTTGCCCCTGAGGCTACAACCCACACGACCAGGTGCGCGCCCACCTGTCCAGCCTCACCTCCCACCCCTCACTACTCGATGGCCCTCTGTTCCTTGAACTTGCCTGGATCACTCCCACCCCAGACCCTTTGCTGCTTTTCCTGCCTGGAATACCCTGTCCCCAGGTATTTCAACGGCTGGCTCCTTGTCACTCAGTTCTCAGCTCAAATGTCCCCTCTGCAAAGAAGCCCGGCCTGAACACCTTATCTAAGGTTAGCTGCCTACCCCGCCTCCCAGGTGACATTCATCATCATCGCAAATTGTTGCATGTGTATTATGTGTGTATTCTCTAACACCTCCCCCAGTAGAATCTGAGCTCCTTGAGAACAGGGGCTGACTCCTTTCACAGCTCAATTCCCAGCACCTAGAAGAGGACCTGGCACGTAGTAGGTATGGATTAAATACCCAGAGAATAAAGGGATCTGCTTGGTTAGTATTTCCTCTTGTGGGCAAGGAGTTACACCCTTCGTTGTAGCCACTGGACCAAGCGCAGTATCAGATGCTCAAGGATGTGCAAGAAGGAAAAGAGGATGTGTGGACAAGAAGGGAAGAAGGTAGAGAGAATGAGTGAGTGGAGAAAGATCTATGGTACGGAGACACAGAGGAGGGGCACCTGAAGCCAATCACGGTGACCCTTCCCCAAGCTCTAACCTGCCCTTGCCTTATGCCTCCCCCTCCCTCCTTCTAGATTTTCTTCTCCCTCCTCCTCTATTGTTTTCCTCTGTCTCCTTATTTTGCTTTCAAACAGCCTCTGCTTTGAGTACCTGGAGATAAGACAGATGCCCTGCAAGCAGCTTTCATGGCTAAAAGGTGAGTTAGTAGACACGAAATCTAGGTTTCCTCCATGTAAATCTCGTAGTGCATCACCACTTCTCTTAGGAAATCAGTGGGCATTTCTTTTTTTTTTGGGGGGGGATTTTATTTTATTTATTAATTTTTTTTATTTTTTAACACCTTTATTGGTATATAATTGCTTTACAATGGTGTGTTAGTTTCTGCTTTACAACAAAGTGAATCAGTTATACATATGTTCCCGTATCTCTTCCCTCTTGTGTCTCCCTCCCTCCCACCCTCCCTATCCCACCCCTCTAGGTGGTCACAAAGCACCGAGCTGATCTCCCTGGGCTATGCGGCTGCTTCCAGTGGGCATTTCTTCATGGACAACGATGAGACAGGGGTTCATCCAGAAGAGATCTGAATTACCCAATGTGGTAAGCAAGCCAGGGCAGGAGGGGAGTGCCCCAGGGTCACTGTGGCTGTCATTCAAGGTCGTTTGAGGTCCTTCTCCCCGCTGGGGCAGGGTGAGGGAACTTCTCAAGTGCCATGGATTTTCCGTTCCAGTGGGAAAGCAGCTTTGGCATTCTTCCAAAGTGTTTCCGAAACTACTTGCTCTTCCTAAATAAATAATCACCTCAAAGACAGTGATCACGTCCAAATTATATTATGGACGATCCATGAATATAACATAAATCCTAAATGAGCACAATTGCTGGGCAATTTTAAGTCATCTTCTCCTTTCTAAATACAAAGAATACAAATCTCCCAAAAGTATGGAAGTAAACGGCTGTAAGTGAATTCTAGAAGGCTGAATAATCGTTGCTTTGTTTGAAGTAAATAAGAGATAAAAAACCAACAGGAAGCTTATGAAAAAGACAACAGGGCAAAGGAAAGAGAAGAGCATGCAGAAGACTCAGAGAAAAGCCCACCTTTGAAAGTGATTTAATGCAACATCCAAAAGAAAAATATAAAAAAATGTTTTGGGGCTTCCCTGGTGGCGCAGTGGTTGAGAGTCCGCCTGCCGATGCAGGGGACGCAGGTTCGTGCCCCGGTCCGGGAGGATCCCACATGCCGCGGAGCGGCTGCGCCCGTGAGCCATGGCCGCTGAGCCTGTGCGTCCGGAGCCTGTGCTCCGCAACGGGAGAGGCCACAGCAGTGAGAGGCCCGTGTACCGCAAAAAAAAAAAAAAAAAAAAAAAAAAAAACGTTTTGGTATCCATAATGGAGAACAGGAAGGCAAAGCTTTTGTGCATGAAGTAACAGCAGAACCTCACAGGAAAAGAACAAGGTCAGATGGAAGAGCCACCCAAGAGGAAGAATTACAAAGAAGCAGAAAGAGATTTAGCAAAGGTCAAATCCTGCTTCTGCCATTTACTATGTGTCCTCGCGAAATGCCTGACCCCAGATTGTACCTCATCTCCTTGGGCTATTCTAAGTTAAATCAAAAACTATCTGGGCGAACATATATGTAACCAGTGGCTTCCCCTCAATCTTGATCACTGCGCTCATTCCCACCTTGAAGCGGATGTCACTCTCATTGAATACGTTCCCACCCTTTTCAACCCTATTCATCCTGCAGAGCCCGTGGAAAGGCATACCTCCTCCGAGAAGCCCCGGGGGTTAGTGCTTTCATTACAACATTGTCATTCTTGAAAATATTCTGCCTTATGTGAATCTCTGAACTGTCATATATAAAAGCCCAAAGAGAACATATACTTTCTGAAGTCAGAGTCTATATAATTATATATCTTTTATATCCTCCATTATGCTGGGAAATCTTGAACTCGAAATAATGTGTGAAACTTGGCTCTCTGGCAATAAAGAACAAACCAGAAAGATCTCATCCACTTCTCAATGATGGCCTGCTGGGGAGATCCTGGCCTCCACATTCATACTCTGGAGAACCATGCTTGCATCACCTCTCCTTCAAGGGGGGGATGGAAGGCCCAGGAGACAGCAAGAAAGAAAAGAAATACTGAGGGGGCTTCCCTGGTGGCACAGTGGTTAAGAATCCACCTGCCAACGCAGGGGACACGGGTTCAAGCCACGGTCCAGGAAGATCCCACATGCCGTGGAGCAACTAAGCCCGTGCATCACAACTACTGAGCCTGCGCTCTAGAGCCCGCGAGCCACAAGTACTGAAGCCCGCGTGCCTAGAGCCCGTGCTCCGCAACAAGAGAAGCCGCCGCAATGAGAAGCCCACGCACCGCAATGAAGAGTCGCCCCCGCTCACCGCAACTAGAGAAAGCCCGTGCGCAGCAACGAAGACCCAACGCAGCCAAAAATAAAATAAAAAACACAAAAAAATGAAATACTGAGGGTCAGAGACAATAGAAGTTAGTGGTTAATTGGGACTTATAATGGGAGAGAGAAGGGTGTTTATGGTTTCTGTTGTTTTGTAATCTCGGGGTAAACCTGGCAAAGGGAGGTTAGTTACCAGCATAGGAGTTTGCTGAGCCCTTAAGGACAGATTCTAAACACACTCCCCCCCCTTTCTTACCTGTACTGTGCTTGAAAGTGGCTTTGCACAAAGCTTTGGCCTAGAGGAAGCTGAGCTGAGGGCGACAGGAGGTCCTCGGAGGTCTTCCTGGCTTCAGGCTGAAGCTGCAAAGAAATGAGAGGAAGCAAGATCAGATGTGCCTCTCATCACTCCACTGCGTTCAGACCAGCGAACCTACACCTCCTCCTGGGTCCTCAGCACCATTCTATGGACCTAAACCTGCAGAACCAGGACCTTCCATGTTGTCTTACCGTAATCCGCCTCTCCTTCAATCCCTGGACCTCCCCAATTCCGAGAGACAGAGACAGACAGAGAGAGAGGAGAGAGAGACAGCGGGAGAGAGACTATGAGAGTGTGTGTGTGTGCGTGTGAGCGCTGAAAGAGCATGAACCTTGGTGGAGAACCCCGTTCTTTACCTCCATCCTTCTAGGCCCCCTGTGTCTAGATGCCTTCTGTACATTTCACTTGGGTGAGCTGCCATCACTTCAAATACATCCACACCAAATCTGCCCATCTTCCACCTGCTAAGCTGTTTCTGTCCACATTTTCCAGGGAGCCAGTCTTCACACGAGCATTCTCTTTCTCAGACAGACCAGGTTTGCACCTTAGAATAATGGATGCCTGAGCCTCCTCCCTCCACAATCTGTCCTATTGTATCCTTCTCTACATTCCCTTACGTATAAGTGTCCTGTTGCTGCTGTAACAAACGACCACAAACTAGTGGCTTGAAACAACAGAAATGTGTCCCCTCACAGGTCTCGAGACTGGACATCCAAAATCAGCATCACGGAGCCGAAACCAAGGTGTCAGCAAGGCCGCACTCCCTCTGGAGGTTCTGGGGGAAAGTACGTTCCTTGCCTCTTCTACCTTCTGGTAGCTGCGGGAATTCCATGGCTTACGGCCACATCACATCTGTCTTTAAGGCCGGCAAAGAGCCAGGAGAAAGGACCACAGGGGAAGTGTTTGGGGAGAAATGTACTGATGTCAGAAATTTAATTTTAAATGCATCCAAAAAAAAAGATGAGAAAAAGATGGAGTGATGAGTGGACAGACTGATGGATAGGTAGATAAATACATGATAAAGCAATTTTAGTAAAATGTAAATTATAGAATCTAGGTGGTGGGTAGGAGATATTCGCTGTATAAGGAATTCAACTTTTCCATGTTTGAAATTTTTCATAATAAAATTTTGGTACAAATAAGAGTGACAAATACTAAGAAGAGTCAGTCCCACTATTTCATTAAACCCAATTTGACCAGAATACGGGATGTACAAAGGGGAGTAGAAAACAGAGCTAGAGAGGGAGTCTGGTACCATGTTGGATGGGGCCTTAAATGTCCTAAAGAAGATTCCTGGTTCAGTAAACAGCATAGTACCAGGGTTAAGGGTTAGACGCTGGAGTCAGACTGCTGGGGTTCAAATCCCTGCACTGGTACTTAGCTGTGAGAGTTTCTCAACCTCTGATCCAGCTAAATCAATTACTTAAACCCTTTGTTCCATGGTTTTCCAATTTCATAAAGGGGTAATGAACGATAGTACCAATGTGCTAGGGATATTTTGAGATGAAAAGAGTTAATGTATATAAAACACTTAGAATAGGGCCTGGCACACAGCAAGCACTGTATAAGTGTTTGCTGTTGTTACACGAAGGGGAGTGTCTAGTGGGTTTTGAACCTAAGCGGTGGCTACATGCACAGAGACACGCTATAACCTGACAGGCGTGGGCACAGGAGGGGGCGTCTGGAGTTAGGACACAAATCATGAGGCTCAAGGGTCCGGGTGCCAACAGGGTGAACTAGAGTAGGAGCCATGAAAATAAAAAGGAGGTAGGAACTCAATCAAGACACCCTGTGCGCATAGCTCCTAACTGAGCACCTGCTGGGGAAGGAAACGGAGACAGAGGGAGGGAGACACAGGGCCAGCTCCAAGCTTCCAGTCTGATGCCTGGAGAACCACTTTCCGTTAACAGAAGAGGGAAAGGCAAAAGGAGAAGTGGGTCAGGGGAGGAGGGGAGGGCAAGCCAAGTTCGAGGCAGAGACACCTACGGCAGGTAACTGAAGGGCTCGGAGGAGAGAGAGAACTTGGGTACAGAGCGGACACTGGCATCTGGGCCTGCTCAGGATTGACCCTTCTTCTTTGGGAGTAGCCTCAGTCCATGGGGAGGTGGGGGAGGCTCTTTCCTCGGGGGTCCTGTCCTCCCTTACCAAGAGACAGGCAGGCACATGACCCAAGCTAGACGGATGAGATGTTCCTGCCCTGCGTGTCAACCATGGGCAGAGTGACCCAAAGCCTGCAGACACCGACTCTAGTGTCCAGGCTGGAGGATTGAGCTGTTCCTGCCGCTGAGACACCCTCACCCCAGAGCTGTCTGGTTCTTGATGGTTCCAAGCCTGGTCTTCAGCCTCCCCTTCGATTCTGCACACTCCCCCTTGGCCTTCCAACTAATCCCCTTCTTGTTTGAGTCATCTGGTTGGCTGCCGTTCCTCGCAACCAAAGACCTCACAATGATCCGGGCTGCTTCTGCACCCAGACGATAAGGCAGCACGCGTGGAGAGAGGCTGTGGACGTGACCATCCAAGGATGGGTATGGAAAGTGAAAATCCCAGACAAGGCTGGGTAAGAGGCAGCAGAGGGTCACTCACAAAGCATGGGCTATCAGGTGAGACCCGGCTGGCGCTACCCTGCTAACCAAGTGACCCTAAAACCCTCCCTGAGCCTGATTCCACATCTAAAAGGAATCGGACTATTACATCCACCTCATGGAGCCATCATTTGAACCAAAAAAGATGTGGGTATCCTGCCTGGCACACAGTAGGTGCTTAATAAATGTTAGCTTCCTGGTCCTCTCCCCACCCTCACCCCTTTCTTAATTCTGCAAGAGTGGCGTTTCCTGTACGATAAACTACCCAAAAGGTTGCTAGTGTCACAGTGTCTACAGGATAGTAAAAAGAGGCCCTATTCACCAGACAAAAACATTTATCGTTGCATTAACAGAGAAGAAAGCGGTCCTTATGTTTTCTATTCTAGTTTCAAATAAATCGAACTACATGGCTTTCATATGTTTTGAAACAGAAATAACCTCAGAAAGAAAAATTGTTCAGAGTTACACAGGGGACAGTCCCTTTCCTTCTTGGAAACAGAAAATCAAGTTTGTGCCAAATAGTCCAATAGCTCTGCTCTTTCACCTTCAAGCGTTCACAGCCAGGCCTCCACAGGCAGCCCGATTTTCTAAGAGTGAATTTCAGGAGAGGTTTTGACCCCAGACAGAGAAAAAGATCTTTTCTGGTTTCAATCAGATCAAATGAAGAGTGGGCCAAGCTCCTCTCTTCGACCAACAAGCACCCCTGGTCTTGCTGGGTTGTGGTGCCCTCCTGACACCCTTAGCCATTAAAGGAACAGAAAGCAGCCAGCGTGGCTGAGAACGATGAGCAAGGGGCAGAGGGGCCTGAAACCAGGTGGAGTGATTGGTGGGCCAGTCAGGTAGGGCCCCGTCAGCCACGTAGGAGCCCGGATTCTGTTGTAAGTGCAACAGGAAGCCACCAGGGGAATTTAAGCAGGACAGTGACGTGATCTTATTTCCTTTCTGAAAAGATCACTCTGGCTGCAGCGTGGAGAACATATACATATAGTAGCGGGGCACATTGGAAATTGGAAGACCAATTAGGGCTGCTTTTATGTGGGTTTTGAAGTTGTTATGGATTATTGGCTTAAATAAACTCAAAGGCGTCTTAAAGAAAGGTTTGGGGGTGGTGAACTGTGGTTGGGAGCAAAGGCTCCAGAGCAGAGGTTCTCAATGGGGAAACGCTTTTCCCTCCCCCCACCAGGGGACATTTGGCCATGTCTGGAGACATTTTTGCTTATCAATCACAGTTAGGGGTACCACTGGCGTCTGGTAGGTAGAGGGGCGTTACAAATGCTACAACGCACAGGGCAACACCCCTCCCAGTAAAGAATTACCCAGCTCCAATGTCAAACGTGCTGAGGCTAAGAAGCCCTGTTCTAGAGTTGAATTTTCTAGATCTGGATCCTTGCTCTCCCACTGACTTGCTGTGTGACTTAGGGCAAGTTACTTAACCTCTCTGTGCTCTTCCTCATCCTTAAGTCCAAAGCCTTTTCCTGCCACAAAGGCACAAAAGAGGAAGACTGAAAGGTAATTGGGAAGGCTGTTTATCCCTCCTACTTTCCAGGTAGGAAGCACTGCTTGGCACAGGACAAAAAGCTTGTTGTTGGTGGTTTTTTTTTTTTTTTTTTGGCCACGCCACACGGCTTATGGGATCTCAGTTCCCTGACCAGGGACTGAACCCGGGCCATGGCAGTGAAAGACTGGAATGCTAACCACTAGGCAACCAGGAAACTCCCAAGAAGACTTTTCTAGATGCAGCCAGAAGGAAGAGGCACCCAGGTCTCCTCCCTCCCTCTGGTGGGAAACAGAAGGCACAAGAAACTCGGGATAAGGAAAGGGATCCAGCACACTGGCTTTGAAATAGACAGACTCAGGTTTGATTCTCTTTCCACAGGTAGAAGTTGAAGGACCTTGGACAATTTAACCTAAATTTCCATTAACTGTAATATATGAATTAACCTTATTATGAGTTACTTATTATTATCCTTATTATGAGTTATCAAATATTAAAGCATGATAACTACTTAATTTATTCAACCATTCAGGGGTTTTATTGAGTGTCTCCTATGCATCAGCGAAATAAGTCACGAAAAGCATCACATGAAATGTCTGGCATGTAACACACTTCAATAAACAGTATCTCTTTTTTTTTTTTTTTTTTTGAGGTATGCGGGCCTCTCACTGTTGTGGCCTCTCCCATTGCGGAGCACAGGCTCCTGACGCGCAGACTCAGTGGCCATGGCTCACGGGCCCAGCCGCTCCGCGGCATGTGGGATCCTCCCGGACCGGGGCATGCACCCGTGTCCCCTGCATCAGCAGGCGGACTCCCAACCACTGCGCCACCAGGGAAGCCCCATCTCTCTCTTTTTAATACATCATTCTGATTTCAAAATGTGTTCATGCTAAGATTATGGAATACAGTGTAGTGACACGTTTGTCATCTCAGCATTCCTTTCCAACGTGCCCCAGCTCTACAGAAACCTTCCTTACCCATGCGATTTGGGTGGAGTTCACCCCACAGGCATGGGACCCATGTGCCCAATCAGAATATTCCATCCTGCTGGCCACCTGCCCAGGAGTGGACATGTGAGCCACGCTAAGACAATCGGACTCTTGCCTGGGCTTTTTCTGGAATCCCAAGTGAAAAAGGCTCTGTGAGCATAGCAGGGGCCCCTCCTGCCAGTAGATGGGCAGAGTCAGTCTGAGAATGAAGAGAAAGACAAGAGATAAGGAGACCTTGGATTCAGCCTTACCTGAAGCTGGATCAACCCTTGGACTCCCAAGTTCTAAAAGACAATAAATGCACTCTCCTTAAGTTGGACCAAGTTGCAACTAAAAGGGTCTGAGTTAGATAAACAGAAAATCATCGTACGTATAAGAAAAATCACCCACAATCCCACAACCCAGAGAAACCACCATAACCTTTAAGTGTCTGGTCCTCCCAGGTTCTGTTTAGTGAAGTTTTTGCTTTGTTTCGTTTGTGTGTTTTGGGGGCGAACGGAGTGGTTCTTTTTATTTTTCTATCTTTTTGGCATGCGGGATCTTAGTTCCCCAACCAGGGATCGAACCTGTGCCCCTTGCAGTGGAAGGTGAAGTCTTAACCACTGGACTACTAGGGAAGTCCTGGGATGGTTCTTTTTAAGATAAGGAAACAGGCTTTCAAGCCAGATCTCCCTTGGATTTGAATCCTGACTCTACCTCTTCTTAAGCTGTGCTGCTTCAGGAAGGTTACACAGCCTCTCTGATTCTTGGTTTACCCATATATAAAATGGGGATAATAACTCTAACAACACCCCGCAAATGATAGTAGCTACTCATACCATGTATAACACTCCAAGATGTGCTCTGAGGAGTACAGAACACTGTACAATCATTATCTTCCCTGTTCCATGCATTGGGCAACCTGCTGTCTCAGACATGAGTACTCTTTCTGCAGCTCTGTCAAGCTCTTAGCTTCTACATTATATTGCTGTTTAAAAGAGGTCTATTCTTTATTCAAGACATATATGGCTATGCCCTGCTTTTCTTAAAGTTGCCGCTTGTCATTTTTAAAAGGGAAAGAAACAAAGACAACAGCTGGCTGTGTGGACAAGTTAAGAAAAAAAAATGACTCAGCTTCTTGAGCCATTTTATCTTTAAATAAACATCGTATGTATTTAAGGAGTGCAACATGACGATTTGATACACATCTACATGGTGAAATGATTACTTCAGTCAAGCCAATCAACATATCCACCTCCTCATGTAGTTACCTTTTATTATGTGTGGTGAGAGGGCCTGAAATCCACTCCCTTAGCAAATTTCCAGCACTCAGTATGGTATTATTAACTACAGTCCTCATGCTGCACATTGCGTATCTCGATTCATTCATCCTACAAACTGTGACTGCCATTCAATCTCCCCCCCATTTATTTATTCTTTTATTTTTTTAATTTATTTTATTGAATATAGTTGATTTACAATGCTGTGTTAATTTCTGCTGTACAGCAAAGTGATTCAGTTATACATATATGTCCATTCTTTTTCATATTCCTTTCCATTATGATTTTTCTCAGGATATAGAATATAGTTCCCTGTGCTCTACAGTAGGACCTTGTTGTTTATCCATCCTGTATAAACTAGTTTGCGTCTGCTAATCCCAAACGCCCAATACTTCCCTCCCCCAACCCCCTCCCCCTTGGCAACCACACGTCTGTTCTCTACGTCTGGGAGTCTGTTTCTGTTTCGTAGATAGGTCCATTTGTGTCACATTTTTCCATTCAAACTTTATTACTCTAGAATAATGGTCTCTGAGCAGATAATGTAAGGATGGGAAGGTAACGGGTGAAAGATTGAAACACTTCCAAAGGGCTTTTTAATTGATTCACGAGGGGGATGGAAAGAAAATGTCCAGAATTCAAACAAACAAACAAACAAAAAACAAGTACAGCAGTTCTTGTAGCTGCATCTGGCTCAGTTTTGAGACACATAAAAAGTAACATGCGACTGATTAATTACCAAAGCTTGTGAAACATTTTTTAAATTACAGCAGATTATTCATGGATATTGTTGTAATAATTCTGCTCACTCATGGAATCGTAACTTCACTCGTTTTTACTTTCTTAAGAGAGAGATAAAAGGATAGGATTAGAGTAGAACCCATCACTGATCTTTATTTAGCAAAGCCCATAGAGAACACAGCTGATTTATCAACTAGCGGTGGCTATGACGAATGATCGTAGGGCTTTCTTACTCCCAAAGGTTTGAGGTTTCATCCAAATCTGGGACTGCTGTGTGCCCACATGTCAAGATCATCCATCCTGTGTCTTGAAAAAAAAGATTGGGAATCGCTTGCTCTGTAGGATAAGTAACTGAAAAAGCAAGGGTGGAGTTAAAATGGAAGCATCTAAAACCAATAAGCAATGGCACCCATGGCCTCAGGTGACCAAACTTTTTTGACAAAAAGGAGATTTTTTTTTTCAAACTTTAAACCAAACAGAAACCCTATTCACCATGTCACTGGGATTAAAGAGGATGAGGAACTGCAATGGGAGGAAACGTCTGGTCTAAAACAAAAGGGGCAAAGAGGAAGAAGCAGGGAACGGTACTGTGTGAACAGCAGCCAGAATACGCAAACATCTACGGATCTGAATCTCAAGATTGAGTTTTGAAGAGCTGAGTAAACGCGCAAGGGGAAAAAAGAAAATCAAACACCACGTGTTGTTTCGAGGGCGACTGACCTTGTCGGACCCCAGCCCCCGGGCCGCGCCCTCCAAGTCCTCGTGCACACGATCCAGCAACCAGAGCAGGAACTCCAGGGCGTCGTGCTGGGAATTGCCTTGGAACTGAGAGCCATACTTGGAGACAGCGTTCTGAAAGGAACAGAAGAATGTTTACATTAGCCAAGACATGGAAGCAAACTAGGTGCCCATCAACGGACAATTGGGGACTTCCCCGGTGGCACAGTGGTTAAGAATCCGCCTGCCAATGCAGGGGACACGGGTTCGAGCCCTGGTCTGGGAAGATCCCACATGCCGCGGAGCAAGTAAGCCCGTGCGCCACAACTACTGAGCCTGAGCTCTAGAGCCCGCGAGCTACAACTACTGAGCTCGCGTGCCACAAGTACTGAGACCACCTGCCACAACTACTGAAGCCCACACGCCTAGAGCCCATGAAGCAAGAGAAGCCACTGCAGTGAGAAGCCCACACTTTGAGGGGCAATTTGGCCCTTCAAACATCCAAATAAGGACCTGGAAGCACCAAGCTTACCCATGGTCGTGCTTCAGCCCTGACCAGGATGACAAGTCAGAAACAACTTGGGGCGAGAAATGGTCTTTCCTGCTAAAGCCTGTCATTTGGAGGGCAGTGTCCCCAAATGCTGTGAGGGTTCTCTGTATAGGAGGAGGCATCGTTTTTTCCAGAAAGACTACCATTGTGTATCCTGTCCTTTGAAAACCCACAGGGTTGTCGGTTGAATATATGTATATATATATTTTTTTAATTGAAGTATAGTTGATTTACAATATTGTGTTAGTCTCAGGTGTACAGCGTAGTGATTCAGTATTTTTGCAGCTTCTATTCCATTATAGGTTGTTACAATATAATGGGTATAATCCCCTGTGCTATACAGTAAATCCTTGTTGCTTATCTATTTCATGTATGGTAGTTCGTATCTGTTAATCCCATACCCCTAATTTGTCCCTTTCCCCTTTGGTAACCACAAGTTTGTTTTCTATGTCTGTGAGTCTGTTTCCGTTTTGTTTTGTTTCTTTTTTATTTTATTTTATTTTAATTTTTATTGAAGTATAGTTGATTTACAATGTTGTTAGTTTCTGCTGTACGGCAAAGTAAATCGGTTATACATATATCCACTCTTTTTTAGATTCTTTTGAGTAGAGTTCCCTGTGCTATATGTTTCTGTTTGAATATAGATTCATTTGTATTATTTTTTAGATTCCACATGTAAGTGATATCATATAGTATTTGCCTTTGACTTACTTCACTAAGCATAATATTCTCCAGGTCCATCCACGTTGCTGCAAATAGCAGTATTTCATTCTTTTTTATGGCTGAGAAATGTTCCATTGGATGTTTATACCACATCTTCTTAATCCAACTGTTTTTTTTTAATGATTAAGACTTTTTTTAACATTTAATTTTATTTATTTTTGCCTGTGTTGGGTCTTCGTTGCTGCGTGCGGGCTTTCTCTGGTTGCAGCAAGCGGGGGTTACTCTTCGTTGCAGTGCGTGGGCTTCTCATTGTGGTGGCTTCGCTTGTTGTGGAGCACAGGCTCTAGGCGTGTGGGCTTCAGTAGTTGTGGCAGGTGGTCTCAGTAGTTGCGGCACGTGGGCTCAGTAGTTGTGGCTCACGGGATCTAGAGCACAGGCTCAGTAGTTGTGGCACACGGGCTTAGTTGCTCCGCGACATGTGGGATCTTCCCTGACCAAGGCTCGAACCCGTGTCCCCTGCATTGGCAGGCAGATTCTTAACCACTGCGCCACCAGGGAAGTCCCCAATTGTCCGTTGATGGGCACTTAGTTTGCTTCCATGTCTTGACTAATGTAAATAGTGCTGCTATGAACATTGGGGTGCGTGTATCTTTTCAAACTAGTGTTTTCATTTTTTTCTAGAAATATACCCAGGAGTGGGATTGCTGGATCACACGGTAGAATGTTTTGATAGAGTGATCATCTCTCCTCCATGAAGCTCTGGTCCTTGGATTGCTGAGGGGCACGCTCACCTGGCCCCCCACCCACACCCTCAGTCTATTTCCACGCTGTCTCTCTCTGTTCACCCCAAAGGTGGACAGCTTCTTGTCCCTCTCTCTCCACGGTGGTTTCCTTCATTCCCACGGCATCAGCTCTCCCCTTTGAGAACGACCACATGGCCCAGTGAAGTGGGCTTCCTTAAATACCACGCATGTGGTTCCCTCACTGCCTCTTCCTAAAAATGAATGAAACTTGAGAAGTGCAAACATCTCCTTCTGTGGTTAGATCACAAAATGTTTGGGCCAGTCCTTAATCCCTTTAATAAATACTTATTTGTTGAGTGTCTACTAGGGGCCAGGCACTAGTCTAGGGCCTGGGGCTACAACACCCACATTCCTGTGCCCTTGATGCTGTCCTGTTAGACAAGGTGACAGCTTTGTCATTTTCTGGGTAAATGCATGTTCCAGCTTTCAAAAAGTTTATTTCAAAGGGTAATATATGCACCTACTTAAAAAAAAATAATTCAAAATATAAAAAGAACAGTAACGAAAAGTCTTCCCAGGCCTGGGTGCCCCTCCCCTCCCCAGAGGGAGGACACTTAGAACATTTTCTTACGTAGCATCCTTCCAGGGTCTTTTTTGTGCAAGCACGAGCATCTGAATGTAAGCAAACCCCCTTTTCTGTGTGAGTGCACAGGGCAGGCCTTGTCCCCTGTAGGCCTGTCCTCTGTTCATGCCCACCCAAGGTAGCTGTGTGAGCAAAGCTGTGAACCCAGCAGATCTCACCAAGGCCAATCTAATCAAAGGCCCTGGGCTTTTCTTCTTTTCCTTTTTTTTCATCTTTCCTTGAGACTTAAAGGAAACTTTAGGATGAGCCGAAGCGAAATCCAAGATTTAATTAACTGAAATGCTGGTTCTGAGTCTTTAGTTGAAACACACTAGCCTGGGTGCACTGGAGGGTCTAGGCTTCTCTGCACTTTGACCCCCAAGCAGGGCTGCCCAATTAGCAAATAAAATGAACCTTGAATAAGCAGTAAATAATGGTAATGTTTGTGGTATAAGTATGTCCCAGGCAATATTGGGAATATATTTCTACTAACAAGTTATTGTTTATCTGAAATTCAAATGGAGCTGGGCATCATGTATTTTACCTGGCAACCCTACCTCCCAGCCTCCCTCAAACCTACATCCTTAGTACTAACATTCAAGCCCCTCCGGCTTGAAATCTCTAAAATCAGCTCTTTCTCTTAGTGTCAGGGTCCTCTTGCAGGTTCCATCTCACACCCACATCAATCAAGCATTCTGAGTCTGCCTTCCCAACTGTTTCCATCCCACCCCTTCACCGGAGTCCCATTCCCACTGCTGAGTCCTAACTCCCACTGATCCAGACTGCAACACCTACCTCGAGGGGAGCCCGGCCCCCAGCACCTCCCCCTGACCACCCACTGCCTGCAGGACAGGACAGACCCTTCTTCCCACAGCCCAGCTGGTAATGTCCTGTCCCCACCCAAACCCTTCCCGACTCGCTGACTCACCACCTAATAATCCAGATTCCTCCAGTCTGGCCCCATCCATCACTCACCACTCCATCTCATGTTTCAAAGCTCCAGGTAAAGGAGCCACTCGGGTGCCCCAAACATACTTTCCCACTTCTATGGGCTATACCTTTACTTATTCTTTCTTCCATGTGAGATCCATTCCTCTCCTGCTAATCAGGCTGATCCTTTAAGACTGACACTCTTGTCTTCTTAGTCTGGCCATAAAGCCACACAACCTTTCCAGAAAGAATTTGACAACTTCGAGAAGACAGACAAGATAAGGCCTCAATAATGTCCCTCTTTATAAACACAGTGATTCCACTTTAAGAGGTTTAGCCTAAGGAAATGAGAGATCCAAGCAAAGATATCTCAAAGTTATCTGGGGAGAACTTACTGCACACTTATACCAGATGGCCTTAAAAATTATGCTTCAGGAAATACTAATGAGAAAAGAAGATAAATAATCCTGTCGTTAAAAAAAAAACAGCAAAAATGTATATTTGAGATTTTAAAAATATATTTATAGATAGAAAGGTAAAAGACTAGAAAATGTATGGCAAAACATTAACAAACGGTTATAGAAAGATGGGACCACAGGTAATTTTCTTTTTCATTTTAACTTGTACATTGTGAATTTTTTTAACAGTGAACACTGTTCTTTATTGGTCTTTTCCCAATTATAACAGTATCTGTCAGGTATTTTACAGAGTTTTTTAAGATAACTTTACCTCCTGATTCTACAGAAAACATTCCCATAGAAAGTCTATTGAAATGTAACTAGAACTGCATGAAAGCTAAATCCTTGGGATTTAACTTGGGAGAGATGAATGGCAATATTTGGTATTTCTACCCTGCAATACGGCATAGCTCTATCCGTGTGTGTGTGTGTGTGTGTGTGTGTGTGTGTGTGTGTGTATTTCTTCCTCTCACCACTGATAATTTATAACATATTTGTTTTAAGAAGTATTCCTACTTATTTCATACATTGGGTTGGTTTTAGGTATGAAATCTCATTTTCATGTTTCTAAATAGGTCTTGCTTTTGACTGTCTATGTTGTACCTGAACCCATTAGCGACAGCAATCATTCTAAAATACGGATTTCTAGAACGATTTAGTAATTTTCCTTCTGTTCAATATATTGTTTTTTCCATTTCCACTTCATGTCTTACTGGTTTTGTCCAGAACTTGCAAAACATACAAGTGATGAAGGTATCCTTGTTTTTAAAAAGCAATGCCTCCGCCGTATCGCTTGAGGCCTACTGTACGTCTAAAATTGTTAGTCTAAAATTGATCCTCAAGCACGTGAGCTACGATAAATTCCAGATGGCTGAAATCCTTAATACAGCCATAGAAAAACTAGAAGTACATAACATAGAATGTTTATCAAAAGGTATGAGATAAATAAATCTAAAACTTTCCGGAGGGAGAAGGAGAGAGTTGGGAGAAGATATGTGCAGCAAATATGGCTAGAGTTAAGGAACTTACAGAAACAAGAAAAAAGAACATTAAGACCGAGGCAGAACGGACAGACAAACGACATGAGCAGACAATTCCAAGAGCAGTCTTACAACTAGTAAAAAAAAAAGCACAGAAAAATCCAACACCTCACTCCTAATCAAAAAAACAAATGTAAAAACAAGATGCTATTTCTTTTTGTTCAATAAATTAATAAGAGAGAATAACCAACACTTAGGAAAATACGCATTGCTGATGTATCTACGACTTGATATAATCATTTGGAAAGAAATCTGTCAATGTGGGTACTAAAAATAATCAAGCCCAACAAAATTGAACTAAAAACTAAAAAACAATAAATACTTAAAATTGGGATGGTGATTATACAGGTACATACATGTCAAAACTCAGCAGATTCTACACTTAAAATTTTTACTCAGCCCTGAGAAAAGAAATTCTGCCACTTGCAACAATGTGGATGGACCTTGAGGGCATTATGCTGAAATAAGTCAGACAGAGAAAGACAGATAGTGTATGATACCTCTTACATGTGGAATCTAAAAAACAACTGAAATTGGAAAAGCAGAAAATAAAACAGGGGTTATCAGGGGCTGAGGGTGGAGAGATGGGACAGATGGTGTATAAGGGTACATAGTCGTAACTAGTAGATAAATAAGTCCTGGAGACTAATACATGGTACAGGCAGACCTCAGAGTTATTGTAGGTTCAGTTCCGGACCACCATAATAAAGCAAATATCTCAATAAAGCGAGTCACGTGAATTTTTTGGTTTCCCAGGGCATATAAAATTATATTCACACTATCTGTAGTCTCTTAACACTACAGTAGTACAATGTACAATAGCATTGTCTAAAAAAAACAACCTACAGACCTTAATTAAAAAACAATTGATTATAAAATAAAATTCAAAAAAAATAAAATGGCAAAAATAAATAACTAAAACAATTTGTTGCTAAAAAAATGCTAACTATCATCTGAGCCTTCAGCTAGTCTAATCTGTTGCTGGTGGAGGGTCTGGCCTCCATGTTGGTGGCTGCTGACTGGTCAGGGTAACTGGGGCAATTTCCGAAAATAAGACCACTATGACATTTGCCGCATGGACTGACCTCTCCTTTCACTTGAACACTCAGAGGTCACTGTGGGGTTATTAATTGGCCTAATTACAATATTGTGTGTCTCAGGGAAGAGGGAGGCCCAAGAACAGGGAGAGAGGTGGGGGAACAGCCGGTTGGTGGAGCAGTCAGAACACACACATTTATTAAGTTCACTATCTTATATAGGCGCAGTTCACGGCAGCCCAAAACAATTATAATAGTAACATCAAAGATCACTGATCACAGATCACCATAACAAATATAATAACAATGAAAAAGTTGTAGATACTGTGAGAATGACCAAAATGTGACAGAGACACAAAGTGAGCAAAGGCTCTTGGAAAAAGGGCGCAGATAGACTTGACTGACGCAGGGTTGTCACAAACCTTCAATTTGTAAAGAACGCAATATCTGCAAAGTACAATGAAATGAAGTGTACCCGTCCAGTGATTATAGACAACAAAACTGTACTATAAACGATAAACTTGCTAAGACACTAGATCTTAATTGTTCCCAGAGCTAAAAGAAATGATAATTACATGACGAGATAAGGGTGTTAACCAATGCTACTATTGGCAGTCATACTGCAATACAAATGTATCAAACCAATGTATTACATACCCTACACAGTGTTATATCTCACATATAACTCAATTTTTAAAAATGGGTGCCTTTCACTGTACATAATTTATACCTCGTAAAAATTGATTTAAAAAGCAAGAAACAGGGCTTCCCTGGTGGCGCAGTGGTTGTGAGTCCGCCTGCCGATGCAGGGGACACGGGTTCGTGCCCCGGTCCGGGAAGATCCCACATGCCGCGGAGTGGCTGGGCCCGTGAGCCATGGCCACTGAGCCTGTGCGTACAGAGCCTGTGCTCCGCAACGGGAGAGGCCGCAACAGTGAGAGGCCCACGGACAGCAAAAAAAAAAAAAAAAAAAAAAGCAAGAAACATAAAAAGGACAAAACAGTCATCTTTGTTTTGACCATATCGTTTCACTTCAAGGAATTAACCTTATGGAAATGATCAGAGCTGAGGACGACAATTTAAATACAAGAATTTTCAATGTAGCATGGTAGCTGGAAAATTGTACAGTACATAAACATCTCCCTAGGGATTGGTTCATTTAATGAGATATTACACAATCATTAAAAATTAAGTTTTATAAAACATTTTAATGACCAGGAGAAAGTCTTATGATAATACTTAACTGAAAACAGCAGGATACAAAACTAGAATTTCCAATTGTTTGTACATGATTTGAAGCACATCAACACAGCAGTGATGGTTACCTCCAGGGGGTGCAGTTCCAGATCTTTTTTTTTTTTACATTTTAGCATTTTCCAATTTTTTATAGTTATATACATTGAATTACATCATTAGAAATCAAAGTATTATGGATAATACCATGGACAGGATTTTTAAAATGTATTTATTCATTTGCTCTTAAGTCCTACTATCACTGGGAAGCTGGGTGACTCGGGGCCCAGGGAGGGGGAACACCACAGACCCATCCTTTTTGGGTGGCTGCGCTGGAGTAACTCACTCCAGCCTGCTGGCTGCTTCTCAACTTCCTCCCTTCCTCGGTCGGAAGCTAATAATCCCTCTTAAAGACCAGACTCCTCTACACAACCTTCTGTGGCTTCTCCCAAACCCATTCTCCAGCCCCTCCCCCCAGCCACATAGGCTTTCATCAATTCATTTTATCAGGCATTTATCCTGCCCAGCCCCACCCCCTCAGTGACTGGCAGTTTCAGTCTCAGGAACTATAATGCACTTTCCCACCCTCCCATGTCCTTAGCTGACCCTTCATCCTTCAAAACTCAACTCAATGGTTCCCTCTCCTGGGAAGACTTCCTAGCCCACCTCCTCACACCACCTTCCCCAAACAATCACGTCCTCCTGCCAGAATTGCCGTAGAGCATCTTTATTTTTTATTTTTATTTTTCTAACATCTTTATTGGAGTATAATTGCTTTACAATGGTGTGTTAGTTTCTGCCTTATAACAAAGTGCATCAGCTATATGCATACATACAGCCCCATATCCCCTCCCTCTTGCGTCTCCCTCCCACCCTCCTTATCCCACCCCTCTAGGTGGTCACAAAGCACAGAGCTGATCTCCCTGTGCCATGCAGCTGCTTCCCACTAGCTATCTATTTTACATTTGGTAGTGTATATATGTCCATGCCACTCTCCCACTTTGTCCCAGCTTACCCTTCCCCCTCCCCGTGTCCTCAAGTCCATTCTCTACGTCTGTGTCTTTATTCCTGTCCTGCCCCTAGGTTCATCAGAACCTTTTTTTTTTTTTTAGATTCCATATATATGTGTTAGCATACGGTATTTGTTTTTCTCTTTCTGACTTACTTCACTCTGTATGACAGACTCTAGGTCCATCCACCTCACTATAAATAACTCAATTTTGTTTCCTTTTATGGCTGAGTAATATTCCATTGTATATATGTGTCACATCTTCTTTATCCATTCATCTGTCGATGGACACTTAGGTTGCTTCCATGTCCTGGCTACTGTAAATAGAGCATCTTTATTTTGTAGCACTTGTCACCAGTTCTAATCGTGGGCCCGTGGTATTACTTCACTCACATCCATCTCTCCCACTGGACCGTAAGCTCCAGGAGAGGAGCCCCAGGATCAGGTTTTGCACTCATCACCCCACATGTGTTCCATGCTCCCTGTATAGTATCTAGACACGCAATATTTGTTGAATGAATAAATGTTTCCTCATCTGTAAAATAAAAGGAGCCCACCTAGATTTCAATCCCCAAGGTTTAAAAGCACAGATTCTGGAATCCTTCCCCACTCTCTCCAAGGCTGCCTACCAGGAAAGTTCCAGGAACCCCTGGCTTATAACACCCTTACTAACATATTAACAGTTTGATTATCCTTCAGCTCCCCGAGGCTCACAGGGAGCTTCTTGGCTCTAGGGATTTGAGAGCAGGATTTGAGAGAGATAGGAAATGCTGGTGAGTCATGGAAGGTGATTACTAATTTGGAAGACTTTTCAAGCTACTCCCATCTCTCCCATTCCTGCAGTAACTGGATGAGAATGCATGGAGCAATAGAAAAGGTACACAGGATTACCTCCCTCCCTCCAGGTCTCTGCAAGTGAGGAATTATAATTAGCTCATTTTTACCCTCAGAACAACCCTATAAGAAGGTAGGTACCGCTAGAGTCCCATTTTACAGATAAGGAAAGTTGAGGCACAGTTGAGATTTTAGTAACTTGCTCAAGGTAACCAAGACCTTGCTCTGAACCACTAAAGGATACTGCCTCTCACATTTAAAAAGCAAATGATGCCAAAAGGAGATATTACTGACACCCATTTGACCCACTGACGCCTGCAGAACAGTGCTTCACTAGTGGAAGCAGGAGAGAGGACGGTGGGGGTTGGCATCCTCGTGGGTCACATGGCAAGGATTGCTTTCTCAGGCTGAAACTCAAGAGCGGTGATGCTTGTGGAATGAACACTGACAAGTTCCCTCTCCCCCAAGAACAACAATCCCTAGTCTTTGGGGAGCTTCAGCTCTCTGCCCAGAACTGTGGTTTTTTAGCAGGAAGCCAGCCATGCGCGTCAATTATCAGCACTCTTTAATCCAACTGGGACCCCAAACAAATGCCCCGCTTTAATCCTGGGTGAAGTGATACACATAACTTCCAAAGCCTCATGACCCTGCAGCATACCCAGTAAGTAGACCGTGACCCCAGGAACAAAGGATACAAACCCACGCTAACGCATCCTAGGGGATTTCATTCACACTAAGCAAAAGCATGCCACCTCCAATATAGCACACCCACTGCCTCTCCCAGGCCCTCGGCACAGTACCTGGCACACAGATTCTCAGCTTTCGATGGGCTTAGAATAAAAGCCAAACTCCTTACCATTGCCTCCAAAACCTTACATGATCTGGCCAACCTCATCTCCTCCCCACTCTACTCTTCTGGGCAAGAGCCACCCGAGTTTTTTTCACGCCTCCAGTTCTCAGCTCCTTCAGGCCTCTGGTCTTTGCAATTGTTGTTCCCTCCCCCTGTGGGGATTACTCCTAGATCTTGGCCTGGCTGCATCCTTCTCATCATTCACCTCCTTCCTCCCAGACCTTGGCCTTCGAAGTTCGACTCCCCGCACCGCACTGGAAACTAGAGTGGAAACCCTCTATCCCTGGCGTTAGAACAGTCCTCCGATACTTCAACTAATGTTTGCTGAGTGCAGAAACGCTGAATTCGCTCAAATCCACCAGCTCCCTGCACTCACCCGCCTCAAGCGCTGACACACTAATCAACTCAAAACAAAGGCTGTGGGCTTCCCTGGTGGCGCGTGAGAGAGAGGCATGGACATATATACGCTACCAAAGGTAAGGTAGGTAGCTAGTGGGAAGCAGCCGCATAGCACAGGGATATCAGCTCGGTGCTTTGTGACCGCCTGGAGGGGTGGGATAGGGAGGGTGGGAGGGAGGGAGACGCAAGAAGGAAGAGATATGGGAACATATGTATAACTGATTCATTTTGTTATAAAGCAGAAACTAACACACCATTGTAAAGCAATTATACCCCAATAAAGATGTTAAAAAAAAAACAAAATATGAGACTATTTCCAATAGCATAATACATATGAAACCAGATTGCTTTGAATAAATTTGAATAAACTTAAACGTGTAAAAAAAAAAAAAAAGAATCCGCCTGCCAATGCAGGGGACGCGGGCCCCAGTCCTGGTCGAGGAAGATCCCACATGCCGAGGAGCAGCTAAGCCCGTGCACCACAACTAATGAGCCTGCGCTCTAGAGCCCGCGTGCCACAACTGCTGAAGCCCGCACGCCTAGAGCCCGTGCTCCGCAACAAGAGAAGCCACAGCAATGAGAAGCCCGCGCACCGCAACGAAGACCCAACGCAGACAAAACTAAATAAAAATGTAAAAATAAATTTAATTTTAAAAAGAAGCGATAATCCGAGGCTTAACTGGCAAATGCCATCTAGAGAAGTCCCCAAGAAACCCCTTTCCTGATGGAGCACCCAACGGTCCAGAAGGGAAACCCTAAAGGCCGGAACGTGGCTGCCGCCGAGCGGCCAAGGCTGGAGGCAGCCCGGCGCTGCCTACCTTGAACTCGGCGGAAAGTTGGGGCGTGTATTCGCGCGTCCAGAGCGCGCGCACCAGCGCCGCCAGCTGCTCGGTGACCTCGGCGCGGCCCGGCGCCGCCCGATAGCGCCCCAGCGCCAGGAACTCGGCCAGCAGGTCGGTGTTGCTGAGACACTGCACCACGGCGTTCATGAAACAGGTGTTGCCGTGGTTCTTCAAGCCCTGAGCTCCCGGGATCCGCGCCCCGTCGCCGGCGGGGAGCTGGGGCTGGGGTCGGGGCGGGCGCTCCTCCCCGGGGCTTCCGGGAGCAGCTGGATCCGGGCCCGGGGGGCCAGCAAAGCCTCCCTCCCCGTCGCCATCGCCGTGTCCCGGCTGGGGCTGGGGCCGGGGCGGCGAGTCCCCGGGGCGGGAGCGGCTGCCCAGCGCCAGCAGGAAGCGGCCAAACAGGCGGCGCAGGGAGCGGCGGCGGCGGGGCCGGGGCGCGGGCGGCCCCTCTCCGGTCGCGGCCCCCGCGCCCGGGTCCATGGCTCCCGCCGGCGCCCCTCCCGGAGCGGAGCCCCCAGCCTCCAGACGCCGGACAGACGAGCAGCCAACAGGCCCTTCCAGCCTCGGAAAGGCACCCGGGAGCCGGCTACCTGCAGGCCAGGTGTGCGGGAATCGGGCGGAGGCGGAGCCAAGGGCGGGGCCGCCCCGCCCCGCGCGGGAATCAGGCCGTAGGGCCCGCCCCGGGCAGCGCCCCGTCGGGTCCCGCCCCCGCCGCTCGGACCAGGAATAAAAGCACTGGAGCGTAGAGCTCAGGTTCCCTCCCACTTCCTAACCTCTCCTAAACCTACCGACCTGAATTTAACCTCTGCTCCTAGTCCGCTCCCAGCCTTCAAGCTGTGAAAGTAATAGAGGAATGATAAATGTGAACGCCCTAGTAAATTGCAAAGCCGTGGCTGTTGCTAAATTTCTTGTAATTACCTCCAGGCGAAGGTGAAAAGAAGGGAAAGGAAGGTTCCCCAGAGGGCAGCCTCCGGCGTAGCGAGAGACGCGCCCTGGGGGCGGTGAACGGGTGGAGAGTACCTTGGTACCGCTGGTTCCGCCGCAGGCTCAGGTGTGTGCGGACAGATGGCGCCACCTCCTTCCAGCCCGTCTGCCCCTCAGGGGAGGCAGAGCCTTTGCGGGACCCGCCATCCTGGGACCCGAACTGGAAGGCGCGTGTAGAAACACCCGGGATTGGTTGTGGTTTGCTTGTTTAAATTACAGACTAGGTTAGGGCGTTTATCAAAACTTGCAAGCGAGACTTGACCGTCCTCGGTTTATTTGGTGGAGAAACGGGCTCAGAGAGGTTAACGCAATGGGCTGAGGCCACACGACCCGTAAGCAGAGAAGCCGGAACTCGAGCAGGGTCTGTGGACTGACAACCCCGCAGCTTAGATCTTTCCAGCCTCAGTATTTGCTCAGCAGGAAGTTTTCCAGCTCCCGGGCGCGCCTCCTAGGAGGTCTCACGTTCACTCCTTAACGCAAAATCCCAGCTGAATTGTTGCCCAATAAGAACTGACTTGGCATTGCCTTGCCCTTGATTCCCTGGGGACCTCCCTCACTTTATCTTGTAACTGTCACGTTAATCCGGCAGTCTCGCAAAGTGAATTTCTCATCAATTTCTAGCTCAACAAGAGATTAGCAGGAGGCTTATCACATGAATGCCCTGAAATGTTACTTATTATCTGATGAATAAAGTGGTCATCATTTATTAAATATCCACCTTGATATGTCAAATAGGGCAGCAGCAGGTCGGTTACCTGATGCAGGGGGGGAAAAAAAAGCATTAGGTAAAGGATAAAGAATATGCACAGAACAAAAGACTGTCCTGTGAATTAGAGACTTGAAGTGTTTATGGGAAATACCGTTATTTATGCTCCCTGGAAAAGGACACCGTCCCTGGTTGGACGATCAATACACAAGGTCCATTCCATCGCTCTTCTAATGGTAAGCAGAGGAGAAAGATTTTATGGTTAACTCCAGAAAAATATCTATGAAATTTCAACTTTGATAATTACCCCCAAGATCCCCGACACACATTTTCTTTGAGAAAGCACCATAATTCGTATTGAAGTTTCTACTCTGTGTCATGAACTCTGCCGACGCTTTAATACATTATTTCACTTAATTCTCACAATCACTTTTTGAGCAGGTATTCTTGCTTTACAAAACGGAGTATCAGAGAGTTCAAACAAAACAAAAACCCTACCCAAGATCTGGATCCAAACCCACGTCTTGCCCCAGGCAGCTTGACCAATGAAATGCTGATTAAGAAGGTAAATTCGAGGCTTCCCTGGTGGCGCAGTGGTTGAGAGTCCGCCTGTCGATGCAGGGGACATGGGTTCGCGCCCCGGTCCGGGAAGATCCCACATGCCGCGGAGCGGCTGGGCCCATGAGCCATGGCCGCTGAGCCTGTGCGTCTGGAGCCTGTGCTCCGCAACTGGAGAGGCCACAAGAGTGAGAGGCCTGCGTACCGCAAAAAAAAAAAAAAGAAGGTAAATTCACCTTCCTTATTTTTAGAGACTAACAGCAATGGTTATCTGTGGACAAATTATGAGGAAGGGCTGTGGGTTTTGCAGAGTCATAGAAGGGAGATTATGACAGGAAACCAACAACTGGGAACTTACTCATAATAAAAAAACTTTACAGTCTGGATGAATTATTCTTGAACACGTCTCAGTTTTAATATACAATTCAAGAATGTAAAATGCATTCTATAAAGGAAAGGAGAAACTTGTAGATAAAGTATTTTGACCAAAGCACAGACACACAGGTGTGAGAAAGCAAGACTAGTCGTGGAGTTATCTAAGCTCAGCATCCAACAGGACGGTATTCAATGCTGTGAATCCAGGAGCTCTCCAACGTTTCATGAGGGAAATGGGTACTTCCATCTCAAAATGGCCCCATCGGCACTCACGCTAATGATGTACTGATTTCCTGGACTTATCCGGACGCGGGTGATGTTGCCACTGTGTCCCACCCCAACGTGAGTCACTTCACCCTCATTGTAATCCCAAACTTTGACAAGACGGTCATTTCCACCTGAAAATGACAAAGCAGTTACATGGCATTGCTGCAACAGAACAGAGAGAAACAGTCCTGATTTTAAATTACTGGATCGTTTTCAATACATTCCCCATGTGCCAATTTAAAGGAAGAAAAACCTATCTTTACAAACACTCTTTTCCTTGATTATAAAAATCTAGATCTGTTGTAGTTAATTTGGGGGGAAAAAATGTAAAGAGGTGACATCACCCCTGATCCCACCATCCAGAAAGAACCACTAGTAACATCTTGGTTTAGTTCCTTCCGGTCTTTTCTCTGTAAGTTACACAGATATACATCTGAATATGTAATTAGGATCATACCATGTCTAATTTTATATCATGCTTTACATAAATGTGTTTGTGAAACTTTTATTGATTTGGAACTTTAACTGGTTACTGTCCGGAAGAATCAAAGAGGCTGCAAGAAATGGGACTGATGCTGTTGCAATGGGCACATTGTGTGGCAAATGCCCCCTGGAAATGCTGACCGAAAAGCCTGGCATTTAAGACTTCAGTAGGAAATAGCAGAGCAAGGCAGACTGGACAGCCCAGCCCATGTAAAGGCCCATTTCTTTCTTTCTTTCTTTCTTAATTAATTAATTTGTTTAAATTGAAGTATAATTGGTTTACAAGATCGTGTAAAGGCCCATTTCTTTCATCGCTGCCCACCACAAAAAAAAGCACGCAGTGGAAGCTTAGGTTTATATTTGTGTCCCTAAGGCTCGTGAGCAAATGTTTCCTCTCATTGAAATGTGGCTTCTGGAGTTTTCTTTCCCAGCCACACCGGCTGCAGTGTTCAGGCCTGAATCGAACCACGTTGCCCTTTAGACCCTTTTGTGGTCACTTCCAGTTGCCTCCCGCCTGGGAGTTCCACTTTCCCATTTAAATAAGCTGGGCTTGGCTTTCCTCTCTTATCCCAGGACTGACCTGTGACAAAATGCACTCCTTCCACGGTGATATCCATGCCATTGACGGCCCCGGACAAGGAACCTTCCAGCTCTCTGATTACTGACCCATCAAACACTTCCCAGTAAGCAATCTGGAATTCAAGAAAGAAGCATGAGGCGGGGTTCAGCTCAGTGAAATCATCCACACGCATGCTAACAAAAGAAGGTTCTACTTTATATAGCAGACGGCAAAAATACACCCGGGATGATACACCAGCTGAAATTATAAATAGGCTAAAGCAGGGGGTGGAGAAATCATTTTAATATTTTTAGTAGTGGCTTTAAAATTTGCATTCAGTTTAAAGAGGTGTTGATATGCTGGTAAACTGGATTGAGACAGAGAGTACTTTCGGTCAGATGGAGCAGACTGAGCCTGAAGGGAACTGTAAAGGAGAGAAGGAAGCGGCCACTGCATCCACTTTCCCAATTCTGCTCTTAAGAGGAGGAAAGTGAAGCTTTCTTTAGGCCTGGCGGGAGGGGAAAGCATTTCCTTCCTCCAGCTTGGGGAATGAGCAGTTCTGGAAAGTTCTGGAGACTGGGCCTTAAAAAGTGAGCTCTCACCGCGCGGCTGGCCCTCCCTCTTCCTCACCCCACCCTTATTCCAAACCTTCTCTTCTGCCTCAAAGCAACAGAACATTCCGCAGGGCTGGGTTTAAACAGAGACTGATCATATATTCCACCCGCATCCTCACACACACACACACACCCCGCCCCCTCCTGGGCCAAGGAACTGGGTTAGGGGTGGAAAGGAGACAGGGGCTCAAGGAAGGAAGATTTTTCTCTGAATATACTGCTTTTATGCTTTTTTTTTTTTTTAACTTTGTAAATGTACAACCAATTCACAAATAAAATTTCTTTCTAGGGCTTCCCTGGTGGCGCAGTGGTTGAGAGTCTGCCTGCCGATGCAGGGGACACGGGTTCGTGCCCCAGTCCGGGAGGATCCCACGTGCCGCGGAGCGGCTGGGCCCGTGAGCCATGGCCGCTGAGCCTGCGCGTCCGGAGCCTGTGCTCCGCAACGGGAGAGGCCGCAACAGTGAGAGGCCAGCGTACCGCAAGAAAAAAAAAAAATTTCTTTCTAAACATAGAGCCCTTGACCAGGAATCAGGAGTGGGAACTTGGGTATTTCACCCAGAACTTTCTCTCTCTTTCATGTTGGTGGCAACTTCCTGCGTTCCCGTCATTACGCCAGGAATCTGTATTCCTCTGAATTTAGCTAGAAATGGTGTCTGCTATTTAAAATTTTTCTTTTCTTTTTATTTATTTATTTTGCTTTATAATTTCTATCGATGCTCGGTCACTTTAACAATAAAGTTCTGATTTCATAGTAAAAACATAAAGGAGTATGAAAGCATGCCAAAATCCTAGTTTCTCAGGAATCCCATCGATGTAAGTCACTGGTGCTTGATGACCAGCTTCCTTGACCAGGGAAGTCAAAGTGAGCCTCCCCTGGGCTTTCCCAAGTGTCCTCTGCCGGGGATGGTCTTCCCTGAGATCAAAGCATGGCTAGGTCCTCCTGGCACTCAGGCCTCAGCTCAAGCGCCACCTCCTTAAGGAGGCCTCGCTGACCATCCTTGCTAAAACAGCTTCCTTCTCCCAGCCATTATCCTATAGCCTGTTCTATATAGTTTTTTAGCTCTTTCACCATCTCGTATCATCTTGTTCACTTATTACTCATTGCTCTTTCATGGACTCATTTACATGTGTACTATCCCATTCCATCCCCTCCCACCCAAAATTAATACAGAAGGTAGGTAAGCTCCATGACAGCAGGGACACTGTCATGTCCCCAGCACTTAGAGTAGTTGGACAGATTTGTGATTTATGGTTGGAATATTCTGGTCAAAATTCAAATAAGAGGGAAATAGACTGTTTCAAGCCTCAAAAGCTGAAACCTAGGATATGGCAGATATCACACTAATTTAGAAACAATATGAACCGTCCATCAAAGCATTTATAGTGACGTGGTGATTAACTCCCTAATATCCATCCCACCCCAGTGCCAAGAGGAAGCCCACTTAGACCACAAGTCAAGCACAGGTTGGGGGATGGGCAGGCATAGGCCAGTTTGGGCAGATGAAACACAAAGAAACCTAACAATCTACAGAGACTGGAACACAGAGGCAGTTCTTCACGCCCTCCCAGAACATTCTGTGTGTGTCGGGCAGATCCCGGTTGGACCAGGCAGCATTCCTTGGGTTTTTATGACAAAGTGTCTCAGGCAGTCGTTCCCAATCACCTGGGAAGCTTAAACAGGAAAAAACCCCACTCCTAGATTCTAATTTGGGGGGTGGAGGTGGGGAGGGAAGGTACCTTTTGTATTTTTCCCTCAATACTTTTAACTCCATTAACTTAGCCTGTATCTGGCAAAACAATAAATATGCAAACTCTTCTTCAATTATCTCAAAGTCTACATTAGGGGTATTCAAACCCAGTAATTGGATGTGCAGGTAATCAGGCCAAGATCTGGCTGATCCGATGTGGCCGGCAGGGTGGGAGACACCCCAGCTTCCTTGCCCTTCCATGTGTCTCTCTCCTGAAGCCTCCTGCTTGCTCCAAGGGGGAAATGTTCCCCCCCAAATAATGGCCAATTTTCACTGAAGGACATGGACTCCCTAGCTTAAGAGATTTTTAATATATTGACGAAGTAGGGTGATGAGAGATGAGCTCTATTGTCATTCAATTTGAATTTAATCAAAGTGACAGCTCTTTTGGGCACAACACTTCCAGCCTTAGAAATGTCCTCATAATCAAAACCAGTACTTACTGAGGGCCCGCTATGTGCCAGGCCCCCTGCTTTTAGCATCATATTCAATCATGACTTTAATCCCCACAGCAACTGCATGAGGTCAGTGGTGTCATCACTTCCATTTTGCAGAAAAGGAAGCAAAGGCACCCCAAAACGTTATGTAGCATTTCCAAACTGACACGGCGGATCACCAGCAAACCCATGGTTTGAACTTGCATGGCCTGACTCCAGGGCCTGTACCCTCAGCCACAAGGCGTCACTGCTCTTCTCTTGTACCAGAAAGATCTTGACTCTTACCTTTCTGTCTGTCCCGCTGGTGATGATCTGGAACTCTTCAGGGTGGTAACAAACACACTGGAATAAGGTGTTAGCCAGGATCATCTGACTCCTCCTAAGACGCCTAAAAAATAGATTCCAGAGCTGTGAAACATGACTTTCTCTTCCTGAGAAAGCTTATTTACTATTTTTAAAATATATATATATATTTATTTATTTTTGGCTGCATTGGGTCTTCGTTGCTGCACGCGGGCTTTTCTCTAGTTGCAGTGAGTGGGGTCTACTCTTCTTTGCGGTGCATGGGCTTCTCATTGTGGCAGCTTCTCTTTTTGCGGAGCACGGGCTCTAGGCGCACAGGCTTCAGTAGCTGTGGCTCACGGGCTCTAGAGCGCAGGTTCAGTAGTTGTGGCTCATGGGCTTAGTTGCTCCGCAGCATGTGGGATCTTCCCGGGCCAGGGCTCGAACCCGTGTCCCGTGCGTCAGCAGGCGGACTCTCAACCACTGCGCCACCAGGGAAGCCCTCTACCCTTTGTTTGAGTCTTCCCTTGAGTTCAATAAAATGCTGGGATTGAGTTCTGCATCACTTGGTCCTCCCCATCACTGGTACCTACACGAGATCCCATATGATGCAGGTGCCGTCCGTGCTGGCCGTGACGCACTCCTCGTTGCTCTTCTTCACCCTGATACAGGACACGGAGGACTTGTGCTCCTTCAGGGCCTCCTCCAGCTTCTGGGTCTGGTGGCCTATCTGCCACACCCTCACCTGCAAGCCACAAAGCACAGGCTCTCAATTCCACCTTG
The DNA here is from genome assembly GCF_949774975.1 of Lagenorhynchus albirostris. NCBI lineage: Eukaryota > Metazoa > Chordata > Mammalia > Artiodactyla > Delphinidae > Lagenorhynchus > Lagenorhynchus albirostris. Next base: position 7,488,467 of record NC_083114.1, read on the forward strand.
GGAATTTTTGAAGGGGGTTAAAAAAAAGTAAAAAATAAAAAGATTCCAAGAGCTTTCTCACCTCCTGGGCTGACTTGCTTTTTCTAATTCCCTGTCCTCATCTCAGTCGAGTGAGGTAGGGATGCCAAGTTGCAGGGTGGGAATATTCTTCCACGGAGCCAGGGAGATGCCTACCAGGGAGCCTACACCTGTTTTTACTTTAGGACTGAGAAATATATCAGACACCCGCTGCTAAAACCAGTAATGCAGGGGGTGCTGCTAAACCGAGTGAAACAACATGTCTGCTCGTTTCTGCTGAGCACTGCTCTCAAAGTCCTGCCTCCATCAGGGAATCTCTTGGGTACCCAGAGCCATATTTAAACTTTCACATCAGCTGCTGTCTCAATCATTTAAAATCAGTGGTTCTCAACTCCACGGAAGCCAACACCCAACTTTCAGTAACAAATATTGTCTAATATCCCTTCGCTATCTTGAAATGAAATGCAGAGGTGATACAACTACCTACACACAAAATTTCAAAACTGGCAAGTATGATCCCCTAACTGTAATACAAAGGGTAAGTAGAAAGGAAAGTTATTTGGTTATAACAGTAGGTCCTGTAATGGATAAACGCTCTGTCACAACTATACCAGAGAACATAATAATGTAGTCAGATGCTTCTTATAATGAGCGTGTTGGACTTCTAAAACATAAGAAGAGCAGAAATTATTTTGTATAAGTGATATAAAACAACAGGGGAGCCACGGTCTAGTTGAACACGGTCTAGTTAAACTGAAAACTAGCGTTGGGATCAGTAATAACAGACTAACTTATTTGCACCTGACAAGAGGAAAATAACCTTAAATGAAGTAAGAAAAACATTCAAAGACACTTTCTTAGTCAAGAAGATGAGGAAGCGTGAGGTTATCCCAAATGAGCCAGGCCATCTTCCTTGCTATGGTGTTCAAATAACTCAGTATGTTTTTTTGTTTTTGTTTTTGTTTTTGTTTTTTGCGATACACAGGTCTCTCACTGTTGTGGCCTCTCCTGTTGCGGAGCACAGGCTCCGGACGCGCAGGCTCAGCGGCCATGGCTCACGGGCCCAGCCACTCCGCGGCATGTGGGATCTTCCCGGACCAGGGCATGAACCCACGTCCCCTGCATCGGCAGGCGGACTCTCAACCACTGCGCCACCAGGGAAGCCCAGTCAGTATGTCTTGACATGGGACAGGGTGATGACTATTGCCAGAGAAAACAAACAGATCCAGAATCTTGAATGTATGGAGGCAGGCAGTGGCTCTCTAGCCAGGGTGAGATGCAGATGTTCTAGCCAGTGTGGTGTGGGCACCAGCCAAACAGCACAGGACGGGAGCCTTGGATGTGCCGGCCATTAGCTGGGGGATGGCAGGGAGGTTTGGGTATAAACTCAGGTAACGGCCAATGAAAGTGGAAATAAAATACTTAAGAGTACCTTAGCAACCCCAGGATTCAGACCGGTGCACCCCTGCGGACCAGCAGCCCTGGTCTCTAGTACTTACAAAGACCTTGAAGACTATGTTCTTGGAAGGAAAGGTCTGGAGTAGCTGTGGGGAATGGGAGCGGGCATTGTGAAAAGACTGCCGATCAGGGCTGGGGGCGACGAATCTGTTTTGTGCGATTCCCTCCTGTAACCCTCCTCAGCAGGGTCGATGCCCCCAAAGGCTGAGGGAGCAAGCAAGGATGCTGTGGGTGTTAGCAACAGCGTGGCTGAAGGGATGAGGGAAGGGAACAGAGCCGCGAGGGTGATAATGGGCAGAGAGCAGGGGGATGGTCTAGGACTAGGTGTGTCTGTGGAGCATCTGCGGGGTTCAGTCCACGTGGAGATGTGCTCTGAACGTGAAATGCGTACCAGATTCTGAAGACTTCGTACAAAATAAAGAGTGTAAAAAACATCTCACTAATTGGAGTGTTGCTATCTTCACTTTATACTTTACTTTTACAGGAAACTGAAGCACAGAGAGGTTAAAGCACACACCCTAGGTCACACAGCTGGGAAGTGACAGAAGTGAAATCGGAGCCCAGGCGGTGTGACCCCAGAACCCGAACATTCAGCCACTAACGGGTTTGATCCAAACTCTGCCAAAGGCTACGTGAAGATGCTGTATCTTTCTTCTCCCTAAAAAGATGTTTTAGGCTCCTTGAAATGATGGAACGAAAAGGTCGAGTGTAATAATTTTGAAGTGATGGTCGAAGCCTCTGGGTAGACGAAAGAATCAATTCTAAAAATAGCATCTCCTTTACAAGATAAGATAAAGACAATTGATATAACTGGTTTTTGAAGGAGAAAAAAACAGTATTCTAGAACTCTGGCAAAACACCAACTTGGATTCCTAGCTCAATTCCCTGTAGAATGATTTCATGTCTGTATCCTAAATGTCCTTTCTGGGAACAAAAATATTGATGTGTGTATTTATATTATTAGAACTTTAATTTATGAGGTATTTCAGAGTTTCATCAAAAATCTTAATTTGGTCCTGCCTGATTCCTAGTACAGGTGAAAAAATCAAATTAGTGGCCTGCTATGAGGCAGTTGCTCTGAACCAAGGGCTATTTTAAAAAGATTCTGCCTTCGAGAATAATACCTCCCCTTCCCCACCGCCGCTGATGACCCTTTTACAGTCACTGGTGGTGGCGATGGCCGTCACTCCAATCCTGTGGGCGTTGTTAATGACGTACATCAGCCGGCCTGTCTCTGGGGCAAAGGCTCGGATCTTACCGTCGTCCCACGCTGGCATGAAAGGGAAACAAAGGCAGGCAGGATGAGTATACTCGTGGTCTCTGCAGACTGCGGCTCTCTTAAATCTTAAGTGAGAGACAGGACTGGGGGCAGTGGTGGTGATGGAGGGAAGAGGCCGATCTCCCACCAGCTGCCAGGAATCATAGCCCCCTTTTCCCTGATTCCCCAAACTGGCCACACCTCCTGAGGGAAATGAGCGACGTGCCTTAGTTGAACCTGCCTCCAGGTGAGCCCCATCCCAGGAGAGAGAAGCGGGAGGCCAGCTCCCACCTCTCCCATGAGCCGCACAACTTGCACATTCAAGCGGCTGGTCGATCATGCCTCTGGGATGCAGAGCTTAACACCTGCAAATAAATGTTGCCTTCCCACCCCTCGCCCCCACTTTAAACCTGATGCTTCTTCTCCCACTCCCATCATCTTCCCCGTCTCAATAAAAGTCGCCACCACCCAAACAGCTGCTCAAGCCAAGAACTTCAGAGCCATCCTTGATTCCTCTCTGTGCCATCCACCCAACCCAACCCCACCTCCGATCCATCACAAGTCCCATCAGCATTACAGTCTGAACACAGTAAATCTGGCCACGTCTCAACCCTTCCCCTGGGACCACCTTTGTCCAAGCCACCAGCGTCTCTCTCCTGGATTATTATAACAGCTTTCTCCCTAGCCTGAGACTCTTGCCCTCCTGCAATCAATTATTTATGCAGGGGCCAGGGTGAACTTCTTAAAATCATTTCACCTCCTTGAGGAAGAACTTTCAAAAAGCTTTTCCCCACTGCACTTACAATGAAAACCAGCTCCTTAATTCTCTAGAGTAACTAGTCTCTGCTCCCTCCCTACCCCTTCAATTTCTTCTACTACTACTCTCCCTCAACCCTGACCCCAACCTTACCCTCTAAGCTTCAGACACACTGGTCCTCTTTCTATCCCTCAAACACACCAAGTAATTTCCCACCTCAGGGCCTTTGCACTTGCTGTTCCCTCTTCCTGCTGTGCTCTTTACCCAGCTCTTCACCTGGCTGGCTGCCCCTCATCACCTCCAGCATCAGCTCTGGACCTTAGCAATTTTAAATAGGATGCTCAAGGTGGATCCCATTTCAGCCAAGATTCGAGGCGGTAAGGTGGTGAGGAAATGAGTCATGGGGCTCTCTGGGGAAAGAACATTCCAGGCAGACTGAACAGCTCTAGCAAAGGCCCTATGTGTAATATAGGAAGAGCAAAGAAGCACGTATGGCTCGGGGGGCTGAGCAGTAAGAGACAAAGTCAGAGGTAAGAAGGTGGGGCTTGGGGGGAGAGAAGTCAGGGGGGACCTTGCAGGCAATTGCAGGGACTTTGTCTTTTTTTTTTAATTAATTAATTTATTTATTATTTTTGGCTGTGTTGGGTCTTCGTCTCTGCGCGAGGGCTTTCTCTAGTTGCAGCGAGCGGGGCCACTCTTCATCGCGGTGCACGGGCCTCTCACTCTCGCGGCCTCTCTTGCTGCAGAGCACAGGCTCCAGACGCGCAGGCTCAGTAGTTGTGGCTCACGGGCCTAGTTGTTCCGCGGTATGTGGGATCTTCCCAGACCAGGGCTCGAACCCGTGTCTCCTGCATTGGCAGGCAGATTCTCAGCCACTGCGCCACCAGGGAAGCCCTGTCTTTTATTTTTAAACAGGAAAGGACCGTTGAGCCCTAGAAATGGCACGATCTGACTTACACTTTAAAGAGTTTTCTGGCATCTGTGTTGAGAGCAGATCGGGGGAGCAGAGTAATGGGCAAGAGCAGAGCAGGGAGTCCTGGTAGGAAGCTTCTAGAATAATCTGGGAGAGAGAAGGTGGTGGCTGAGACGAGGGTGGAGATGATGAGATGGATGGGATCTTGGATATACTCTGAAGGGGGAGCCATTGGGGGGAAACGGGGGTGGGGTATTAGAGGAAAAGAGCAGGTGATGGGGACTCCAAGATTCTTGACCCCGGGGTTTGTTAGTTCTAAGTGTAATGTAAGTCAAGAGCTTCCGGTGACTGCTCTGTGGAGAAGACACGCCCCAGGGGAGAATCCAACACAAGGAGACAGAACCAAGGAAAGAGGGGATGAGATGGGTTTTATTTTATTTTATTTTATTTATTATTATTATTTTTTTTTGGCTGTGTCGCAGCATGTGGGATCTTAGTTCCCCAGCCAGGGATCAAACCCCTGCCCCCTGCAGTAGAAGTGCAGAGTCCTAACCACTGGCCTGCCAGGGAAGTCTCCTGATATCACTGTTTAAATAGCTGCCCCTAAAGACCCACTTGACTTTTCATTCATGTGAACCAGTGAATTCACTTTTGACCACTGGGGAAATCTGTATATGGATTGAACATAAACAATATTAAGAAATTAGGATTTTATAGGAAAATATTTTTAGAGATGCATACTGAAGTATTTAGAGGTAGAATATCATGGTGTCTGCAATTTATGTTAAAATATTTTGGCATCACATAATCAACTGAATGAAAAAAAAATTCCCTTGGCGCTATAACTTAGTTTAAGTAGTTTTTAATCTCTTGAACAACAAAAAGGGTTCTCATTCAAGCGCCCTGGACTCGCTAAGGCCTCAAATCCACTTTGTAAATGATTGACTGAATTTCCTTGCTAGAGAGAAAGCAACATGCTCTATGCAGCAACGTGGGGGAAGAGAGATTGGGGCTTGGTAATTCCCAGCTCAGAAGGAATCCCAGCTGGACGGGAATTCCAGAGAGAGGCTAGATGAGAAGCCAGTGGACAGTGGGAGTCTGTTCCAGGTCATCCCCATGTCGCGCCTGGTAGGATAAGAATGACGAGAACCAAAGCCACAGCCGGGGCCCGAAGCCAAACCCCGGCACGCCGACCTTACCGGAAATGATGCTCTTGCCGTCCCTCATGAAATCAATGCCACGGCAGGTCATGTTGGGCACGGTGATCCGCAGCAGCTCCCTGTTGGACAGCGTGTGCCACACCCGGATGTCCTTCTTGGCACAGGTGGCAAAGAGCTCAGCGGTGCCACTGCAAAGAAGCCACCAAGAGGATCAGGGATGCCGCCATACGAGGTGCACAGTGTTTCTCAGGTGCCGGTCTGACACTAAAATGGCCTTCACGAGGATGGAGGGAAGGATGCCTTTAGACACCTATTATCTCAAGCCTGATGGCCTTACAGATTTTTTGTGTAAAATGGCATGTGATGCCCTCAAACCACCTGTGGACAATCATTCATAGTCTTGGGACTTCCCTGGCAGTCCAGCAGTTAGGACTCTGCAATTCCATTGCAGGGGGCACGGGTTCAACCCCGGGTCGGGGAACTAAGATCCTGCAGACCACGTGGTGCGGCCAAAAAAAAAAAAAAAATCTTTCATAGTCTTTTTTCTTACGAAGGGTTGGGACAAAGTTGCTCAAAAGGAAAATGCCAATTTAGAAGTCTTTCAGTGTCCTGTTGATCGCAAGTAACACATGAGAAGAAATACATCTGTGGAATATTTATATTAAAAGAGACTAAACAAACCTTTTCCTGTAAAGGAGACAATCTTGTTAAAATTTCAAAGAAGAAAACGACAAGGGTTCTAGAATTCATGTTTGCAGACAACCCAAAATACTTCTTTGCTTAGTTATGAGAAAATATGAGATTGTGAACAAGGAAGAAAAACCCATAGTAATTGGTCTGTTGGGTTTTTTCCCCCCAATGGACAACTCGTAAATATAATGAAAAACGTCCAAAAAATTACAGATTATTCCAATTTGAGAAAAAGGAGTCATACCACGGTACAATAAAGACCATCTGCTTTATAAGTATGCATTTCTAGGGACTTCCCTGGTGGTCCAGTGGTTAAGACTCCCCGCTTCCACTGCAGGGGGCACGGTTCCATCCCTGGCTGGGGGAACTAAATTCCCACATGCCACAGGGCGTGTCCAGAAAAATAAAGTATGCATTTCTAGCTAAAGTCCTGGTGGAGACTGGGCTTTTAGATTTAAATACCTCTCAAGAAATTCCTACCTATCAGCATAAGCACATCCATAAAAAGAGAGTCCCTCTCTCTTAGGTTAAAATCTACTCACTTTGGAATGAATGGAAAAATAAGTGGATCATTTCCACATACTTAGCTTTGGGACTCAGAGGTAAAATTATGATGCTGGACTACCACCCAGAAACAGCAAGCTCTGGGACTCTCCTGGTGGTCCAGAGGTTAAGACTCCACGCTCCCAATGCAGGGGGCCCGGCTGGGTTCGATCCTTGGTCAGGGAACTTGATCCTGCATGCATGCCACAACTAAGACCCGGCGCAGCCAAATAAAATAAATAAATAAATTTTTTTTTTTAAAAAAGAAACAGCAAGTGCTGGAACAGGAAAGCAGGAGCTCCTTGCTCCTGGCAATTCTGATTAACAGAGATCAAATCAAACCAACGTTGGAGTGGTAATATTTATCGAAATAAGAAATGTTTTATGTCAGACACTGCCTTCAGTGAATGAGCTCCTCCTTGGGGGAACATGAGCTCTTTTTTTTTCTTTTTAATTCATTTATTTATTTTTGGCTGTGTTGGGTCTTCGTTGCTGCTCGTGGGCTTTCTCTAGTTGCGACGAGCGGGGGCTACTCTTCGTTGTGGTGCGCGGGCTTCTCATTGCTGTGGCTTCTCTTGTTGCAGAACACGGGCTCTAGGCATGAGGGCTCAGTAGTTGTGGCGCGTGGGCTCTAGAGTGCAGGCTCGGTAGTTGTGGTGCACAGGCTTAGTTGCTCCGCGGCATGTGGGATCTTTCCGGACCAGGGCTCGAACCCGTGTCCCCTGCATTGGCAGGCGGATTCTTAACCACTGTACCACCAGGGAAGTCCCAACGTGAGCTCTTAAAGAAGCATATGGACTCCTATGAAAATCAAGTATCATGGAATGAATCTACCTAGAGAACTTTCCAAATTCTCCCTCCCCGAGATGGACAGTCCACTTCCTCAGGAATTAAGCCTAGTCCAAAAACCTCCTGAGTTTAGGATCTGAGAGATTAAGTTCCAAATTGATTGGATCAAGATGGTACACTAAGTATGTGTGCTCCTTCCCACCCAGCTAAAATCCCACTCCTGGGGAGTTCCCTGGCAGTCCAGTGGTTAGGACTCAGAGCTTTCACTGCCGTGGCCCGGCTTTAATCCCTGGTCGCGGAACTAAGATCCCACAAGCTGCATGGCACAGTCAAAAAAATAAAATAAAATAAAATCCTACTCCTGGGCATATATCCAGAAACATATGCTTGTGATGTTGGAGCAGTGAAGTGGTCACACAAACTTCCCACAGATAACATTTATAAAAGCCAGATAAAATGAACAACAATAAGAACCAAAAATCCTGAAGACGGGGCTTCCCTGGTGACGCAGTGGTTAAGAATCCGCCTGCCAATGCAGGGGACGCGGGCCCAAGCCCTGGTCCGGGAAGATCCCACATGAGGCGGAGCAACTAAGCCCGTGCGCCACAACTGCTGAGCCTGCGCTCTAGACCCCGCGAGCCACAGCTACTGAAACCCGCGAACCTAGAGCCCGTGCTCCGCAACAACAGAAACCACCGCAAGAGAAGCCCGTGCACCGCAACGAAGAGTAGCCCTCCGCAACTAGAGAAAGCCCGCGCGCGGCAACGAAGACCCAACGCAGCCATAGAGCCATAAATAGATAAATGTATTTATTAAAAAAGAAATGCAGGGACTTCCCTGGCGGTCCAGTGGTTGAGACCCTGCGCTTCCGCCACAGAGGGTGTGGGTTCGATTCCTGGCTGGGGAACTAAGATCTTGCATGCCGTGTGGTGCAACAAAAAATTAATTAATTAAAATTTAAAAACTGCCCAAATTACTGTGTGCCAGCCACATTCCACATGTAGGGGAACCGCAAAAGCAAGAAAAAGCAGGCAGAGACCAGAGAGGGTACACTATTTTTCTTTTTAAAAATTCTACTGTTTTTTTTCTTTCTTTTTTTAATTTTAAGATTCTGTTTTTGAGGACAGAGCTCAGGGGATCAATGCGAGCGTTTTTTTTTTTACCTTTTTAAGAGAGTTTTTTACCTTCAGCTGAGCACGGTACATTCATCAACTGTGCTCAGTTTGGGTGGCTGAAAGCTGAACCTTATAGGCTTACAGTGACTGCTAGTGTGTTTCTTTGGGGGCTATAAAATGTTCTAAAATTAGATTATGGTGATGGTTGCACAACTCTGTAAATATGCCCCTAGAAAAACCATTGAACTGTACACTCTAATGGGTGAACTTTATGATACGTAAATTATATTTCAATAGAGCTGTTAAAAAAAAAAGAAAAAAGTACAAAACCTAAATAAAGACTCCATAAGAAATTGAAAAGGTATTTAAAAACTTACCCTTACAAAAGGCACCAGGACCAAATAATTTTACAGATTGATTCTACCAAGCTCCTTAGAAAAAGAGAGGAAAAGTGATACAGAAAGGAAATGACCAGTTTTCAAATAAAGATTCACCTAATGGGAGGCACCAGCTATTTTCACTAATAGAAATATTTGGGAGAACCTAATCACAAAGACTCATGGAGGGCTTCCCTGGTGGCGCAGTGGTTGGGGGTCCGCCTGCCGATGCAGGGGACGCGGGCTCGTGCCCCGGTCCGGGAGGATCCCACATGCCGCGGAGCGGCTGGGCCCGTGAGCCATGGCTGCTGAGCCTGCGCGTCCGGAGCCTGTGCTCCGCAACGGGAGAGGCCACAACAGTGAGAGGCCCGCGTACCGGAAAAAACAAACAAACAAAAAAAAAACTTGGAAAGACTCATGGAACCAAAACTACATTTTGTGATCTTAAGGATCAAGTTTTCAAAGAGAGTCTTGCTACCTATAGAACAATGACTTTGAGTTTTGTAAATTCAAGTGAAACACTGAGGAAGTTCAGAGCAAAAACTGTGACCAACCTCATGGAACAAATCTCACCAAAGACAAAAGAGGTTGCAAATTCAAATAATGGCAAACTCTGACTGTAGCTCTTTTTGATATTAAAACTGCTGACGGTTACTTGTTTCACTGGGTTTTTGAGGGATTTACCAAGATATACAGCAACGAGATCCAGAAGGACTCAATCTTATGACCACTGCCGTCGAGCATGCCAACTCTGGAAGACCCAAGAGGTGCAAACAAATGACTCGAAAGATGTTTGAAAAAAGACACTACTAAGCTTTTCTCCAGACAGCAGTGGGAAAACATAGAAAAGTTTTGCCAGTCTGTTCACCATTTCCATGATGGATTTATTAGAAAAGCCAACATTCTAAAGAGGCCCGAATTTGAATTATGAAACAAAGGTAGCTGCTTGGTAAAGGCAATAGAAAGCCTATTAAAATAATTCGCTACAATAGAAACATTTCAGGAGAAAAAATAATTTATTATGACTTATCATGATCGATTATGTTAGTTGGTATTGAAAGTATATTAATAAAATTACATGTCCTTACACACAGCACCAAATCTCCACGTTCTTATCATTTTTACTGTCTTCTACTTACGATGGAAAGATGATGTCCTCAACAGCTTCAAAGTGACAAGTTGTAATGAGAGTCTCTTTGAAATCTGTGAAGGTGAGACGATAAATGTGTGACTCTTCTGTTCCAACAAAGAACTGGTGTCCTTCCCCTCGAAGTGTGATAGAAGTGATGCCACCTTGTAACTGGATTTTCCTTTAAGGAGGAGCAAGAGGAGAAGCAGATTTCCTCAATCGATGAGTATTCATTAACTGTCCGAAGCATTACAGAGGACACATATCAGGTGTGTGACCTGGGACATGCCTTTGAGGAGGCGGCATAGTTGGAAAGGCAGGGGTTACAATATTAAGTGCCCATGGTCAGCAAAGGGAGAGGCCCACATGGCCTACTATAGTCAGGGGACCTTATCTGTGAAGTGTGGTCTGAAATGGGTCATGTAACACAGGTAGGATTTAGATAGAGGGAACATTCTAGGCAAGCAAATGGGCACAAATGACCATGCCAATTAATTAAACACTTTATTAATTCCATTTCTGGGAAGTAATCCTAAAATCAGGGGAAAAACCCTTTATGTCAAAGAATGTTAGTATAACCTTATTTAAAAGAGTAAAAAGTTGGAAACAACCTAAGTATCCAATTGTGTTGGAATGGTTAAATGATCTATGGAGCAGTGACTTCAAAAAGTATTTGCCTGGCCACTAAAACCATGTTTAAAAGGTTATGGAGGGCTTCCCTGGTGGCGCAGTGGTTGAGAGTCCACCTGTCGATGTAGGGGACACGGGTTCGTGCCCCGGTCCGGGTAGATCCCACATGCCGCGGAGCGGCTGGGCCCGTGAGCCATGGCTGCTGAGGCTGCGCGTCCGGAAGGGGCCTCAGCAGTGAGAGGTCCGTGTAAAAAAAAAATAATCAAAAAAAAAAAAAATAAAAGGTTATGGAGGGCTTCCCTGGTGGCGTAGTGGTTGAGAGCCCGCCTGCCGATGTAGGGGACACGGGTTCGTGCCCCGGTCCGGGAGGATTCCACATGCCGCGGAGCGGCTGGGCCCATGAGCCATGGCCGCTGAGCCTGCGCGTCCGGGAGCCTGTGCTCCGCAACGGGAGAGGCCACAACAGTGAGAGGCCCGCGTATTGCAAAACAAAATAAAAAAGGTTATGAAGTATACATATTTTACCACCATAAAAGATCATGTAGTAATACTGAAACTATTTATGATGTTTGCATTAAGTAAAAGACCAGAATACAAAAGTTTATATATTAAAAAAGTACAATTCTTTTAAAATGTATATGAATAACACGGGCAAGAAGAAATAACAAAGTGTTAATAGTGGCTATGTTTGCCAGAACTTTCAGGGGTCATTTTTTCTTCTTCCACCTTTCAGATATTTCAGATTCCCCTGCTCCCCAAATGTTTACTGAGTATGAGCTTTTCTTAAAAAAAGAATATATAAATGAACGAGGCCCTCGAAACCCAACCTTGCTCTGGAACTAACTTAGTTTTGACAGCGAAAATACAGTGAGGGTTCTTGTGCAGGGAACGAGCATGGGAAATGCAGTATTTTACAGAGTCATTTGTTGTTGGGACACAGAACAGTTAAGGGGGAAAGGACAGAACCCAAGTCATATCCCAGCTCCTTCACTAACTAGAGCTCTGTGACTCTTGGATAAGTTAGAAACCTCTGGGCCTCAGTTTACTCAACCACAGAATAATTCCTCCTTTACAGGGTTGCAGCTGGAGATAACGGAGGTAACCCTACATGAGCCCATACAGGGCAGCTGAGAAACACTGACCCTTGGCATCTGGGCTGCAAAGAATACAAGGTGCTAGTGTTCCCAGGGCTACAGGGGCAAGGCCAGGACCTCTGACCCCCAGCCGTCTGTACAAGCATCCGAGTTCCCTTTCTAACCTCCATGACCTCTCCTGGGGGCTGCTTCCTCAACCTACAAACCCAAGGAGAAGGAAATCACAGTATCCAATTTGAGCCTTGCTGGTACACAGGGTTATCCTGCAGACATTTATAGCACCGACCCTGTAATCATTACTCTGAGTCTAATTATCTTCATTACAATGGGTCCATTTGTGTATTAAAAACAAGGGGTTAAAAAATGAAAGGGTTAATTTCCTATACTCACTTCATGGGTCCAGAGTCTACCCAACACTGCTCTGAAGCTGCCTCCCCCTTTTTTTATTCCCCTTCATACAAACACAAAACTGGTCCCAATATATTCTCCATAAGACCTACACTGAGCACTGAATTTAAAGTTGCAACCTGTCCCGTCTGCTTCAAAACCTAACCCCCCTCCTCCACAAGCTACTCATTTATCCCCATGGTACTCATCGCTCTCTAATACCATGTACTTTACTTGTTTATTTTGTTTATTATTTATTGTCGTCTCCCTCCTGCTGGAGCGTAGACTCCATGAGGGTAGGGATGGTTTTTTTCCTTCTTTTTTCTCTGCTTTATTCATTGATTTCCCAAGCACCTAAAACAGTGCCTGGTACATAGCAAGCGCTCAATACAGATGCATCTGCATGAAAACAGGTGATACTCGTTTCTCCAATGTATATCCATATACACAGAGCTAGAGGCCACGTGGAGCGTGTCTAGGGGTATCTGGCTTCTGTTGAAGCTAAGTTCAAAAGCTGCCTCTGCTCCTCTGGGACGTGTCTTTCCATCCCAACAAGATCACTCCCTTCTGTAATCTTCTCTGCAACATTCATTATATATTTTAATTTATTGGGACCATGAGATTGTGTTTATATATCATCTCATATTATAGTGACATTTTCATGTTTGTCTACCTTATCCCCAAACCAGACTGTAAGTTCTGGAAGGGCAAAGACACATCTTATTCTTTCTTTCTTTCTTTATTTTCTTTCTTTCTTTTTTTTTTTAACATCTTCACTGGAGTATAATTGCTTTACAATGGCGTGTTCGTTTCTGCTTTATAACAAAGTGAATCAGCTATACATATATCCCCATCTCTCCTGCCTCTAAGATGAGATTCTTTAACCAAATATCACTTTGCCAATATCACTTAGTTCCCGGCTTTAAGCAAACCTCCCTCTAGAGGGTCTCTCCCCCTCCAAACCCTGTGGAGTCTGGAACTTACTTGATGGGTTTGTAGCTGGGGCTTTTACAGAAGACCAGCAATCCGGCTCCGGAGCCCATCAATAAACCCCCCATCTTCAGGCACCTGATAGCTGACACTCCCTAGGGGGAGAAAGAGCATTAAGAAAAAGGCCAAACGGTTTCATCATTAAGAATCCATGCGTGATGGGCTTCCCTGGTGGCGCAGTGGTTGGGAGTCCGCCTGCCGATGCAGGTGACGCGGGTTTGAGCCCCGGTCCGGGAAGATCCCACATGCCGCGGAGCGGCTGGGCCCGTGAGCCATGGCCGCTGAGGCTGCGCGTCCGGAGCCTGTGCTCCGCAACGGGAGAGGCCACAGCGGTGAGCGGCCCGCGTACCGCAAAAAAAAAAAAAAAAAAAGAATCTATGTGTGACCTGACACAATGGGCATGGCCAGGGCCACGCTGTTGCTGCCCTGGATGAAGCTAAGCAAGGTGTGGCCTGTGATGTACCCCCAGGCTGGCTAAGACGCCTCGGTGCCAACAACAAGCTCGTGTGCCAGGAAGCAGCAAACACGCTGCACCAAGCTTCTTGCCTTTAAATCCACCTGCGCATTCTGAATATATTAAAAATTAACACTTTACATCCACCCAAATGCAGTTACCGCAGAGACATAAGCACGACCCCAGCAACGTCAGTTCCTCAGGTGCCACCATTTTCACCAGAACTTAACCCTTAGAATGCAAAGAGACTGTATTTGAAATCCAAAGAAAGCACAGGAGACCCCTTATGGTTTGGTGACTGTATTTTCTGAACTAAAGCATTCAGTCTGTGATCTTACCTGTAATAGGAAACATATTTAAAGTCAAAGCCATCTTCAAAGTCTGGGGACGTATGATGGTCATTTTGTATCACCTTCTATGAAGTTCTAATCTGAAAATGTGCACGACCAATATCTTCTTTTTAAAAAAATTTTTTTTTTTGGCCAAGCCACGCAGCATGCAGGATCTTAGTTCCCCGACCAGGGATCGAACCCATGCCCCCTGCAGTGGAAGCGTGGAGTGCTAATCACTGGACCGTCAGGGAAGTCCCCCAATATTTTATTTTAAAACATTCAATAATAATATAGCTAGTGACTTGAGAGGTTTGTGTCTTAATGAAGTTTGGATATTACAAAACAAATATTATGTCCCTTCAAGTTACTTTAAACAGAATTTTGCCTGTTCTGGCTCAAAAGACATTCCATGACGCTTGAGAAGGGAAACCAAGGCTCAGGAATATGAAGGCATGAACCAGAATTGCATGCTGCCCTCTCCTGCATCCCACCCCCAGCTCCAAAAGTGCTGGAGCAGGACCATGGGATGAATGCCTGGCCCATGAGGAGACATCCCTGAATGCTAAATATTTTTAGCATTTGTTTAGGGACTTAGGGAAGCAAGGGGTAGAGTTTCACAGAGCTTCGAAGTTACATACGTGTAATTTCTAAATAAACTTTTTTGCAACTATAGATGATACTGTTCCAGTGCACAGGTTCTGGAGCCAGTCTGCTGGGCTTCCAGTAGCAGTTCTACTACTTGTTAGCCATGAGATCTTAAATGGCATGTGCTTTAGTTTTCCTCATCTGTAAAGCACAGTTGCAGTGGTACCTATATCTCATCAGATACCCTCTCCAATGAGAGTACAAGAAAGGTGCTATGCTCCATGTCTGACCCCTCAACATTCACTGTGTACTGTTGTTTAAATTATTATTATAATCATCTTCTTCATTTCAGTGCTGTATGCCTAACAGTGCTGTCTGTCCTTTTGAAACCATTCCAGTTCTTTATCTCTCTAACCACAGAGCAAACATTTTTTTGTTTGTTTGTGTTTAGTCTTTTGTTTTTTATTGAAGTATAATTGACTTACAACACATAGAGCAAACATTTCGGTAGAGTTTCAAAATGGGTAACTGCCCGAGATTACTTGATATTCAAACCAAATGTCTTCAGTGATACCTCCTATCCCTTTGTCCTAAAAGAATTCTTTTCTTTCCGCTTGTGTAAAAGCCATCTTGGAAACATCGCTTTATGGAATTTACCATTGGACCTGAATTAGGTATTACAGCATCCATAGGAGACTTAAGTGCCACAGGTTTGAGGAACACTAAGACAGTCAGCATCTTTTCTGGAGAGGCACTTACATCCCAGGTGGTGGGGAGGCAAAAATGTCCAGATCAGAATTTTCACATAGTGTTTTTTTGTGGTACGCGGGCCTCTCACTGTTGTGGCCTCTCCTGTTGCGGAGCACAGGCTCCAGACGCGCAGGCTCAGCAACCATGGCTCAAGGGCCTAGTTGCTCCACGGCATGTGGGATCCTCCCGGACCGGGGCACGAACCCGTATCTCCTGCATCGGCAGGCGGACTCTCAACCACTGCGCCACCAGGGAAGCCCCTCCCGTAGTGTTTCATGGAGCCCTTTGGAGGTATCTCAGGAGTCAGAACTGGCAGGGCTCTGAGCCTTTCACTCCTTTAACCTGATCTGCTTTGCTTTCATCTGTTGAATATATTGGAATCCCTCTCCTAAAAATAATTTGAAAAACACTGGCTTGGACTATACCTTGATCTCCTGTGGGGTTATTTCTAGACTCTTCTCAACCTATACTAGAGCTTTCTCTCATTCTTATGCACCTCCTTAAAAGCTGGAATAATAAACAGTTATGTGATTAAGAAAACTCTAACGTCTTCCCGGGAACATGATGCAATATTTCAAAGCTTCTTGGGACTATTGGCTAAGTGGAAATGCATCTAAGCTTAGTTAGAACCTTCTGTTCTATTACCAGACATGAGATAGGCAGGTGCAGAACCTGGCAGCTTTCAAATTCAAAGTTTAGTAGAAACAGCCCTTGTAACTTTCCGGGACACTGGAAATAACAGCACTTATTCTGTCCAATTACCCTTTGATTGTAGGCTTTTTATTTTGGTTTAAATATCAAAATCTCTCACTGGACTTTTAATCTGAATTGTTAGGAATTCTGCAAATATAAACAATGAACAATTTCTACGTCTTGCTCATGACTTAAAATGTCAGCTGAGGCTAAAATCTAAGATCTGGTTATTCGATTAGAAAATAAAATGATATATAGTCTTGTAAATGAAAGAGCACATGTCTCTTACACATGGCAACTAGGCTGCCCAAATGCTGGAACCAACGTGGTTACAAAGCCACAGGCCCTGAGCTTTGAAGATGAGGGAAAAAAAGGTGTGATTCTGATCCCTAATGGAGGACACGTAGGAATACCTCTGCCCTGAATATAAACCAGGGAGGAGGGCTTGAGCGAACTAATCAACTTAACCTTGCAAACTTAGGTGTGGCCTTGGGTCCATCACAGACTCGTCATTTTTTCTCCACAGACACTTAACGGAAGTCTGTGCTCACAGTGGCAGGAAGAAATCACTAGAAAATGTCAGGGCAGAGCAGACTTTGATAGTCTCTACTCACCAGACTGAATCTGTCCTTGGCAGGCCCAGTGTCTGCCAGCAGCTTGGTCCTAGGGTTCATCTTTAGAATATCTCCAGTGGTGGTGCCGAGGTAGAAGAAGCTATCATCATGGGCCATCTGGGGATCAGAGGGAAAACGAAATCTGAAGACCTGGTTTTCCCCGGTGATGTGCACGAGCCCCTGATCAGGGAGGGGATGAGCCTTCTCTGAACCCCACTGTGACCTCCAAAGGGCACAGGGAACTCTGCTCAATATTATGTCACAACCTAAATGGGAAAATGTATAACTGAATCACTTTGCTGTACACCTGAAACTATCACAACATTGTTAATCAACTATACTCCAATATAAAATAAAAAGTTAAAAAAAAAAAAGACCTACAAAGGTCCTTATGGCGACTCCTGTTTCCTCAGACTCAAAGATGGGTAAGAACAGCTTCGAGGGGAGCACAATAGGGCCAAACTCAGAACTGGAGGAAACATTAGACTCCAAGCAGCCTGTGCATTTCACCGGAAGTTGACCTGTGTCTGTTGTTAGCCTGCACATCCCGAGACACCTCCGAAGGGCTCCTAGGGAGAAACGGTGCTCCTCCAGAGAGAATGTGCATTTGCTTTATCTCCTATTTCAAAGTCTACATTCATAAAATGAGTATGCATTAAAAAAGAGGAAGTGGAGAATGGGGTTATATGCATGAATATTTGAATCCACCTTAAAAACATACGAATAATTCCTCCTTATGGAGGAAACTGCATTTCAACAAGGAGTTTCATTGTCAGAAACTTTATTTCCGGTGCAGAAATAACATAGGTGGCAAAGGGAGGTGCTGGGGGCTCTGAGTACCTACTGGCTACGTTGCTTCCCTCCAGGTGAGGCAGGTTCCTGGGGTCTGATGGCAGTTCAGGTCCCACTGAAACAGATTTCCCCATAGCTGCGTCTAGGCAGCCTCTCCAGGTTCTCACGGGAGCTCCCTCACCTGTGCCTCCTCAGTCAATGTCCCCCATGTCCAGACCTCACCTCCCCACCCCTAAGCCTAGGTACGTGTACCTACACACACGTACACACACATGCGTACACGCACAGACACCTATCTTGGTCGGTACTGTTAATAGGAACTTGTACTAACAGCTACCTAAAATAACACTTAGAGTAATACTCACTGAGATACTCATGACTATTCTTTTCATTTGTCCTGTATGACACTCGGTTGGCCAGATCTTTCTGTTTGGGAGATCCAGTTCCCATACTCGAATTGTCCCACTGGAGAAAAGAAACCCGCAATCAAACGGATATCCATTTAATAGACACTTCGTCTCTTCTCTGTTTTCTGCAGTGCCTTGAAGGAGAAGCTGAAAGGAAGAGAACTAGGTATTTCGGGGGATTTGTTACAGCTTGGTGATCTACCCAAGATACAGTCGTCCCTTGGTATCCATGGGGGATTGGTTCCAGGACCCGCCAGCGGACACCAGAATTCGCGCATGCTCATAGCCCACAGGTGGTCCTCCTCGGTATCCGTGGGTTCTGCATTCGCTATTCCGCACTCGCAGATTCTACCAACTGCAGATCTAAACATGGTACGTGATCCACAGTCGGTTGAATCTGCGGATGCATAACCCAGGGATACCGAGGGATGATTGTATTCCATTCAATGCTCACAACCACCCTGCGAAGTAGGTTTTAGGATCCCCCACTCTCCAAACGAGGAAACGCAGAGCCTACACACAGCAGAGCAAGGATTCACACCCAGCTCTCTCTCACTTTGAAGCGAATACTCTATCCACTGGTGAAAACAGAGACATAGGAATAAACAAGTAAGCAAAGCAAACCAAAATTCATCAAGTGATGTTTCTTTCAAGGTATGGAGTTGTGAGGAAAAAAAATTTTTTTTTGTTTGCGGTACGCAGGCCTCTCACTGCCGTGGCCTCTCCCATTGCAGAGCACAGGCTCCAGATGCTTAGGCCCAGCGGCCACGGCTCACGGGCCCAGCCGCTCTGTGGCATGTGGGATCTTCCCGGACCGGGACACGAACCCGTGTCCCTTGCATCGGCAGGCAGACTCCCAACCACTGCGCCACCAGGGAAGCCCTGTGAGGAAAAATTTTAAAGGGAAGGACTACCTTATGGAAAGTCCTGTCTACAAGGAAGGAGAAATGAGACAGGGCAACTAAATGCCAAACAGCATCAGCACCTCAGATGAGACTCGGCACATACTCGCTATTTAATCATTGTATGTTAAGTTACTCTGAACACCTGTTTAAAAATATCATGGTTAACATCACAAAGACTTCAGCTAATATCTTAAAGCAGAAAAGATTAATGCTAAAATACAGTTCATCAAGTTTAGTTTTCCTTTTTTTTTTTTAGCACCCAGAGTCACACACATATTAGTAAGTGCTCAATAGTATTGATATTTTGAATGTACTTTGCAAACTAAGAAAAAATCAGCTTTTCCATGGCCTTTCTGGTAGATGTCATTTGGATGCTGAAATACTGGAATTTGCAGGACATCTCATGGGGGTCAGTATAATGGAATACCTGAAATTGGGACCATCACGGAGAATCCAGGGTATATGGGTACATACCAGAAATATTATTTAAGAATGCTAACTTTTTCTCAGTTGCCAATGTCACGAGAAATTAAAGCAGACCTATAATAAAGATTGTCCTAAAAAAAATTTTTTTTTCTTGGTTTAAATTCAGGCTTTGACTCCTGGAGAAACATTATCAGCAGACATCAGAATTAGCTGATACCTGCTGCTCAATCACCTGTGGAAGAGCATATAGACCCCCCCATAAAAGTTTTAGGCAAACGATTCTGCAAACCTGAAGGGAGTTGAGCTTCACGGCCACCAGTGACCCCCCGAAGTCAGGGTAGGACGTGGTCAGCCTCTTTAGGATCAGAGAACTGTCCTGATAAGATTCTCTCCTTAGGGGCTGGCTTTCATGCCAGCCAGTTAGTTTCATGGCCTCTGAATAAATCCTTCCTTGTAATTAGCCACGGAACAGATGCATGCCGGATGTCACAAGGTGGGGGCAGGAAACAGCACAGATTCTTTATTCTGGCCGGAAAAGTAACGAATGACATGCGCCTTTCACAGATGGGAGACCACAGGTGGGCTGAAAAGGATCGTTCCAACCAACATATGCTTCAACCCTACCTTCAGATTTCTGACCTGCGAATTGGTATGTGACATGAAAGGGGATGCTTTTATGTAGGTTTAACCTTCATGTCAAACTCCAAACAGGGCTCTGATAGGTGAACCTGTAAATTAAGTTCTTCTGTTAGACAGATGCAGGCCTCTGTTCAGACCTTCAGCTTGGTACCCCACCTGCTTAGCTGCTTGATGCTGACCCTACCAGAAATGATCGCGTATGGCTGATAGTCAAATGTTTGAAACTTGCTGGTGCAGTTCATTCGCAAACTCTCATTTCACGAGATCTAAATTAAGCGCGGGTGGTAAGAAACATCAACCAGTAAGTGAATCGGTGCAACTGGGCAAATGACCCTGCGAGCACTGATTGGGGGCAATGTGTTATCTGTAACAAACAGACCAGAGCCTGAAATGGGTTTAGCAGATCAGCAGAACCTTTTCGGTAGGAAGCCCAGAATGGTCAAATAACCATATTTAAAAAGACTTTCAGCTAAAAGGATTTTTAATGATTCCCAAATCATGAAAATTAAGATGGAAGTTCTTTTTCCAGGACGAAAGCCACGTTCACCCTAATCGGAATGACCGTGTTTTCTGTGCAAGCAAATCGAGTGATTTACAAATTCTGGACACCTTGACGGCGGATGCGTACTTTCCAGCAGTGACAAACATCTCATCGCAGCAATTGGAGAAGATGACCGTGGTGGCATTCCCGACGTTGGGGCCGGCAGCAGGGCTGCCACAGATGGCGTCTCCCTTGGCTATGCTCCACACCACCACACTGCCCAGACGAAAGGACAAAGAGAGTCAGGGGAAAACAGGCTTTCAAAATAAGAAACGGCTCTTTTAGCGGTTCTAGAAGGAAAAAAATGAAAAGGTTACTTACAGAGGAACAAAAGAATTACACCGCCCCCCTGCCCCCCAGACGTCTCCTCAATCGCACTGGGTTCGAAGATAAATGGGTGACATTTTAAAAGTTTTGAAGGAAAATGATCATGAGGCTGGAAAACCATCAGCCTATCAATCAAGTTTGATGCTAAATCTAAAGAGATTTTCAGACAGGCAGGGCGTAAAAGTTTACCACTCATTTATCTCTTGTAAAAAATTTCCTTGGGGAATACTCCAGCAAAAAAAAAAAAATTCATTAATTAGAAGCAATAAAGGGGATGACATAGGCGTGTTTTCAAACTTGAACATGTAGCTGATTCACTTGGAGGGCTTAGTAGAACAGAGAGTGCTAGGACCTACCCCCAGACTTTCTGATTCAGTAGGTCTGGGGTGGAGGCTGAGAGTCTCCTTTGCTAAAAAGTCTCAGGTGACACTGATGCTGGTGGTCTGGGGACCACACTTTGAGAAGTGCGGTTGTAGGTTACCTTTCCATCTTTCTGAGTACAGTCATACAATTTAGTCCTAAACTGAGTAGTGTTTGCTTAATGCTATCAAAAATGTGTGTGTGGGGTGTTACATTAAACACTGGAGTCAGAGTATTAAAGAAAAAGAATGCAGATGGTACAAACCTGGTTAATGTAAAAACATGCCTACCTATGTTCCCCAAATTTTCAACATGTGGAATGAATTATCACAGGTGGTCTAAATAAAGGTATAACCAAGATCGCCAGGAAGGGGGAAGGAGATAGTATAAGAGCTATGAATTCTTTTTCTTAGTAGGAAGTTGATAGATACCACCTAACGTGGAAAAATTGAGATGCGTGTCACTTAAAAGTTGTAAAAAAGTAGAGGAACCAATATCAAAAAAGACTGTTAAAACCTCATACCCAAGAGAAATAAAAATGTACATCCACACAAAATCTTGTACGCAAATGTTCCTAACAGCATTATTAATAGTAGCCTAAAAGTGGAAATGACCCAAAAGTCTATATATTAATGAATGGGTAAGGAAAATGTGGTATATCCACACAACGTGAAAACAGTCACAAAAGGCCGCATATTGTATTATTTCATTTACGTGAAACATACAGAGCAGGCAGATCTTTACACACAGAAAGTAGGTTAGTGGTTGCCTGAGGCTGGGGCAGGGGCAGTGGTGGAGCAGGAATTGGGAGTGATGGCTGATGGGCACTGGGTTTCTTTCTGAGGTGTTGAAAATGGTCTAAAACCTTTGTGGCAAAGGTTGCACAATATAACACGTAAAAAATGTCCTTGGGGAAGTATTCTGGCAAAAAAAAAACCAAACAAACCCACTCAACTAACCACTATACTAAAAACCACCTGACTGTACATCTTGAATGGGTGGATTTCATGGTATGTGAAATGTATCTCAATAGGGCTGTAAAAAAAAAAAGAATCCAAGTGCCTCTGGACAGTAGAACTCTTCATGGTGGAGGGGATACAAATTTTGAATCCTTCTGCATAGTAGGACAACACACTTGCTTTATAAACCATGAACAGGTATAGCTTTAATTTTTCAAAAACAATTTTAAGATTTAAAAATAAATAAAAGGCGCCAACATAGATAGCTGGCCAAATAAATTCCAGCAGATCCATACAATTGAATAGCATACAGTTGCTGCAAAGAGCGATAGGTATTGTCTACATATATACACATAGAAGATATCCTTGGTATAAAGTGAGTCAAAAGCAGGTTGTAGTACAACACTGATAGTACAATAACATTAATGCAAAAGTTTCGCAGATAGGTTACAAAATATTCAAAAGGTATGCATATGCAAATTCTAGAGTGTCCACTCTAGTTCCTAGCATCCCTTCTGTTTCTCCCCCTCTGTGGAGACGCCAGGTGGTTTGGGTAGAATGGACCCTCCCACACGGTCAGGGTTGACCCATGACTATACAGAAGCAATCAACAGGACCCCATGCGCTTCACCACCGTGACTATTCAGGGATGGGCATGTTGCATTTTCCTAGTACAGCAAAATTTGTTTTTCTTTCGAGAAGAAACTTTCTTGAGAATGTTTTTCTCAACATCTCCAGTTTTCCGTAAGCAAATCTTCGAGAGCCTAAAATCAAGCTTAAGATTACAGAGGAGATGACAGTTTTGCAGATTAGTCTCGGTTAAGGAGCCGTTTTATTCTCCCCCCAAGGCCTAGCCTTAGCAACTCTTCAGCAGGGTCTGGGGGTGGGGGGTGATAATTGCCAGGCTTGAAAAGCCTCTGGGGCTGGGACCCAGGCATCAGGGGTCTTATTTCCTCAGGTGATTTCAATGTGCACGCAAGACTGAGAACAACTGCCTTAAGTTGAGCTAAGAATGTTAATAGCTGATTTCTGGATGCATTTCTTACAAAAAAAAAAAACCCAAAACAGTCAAATGGGGATAAGCCAGGGAAGTCTGATTATTTACATGGCAAGAGAATACCGTGAAAGAAGGAAATCTCGTGATGATTTTGTTGATTTGCTATATATTAAGAGAACGGTCAATATGCAACTACACACAGATGTAAATTTCCATTGTAATTAACCTGTGGATCTCAAATAAGAAAATATCTGTGAAAGTGCACCCAAGTATTAAATCCTACACAAACCTCAGGTGTTATTTTTCTTCTATAAATGATGTTCCTTTAGCATTAACACAGGAATAGGTACTACATTGATTTTTATTCCTAATATAATGCTTTGAAATAGTTTTCCCCCCACAATTTCATTTGTATGTATTCTCTCCCTACTAAACTTGACTGTGAGATCCTTGAGCGCCAAGATCATGTCTTGGTGAGGCAAGTTAAAAAATTTAAAATGCCACCTCTGGAGTCACACTGCCAGGGTTTGTCCCCCAGCTCTGCTACTTAGCAGCTGGTGAGTTTAGTTCCTCATCAGTCATATGGTCCCGATAGCTCCCACCTCATGGAGTTGTCATGAGGCTTAAATGAGATAATGAAGTCAAGTGACTCAGCACACACCTGTCCCATAGTAAGTGCTCAATAAAAAAAATCAGCTGTTGTCTATGATGAGAATTATGGTGACAAGATGATGTCATCTTTTACAGCAATGGTTCTCGATTTAGTTGCACATTAGAATCACCTGGGAAGTCTTTCTAACTCTTAAGGCCGAGTGGTCAAAGTCTCTGAAGGTGGAGCCAACCCTCAGTAATTTTCTAAAACTCCCAGTTGATTTCAATGCACTGCCAGGCTTGAGAATCAGCATCCCATAATATTTTCGTCATAGCGTTTTCACACCACACACGCTCTATAGATGGGCAAACAGAGAATGTTAGAAAGGAGAGGGTACTTAACACATCTAGAAATATGCAGGGCGGAAAATAGGTAAGTATGCTTAGTTCATTACCTTCCATCATCTGGGCCTCCTAGTGATACCAAGTACAGATCATTTGGTGAAAAGGCCAGAGCTTCAATTTTGCCCTTGTGAAGCGATAGCCGAGCAATCAGCTCCCTTTTCTTATAATGCCACAAAATGATATCCGCCTGGGAGCAAGAATACACTGTCAGATCACAGACAGGCTTTGAAAGAACTGCAAGAGATAGCTACCCCTCTCGGTGAGAAATAATCATTCGTCACTCTTCTAGAAATTAGAGCAGGTCTTACAAACACGACAGCAACAAGATGGACACAGTTGTAATCAGGGACGTTTGTTTCTGAGCATTACCGGTCACAAGTTGCACCATCGGGTATAAAACCACCAGGTTCCTCCGCTCTCAGCCTGATAGGATGAAAATGAGTTCCGAGAGGGTTCAAAGGAAGAGGAGGAAGGGTGTAAACAGGGTAGCACAGAGCTATTCTGAAGTGAGCAGTTTTTCTTGGGAGGCACCGCTAAATCTATTGAGAATGAATGATTTTTTAGTTTATTCACCTTGAAGCCCATGAATGTGACTTGTCCGGAAGCAAGGTAAACTCCGCTCTTGGAGATGGTCACACAGGAGACATTGTTGCCATGACCGTGTAGGAAATTCTGTTCCTGAGTATTTAGTGCCTGAATGAGGATGGTGCAACCCAGAGGATAAACCAGATGCTCCTGGTCGGGATGGCATTTTAGACCAGCGGGGACATGTCCTAAAAGAGAGATTAAAAATAAGAGTAAAAAATTAAAAAATAAGTCAGGGGCAGAAGTGGCTGGTGGTTTTTATTTAAATTGAGGACAAAAGAACGCTTTTGAAATAAGCCTTAGTTCAACTAAAATGTGTGTGTGCTGTGTGTGTGTGTGTGTGTGTGTGTGTGTGTCAGGGAGGGGTGATAGGTAATTTTATTCCACTGACAAGAAGGTTGGTCTAATAATATATAAGTTTCTCAAACTTTAAGGTGCATAAAAGTCCCCAGGGGCTCCGGTTAAAATGCAGATTCTGATTTTAGGTCTGGGGAGGGGCCGAGATACTGCATTTCCGACAAGCTCCCAAGTGATGCTGGTGTTGCTGTTGCTGGTCCAGGAACCCCACTTCAGACCTAGGTCCAGTGTTTGTAATTCTGATAAGCACAGAGCACATGAAGCAGGAGAAGCCTGTCTGGGTGAGCACATAGCCATAGGGAGAACGTGAATTCACTACCTTGGGCAGAAGTTTGGTAAAGATAAAAATTGGGGTTTCGTCCTAAGTCTCTGGCAGGCTGAAGAATCCCAGGACTTCTCATAGTGAGACCCCAATCCTCCAGATATTTGCCAAGAACCACCTCAACAATTATAAATCTTAGTAATATGTTCTAATATGAAATAGACATGAGTCCTCCCTTGTTACTCGTCTTTGGTCAGAATTGTTTTGGTTATTTTTCATATCTATTTTACAATATACACTTTAAAGTCAGCTTGAGTACTTGAAAAACTCATGTTTGTATTTAGGGGAGTGGCATTAAATGTATAGATTAATTTAAGGAAAAACAATTTTTATAATAATACATTATATTTCCTTTCTAAAAGCAGGGTATGTTTTTCCATGAAGTCTCCTTTTATGCTCCTGGCGACATTTCTAATATTTCTTCATAAAGATCTCACACATTTATTTTGTTTACTTCTTGGTAGTTTAACATCTTTTTTTAATTGCTATTTCCTTCCCCATCAAAAGAGTCACAGATATTTATTAATATAGTTTTCTGGTCCTTAATGAACTCAGCTTTTATATTTAACTCCCTCTGGAATTTAGTTTGATGCATAATGTGATTCCAGCAGCTAGACAGATTTTTTTTCTTCAAACGGCCAAATATATTAATTGAATAAATGATTTCTTTCACTTTCATTGCGATCATCGTTCCTTTTTTCTGCAGTCAGTTCTCATAGTACTAAGGTTTGTGTCTGGGGGTGATCTTGTCCTTGTGAAATGTATACTTAGTTTTTCTCATTGCAGCCTCCTTATAGACAATCATATGGCTATCCATAGGGTAAAAGTAAACTTAGTCCCTACTTCACACCATCCACAAACAATACATTCCAGATAGATCACGGACCTAAATGTGAAAAACAAGACTTAATGTACATACAAGTCGTATGAAATGACTAGAACGTGACACAAAAGAGCAAATCCTAACAGCGGAGGCCAATATGTGCATCCAGTTATGTTAAAAATCACAAACTTCCTGGGAGTTCCCTGGTGGCCTAGTGGTTAGAATTCTGGGATTTCACTGCCGTGGCCCGAGTTTAATCCCTGGTCAGGGAACTGAGATCCTGAAAGCCACGTGGCACAGCCAAAAAAAAAAAAAAAAAAAAAATTAAAAACTAATGACAAAAGACAAAATGAAAAGAAAACCCAAACCAGGAGAAGATATTTGCAATGTCCGTAATAACAGACAGAGAATCATACCCAGCAGAATATATAAAGAACCACCATGAAGCAATAAGAAAAATACAAACTGCCCGACAGAATAATGAGCAAAGGCTATGAAGAAGCAATTTATGATGGAGGAAATTCAAAAGCCAGAAGACACATAGAAAGATATGCAGTGCACAAGTGACCAGGGAAATGCAAATTATATCCAAAACGAGATACCATTTCATTTCCATCCTAATGGCTAAAATTAAGTAGGCGGACAGTACCAGGCATTAGTGATGTGCAGCAAAGGCAACACTCACAGACTGCTTAATGGGAGGGTAAATTGGTAGAATTGCTTTGGAAAATGTGTCCGTATTGAGCATCATTGAATACATGTACGTATCCTAGGACCGAGATCTACTCTTCAGTATATAAGCTAGAGAAATACTTGCAGTTGTGCTTATGGGCCATGTACAAAGGTGTTCACTGTGCCGTTGTTAATATTAGTAAAAAGTGGTAAATGAATAAAAGCCCATCAACAGGGAAGTAGATATTTAAAGCAAATTAAATCATCACCCAAGTAATGTTGGGTGAAAAAGAGCAGGTTTCAAATGTGCAATAAAACAGAAGATTTATCTTTTTAAAAGATTATAAAATATAAGAACATGTAAACATATACAATTTATATATAGTATATCGCATATAGTATATTTAATATTTTACATATATAGTGAAATTTTAAAACATAGCTGGGAAGGGTACACTAACTTCAGGATAATGGTTGTCTCTCTAGAGGGAGAAAGAATCAGACAGTGTTATAGGAGAGAGAACTGAAAATGTACAGTACCTGGAAGATTCAAGTACACTTACATATTTACACCCTCAAGTTAAAACTCATAAACTATCATGTAACTCTACAATGAGTGCTAGTGTCACCATGATAAAAGGGGCTTTGCTTTTGCTTCTGATTTGTTTCCATGTGAGAGCTACTAAACTCCATTACCTGGTGTTTAAGGCCTCCAAAATCGAATCCCAGGCTCTCTTTACTGTATTATCCTGCCAGTCCATGACACTGAAGCCAGCCAAGTGTTTGCCATTCCCCAACTGACCCCACACTCTCCCCCTTCCTCCTTGGCTCACCCTATATCTGTTCCCTGGGATATTTACTCACCGACTCCTACCCAACTTTAAAGACTACTTGAGGGCTTCCCTGGTGGTGCAGTGGTTAAGAATCTGCCTGCCAATGCAGGGGACATGGGCTCCAGCCCTGGTCCAGGAAGATCCCACATGCCACGGAGCAACTAAGTCTGGGCAACACAACTACTGAGCCTGCACTCTAGAGCCCTCAAGCCACAGCTACTGAGCCCACATGCCACAACTACTGAAGCCCACACGCCTAGAGCCCGGCTCCGCAACCCGCAACAAGAGAAGCCAGGGCAGTGAGAAGCCCACACGCACCGCGATTAAAAGTAGCCCCCGCTGGCCACAACCAGAGAAAGGTGGCGCGCAGCAAGGAAGACCCAATGCAGCCAAAAAAAAAAAAAAGAGACTACTTGAATTAACCTTTGACCCCATTCAAACCTAGAATAGAAGCTTTCTCCCACACTTTCATAAAACTTTGGTTATTTTCCGACAAGTAGTATAGCCTTTTTACGTAAACGTGTTTCATTGAAGGCAAAATTACGGGAAACTCAGTCACTTTTTACCAACAAACCCATATAACTACAGCCCGGATCAAGAAGCCGATTATAACCACACCCCAGACATCCCCCATCTGCCTTCTCCCAGGCTACATCTCCCCAAAGGTAATTGCTGCTTTGACTTCTATTCCTGTAAATTAATTTTCCTCATCTTAGAACTTTATATGAATGGAATTATACTGTACAGTACGTATTCTGTCACATCTGGCTTTTTTCATTCAACATTATGTTTGTGAAATCTATCCACATTGTTGCGTGTAGCACTACAGCGGTCCCTCTGCATCGGTGGAGGATTGGCTCCAGGACCCCCGCGGATACCAAAACACGCGGATGCGCGAGTTCCTTACATAGAAGTGTGTACTACAGTCGGCCCTCGGCATCCGTGAGTTCTGCCAACTGCGGACAGATTTTTCTGCCCTCTGTATGTAGTTCATTCTTTTTCATTGCTTCAGAGTAATCCATTCTATGAATATACCAATTTATTAGTCCTTTCTACTTTTGATGGACATTTTGGTTGTAGTTTTTAGCTATTTGAAATAATGCTACTATAACCATTCGCATATATGTCTTTTTGGTATACATTTTGTATGGCATTTGGAGGATACATCAAAAATCTTTAAGATGTACTCAGAATTTATCCCAAGGAAACAGTTAAAGAGTTAAAAGATTTAGCTATGCAGATGTTCTTTGTAGCATTTAAAAATAAATGCAAAAAAATGTAAGTTATACTAAATTTTTAAAAACAGGACATTGGTTAAATAAATTGGGGCATATCTATGTAACAGAATATTATATTAAAATTATGGCATAGAGTATATTTACTGCTAAGGAAAGATTTGCATGGCATCCTAGGTGGAAAAAAATCTGATTATAAGAGAATATATCAGCATGAGACCACTTTTGTGGAAAAAATTTATATGTCAATGTATATTTCAAAGGATCATACCAAAAGTTTAACAGTGATATCTTTAGGAAATGCAATGATGGCTGATTTTTTTTCCGTTTCGCTGTATTTTTCCAATTTTCTAAATTCTTGTTCTTAAGTATGGCCATGGATTTACCCCTGTATTACACTGTATTCTCAGTGCACAGCATACTATTTGGCATAGAGTAGTTCTAGATAAATGCATGTTTGACTCTGAAAAAATATAAATTGTCACAAAATCAAGAAGGTAGAAACAATTCAATTAATTTTATTCAATTTTAAAAGGCCGAGATAATTGCCATGGGAGACACTGAGGTATAATTGACCATATATTTGGTCTTTGAGTGCCACAAAACAGCACAAATTCAGTAGCAGGGCTCTCTGCTGGTCACCATTGTGACCCTTTGCCCTCATAGCAGGTCATCCACATCCTTTACCAATGACCTGGTGATCAGCTCTAAAGAGGGCCAGTATCTCGGATGCACTAAATGCCCACTTTCTATCAGAGACTGTTAACCTAAAACGAAGACTCAAGAACCAAGTCCTAGAATGTGCTAACACTTTAGCCATTGATTGCTCTGTGTCCACATTACCACAATTTTAAAGATTTCAGGCATCACAATGCACTTTTTTAAAAGTTTGCTTTTTTAAAAAAAATAGACCTTTATTGCTTCACAATACTGTGTTAGTTTCTGTTGTACAACGAAGTCAATCAGCCGTATGCATACATATATCCCCTCCCTCTTGAGCCTCTATCCCATGACTCTAAGTCATTGCAAAGCACCTAGCTGATCTCCCTGTGCTATGCTGCTGCCTCCCACTAGCTAACTATTTTACATTTGGTAGTGTATATATGTCAATGCTACTCTCACTTTGCCCCAGCTTTCCCTCCCCACTGTGTCCTCAAATCCATTCTCTATGTCTACTTCTTTATTCCTGCCCTGCCATTAGGTTCATCAGTACCATTTTTTTTTTAGATTACATATATGTGCGTTAGCATACGGTATTTGTTTCTCTCTTTCTGACTTACCTCACTCTGTATGACAGACTCTAGGTCCATCCACCTCGGTACAAATAATTCAATTTCGTTTCTTTTTATGGCTGAGTAATAGTCCATCGACAGATGAATGGATAAAGAAGATGTGGCACATATATACAATGGAATATTATTCAGCCATAAAAAGTTTGCTTTTTAAAAAATGCAACCCATTGCTTGTTTTCATCCTTCTCAGAAAACCAAACAGCATTTCCCCCCTTCATGTGGCAAATAGGAGGGGGTCATAAGTCAGATTTAGGCAGAACAACCAGGCCTCCTCTGACCAAAGCATCTCTCCTCTCCAGCTCCCCCTGGCGTCCTCTTCGCCTTCTGTCGTGGACTGAAATCCTCACCATTAGAATCCCTCCTCCCCCCCCAGCCCCTTCTCATTAGTACATCAGAAGGTGGTCCCAGGGGCCTACACGGATTCTGTAGGTGGTTACCGAGGGGCAGGCAGTATTGCGGGTTGTGTGGGGCTTAGAGCCAGGGGAGAGCTGACTAGTGGGAGAAGGCTTTCAAGTCACACTTACTTATCCTTAAGGAGGAGGAGGCATTTCGTTCCTTTTAGGCAAAACCCATCCCGTTCTTTGAGGCTTGGAGTGAGAATGTGACTCTCTAAGACTTTTGGGGAGGAGGAGGTCTCTGGGTCCCCAGTGCTTCGCTCATGCCAGCGTCCCAAGCTGCCTTGCAGGTGCTACCTGGGGTCTCACTCTCCCTGTTTGCACTACGTGTCCCTGGGATTCCTAAACCGCCCAACCCAGACGTGCTCTGGGTCTCACCATTGAATCCGATCACGGCCTCAAGCTCCAGCTCGGCCACCTCAGCCACCTCATCCTTGGGCGAAGTTTGGGTCTCCATCACCCGGAGACTCCGCTCACGTTACTCTCAGCCTCCAGAGGTGCAGCGTCTTCCGGTCGTTGTGGTAACGGACTTGCGCATGCGCGCCAGATCAACGCCTGCGCTGAAACCCAGCCGAAGGAGTTCGAGTCCTTTTGCTCTCTTGCAAACGGAAAGAGCCGTTCTTTCTACCTTCTAGTATTTCTCTGGAAATTTAAGGGGCACTAAATGCACAGAACTAATTCCCTCCTGTCCCATGTAAAGAGTGTGTGACCTTTGGGGTAACTATATAATCAAGCACCTAATGGCATTTAAGAATTGAAGAATTGCCTCTGATGGGAAGGCTGCTATAAGACAATATATAATTGATACTTCTTTGGGTCCCTTGTTTGAAGCAGGACAAAAAGGGTTTTTTTAACTATACTGAGGTATAAATTATATAGAGAATTTACTTAAAGTGGGCTTTAGTAAATTTATATAGTTGTGCAACTATCACCACAATCCATTTTTTGTTTGTTTGTTTGTTTTTGTTTTAAGCAGGATAAAATGTTAAGTAACTGCTAGAGGTCTTGAGGGGCTCCCACCTACCTGGGAAAAATGCTTAGATTTTGTTCAAAAACAATTTTATTTTAATTGCACCCAACTGTTCGCATCTCTTAGTGGGACCCGATTGCTCCAACCTACAGTTCCCCGGGGGAGCGCTTTCCTTTCTTCATCACAGTTTGGAGGCCTTGGTGTACGTATATTCACTGTGCAAACTTCAGGTTCCCGTCGCGCACGGGTCGAGCCGCGGGGTGTGAGCCGCGCGGGCCGCCGTAGTCAGCTGTTGCGAGCAGGAAGTGTCCGAGGAGTGGGTGGAGACTGCACCATGGCCCCGGACCCCTGGTGAGCCCGGGGAGAGGGAGGCTGCACGCGGACCGTCCCGGGGGAGGCCGTGCTGCTGGGGAGCGGGCGGTCGCTAGGCATTAGGGCTGGAGGCCTTTCGGGATGAGGGGAGGGGAGCAAGGCCCCTTCCCCTGCTGCCGGGGACGGGGTTTGAGGGGCTGGGCTCTGCCGCATCCCGACACCCTCGGTCTGGACAGGGGTGGCCGGGGCGGGAGGCCCGGCGGACCCCTGAGGAGCTGAGTTCCAGTGCCGAATCTCTGAGCATTCCTTTAGCCCTTCTTGGCTGCATCTCCCGGATTCCCGCCCATCGTGGTTGTGGAGATGGCTGATGCAGGCTTCCCTGGACTCCTGCGAAAGTGAAGTCGGAGTGACCTTTTTGTGGAACGCCAGTGTATCTGGTGAACCTTCTTATTTCCCAGGTGGAGAAACCGAGGTTCAGAATTCATGGTCATCAGCGAGTTAGTAACCAGTTGGCGCTAGCATCTAGATCTTGTGGGCCCTTCAAAAAACTTAGAGGAATCTGGGAGGGAAATTATGCCGTTGATAAGGTATTTTAGTACCACGAAGACTTCCTATGGCAGCAACTTCTGCAGTAAAACAACAGGTGATAAGGGCCTTTTATTCAACAGTGAAGTCCCAAGGACTGACTGAATGATGAAAGACACAAGTTATGATACGAGGAACCTATTCCTATAGCGTATTGGACTTGAGCTTTTTGTTTACTAATTAAAAATGCTATAGCTCAACACGGTTCTTTTGGAGAATATGTCATATTAGTACTTGTAACATAGTTTATTGTTTAAGTTGCAGATAGTCTGGATATTAAGAGATTAACTTTGAAAAATCAAAGTTAATCTACCTGGGATCTAGATTATCTGGGCCAATGGCTTAATTGATTTAACACTAATTTTTTTCCACCATATTTTTAACACCCCGATAGAAAATTTAGAAAATATTGAAAATTTGCAAAGGAAAAAACCCCCATCTTTAACTCTTATCATTTGGAATAATTGCCACTGTTGATTTTTTTAAAATTAATTAATTAATTTTTGGCTGCGCTCTGTCTTTTTTGCTGCGCGTGGGCTTTTCTCTGGTTGTGGCGAGCGGGGGCTACTCGCGGGCTTCTCACTGCGGTGGCTTCTCTTGTTGCAGAGCACGGGCTCTAGGCACGGGCTTCAGTAGTTGTGGCTCGTGGGCCCTAGAGCGCAGGCTCAGTAGTTGCGGTGCACGGGCTTAGTTGCTCCGCGGCATGTGGGATCTTCCCGGACCGGGGCACGAACCCGTGTCCCCTGCATCGGCAGGCGGACTCCCAACCACTGCGCCACCAGGGAAGCCCTGAAGACACAATTTTAATGGTGCTTAATAGTGCATCATATGAATGACCATGATGCACTATGATTTAATCATTCCCCTCTTTGTACCCTTTAAAAAATGTTAGGGATTTTTTGGGTTTTTTTTTTTTTTAATTACAAAGACTGCCCTTTTGTTCCATCTCTGATTTCCTTGACTCACTCCCTAGAAGTGGAACTACTGGGTCCAAGGGCTAAGTTGCCCTCTACTTCCTGGAAGCTAACTCCCTCATTTTACACATAAGGTAGGAAATAAAGCTTAGCAATAAGGTAGAGGCCCCAGGGTATCCATTTAGGTTGGTAGAAGCTATCACTGAACCCTGGGCCTCTTCCACAGTTAATGTTGAAAAAGCACTGATAAGTTTTCCTGTTCCTCTCAAGTAGTTTGACTCAGCAGCTTTCTCATTTGTTGAAAGTGAAACAATGAGGGACTGTGCTGTGCTAGGTCAGCTTCCTTGCAAAGTAGGTTGCTGCTCACGGGAGCAGAAAGGAGTATGGAATAGGACTTGGAAAAATCTATAAAACAAACTTGACCACAGCTTTGCTCTCCTGCTATTGAAATAGCATAGCTCAGTGATGCTTTACTCCTGAGTAGCGTTCTACTGTTTAGAAATGGAATATGGCTGTTACTCTCTTAATGGCATATCAAAGCCAGTGGTAAGCTCACTGTGTAATAGAAATAGCCGGTGGTGACTGTCTCTGAATGGGTTCTTTGCTAAAGTTAATCAGCTTTACCACTTTTTTCTCTCTGTTCCAGTTCCACAGCCTCTGTCATGGCATCACCATCCTCTTGGGCCTAAAAACTCTAATCATCTCCTTTTTCCTCACTCTTCCTATCAGATTGTTCACTCATCTCCAGTATTTTTTTTTCTTTTCTTTTCTGCCGTAGCCCAATCCTTTATAGCCTTATGGCTTACAGAGAGTAAATATTGGTGGCTGGTTACTGCGTTGAATGGCTGGAGAAGTCTTCTACTGGTCTCTAGCCACTCTTCTCTCATCCCCCCAGTGATTTATGTACGTGGAGTTCAGGTTACTTTTCCTAAACTAGTATTTTAGGTACCTGTGTGCTTGATGCCATCATGAGGTTGCCCATTACAGCTAGGCCAGTGGTTCGCAAGCTTTGCTACAGATTGAAATCACCTGGGGAACTTTACAACTCCTCACGTCCAGGTCAAACCCCGTGCCAATTCAATCAGAATGATGCCTGGGGTAGGAGCCAGGATTTTTTTTTTTTTTTTTTAGGTCTTCTCTGGTGATTCAACTGTGTAGCAAAGCTTCCGAAATGCTCTTTAGAGCTCAAATGAAAGCGTGAGGATTATAAGGAAGACATCTGGGGTTTGGGCATCAGCGTTTCATGTAACCTCTTCCGGGCCTCACTCTATGTGTACAAGTATCCCCTGCACCTCTCAAATTCTCTGCTAAAAGTCAAAGCTTGTCCTGCTGTTCAAGGCTCTGCAGAAACTAGCTTCGACTCATCAATACCATTTTATACTTTACCCTCCTACCCAGGACCACCACTCAGCCGACCGTGCCAGGCTCCTACCCTCCCTTTCATCTTTGCTTGTTCCCTGTGCCTCTCACCTCGTCTAGAATGTGCTCCTCCCTCTTGTGGGAGTGAGAGGCCTGCTTTGACCTTGTGGTTCAGCCCAAGGTGTAACCTCTTGGCCCAGCCTTATCAGATCTGTCTCGGCCAACAGTAATTTCTCTCATTTCCGAACTCCGGAAATATGCACTCGCCATTTATACTCCACGTTTGGCAGGAGGTGTGTTGTACCTTGTTATTGATTTTCATACGTGTGGTCTGGGACCACAGAGCCAGACCTCAGAACCTCTTTTCATAGATGACAACATGCAGGGAAAAAGAGGAAAATGTGGCAAAGCTGAGACCAGGACCCAGTTTTTCTTATCAGCCTCCCTCCTACTTTCTTTTTCTTTCTTTTTTTTTTTTAATATTTATGTATTTACTTTTGGCTGCCTCACGTCTTAGTTGTTGGCCCACGGGCTTAGCTTCCCCACGGCGTGTGGGATCTTAATTTCCTGACCAGGGGTCGCACCCGCATCCCCTGCCTTGGAAGGCGGATTCTCAACCACTGGACCACCAGGGAAGTCTCCCCTCCTACTTTCTTAATTGTGTATTGTCTTATATCACCTGCTGTCTTTTGGGATGCATGAATATATGTATATGAATGATGCTACTTTAGATTATAGCGGTGAGTTGCCAAGGATCCTACTGTTAGCGAACCAAACTTGGGTTGACTCGCCGGCATGCAGCAAAGCCAATCTACTGATACAATGTTGTGGTGAAGGAAAGTGCAGCGTTTATCGCAGAGCACCAAGCAAGGAGTCTAGTGCTAGTGCTTAAAACATCTGAATTCCCTGACGGCCTTCAGGGAAAGGTTTTTAAAGACAGGGTGGGGGCGGGGGCTTCCCTGGTGGCGCAGTGGTTGAGAGTCCGCCTGCCGATGCGGGAGACACGGGTTCGTGCCCCGGTCCGGGAAGATCGCACATGCCGTGGGGCGGCTGGGCCCGTGAGCCATGGCCACTGAGCCTGCGCTCCGCGACGGGAGAGGCCACAATAGGGAGAGGCCCGCGTACCGCAAAAAAAAAAAAAAAAAAAACGGGTGAGGGAGGGGTGTTGTGGGGTCGTGATCAGCTCGTGGACACTCTTCTGATTGGTTGGTGGAGGGGTAATTGGGAGTCACTTTCTGTTTCCCGTTGGTCTGGGGTCTACGTGCCTTTTGGGCAGCATACAGTTACTTCTCCCACCCGGCGGGGGTTTCGGTATCTGCAAAGCAGCTCAAAGGACACGGCTCAGAATATTATCTACAGCCCTTGAGGAGTAACCAAAGGTCCTTGACTTTAGTGGCTAAACTATTATTATTTTGTTTTGCTTGACTGTTTTCCTGCTTCTCACTTCTCTGATTAAATTTACTCTTTGGAACTCAGGGAAGCCCTAGGAGACTAAAGCTTTTCTATAGACGAGAGGCAGGAGGAGGACAAGGGGATGGGGGTCTGTTCCAGGAAGGCCCCATAGGGTTCTGCTCAGTTACACTACCTCATCGGATCCTTATTAAATTTAAAATGTACAGCTCTTAGCATAGGACCTGGCCCAGATCAGATACTCAGTTGTTAGCCATAGCTGTAATTACTGTAGTAAGACTCCTAAGGGAAACGACTGGAGATTGTTTATTTTTCCTTCATTCAAAGACATTTGCCAGGTCCCCTCATTGTTCAAGTGATATGTGGGAATTCAGAGATTTTAAGAAATGGATTGCTTATTTTTTCAGACAAAAATTGGAACATTAGGTTAAACAGATTTTAATATTTTTTTGAAACTTAAAAATATTTATTAATTCATTTATAATAACAATAATCAACCTATTACATGTCAGTATAAATCATGTTTTTAACAGAAAATATCTATATTTTCCAAAACAAGAGAAAATAAGTGAGAAGAGTGGCATTGTTTTACATTAAGTTCTTTTTACATAAATTTACATAACATTTTTTTTATTCAAACAGAAAGTCACAAAAATTATAATCATCCTCATCAGTTCACTCAGTCCCATGTAATTAATTCTTTTTTCATCTTGATCTTTTGTTAACACTTTTATGAATTCATCAGTTTTCCATTAGAGTTCTGAAAATGCTTATTCATTCAGTTCAGCAGTATAGTCAGTTACCAGAAACCTGTACTTGTCAGAGTCTTTTCCATGAATTCCTTGAAGATGAAACCCTTTTATAGGAACATTTTTGCAAAAGCATCAGAGTACACCCAGAACTGTCTGTAAATAACAAAAGACTTAAAAATGACCATGGTTAAAGATTTGATGAAAGTTCATAATAATGCAATTGACAATGAAATTTAGTTATTTCTGAGATATACATTTTAAAGTAATAACTAGAATTATGACTTATAACATTATACCAGAACATATAAGATTTTTAGGAATTTCATGTAATGTCTGAAACATTTATATTAACATGTTTCCATACAAATAACCCAAAGAAAGTTTGTATTAGTTTTTAAAAAATTTTTTAAATTTAATTGTATTTATTTTTTTATACAGCAGGTTGTTATTAGTCATCAATTTTATACACATCAGCGTGTACATGCCATTCCCAATCGCCCAATTCAGCACACCACCATCCCCCCCCCACCCCGTGGCTTTCCCGCCTTGGTGTTTAACATTAGGTTAAACAGCAGATTTCAATATTTTTTACTGGGCACTCCTGGAAAATAGGTTTGTCGTATATTCATAGTCCCTGCCTTTAGGAGAGATGAAATGAGTGTACACACTTAAGTATTTTCTGTAAAACAAATAAAAAGTAAAAAGGCTGTAAGCGAAGGAAAAAGTAAGGGACTGTTGGGGATTGATTGTGAATCCTTCAAAACCCCCAACACTGTTGAATAACAAATAGAAGCTCAGAACCTGCTTTGAGAGAATTCTGGTAAGCTTAGGAGTCAGGTGGGTGTGTGTCCTTTGACCCCAGAGAATCGTCTTACCTGCTGATCTGTGTAGCTCTTCCCCAAATAGCTGCTCACGTGGCCTGTCACTCTCCATCCCTTTATCCTGCTTTATTTTCCTTCTTAGCCCATATCAACACTTGACATACTATGTTTTGGTTTGTTTGATGCCTTTCTCCCTTCGCTAAACTCCTTGAAAGCAGGGAGTTCGTCCATTTTGTTCCCTGCTCTATTCTCCAGTGCCTGGAGCAGTACTCCGCACAGAGGCGGCCCTCCAGAAATGTTTGCTGAATGTTTTGTGAATGAACGAATCAGTATGCTTTATCAGCGGTCAGATAGCACAGTGGCTAGGAGCAGAGGCTCAGGGCCAGGCAGCCTTGGTTTGCAGCTGGTGGTACCCATAGGGCAAGTCGCTCTACCTCTTTGTGCCTGATTTTCTCACATGTATGATGGGGATGGTGACCCACCTCCCAGTGTTCTTGTGTGGATTAAGTGAGTTATTACAAAGGAAGCTTTGAGAATTGAGCCCAGCCTGTACTAAGTACCATTCAACCCCTGTTGCCATT
The DNA here is from genome assembly GCF_949774975.1 of Lagenorhynchus albirostris. Classification (NCBI taxonomy): domain Eukaryota; kingdom Metazoa; phylum Chordata; class Mammalia; order Artiodactyla; family Delphinidae; genus Lagenorhynchus; species Lagenorhynchus albirostris. The sequence continues at coordinate 7,526,770 of NC_083114.1, forward strand.
ACTGTTACAATTTTCATCCTCCCTTCCTGTTTGCATTTGTGACTAGAATTACAAACTGAAACTTAGATTATGCAGAAATTTCCTTTAAAGAACCTTCAACATTTTTCTCCCTTTATGACTTTGATGCAGGTTCTCCACCTACGATTCTACCTGCCAAATTGCACAAGAGATTGCTGAGAAAATTCAACAACGAAATCAGTATGAAAGAAATGGTGAAAATACAACCAAGGTAAGACCAGGAATGAGTACTTCAAATGATTTGTTTGAGCTCTGAGGTCTGAAAACCCTCCCCTTTTTGACTCTGTGTGTATGTGTGTGTATAATGGCCTTTATGCTTACACATGTCGAATTGACATTACAACCAATCAGTTAATAGTTATTTAATCACTAGGACTAAATGAAGCATGACATCTCTATAATTTCTCCTACTTTACCTTAAAAAGTTTCTAACAATTTCATAGTGTAGTTCCAAGGTTGGCACACTTTCCCCCAGATGGTAAATCTGTCAGGCTTTGCAGGACAAGAGGCCAAGTTCTCACCTCTTTGAGTACCCATTCTCGACAAAAGGATAATAAACTTATTTGGTTTTTTACATTTTACATTTAAAAATGTAAAAAATCATCCTTCGCTTGTGGGCTGTAAAAAACAATGATGGGATTTGGCGAGGAAATATGGTTTTTAGAAAACCGTGAGTCCATGCCAATGCTTTTGATTCTAATCCAACATTCACAGGTTTCTTTGTAACTTCCCCATTCTAAATTAGTATTTTCCTTCCTTCTCCTGCAGTGAGAACCCAGGTTTCCAGAAGCATTGATATGTTTTTGCTCATTTGGTCTCTCTTAGAGTTTATAGAAAGTAGTTTCAGAATCATTACACAAGGGCCACTACAGACAATAAGTAAAGTTTGAGTTTGTGTCTTTATTATTATTTTTTTAAAATTTAGAATATCCCCCTAAGGATACTGAGGTTATTCTGTTCTAAAGCTATTAGAATTGTTTCTTTTTTTTCTGTGTCTTATGCTCTCCTTTGTATCTATTGATATTCATTTTCAGGGTTTGCTATTCTTCCCTACCCTTGCTGATACAATTTTTAATATGTAGAACATTTACATAGTTCAAAAGTCAATATTATATACAAAGGTATACTCAAAGTCTTGTCCCCATCCCACTCTTTTCCATGCCTTCTTCACCTGCTTCTTAGAGGTAACCTTTTTTTAAAATTAATTTCTCATTTATCCTTCCTGTGTGACTTCTTGCAGAAGTAGGCATTCAGGGGTGTGTGTGTGTGTGTGTGTGTGTGCTCATTTCTGTTCCTTTGACACAAAAGTTACTCTTTTGTATCTTGCTCTTTTCACGTGATAATATATGATAGAGATATTAATGCACTGAGATCTTCTCAGTTTTTCTTAGGGCCTTATAGTCCTCTATTGTGTATACTCTAGTTCATTAACCTGTCTCCTAAGAATGGGCATTTAGAGTGTTTCCAGTCTTTTGCTGTTATGAATAATGCTGCAATAAATAGCTTTGTGATTTTTTTTTTTTTTTTTTTGTATTTGTATTTGTGGAGGTTCTTTTAAGGGTGAATTCTCAGAACCAGGGCATATGTGATTTTTTTTTTACCTGTTGCCAAATTCCCCTCCACAGGAGTTGTCACCTTTGGCTTCACAGCCTGGCCAGCAGAGGGCGCTGTCAATTTTCTGAATTTTTGCCAACCCTATATAAGTGAGATAAAATATTTTAGTGTAGTTTTATTGTCTTCATTTTTTTAATTGAAGCATAATTGACTTACAATATTATATTAGTTTTGGGTATACAGCATAGTGATTTGATATTTCTTTTTTTTTTTTTTTGCGGTACGTGGGCCTCTCACTGTTGTGGCCTCTCCCGTTGCGGAGCACAGGCTCCGGACGCGCAGGCTCAGCGGCCATGGCTCACGGGCCCAGCCGCTCCGCGGCATGCGGGATATTCCCGGACCGGGGCACGAACCCGTGTCCCCTGCATCGGCAGGCAGACTCTCAACCAGTGCGCCACCAGGGAAGCCCGATATGCATTCTTAAAATCACTTATGCCATTGAACATCTTTTCATATATTTATTGGATGTTTGTATTTCTTCCTTTATGAATTGCCTGTTATATACATGTCCTTAACCTAGCTTATTATTTCTTAATTTCCAAGTGTTCCTTATATATATGTTAACTAAGCTTTGATCTGGCATATTTGGTGCAAATATTTTTTCTATTAATTTGGATTTTGATTTTATAAATGACTTTAAAATATATGTATACACTTTTAAAAAATTTTATTTGAAATTATCACTCTTTTTATTTATGGCCTTTTCTTATAGGAGAAGGGGAGATACTGCTTAGAAAGGCCTTTCACACCCAGGGATTATAGAAGTACTTTGCCTAATAATCTAAATTTTCCTCTTTTTTATCTTTTTTTAAAACACATAAATCTTTATAATATTTGAAATTCATTTCGTGTATTGTAGGCATCTAATTTTTTCCCATTTGCTAAATTATTAATCCCCCCCAAATATGAAATAGTCCATATTTCATTCACTAAGTTCTTACACAACTGCACTGTTTCTGGACCTTCTGTTCTGTTGCACTAATGAAGCCATTGGTAACTGCCAGCATCATACTCTTGTAGTTTTTTGTAAAGATTTAATATCTAATTGTTTAAGGCCCCCTTAGTTATACATATCCATGATCTTTCTATATTTCCCTTCATTTATCCTCCTTTTAGAGCAATTTTGCATAGCTTTATTAAAAAGAATTTTGGGGGGCTTCCCTGGTGGCGCAGTGGTTGGGAGTCCGCCTGCCGATGCAGGGGACACGGGTTCGTGCCCCGGTCTGGGAAGATCCCACATGCCGCGGAGCGGCTGGACCCGTGAGCCATGGCCGCTGAGCCTGCGCGTCCGGAGCCTGTGCTCCGCAACGGGAGAGGCCACAACAGTGAGAGGCCCGCGTACCGCAAAAAAAAAAAAAAAAAAGAATTTTGTGCTGTGCCTCAGTTACCATCTCCTCTCCAATAAAAGGACTGCAAATAGTATTTGGGGTAGATGTGTAGTATATTTATAGACTAAACTGGGGAACATTTACATTTTTGCAGTATTGAGTGTTTCCTTTCACTCATTCCATCAGCAGTATTTCCTGCAGTTACTATACACCAGGCACTGTGCTAGATATTTTTTAGATTTTGTTGATATTGTTAATGATGTTTTAAAATAATTTTTTAAAGTTCTCCCTATTACTTGAATTTAGGAATGCCCTCGATTTTTTCGTTTTGTAATTGATCACCATCCTGAATTCTTCATCTGTTTCTAGTCATCTTTTAGGTGATCCTCTTAACTTTCCCAAACAGACTGTTATCAGTCTGCAAATAATGATAATTTCATTTCCTTCTTTCCAGCCCTTATGTATTTCTTTAACTTGTCTTATCATGTTGGTTAGAACTTCTAGACCAAAGTTAAATAATATTGTATTTAAGGCAGCACTGACTGATTTTTAGTTTTCTTTGTTTTTGTTTTGTTTTTAATTAATTTCTCCCATGCTGTGTTAATCATATGTTTAGTCTGTTTTTAGTAATTAACACTGTTAGCTTTATTATTAGATTTTCTAACATCAAACTATTCTTAAATTACTCATAAATTCTACTTGGTGATGGTATATTGTCATTTTTAATGTAATTCTGAATTTGCTTTGCTAAAATTTTTTAAAGACTTTTACATTTATAATCCTTAAGGGAGATTGGCGAGTAGTTTCTTTTTTTCTGTTATCTCTGTCAGCGCTTGTTCCCAGGGTTGTGTTAGCTTAAAATATGAATTAGGCTTTCCATCCTTTTCTGTGCTTTGGAAAGCTTCTGTTAAATTATCATAATGGGACATTTCTTCTGATTATGAAAGTAATAGTTTTCTTATAAAATATTAAGAAATCCCACTCCTTAGAGATAACTACCCTTGATGTCTTGATGTCTTTAGGTCCTGGGTTGTTTTTTCTCTATGTGGATGACACTTCTTTTTATGACTTGATTTCTTTTTCTTTTAATAAATTATGATGGGTATCTTTCTATGTTAACAAATATAGATTTCAGTCATACTTTTTTTTTTTTTTTTTGGCCATGCTGCGCCGCATGTGGGATCTTAGTTCCTCGACCAAGGATTGAACCAGCGCCTTCTGCATGGGAGGCATGGAGTGTCAACCACTGGACCGCCAGGGAGGTCCCCAGTCATACTTTTTAATGGCTACATATTCTTTCATCTGTTGAATGCTTTTGATCTTTAATTTCGTAGATTCTTCTTAGACCTGGGGTGTGTGTGTGTGTGTGTGTGTGTGTGTGTGTGTGTGTGTGTGTGTTCTTTTGTTCATTTGTTTGTTTGTTTTGCTCTTTACTTCTTGAGTGAGGAGGGGTCTGCTTTCCTTGGCGTGTCCCCATAAACGTTGTGGGTGGTTTTTCTGTGCTTCCCAGGGGTATTAGAATAGTTAAGGTGAGATTTTTCTTGGCTGCTAATACCTTTGAGGGTTGCTTGATGTGTGTAGCCCTTGGCCAGCCTCTGCTGTTGCGCTGTATTTTCCTTATGTGACCCTGCTAATCTAAGGAGAGAGCCCCTGCTTCCACTGCAGTTGTATAATTGCTTCTTTTAACAAGGTAGCAAACTTGTGAGAGTGCCTTTTTAAACATATCTCCAATTATATCCGCGGTTGACTGTGTTTACTTTACACGGGCGATTCTATTTTTCATATTTTTAAATTCCTAAGAGGCTTCCTCCCCACCTCTCTACCATCCTTTAAAAAGGCAGCACTTAGAGTCACAAACAAAACTTTACTCTGGGTTTGTAAATTGGAGAAAATTCACACCTCCTGGAAAAAGAGTCCCATGCGGTCAACACTCCTCTCGTATAAAAAGGACACCCTGCTATAAAACTTTTAATGGGTTGTAAGTGTACCAGTGTGTTTAGGGAGGAGTGGCCGGGATGGCAGTGGGACTTGACGTCTTGTTCTTTGCAGCATGGTTGAGGGAACCGTGGGGCTTTTGCTGGTGAACAAAGACTGGGGACATGCAGTTTCCTGCATGGCTCCGAGGTAGACAAATAGGATCCGAGGGTAGATGCTCAAGGGACAGAATTCAGCTGATTGTGAGGGCATAGTGACAGTTTCCAGTCAATGTCAGGGTTCAGGTGTGGACCGGCTCACCAGCTGGTCAGGTCATAGGGCTGGGTGTGAGCATTAGGTGGGTGGCTGGCCCAAGTGACTGTTAAGATTCCGTACAGCCCTGAGGTTGTCGTTGCAGCCCTTCTTTGATTGAATCATAGTTTGTAAAGCAGCGTTTACATGATATTTTTAGGAGACCTCACACCTCTGGACTAGCATTCTCAGGCTGTGTTCTTTTCTTTTCAGCTTACCGTGACAATCAGAGCTTTGTTGCAGAAACTGAAGGAAAAGATCGCCCTTTTGAAGGACTTATTGCTAAGAGCTGTGTCAACACATCAGATGTATCCATGTAAACATTTCCACCTCTTGCTAGAGTGGGAGGACAAGCAGTCTTATTTTAAGAAAGGAAGGAATCTGGGCCACCCAGATTTTTCCACAGCTTGAGGAAGACCTGGTTTCCAAAATATTGCCTATAATCTCAATTTCTATTTTAAGCGTCTGTTACATGTTTTACAGTGAATATGCTGGCGATGCAAGACACGCGGCAGGAGTTAACTTAGTTGGGTGTAACCTTAATAGTGCAGGAAGCTCATGCTTTCTGTCAGTGCTGTATTTACACCGAGCCCCATGTTGCTACCTGTCTAGACTGCCTTGAAGGTGGTCCAGCAGGAGAACTTCCATGACACCCTTGAGTTGTGATTCTGCTTCTGTAGTTCCCAGAGTTTTGAACGATTCGTTTTCTTTTCTGAGAAGCCAGTACCAGTAGAAACGATGCATTTTTTCCCTCAATTATGTAGATTATTGAGATGTTACTTCTTTGCCTTATTGTTCTAGAGGTCCAGACAGTACCCCTGTTTTGGGAGGTAGGAAACACTTGCCTGAAGCAAGTTATGTCATCACCTCAGCCTCCCACCAACAATGTCGAGAATTAAAATATTTCTTTCTTTTTTTTTTCGGCCGCGCCATGCAGTGGCTTGTGGGATCTTAGTTCCCTAACCAGGGATCCGACCTGGGCCCCGGCAGTGAAAGTGTGGAGTCCTAACCATTAGACCACCAGAGAACTCCCCAAAATATTTTCTTTCTTTCTTTCTTTCTTTTCTTTTTTTAAGAAATTCATAATCTGATCAATTTAGTAAAATACACTTGACCTGTTACATAAACTAATCCTTTAAATCTGAGTTTAAAACTGACCTCAAACTGGCCCTCTCTTACCTTTTTTGTCTTTAGTTTGTACCAAACTTTGGTGTCTTGGGAAATGGTTGTTATTGCCCAATTTTAAACATGGGAAAATGTAGGACTATAGCTTTTTAGGTAAAACAATAGAAGATGTTTTAAAAAATATTTTTCTCCAAGTATCACCACTGTATGTCACCAGGGAGGGTGGTTTAGATAGTTGCATGATTTCCAGTGTGCACTTATTAAAACACTAAGGTTTTAAATATAAGTTTAATTTCAGTAAACAATTGGGCCCTTATTTTTAACACAGTTGGAATATTCTGATATGTTTCGTTTGTAACTTTACCCTCCATCTGGCATCATTTGTTACTGCACAGTCTATTATATAAGGAGTTTTTATTTTATCAAAATGCACAAGTCTTAATATATAGACCTCAAGTTGGCAGAGCTGTGCTCTCCACTTTCAGTACTAAGTACTTGGAATTCTGCACATGGGATCAAGGTGTGCAAACTCATTTTAATATTACCTAAATCACATGTATTAGAAACGTAGTTAAATATTGTTTCCCAGTGTAATATTAATAACTTTATTTGCTGATAGGTAACTGATTATTATTCATCTTATAATATTTATGTGCTAAACCTATAGGGCAAGAAGATATAAATTAATAACTTTTACTTTTTTCTATTAATAATTTCTGCTAGTTATTAATTATGGGGTGTACCAAGCACGCCACGGTCATAATTGACTTTGTTTTTCTAAATGCTTGCAGTCTGACCATATTTTGAAATTTCATAGACTCTGGTTTTGTGGTGATCTCAGAATTTGCTGAATGAAACACTGGGCATTTGAAAACACCAGAGTTGTTAAATACTCTGAAAATATGAAATATTTATGAAAATATTTAAGGACCATCATGTGAATAATTTAGAATTTCCCAGGAGAAATCAAAAACTCGTCTGGAATATAACAGCTTTCTTTAAAATCTAATTATTTTTTTCAAATAATTGGGTCTATTTCTACTGCAACCAAAACTAGGGATGGAATTCAGATAATCCACCCCATGGGGGCGCTCATAAACCTCTGTATTTTCAGGGAGACCATTTCTTAGATAGAATGGAAAGGAGGCAGCTGAACCTTCTTTACAAAAGAGGTATTGAGGCCAAAGCAAACTTGCACCTCAAGTCACTGATGAAGTTGGAAATAGAGGACAGCATTCCAGCAGAGGAATTTTTTCACACCGAGGAGAAGAATATTTAAGAGCTTAAGTAACTTGCCCAGACCCCACTGCTAAGAAATGGAAAGCTAGGATTCCAACGCAGGGCTGTCTGAACCCAAAGCCACTTGTTTAAAAGCTGAATTCTACTTTAGTGATAGAATACGGTCCACTGTCACGTGGCCTGTCTTCAACTAGAGTTCCCTATTGCTTGGCATGTTGCTGTAATGCCAAGACAAATCTTGTTTATAATGCAAATCCTCAAGACCCTTCTTAATCATCAGAAAGATTAAACAGTCTTCACTGTGGTTTATTAGGTATACTTTATGATGTTGTAATTCTTAGAAAAATTTGTGTCCATAAATCGCCGGGAGAGTGACTTTTTAATCCTTTTTCTTGAGGCATAATTAATGTTGGGTGACTTTTTTAACGTGAATATTTGAAAGCCACATTTCCTTACTGTGTTGGGTAGTTGAGTTTATGGTACCTTACTTAATAAATTTATGCCTTTCTGCATTCGTGAAGTTTTCCAGAGAACACTAGGAGTTGCCAGAAAGATAAGTCCTATGAAAATGCCTTCCAAACACTTAAATTCTGGGAGGTTAGGCCTAAGATGTTACTGCTCTTTCCTGAAAAAGTATTTTTCTCTGGCGAGAATAAATGTGAAATTGAAAGTGGCGTGCTTTCGAATTGGTTAACTTGCAATTCATAATTGAAAGTCCTGCAGCCAGAGAGTTGAAAATTGCTGAAATACATTAACTTCTGTTCACGGTGCTTCTTGGAGATGGGGATTATAATGGCCTCACCAGCTGAGAAAAGGTGGGTTTACAGGAGGGCGCATAGGAAATTTCAGGTAATGCTAAAATTATTCTTAGAATTAGCTTTAAATGAAGCTTGTCTTTTTGTTGGGTTTTTCAAAGGCAACACTTCTGGTACTTTAAAAAGAATTTTAAAAAATCACTTTACAGAGGGGTTCAGTATCAAAAGGTATTTTGGTCTCTTGGGAGAAGTCCTGTAGAAATAGTAATAATTACTATTTTTTGGTCGTGCCATACATCTTGTGGCATCTTAGTTTCCTGACCAGGGATTGAACCCAGGCCCCCAGCAGTGAAAGCACCGAGTCCTAACCACTGGACAACCAGGGAATTCCCTAGAAATAATTTTTTTAAATCCATAAATAACTCTGCTCCACTTTGTATTTTTTGGGAAAAAAAGATGCGTAGACAGATAGGTAGATGGCAGGATAGATGCCCCAATCACCATGTAACAAACCTGGATACATGTAGGTGTGGAGAGGCTCACTGGATAGATTTTAGGGATAGCCCCTCAGGGCTCCAGTGGAGGTGAAGTGGTTCTAAAACACTGCACCTGGCCATGACAGTTTTCACTGGTGTCTGCTATTGTGAGAAAAATAAGGACAAGATAATTTTTATTTCAGTAGAAATTTTCTGATTTATAGTCTGTTTACATGGTTCTCTCTAGTTTTGGGTATTAACATCTGCTTGCTTTTTCATCATGATAGTAAAAGTAGATGAGAGTTTTGTCTATTGTGGGTTTTGGAATGTCCATAGATGGCAAAATTGGTCTATATAAATCCCCCCATCACCATCCCCGCAGTTTGTTTGGAAATACTTCTGCTCCATGAAATCCAAAAGTCTGGGCACCATTGGAATACTGGGAACAACATTGGCTTTGGAGCCAGACAGAACTGAGGTAGAAGACCAGCTCCATCACTTCCCCAAGGCCAGAGAGCAACGTAGCCTTTCTTGACCTTAGTTTCATTCATCTGTAGAGTAGGAATAATCATACTTGTTTTGCAGGTTGTTGTGAAAGTTGAAGAAAATATATTTAAAGCATCTCACAGGACAAGCCACCCCCATAATTGTGGGTGTTAAATAAAAGATAGTTATTAACCCTTTGTGGGCAAGTTACTTCTTTGTGCCTGTTTTCTCATTTGCGAAATAGGGATAATCAAAGTACACCCGGCTTATGGGATTGTTGGGAGGATTAAATTATATGCATAGAATGTGTTTCACATAAAGTAAGCCCTCCTCGAGGATTAGCTGCTACTTACTATTTTATCATTGTTAAAATTACAGCCATCTTGGAGAATTTACAGGTAGTCCTTTTATGGAGTTTATAATCAAGTAAGAAGGGTATATCAAAGCACACAGACAGTGATAGTATTAAGATACTACTTGCAAAATATGATCGATCAGTGCTTTGAGGAAGATAAGGACCTGGTCAGGTACATAATAGATATTCAGCAGAGTTTGTTAACTTAAAAAAAAAAATAGTAAAATGAAAGGGATGAAGTACTATGTGAGCCAGAAAAAACTTCTGGCCTCTGGGACCTTAAACTGTCTCTGTGCAGCCCTTCTTGCAGCAGTGGGAAGTAATTATGCTTCTCCAGAGCAATTAATTTGCACGTAAGACTTGCCTAAATTCTTAAGCCTTCTACCAAATAAGGAGAAACTCCAGGAGCTAGAGTGGGGGTGGGGCGTCCCCTGGGTCCAGCACCATCTTCAGCCCACTCCATCGTAGGTTGGAAGTGCTTCCCAGGTTATAGCAGAGAAACTGGGCTGAGGCACTTTGGTCATGGGTATTGGTGATACGAAATCAGGACCCAGTTTCATTTGCAGCGTTGCATTGCCATGAACTGGTTATAATTAATTACATGTAACATCAGCCTAGCCGATGAAAAAGTACTATGGTAGCTAGCTCTTCTGTTTCCTTATTTGTCTGTTCTCTGACCTTCTTCCTTGGTTATTCACCACGTTGGTGGAAGAGGAGGTCCCAGTTCTGGCCACTGACTGTGTGCCCTGTGTTCTACTTGTCCTTCCTCACCCTGTCGTCGCTTCCCCCAACTACCATGAGACCACATCCATGCAGTGTCACCACTGCCTAGACGATTCTTTGACCTCTCGTTAACAGCAACTTCTGTATAGTAAGTGTGCTATGCAGAAGGGCTGTGCATCTATCCTCTTCAACCTCCTCTACCCTCCCCCCATCTCCTTATGCTCTGTTCTCTTAATAGGTTAAAATAAAAACAGAACAAAGAGGTAGAGTGTGTTCCTAACTGGACAGTTTTCCAGTTGTCCCGGATTTACAGGGAGTCTCTGGGAATATTCTGAATTAATGTTACCAGTATTGTTATTAACAGGATGCTAAGAAGTGGCAAAGTTAAGTGAGCAGTACTGGGGGCCTCAGGGTGGAGGAGCCCCTGGAACGTTTGGTGGTCAAGCCCCACACGAGGTGGTAGGAAAGCCCTGACTTAGACTGGAAAGAGCTGGGCTCTAGCCCACTATTGTCATTACCAGCTGCCCAGGGCCCTGGTTTCCTGGTCAGAAGAACAAGAGACTTGGATATGCCTCTCCTAGCATCAGCAGTCTGTGATTCTGTTCTTCACTTAATAATCTTCAAAACATAATCACCAAGTTTTATTGCTCCTAAAATTGATGTTCTTTGTTAGTTTATTCTCAACTAGTTTATATCTAATATCTGCTAAATTTAAAACTTGCCTTTATTGTTTTTATTAAAAAAGTACTTTCTACCTGTATAGTTCTTATTTTATTTTATTTTTTTGCGGTACGCGGGCCTCTCACTGTTGTGGCCTCTCCCATTGCGGAGCACAGGCTCCGGACGCGCAGACTCAGCGGCCACGGCTCACGGGCCCAGCCGCTCCGCGGCATGTGGGATCTTCCCAGACAGGGGCATGAACCCATGTCCCCTGCATCGGCAGGTGGACTCTCAACCACTGCGCCACCAGGGAAGCCCTATAGTTCTTATTTCTAACCAATGACTCTTCTCTCTCTTCCCCATCCCCATCCTATTCCAGCTCATTCTTTCATAGTTAATGTGTTAGTGGTTGGTACCTGCCATCACAGACTTTTCTAGGCATGAACAAATATATACACATGTAAATATAAAATGCTTTTGACTACAGAGGGATCATATTATACGTTTGGTTCTGAAATTTTTTGTTAATTAGCATTTGATAGAGTCAAACAGTCCAAAACAATATTGGATGGGAAGTAAGTCTCCCTTACACCCTGAATCCCCAGTTCCCTTTCCTTAGAGGCAACTCTTTCTGTATTCTTCCATAAATTTTAAGTGTATATACAAACATATATGTTTCTCTGATTTTTTTTTTTTTTTTTTTTGCGGTACGCAGGCCTCTCACTGTTATGACCTCTCCCGTTGCGGAGCACAGGCTCCAGATGCGCAGGCTCAGCGGCCATGGCTCACGGGCGTAGCCGTTCTGCGGCATGTGGGATCTTCCTGGACCGGGGCACGAACCCGTGTCCCCTGCATTGGCAGGCGGACTCTCAACCACTGCGCCACCAGGGAAGCCCTAGATTTTTTTTTTTAATGTATGCAGTGGGAGCATACTATTCAGTGTTTAGCTCTTTGATGCTTCTTTTTGTTTAACACTATTTTGGAGATTATTCCATACCAAATAACTTATGTAGCACTTAGTAAGTGCTCAGAAATGTTAATTGTCATTATCATCGATACATAAAGAGCTTTCCTCTTCTCTCTCTCTCTTTTTTTGGGGGCTGCAAAACATACCACTGTAGAGGTGTGCTAGTTCCTTATTGATGGACCTTAGAATGTTTCCAGTATTTGGCTATTATAAATAATGCTGCAGTGAACATCTTTGTTCCTACATCTTTGTATAGACATGTGAATATATCTGTAGGAGAAATTCCTGTTGAAAGAATGTGCCTTTTAAATTTTGTTATGTATATAGAAGGCAACGTGGCAATTGGTTGAACCCGTTTCCATTCCCACCAAGGATGTCTGAGAGTGCTTGGTTCCTTGCCCCTTTCCAGAACCGCCCTGTCGTAGTTTCTTACCTGATGGGTGAAAGTGATAGCATGGTTCAGTTTGCATTTCTTTTACTAATGTGAAACTGCATTTTTTTTCATTTGATTAGCATTATTGTTGTTTCTTTTTTCTATGCCCTGTTATATCCTTTGCTGTTTTAAAATTTGCCACTATTAATTTGTCACTTGTAATTTTACTTTGCAGATATTTAAAATTTTTATAGAGCCAGATTTAGTGTTTCCTTCATGGCCTCTGGGTTTTCATTCTTGACTAGAAAGATCTTTCTTACTCTAAGAGTATTAGAAAGTTCTCCAAAGTCATCTTCTAATGATATGTAATTTTACTTTTTATGTTTAAACCCTGAGCCAGTCAGATCTGTGCTTAGTTATAATATTGGATTATCGTTCAGCTTATGCTCGCTTGGATGGTTGGATAACTAAATCCCAACAAGACCACAGATTGCCAGAGTAGGTTGAGTGTAGAACAGAAGACAAGGCTAATCAGCATTGTGATATAGTTAATAGTTTTCCATGATTAAAATTCAGTTTTGTCCTGTATAATTCATGACATAGGTTCTGTCTCTCCCCACCCCCAGGAGCGTTTTTTTAGATAGAAGAGGCTTCTGCTTTATTGACAATTTGCCACTGATTTGAAACACATTGATATTTATTTTTGGTGTTGCATTGATCAGAAGGCTAATATTTGGCCCTTTTATTAGTACAGAGGAAGGACTTAAGTTCAGTGTTTCTTAGTTACAGTTACTACTTCACGGTTTCCAAGATGGGTTCTTAATGACTGTAGTCAAGCAGGAAACGGAAAAGCGATGGTAGTCATTTTTCTCAGGAAAGCGTGGCGTTCTGGAATGTAGAGAGAATGTATCCATTATTATTTTTTAAGTAGTCAAAGTCACTAACACTCCTTAGTTACATTGGTTTGGGGGGGATTTATGATTTTTCTAACTAATATCTGCTACTGGGGAACATTTTTGATGGGTTTATTTGCTTTTTTTGCTAGCTGGCCAGCTTTTTCTATTCAAAATGATCAACAAAAGTAGATTCACTGGGCCGTGGTTTTCCCACCCAGGGAAACTTACTTGATTCTGCCAAGTTCTCAAACTTCTGGGGCCTAAATGCAGGGTTTAATATCCCCTCTTGAAAGGACAAGTATCTAGAAATCTAGAAATCCAGAAATCCAAAGTAGTGGTCTCACTTTTACTGGAACCAGGAAAACTGTGGCCATGGATCGTGCCGGAGGAGGTGTGAGAGATGATCTGGGTGCCACATGAAGAAACAAATTCAAAAAGGTGAAGTAATTGGTTCAGGATCGTAGGTAAGGATCAAAATAGGACTAGCTGGCCTTTGGACTCCTAGTCGAGCGTGCTTAGTAGATTAACACATAAAAATATGATTATTTCTTTGTAATTCTGTTGAGAATTAAAGCTCATGCAATGTATTTAATGAGCCGATGGTAACAGCTTTTTAGAGCAAATCTGTTGCATGAAGTAGCCCTTTACAAAATATATTCCAGGTGTGTTTGTAGGTGTTCATTAACATGGAAGAAAGGGGGCAACATAGAAAACTTTTCTTTCTCTTTTTCCTTTTTTAGCAGAGTATTTTAGGGTATTAGTGTCCAGGAAAAACCCTTGACCACCGTGACCTAAAACTCAAAGCCTGATGACTCCCTGAGTCACATTGCCCTGTTGAGAGGAAGGACATTTCAGGGGTGGCCGCCGGGAGGATAATCGTGTTTACCAACTGTGTTTCTCAGTGAAGGACCTCGTGTGGCGGATCTGTGTCAGTGTTTGTTAAGTCCCTCTGTGATGGTTCTGTCCAGGTCCTTTACTGGAAGGATCAGTGAAGTCTCAGGTTAGAGCAGCAGGAGAAGGTTGGTTCAGGCCTCTTCTGGGTAGGATTGATCAGAGCCTATAACAGTCCTTTCTGACTTGGAGAGCTCACTTAACGTAATAGGTCAAATGAGGTAATTCACCTGCTCTTGGACCTTAACAAGATGCCTGCAGAACACAGCTCGAAGGAGACCGAAGACAAAACCTTTTGGATGATCTTGTAACTCGAGAGAGACTACTTCTGACATCCTTTAAGAACGAGGGTGCAGAACCAGATCTCATCAGGTACGATGTTTTCCTTTACAGGGTTTATGTGGTGGGCGAAATTTATTTGCAGAAATTACAGCTATTTCCTGAATGGCTTAATTTCTTTTTTTAAAATTTCTTTAACTAGTAAAATATAGTCTGTTCATTTATAGTGTTTGTCATTTTCTATGCAATGTAGTTTTCATTAAATTTCTAGATTTAGTAAACCAGATATGTTCAGCTGAATCCCATCTTGGAGGAAGGCTATTTAGGTAAAATACAAAGTCAGAAAATGTCTTTTCATTCTTTAGGTTGAGCTTTCTGCTATGTTAGCTGCCTTTTAAACTCTAGAAGTCATGTTCTTATCTGTGTTGGAAAATGATTTTTTTAAAGATTTTTTTGATGTGGACCATTTTTAAAATCTTTATTGAATTTGTTACAATATTGCTTCTGTTTTATGTTTTGGTTTTTTGGCCACGGGGCATGTGGGATCTTAGCTCCCCAACTAGGGATCGAATGAACCGGCACCTCCTGCTTTGGAAGGTGAAGTCCTAACCACTGGGCCGCCAGGGAAGTCCCTGAAAATGATTTTTTTTAATTGACTTGTTATAAAAATGTGTCCTAAAGGTTGTAGTCTATGCCTCATGGAATTAGAGGCGTGGGGCCGTTGGATTCTTCTCTCTGTTCTTTGCTGGAGAGTAATTCACACTCTACAGAGTTGTCAGCTGCTCTGTACCCTGCTCTGCTGGAAGAACCCAGAGAAGCGGTCCGGCCTTCCCAGCTGAGGTTAATGAAGTATAAATTGTGACATCTTTAGAACTGGCCTCCCCCCCCCCCCCCCCGGCTTCTAGAACTCTCTTAACGTCATTGTGGGAACCATCACAGATGAGATGAGGATAAAACCCTCCTCTCCCCGCCTTCCCCACGAGAGGTGATGATGCCTTCATTGTGGGGCGGCAGCTTGTTCCTGGTTAGGAGTCATACTGCTTCCCAGGGGCGGTGTTTTTTGTTTTTGTTTTTTTAAAGAGGTTTTAACGAGGCTCAGCCTCAGACAATTAAATCCAGGGGCGTGGAGGGCGTGGTCCTAGAGGGGCCCCAGGTGATTCTGATCTGCAGCCAGGCTTGAAAAACCACAGCCCAAGGGCGAGCTGAAGAGGATGAAGCGGCTGCCGGTCGGTTCTAGCTTTCTCTGGAGCGTGGGATCCAAGGTTTGTGGAAAGAAACGTTAAAATTTGGGAAGCTAGATGAAACGTTGGAGCTGTTCGTTTGGAGAAATAAAAGCCAGGAGTTAGGGAAGGAGGAGCTGTGTCCTGGGCAGGGTTTGTAAGCGGACGCTGAAGCCTCCGGTGAGCTGGCTGATTCGTCGTGGTGCCGGACACTGCTCGGGCGGATGCAGGAGTGAAGTGGGAGGGTGAAGGTGGTGATTCAGGGCTGGTGAAAAAGAACCGGTGAGCAAGGGGATCCAGGGCGAGGAGAGAGTGCCCTCTGTCAGGGCGGGTCTTCACGGCTAAGTCCAGAAATGTAGTAAAGGTAGCGTGGGGCGGGAGAAGCGAATTTCGTAGGCGAGGAGGGGCCAAGTAGAGGTGATGGTTGGAGGCGGAGAAGACACGGACATCCTTCTCTGTCGTGGAGGTGGCCGTTCTGATGACTAGTGACGGTGACTGTTGGGTGAGAGCCTCCTGTGTGTCAGGCTCTGCTTCTCTTCATTGTCGTTTAATGATATTGAAGGTGCCCACTTGGGCCTTAGGTCTTTTTTCCCCCCAGGTTTTAAAACTCGAATATTAAAAAAATTGTGCATTGCAATAACTAAAATCATTTGAACAGCAACAAAAAATGGCACCCCGATTAAACTGCATTTTACAGCCCACAGGACACCTTGAGACCAGCTTACTCTTTATTCTAGATTTCACTGCCGTCCCACCCAGCCGCCTCCTTCACCAACATGCAGGTTCTTTTCCTTTCCTGCCAGCCAGACAGGTGGATGGGAGAGGCGGGCGCGGCCTTCGTTGTCAGTAGTTTTCCATTCTTCGATGTGAAAAGGGGCAGCACAGTCATTTAAACTTGATCTAACCTCTTTGCATCTTACAAAGTTAAACAGCTACAAGAAGTAAGATAAGGCAGTGCTTGTGGAATGTACAGTGCATGTTGGCGGCGCGCGCCTCCTTAGGGCGCGCCTGCTTGCTTCTCCTGTTCAGTCACTTCTTTTGAAGGCAGTGGATTTTTCTCTTTCGTTTCTGTTTTCTTCAATCTCGACTTACCGACTTTCTCAATCTCAGCCCTATCGGGTTTGTCCGACGTGGCTGCAGAGGAAGAGGAGCGAGTTACCAGCGAGCGAGGTCCGGCCTGCGCAGTGGTCGCCGCCGAGTCTGGGCCTTAGGTCTTCCTGGGGGGTATGGTTGATTTTTGGTCCCCCCCGCCTCACTTGGGTTGACGAAAAATAATAATAGAAGAGTCTTATTGGAGCCAAACTGAGGACTAGCCCGGAAGCCTGCTTCCCAGATCACTCTAAGAAATAGCTCCAGAGAAGCAGGGTTTTTAGCACAGTTTTATATCTTGTCAGAACAAAGTACGTTAAACAAGTCAGGGATACATTTCTTCAAGGTTTCAGAAAAACAGACCAGGATGTATACGTACAGCAGGTACAGGATGGACTTGGCACCTGGGAAGTGAATCTTATCAAAGGAGGATTAACGTTGGCGTCCCAGAAAGAGGGGCCTTTAATCTTTATTTTTAACATGGACGGTCTTTACTTCTGGTTAGTGTGCCCTTTCCTTTAGTGATTAAAACAGGTGTACAATGTATATGTGATAGGCCACAAACAGGCTGTTTCAGGTAGCGTAAAATTCAAGTTAACTCGTCTACAAGCCAGAATGACTTCTCTAGACCTCAGTATGTCAAAATTACTCCTATTGCTTGTCACCCCCATCTCTTTTTGGTCACCCCTCTTCTCTCCTGTGATAATCTGTTTGCTACTTAAAGCCCGACCTGTTCACGTTCAGCGTCACCTGGGTTTGTGTTTAGAAATGTAGTCTCAGACCCCACCCCCGCCCTACTCAATCGAATCTGCATTTGAACAAGATCCTCAGGTGGTTTGAATGCCCCTTCCAGCTTGAAATAGTGCTTTATATCACTTGTTCTTAATTGTGGGACTCAGCGTCAGAATCACCCACGAGGCTTTAAAAAATAAATAAATAAAAAGACAAGCGTCCAGACCATATACTTGCGGAGTCTGAACGAGTGTCTGGTGGGCGGCCTGGGTAGCCGTAACACGGTGGGGAGCTCCTCGGGGGTGGGTGGCAGGGTGAGAACCACTGCTTTCTCTCACGGGGTCCGAGAGATGAGCGCTAGCGGCTTACACCTGCGTGTTTTCTGTGTGCCGGGCGCTATGCTAAGCTGTACGTGCCTGCGCTCAGATCTTTATAACATCCCACTTTACAGGAGAGAAGCTGAGGCTTGGAGGGGTCAGGTAACTTGCACATGATTCTAAGACTAATCAGTCTCAGAGTTTGGATTTCCTCTGGATCTGTGTGTCTTCAGATGGGAACTCTTAACCGTTGCACCATAAGAAGAGCTGGACCAGGAATTAGAAGCGCTCGGCTCTGTTGCCTCCTAGTCAGTCATCTGGGCTTCAGAATCATCGACTTGAAAATGGGGGTGTGTGTTCTGCCTCTTTTTCATTGTTTGGACCAGGTGAGGTGATTGGAACGTGAAGGGCTTTGTAAGCTCTAAAGCCTTTACCACTACAAGATGAGTGCTTGAGGGGGACCTGGCCTCCCTGACCAGTCTCGTTTCATGTTCTGCACCTGGTTCTCCTCCCTCCTATTCTCACCTCCCACGGCTCCTTCTGTGTCCCTTTCCTCAGTGCCCGGCTTGCTGGCTGCGGTCTTGATGGTAAACAGTCGCACATTGATTCTAGCAATGGAATCCATGATGGCAGCGACTTACCTTCCTGGACGTATTTTAGCTGAAGCCTCCTTAAGCCCAAAGTAAATGAAGCAGTAGGAAGATTTTAGGGAATTTAGCAGGTCAGTAGCAGAGGTGTGTCGGATGGAGGCCCACCAAGGCCTCTGAAGTCCTTTCACCAGGACGCCCCCTGCTCCTCCTGTTTATTTTAAGGCCGATCCACCTGGTGGGCCTGCAGGTGTTGCTTATGGGTGAATGGTTGGGCTGGCCAGGGACAGAAAGACCAGCCTGAGGGGAAACTGAAGCAGGGGTAACTAATTCCTGAGGGTTTGAAATTAAGAAGGTAACCGGCCAGGCTGATTTCCATGCTCTCAAGATGAAACTTTGAGGGAACCATAGATGTTTTATTCAGACACAGAAATCTAGAGTAATTCAAAGTAAGCTTGCAGAAGAGTTGACAAGTGTGTGAGCCCTGTAGAGAGACATGACTTCTGAGGATTGGCTTGATGAGGTAAAATGGATAGAGCAGACCGTGGTGGTCCACTCCAGGCACCACGGAATGTGCCCAAGAATGAGAAACCAGTGCGGCAGTTAGATACTGCTCCCTGTGAAGAAAGTCCGTAAGTCACTGAGGTATGAAAGAGGAAGGACAATGGTAGGTGGCCTGGAAGGTGAATTATTGGTGAATCCTTGTCGGGCTAGGATTGCTTTAGACCCACTGGACCCATGTCTGTATACCTGTCTGTATTAGGTTGCTAGGGCTAGTGTAATGAAGTACCACAGACCGGGTGGCTCAAACAACAGAAATGTATTTTCTTACAGTTCTGGTGGCTGGAAGTCCAAGGTTAAGGTGTCACCTTCAGAGTTGGTTCCCCCTGAGGGCCATGACAGCAGGATCTGTTCCAGGCCTCTCTCCTCGGCTTGTAGATGCTCGTTTTCCCCTCTGTCTTCTCTGTCATACCCGCATGTGTGTCCGTGTCCAAATTTCCTTTTCTTACTGGATTAGGGCCCACCCTGTGACCTCACCTTAACTGCCTCTTTAAAGAACTTATCTCCAAATATTGTTCCATTCTGGATTACTGGGGGTTAAGACTTCAACGAATGAGTTTTGCCGGGGGTGGGGGTTGGGAGGGATGGACACAGTTCAGCCCATAATTGTCCAAAAAGTAAGTCCTACACACACTCTAGGAGAATCTGATCGGTAAGGAAATGCATACAAGGTAAAACCGTTTTCAAATTCTTATGTAGAGGAAGCCCTGGGAAATCTACTCAAGGGCTGTGAAATGAACACCTAGGTAGCACTGCCCAGCCCCAGCTCGTCAGGGAGGATGGCAGCAGTGCAGAGTCGATGGAGGCAGGCAGTGCGTGTTTGGATGAGTGTGTGCACGAACACAGGTTAAACTCAAGGAAACTGCTAGAAGTAGACTGTCTTAGATTTGAGGTCAGAGTTTCCAGTCTTTGATTTCACCCACATGCCCATGTCAGAGTTACTTTTGCCTTTTTTTTTTTTAACCCCGAATCCCCACCTTTGAGGCCTCCCCTTCCTTCCCCAACCTCCCATACCCAAATAACTCTTGCTTGGACCTAGCCTTCTGAGGACCTGAATTCAGTTGTAGACATGAATTGGATTTGGGTTCCCAGTTCGATCTTGCCCTCCCACCTCCTGACTGTCAGGCTGCCCGGTCATTTCTGAGACCTTGTCGGGGACCTTTCAGCTGTGTCCCTGGAGAAACCTCATTCCCTCCCCTGCCCGTCGGTTGCTCTTAGGGTCTCCGGTGACTCGCAAAGATTTCTTCAGTCCTGCAGATTCCTAGTTCTGGGCTCCTCCATCGTTTGTTTGCTTCCCTAATCTCTGGATTCCTCCAATAGTTTTGATGGCTTCTGTCATTCTTGATATCATTGTGGGTTGCTTTGTCACTGGGGGAGGCAGGGGGTGGGGGGTGGCTCACGTCTTGCTTTTAGGTCACAACCTACAGAAGCACATTGGTCAGGAAGCCTTATCAGAACTTGAAAATGTTATAGGCCTGCTCTCTCTGGCACGTCTTGTCATTCATGCTAGACCATCACCACAGGTACTGTTGGAGAACTGGGGGTGATCTGCTAATCGGTAGTTCGAAGCCCCGTAATAACTGGCGGCAACACCGCAAGATCAGTTGACCCAACCAGGACTCCCTGGAAACTGTCGACCCTCCTGTCCTCCTGAGCTCTTCCCTCTTCTCTGGTTTCCTCTGTGTCCTCCTCTTCTCACCCCAAGTCTTTGCTTTCTCTCTCTCCCCCATCCCCCATTCTCAGGAGTCCTTTTGCCATCCCCTGCCCCCCAAAACTTTCCTCCTCTTTCCTCTTCCTCGTCATATGTGGACTTGTTAAGCAGAGGAGAGTATTGTCAAACTTCAGTTTGGATTAGCATTTCCTTTAAACAGACGCGAGTGTAGGAATGCCATAATTGAATGCGTAGCTGTCATGTGATGGAGTCTGAGTTTTACCTTACGGATTACTAATCCTTATTCTAACGCAGTAAGCCTTGATGTGAGACCTGGTCTCAGTAAGCAATGGTTGACTAATTGAGGACATTTGGAAACTTGTTAAAGAAGTCTCTGTAACAATGTCTCTTGGAAGAAGATAAGCCCTAATTTATAAAGCAGTGGCACAGCTTCTGATTGAAAACCCTGCTGCCCTTTATATTTGAGAGCATTGCCAATTCTCACAATTAGTTAAATCTTTGTAAAGAGAGAAAAAAAATCATTGCATACTTCAGTGCTCTGTGACCATCTCAGAGATTATGTGATTAACTCGGCTGTAGTGGGTGGCTAATTGGGTAAGCTTTAATCTTCACACCACCAAGTATATTGAGGATTATAGGAAATAGGAAGTTATTTAGAGGTTGAGATGGTAATGTGTCAGGAATCCTATATTAACAAGCAGACCAACTGCTAACATCAAAAGAACAGAAGAAAATGAAATGTTCACATTTTCTTAGAGTGAGCTTTACATTTAATTTCAGATATTTACTTTTCCTTGGAGCTGCTAAAATATATATATATACTTCCAATTTATATTTCATTTCACTGTATTGGCAGCCAAGGGAGGCAAAAGAAAAATTTGCATTGAATATTCCATTAAAAGTATTGCCCTTCTACCATTTTAGATCATTGAATGTTTTCTTTCAATTTAAAGCTTGATTTATAAGGATGATTTCCATCTGATAGTACTGAGATTTCCTAAAAAATTATTCGTTCATACTTTGTTGCTTGAAGTTATGAACACATGATGAACCGACTCTTCCAGAAGAGGAAATCTCTGAGGAATATACTCCTGCATCATTAGCTGTGAGACAACAGATAAGCCATAATTTATCCTTTTTACTTATGCCCCAGAAATACACTAACTTTCTGGGTCATCTGGCATGTAAAGGATATGCTGAAATCAGTAAAGATGTGCTTCTCTCTCTCTCTCTGAGTGACCCCAAGGATAGTTGAACTAAGGTGGTATTAAGTGCAGTCAAGAATATTAAATTTCTCTGATAGTTTAATAAACTAGTTAAGGAATAAAAAATGTGGTAAATGGAAGCTTTTCTTTTGAGTGCCTGATATGAGTGGTGGCAAAAAAACCCTAAACAAAACAAACGAACAAAATCTAGTTTTTACATTTGAGCTCTTTACAGTTCAGCAAGAAAGACATGAATTAAAGATTCATACAAATAAGTAAAATCAGTTCAGCAGAAAAATATATTGTGCTTTGAGGGAATATTAGTGGGGAGCTGATTTAGCTAGGGAAGCCATGTGGTTTTAATATATATATATATTTTTGCAAGCCTATATTTTGTTTCTCCATCTAAATTTTAAATACCTTGAGGACGGGGACCAAAACCTAACACAATGGTTAATAACTATTTGCTCACTGAATGAAGATCTTTTGTTTTTCCAGTATCTTTTATAAATACCTAGTGGGAGTTTGGTATATAGCAGGCGCTCAGCAGATTTCTGTTGATTGAAAGGTAGACTGAGTCGGGATGTGATAGGCTGGGCTCTGTAAACCTGGGACCCTCAGGGGAATATCAGATGAAAGCATTTTTTGCCTGCCTTATATAAAGTCTGGTGGTTCTCTGGGACAGCTCCCTTCAAAGGGTGATTCAGGGTTTCCCACCATGTGGCTGTGCTGTCTTTGACACGAGACCTCCATGCTCGCTGTGAGGGGAGAAGAGAGGGTGTGGAGGCCTCACCCCCTCTCATATGCCATCGCCTAGAAGTTGCGTATGTAGTAGCCCGTTGGCCGTAACCAATCACATGGCTCCAACCTGCCTGCCGGGGAGGCTGGGAAATGTAGTCTTTGACTACGCTCACAAAGAGGCGCATGAAATGGGACTTGGGGCAACCCCTCACTTTTTGTCTCTGCCTCACTGATTATTTGGGGTGGTTTGATGGAAAGATAAGTAACTTTGGTACATAGTCTGCCTACTTTCTTGATTAGCGGAGATTAGAATCAGAAGTTAATAGAGGCACATGAGGTGGGCTGAGAGGCGACCCTGGTGGGGTTTGTTCGCCTTTTATAATGCTCATTCTGAAAGAGTTAAGGCAGGCAGGGGAAACAAGACTGAAATTCAGTGCAAATGGGTATATACAGTGCAGACTAGAAAGGGAGGTTGTGTCTGCAGCAGTCAGAGGAGGAGAAGGACCAAGGAAAGCACCTAAAAGGTCTGGAAAAGAAGACGGTGTTTATTGTTCTTACCCTCACCAAGCGGGCGCCTGGTTAAGCTCACGCATTAGTATTACAGTCACGATGCCCTCAGCTGCAGGGAACAGATAACCCTACGCAAAACCACTTACATAAGGAAAAATACCTCTGTATAATAAATTCCAAGTTAGAGAATTGAGAGGGATGGTTAATTCCACAGTCGGTGATGATCCAGGTTCTGGCCATGTCTTTGTTTTGCGTTGTCTTCAGACGGACTCCTCTTGGTCGAGAATACCTGTAGAAAGTTCCCAGCCACACTCCAGACTTCAGTAGGAGAGGAAGGAGGGTATGTCTTGCATAAGTAATGTATTCACGTGGCTGAGACATTTTTTTTCGAAACTTTCTTTTTTTTTTTTGAAGATGTTGGGGGTAGGAGTTTATTTATTTATTTTTGCTGTGTTGGGTCTTCGTTTCTGTGCGAGGGCTTTCTCTAGTTGTGGCAAGCCGGCGCCACTGTTCATCGCGGTGCGCGGGCCTCTCACTATCACGGCCTCTCTTGTTGCGGAGCACAGACTCCAGATGCGCAGGCTCAGTAGTTGTGGCTCACGGGCCTAGTCGCTCCGCGGCATGTGGGATCCTCCCAGACCAGGGCTCGAACCCGTGTCCCCTGCATTAGCAGGCAGATTCTCAACCACTGCGCCACCCGGGAAGCCCGTGGCTGAGACATTTTAAAAGCACTTAACAGTGTTCAGTGAAAAGCCTCCCTCCTGTGTGCCCCCCTCCTCAACAAATACCAGTGTTAATAATTTTTGGTAGATATTTCCAAGGTTCTCTTGAATATATGCCAGCAAATAGGAATATTTTCTTATTTCCCTCCATCTTTTACACAACGGTAGCATACTACACAAATTATTCTACAGCATTCTTTTGTCATCTAAATATCCTGGAGATCTTCCCAAACCAGCACATGAGGTTTTGTCATTAGCTTTGGGGTTTTTTTCTTTTTTTGAAATATGAGGGTTGATGTTGTAATTGAATCCTCTGTCATTAGTTTTTTTTTATAGCCTTATATTTCATTGTATGCACTACTGTAATTTAACTAGTTTCCTATTGATATTTGTATTGTTTCCACTCTATTACATTTGTGTATATATATTACATAGTTTTTTTTTCTATTACAAAAATATAGTGGTGAATAACCTTATACATAAGGGATTTCATATGTGTGAAGGTCTAGGTCTATCTCTAGATAAGTTCTTAGAAGAAGGATGGCTGGGCCAAAGGATATACGCATTTATAATTTTCATAGAACCAGTTTAACCTTGTGCTAGCAACTTCTGTGACTGCCTATTTCCATACAGTCTTCTCCAAAGAGTGTTATTAAATTTTGTATCCTATTCCAATCTAGTATATGAAGATAGTTCTGATGTTAAATTTTTGTTAAATTTGTTTCCTCTGTTAAATATTTGATCCATTTGGAATTTGAAGAGTACGAATCACACTTTTTCCCTATTTGACTATTTTTGTGACTGACTACATTTTTTTTTTACTGAGTCATCCATCTTCACAAATTCTGAGATGAGATTTATCGTATAATACGTTCGCATATATGTTTGGATCTATTTCTGGACTTCGTAAGGCATTTCATTGATCTCTGCTAATACCATTTTGTGGCTTTATTATAAGTTTTAGTACATGATAGGGCTAGTCTTCTGTCATTGTACTACTTAAACAATTTTCATTTAAAAAAACCTCAAAATCAGCTAATCTAATTCCAAAAAAGAGAAATAACTGTTGGTTTTTTAAAAATTGGGGTTACATGAAATCTTAATCCTTTATAATGTTGAATTTTCCTACCCAAGAATATGGGTTTTTTTTTTTCTGTTTGTTCAAGCCATCTTTCAGGCCTTTCAGAATGTTTTCTTCAAATACACATTTCTGGTTTAATTTATTTTGAGGTATTTTATCGTTTTGGTGGTAGTTTTAAATTCAGTTTTTCATTTCGTCATGCTTTTTGATGTTTATATGAAAACTGGATATCTGGATGCTATTATATGTAAACAGTCTAATTCTGATTGTTTTCAGTAGTTTTTCTGTTGATTCTCTTGTATTTTCCAGTTTTTTCTAAGAGGGGGAAAAAAACACCTCCTGGAAGCTTCACAGTAGACTTTGGCTCAAAACAGAAGTAGGCTAGGATTGTATCACATGCTATGTTATACCAAGAGCCATGGTGGAATGGAGTTGCCATGATTGGCTTGGTTTATTCAGGATAGATACATCCCTGAACTGAAACTGAGGACAGGCTTATGTTCCCTGAGCAGTGGAGCCTTGAACAAAATTGAATTCTGATAACAAGGGAGAAAGGACATAGAGATGTTGGGTGGGACTGCTGTACCACCCCTCCTCTGTGTTCCCTTAGCAACAGTGACTCTCTTCATCTTGAAGTTTCTTCTGACACCAGAGACTCCAGGTTCCTCACTACTGTGACCTCAGTAAGTTCTTGAAATCCCAGAGAAGTGGTAGCTCACTGGCCTTCTGGGTTATTTTATTTAGGTTCAAGTGGAACTTGGATAATTGCCTTAAATCTCTAGTTCACTGTTTAAAGAAGCTGGGCTATTTACTCTTACCTGTATTCCTGAAGAGGTTTAGGAGAAGTGCTTTCGAAGTAGAACCCAGTTTCAACAGCAACACATTTATACGGTTTCATAGAACCGGCTGCTTCTGTAGACAGATGATCTTGTGCATTTTGTTAATTATTGTTTAATTCCATTTGGGAGGTAATAACTTCTGACTTTGTCTCCATGTTCTGGAGAAACATAGGTTAAATAGGTTAATTTGTTGCGGGGACTGATACTTAGGGACAAGAGGGAGTGTTTGAGACGTGGACCGACTTGAAAAATCTGGAATATATGTTGCCTTAGCAGTTTTTTTTCTGTATTAACTACTGGTCTGATACTAGCCATGCAAAGTGTACGGTGACCATGTTTTCTTGGGGGAAAAACTGGATATGTCACATGACCAAGTATTTCTTTTGACTTTTCTGGAAGAGGCAGTTTGGTTGATAGTGTCAGGCCAAAATGTTGATGCTTTGGGATGTTCCGGTGGTTAATGGGAACGAATAGAATACTTGCTTTTGAAAAAATGTTAAAACATAAATTTACTTTTAAAGATGTTTATCACGTAAACACCCAACTGTACAAAAAGGTTATCGATGAAAACTGGAGTGCCCTCTCACTTCTGGCATGCATTTTCCCTTTTCCTCCCTGGAGGCAGCAACTTCTAACAGTTTTGTGTATCCTTCTAGAAAGATAATACACGTGTATAAGGATACACATACATCTCCAGTGACTCTCACCCTTTCGGTTTTTAATGTGAATTACAGTGTAAAATGTCCTCTTTCCTGTGCGTTATCTTTTTTGTCTAGCAGTATATCTTGGGGCTTATGAAGTAGGATGTTTAAATAGTACTCTTAAATATCTTGAAATTGTCTCAAACTTGACAGAGTAGCTCTTTTGAAGTGTTTCAGTTATGTGTACTAACAAGACTGATTATCACTTGAAGGTCACTTAGCCCAGATTTTTTTTTCTCCGTGGGCTAGGAAAGGAAGCTCTGTTTGCAGCCTGACTTCCAAATAGATACTAATGGTAAAGAAGGATTATCCATTTGGATGACTGATCAAGGGAGTGAACCCAGAGACGTTAAGACCTAGGTAAATATCAGTCGTTGCAATCCCACACTGTTGCTCAAGTCAATGAAGGTGGCCAGTTATCGCTGTGTGGATGTGATACAGCATGGTCTGTCCATGAGCTCGCAGCAGCAACCTGGTAGTTCCTCTCCTAGGAAGGTCTTGAAAGCTGGACAACAAAGACATACCAAATGAAAACAAACTTAAAAGGTGCTATTTATAACAGTATTTTAAAAACAGGAGATACGTAGGAATAAGTCAAATGAAAGTATGAAACCTCTATACTAAAAACTATAAAGCATTTAGAGAAAGGAAGGAAAACGTAATAGAGGGATAACCATGTTCACAGATTGGGAGGACTCCGTACTGTAAAGATGTTAGTTCTCTTAAAATCGATCTGTAGATTCAGAGCAAACCCGTTTAGAGTCCCCAGCCAGTTTTTTTTTGTTGTCACTTAAGCTGATTCTAAGGTATATATGGTAATTTTGAAGAGCCAAGGCAATTTTGAAGAAAAGAAGTTTTGAACACTCACGTGATCATTTATCAAGACTTAACCGTAAAGCTGCAGTGTGGTGTTGGCACAAGGACAGGCCAGTAAACCAGTGGATCAAAATAGAGTCCAGAAACAGCCCTCCATACACATGTTGTCACATGATTTATGACAGGTGACACTGCAGTGCAGTGGAGAAAAGATCTTTTCAATAAATAGTGTTAGGTCAGCTGAATGTCCACATGGAAAAAAACCAAATCTTAGCCTCTACAGTCAACCTTCCATGAAAATCAATTCCAGAACGATTGCAGACCTAAATGTGAAAGGTAAACTAAAACTTTAAGAAAATGTAGGAAGATATCTTTATGACCTTGAGAATAGGCAAAGATTTCTTAAACAGAACACAAAGACTGAATGTGAAGGAGATGCATGGTAAATTGGATTTCATTAAAATAAATTCTGTGTATCAAAAGATAGCACAGAGAGAGTGAAAGCCAAGCCATAGAATGGGAATCTAGATTTGCAGTGAATATATCTGGCACGTAAGATATATTTGACACGGAATATATAAAGAGCCCCCGTAAATCAAGAAAAACTCCTTAGGGAAAAAATAGGCAGACAACTTGATGTTGTACTTGACAAAAGAGGATGTCCAGTGGCTGAACACATGAAAAGGTATTCAGCCTCTCCAGTCATCAGGAAATTGGAAACTAAAACCATGCTGTCATACCATTACGCCTGCCAGATTGGCTAAAATTAAAATTACAGATGTCTCAGGAGTTACTAAGATGTGGAGCCACTGGAGTTCTCATGTCCTGCTGGAGGGACCATCATTTTACAACCACTCTGGAAAGCTCTCTGAAAACTGTACTAAAGACATGGACGTGTTGATAGCATCCTTCCAAATAGTCCCACCTGGAAACAACCACTGAACACCAACACTGTAGTGGATAAATACATGATGGCGTATTTTATACAATGATCCTAATGAGAGGAAACGATCTACAGCCACACACCACACACTGGATGCATCTCACAAACACAGCACTGGGTGAAATAAGCCAGGCAGAAGCTTGCGTACTGTATGGATTCCATTCCTATAAAGGCAGGCCTTGTATATGGTGTTATCAGTAATGAAAGTGGTTCCCTTTGGGGGAAGTAGTGACCAGAAGGGGGCATGGGAGGTCCTGGGGTTCTGCTTACGCTCCGTTTCTTATCCTGGGTAGTGATTCACTTTGTGAATTCTTTGAGCTCTACGCTTCGGTTTCTTTGCCTGTATGTTCTACTTGAATTTAAAAATTCGTAAATACACATGTATATACACTTTTATGTAATACATATGTATATATACTTATAAGTATACTTACATATACACGTATACTTACAATATATAGCATAATGTATACTTTACATATATGCTTAGTGTATATATTACATATGTATGTGTATGTATACGTATATAGCCATGTATACTTATGTATAAGTATACATGCATATATACACTGAGACGCTTGTGTATCTATCCGTACGTGTGTGTGTGTATGTATGTATGCACACACATACACAGCTATGTCTTGAACAGGCCACAAGATGGAGATGTAAGTCAATAGAAGGGGAGACATACTCAGACCTTTCCAGTTTCTAGATTTTTAAAAGTTAGGGTTCTCCTCCCTTGTGAGGAGAGAAGGGTTGATTGCTTGGACTGTCCAACTTTGGAGGAGGAATCGCTTACCGTTCAGTTCTCTTTCATCTTTTCCCCCCTCCTCTGTGTCACCGCAAACCCATTTGTCATGTTTAAACTTCCTCCTCAGGGCCTCTCTGTAGACTTTTTCCCCGTCCATCTGCAAGCTGCTTATTCTTGTTTCTTTCCCCCTCTTTCATCTTCCTGCCTTTTCCTGTCACATCTTTCTCCTCCATTGCTCTTTTCCCCCTGGAAAAAGATGTTTGGTTTTGGCATTTCTTGGTTTTAGTTTCTGCTTCCCATTCTTAATTTTGAAAGAGAGGAACCCTTTCAGTGCCTTTGATAGTCTTCACTGAAATGGTCTTTACTTTTGTGGGTCTTGGCTGCCTTATCAGCTCTCCTTCCCTGGTTCTCCCACCCTATGGGGAAATGACTCATCTTTTATTGAATTTAAAACAAATTATCCACACGATACACACTCATGATAACAAGTCAGTCTACACTGAGGTATGACCCAAAGTTAATGCCCTCTCCCCCTTCCTTCCCTCCAGTGTCATTCTCCTGATGTAACCTGTGTTAACCTCCCCACATTTATCTGTGCTTGTACAAATATTTACAAGTGTAGTTACATGAATATGCATTTTCCTTTCCTATTTTGTGGAAAAAAAAAGAATTTTACATATTACTCTGTAATTTAGTGTTTTTCATTTAAATTTGGGCATTCCTCTAACAAATAGATTTAACAAAATTCTCTTCAATAGCTGCATTATTTCACGATAGAAATAGGCAGTCACTTTTCCAGCCACTCCCCATTTGATGAACATTGGGTGGTTTATTGCCATTACAAACAATGATGTGGTAAATATCCATGAAGACTGTGGCTTCTACCTCGATAAGACAGATTCCCCTAAGTGGGGTTATTGGGACAAAAGGTATGGGTGTTCAAAATGTAACAGGTTCTGCCATGTCTGTTTCTTAAAAGTTATAGTGCTTTACGTTTCCTCTGACGGTATATGGGAGAGCCCATTTCCCTCCACCGTAGGTGTCGGCGGGTGTTACAGAACTGGTTGGGTTATGCTGATCTGATGGGTGAGAAATGGTATCTTGTTTTGAATTGCAGTCCTTA
The DNA here is from genome assembly GCF_949774975.1 of Lagenorhynchus albirostris. NCBI lineage: Eukaryota > Metazoa > Chordata > Mammalia > Artiodactyla > Delphinidae > Lagenorhynchus > Lagenorhynchus albirostris. Next base: position 7,556,791 of record NC_083114.1, read on the forward strand.
ACTACTGGTACAGTTGTGACTTTTGATGGGGAAAATAAAAAGATTTCCTACTTCTGCATGATTACTTTTATTATTTGTTTTTTTTTTGCGGCGTTGGGTCTTCATTTGCTGGGTGTGGGCTTTCTCTAGTTGCGGCGGGCGGGGGCTGCTCTTTGTGGTGCGGTGGCTTCTCGTTGCAGAGCACGGGCTCTAGGGGCGCGGGTTTCAGTAGTTGCGGTGCACAGGCTCAGTAGTTGTGGCTTGTGGGCTTAGTTGCTCCATGGCATGTGGGATCTTCCCGGACCAGGGCTCGAACCCGTGTCCCCTGCATTGGCGGGCAGATTCTTAACAACTCCGCCACCAGGGAAGTCCTCATGCATTACTTTTAAATGATAAAACTCACTTGGGAATTGAAAAAGGAAGCAAATTCCTGGCAGTGAATAAACAGGAAGAAGAAAGGAGTTACCTATACACACTGTATTGTAAGTTATGTTGACTTATTTTTTATAAAGCCTCTATAATACTTTCCAACTTGTGCTTCTTATAAGTGAAAATTGTAAAGAAACTGAAAAAAGAAAAAAATTTTCTTGTTTATTAAAAGAAGGACTTCCCTGGTGGCATAGTGGTTAGGAATCCTCCTGCCAATGCAGGGGACACAGGTTTGAGCCCTAGTCCAGAAGATCCCACGTGCCGCGGAGCAACTAAGCCCATGCACCACAACTACTGAGCCTGCGCTCTAGAGCCCACCAGCCACAACTACTGAAGCCTGTGCTCCACAAGAGAAGCCACCGCAATGAGAAGTCCGCGCATCACAACCAAGAGCAGGCCCCACTTGCCGCAACTAGAGAAAGCCCGTGCACAGCAATGAAGACCTAATGCAGCAAAAAATAAAATAAATTTGTTTAAAAAGCTTTGTTTCTCCCTCCCCCTCTTCTGTATTTGCCAAGTACTTTCATACAGATTATTTTATTTGACCGTCATAATAATCTTCAAGGTAAGCAGAGAAGGAATTACTTTTTTGGTTTACAGATGAGGAAACTCATTGTGCCCAGGGTGGGTTAATGGCAGAAGAACTAGAGCTCATCTCCTTGACCTTGGCTATGGGTTTCGTTTCTCAGGCCTCCCTTTCTCTGAATTGTGGTCCCTTGCAGGGACCCTCATCATCTGTTCCTTCTCACTAGCTTTGAGTACTTTGCCCTCCTGTTCACTGCACTTAGTAGAATCCAGCCAAGGATTGCTAACTTTGCACACGTAATTCAGTGGATGGAGCAGAGGGTTTACAATTAGAAAACCTGGGTGTGAATCTTGACTCCATTTCGTTTTCTGTAACATGAAAATAATCATGACTCCTCAAAACGTTGTGAAGTTTGGATGAGAAATATTTGTGAAGGTGTATATTTGTGCTTTTGTGAAGTGGTCTATAAACATTCCAGAACACTTGCTGTCACTGATCTTAGCAGAGGGGAATTCAGAGGTGGCACGTCTTTCTATCCTGCTCAACACAATTGGAGAACAGTCCGTGATGGTTTATAAGTATGTGCTAAATGATGTGGCCTGGGCCATAAATAGTCTAGGAGATTGGAGAAGAGAGAGATCCATGTGAGGTGGAGGAAGTTGAGAAGAACTGGATGGAATGAGACTTGAGATCGCCGTTGTGGAGTGAGTAGGGTTTGCACCGCTTACGGTTTCCCTCGTTCTTTAACCCTACTCTTTCCAGACCTGTAATTTCCATACCCATCTGTGTATTGGTGCCTGGGTGGTTGCATAAAAATTCACCTGAGGGAGACTACAGATTTCTGGGCCTTGGCTCCAGAGGGAGAGGATGCCATGGTTATTATGAATTTGAGTTTTTGGATATGAACTAGATTGATAAGAAACAAGGTTATTGAGGTGGAAATGATGACTGTATGGGTGGTACTTTTGTGCATCTCGAGCATATACATTATTCACACCCTTCAACACTTTCAGTGCCAAATTTGGATTTTTGTACATCAGCTGACAAATATAAAATTCTAGCATAGAATTTTTAACACTGTAGAGCATTGTAGTGTTTAATTCTACTCCCTTCCAGCCAATTTCTTTTTACTGGACTTGCATCTTTGTCCAGAGAACAGTGTTAATTTGCACGACTAATTGAATATTTTAGTGCCTTATATCTTTAAATGAGTGAGAATGGAAACACATATAAAGGGGAAAACAGGTTGAGGCAAAGATGGAAATCACTGGGCACGCCTAATGCCTAAATGCAAATTGTCAGCCTCATTGGGTTCTCAATGGATTTATCATTTAAGTGTGTTTGGTCATGCAGAACAAAGTGAAAGAAGATGTAGAACATTTGTTATTGAAATGAGTGTCGAAAAGGCACGACAGAAACTCCCTTGTAATATGGAAGCATATTGTTGACTTTCACTCTTTCTGTTTCTAAATGTGTTTTCAAGACTCCACTGTGTAATAAAGTAAGGAGCTGCTTGTAATAAATGGTAATTATTGGTTAACATTTATTTTGTACTTTAATTGCTAACCAGCAGATGGCGCTCAGTCACCAGACATCTGGCAGAGCAGCTAATTCATCTTTCACTTAGAATTCTTAGGTTTTTATACACCAAGGTCGTAATATATAGCACAGAAAACTACTTAGTATCCTGTGATAAACGATAATGGAAACATAAAAAGTCTACATGTATATAACTGAGTCACTTTGCTGTACGGCAGAGATGAGCACAACATTGTACGTCAACTATATGTCAATTTAAAAAAAGACAAAACCTAAGAATTCTGTGGTTTTTTTTTTTTTTCCAATCACCCGTTCCTGTCCTCCTTCGACTTTGCAGGTACCATGACAGTGACATTAAGGTAAAAGTAAAGAATTGTTCCCTTTGGTTTTATTTGCTTGATTTTAGATTGCCTGGATGACTCGAGAATAGCACACAGAGGTTTCTCAAATTCAGGTCAGAGGCCAAAATAATGACTTCTGATGGCCTTTCCCCCCTGCACTTGTGTTCTTCTGTGAGCTGTTTTGTTAAGTTTTACTGTTACATTTAAAACTTCTTACTGGTAACGTTTAGCCAGCAGTGAATAGGGAGAAAAATGAGAGTGGTTTACAATTAAAAAATTATTTGCTTACGGTAGATTTTAAAGATGCTGTTGTGAGACTTGCCTTGAATGACATGTAAGCAAGAGATTTTCCTTGCTTGAGGTCTTACTGTTCTGGACTAATACTAATTCGTCTAAACAAATTGAATAATCTTCAATTAGTTAACAACAACAAAAATTGGAGTACTTTGCAAAAGGCTCCGTGTTAGGCATTTATTGTCCCTGGAGTACCAGCTTCCTGAGGCCAGGCACTTGTCTCTCGTTCTCTCCAAGCCCCTGGATTCACACTGGCACGTAGAAGGGACTCCGTAAGTGTGTGTAGGACGGATGGTTAGATGAATAGGTGGATGGGATACAGAAACAGAATTGGGCAGAGTACTGGACTTAAAGAAGTTAGCTGTCTAGCAAGTATGGCCACAAGTAGCCGCAAATCCATAGCTTATGATCTTGACAGCAGTTTTACTTTGGGGTTGTTACGGGAGTTATGTCGAAATCTGAGAAAATCCCGAAAGGAAATGAACCATTTCCCTAAGTTGTGTCAATTCTCCAAGTCACCCAGTTTGGAAATCTTGATCCTCTGTCTCCCTTCTACTCACCAGCACTTGTGGAGCTTTCCTTTGAATTGCTGGGTGAATCGTCCCTTCCCTGCCATTCCATCTTGGCATTTCCCTCATCCAGACCCCCATCCCCTTCTGCCTTAAATTGCACTAGCCTTCTGGTCTACCTCCCCGACTGCGGCCTCTCCTCAGTGTAAGCCAGCCTGGATATTGTTGCCAGATTTTGCCTTTAAAGAACGTATGTCAAAGGAAACTATTTCTGATTGAAATTTGAGCCTCTGTGCATCTTTATATTCATGGAAAGAAACTAGCTGAGAAAGCTTTGAGAAGGGAAATCACCCTTTCAGACCATAGTAGCATTTTCACATCTACAGGCAAGTCTAGTTACAAAGCTCTGTAGACTCGATTCAACTCACTGACACCCTAGAAATATCATCTCTAGTCCTGACTGCAAACCTCTCTGTGGCCTGTGAATACTCAAACACCGATGTTTTTTCAGACAAAACAAACATTTTTATGGTCACTTTGACATCTTTTGGAAATGCTAAGAAAAGCTGCTTCTTGGAATTCACTGCTTTTTCAATTCTATATTCGGTTGATAAGAACACCCTCCCTGTGAACTCTGACGAGTTTCAACTACATTTGTCAGCAGAAAAACATGGATTAACTGCAACCCCCCCCATATTGTCATAATTTAATAATGTGTATCACTTTCTTTGGGGGATAAAAATGAAATATTTTTACAGTGTCAGAAGGGACTAAAACTTTTTGGTAAAATCTTAAGACAGATATCTAACCTGTTGAGTAATGTGACATTTATTTGATAAGTTCCATTTTATTAGATAAGTTCCATCTTGAAAATATGGGTAAAAATGATGGATTTATTTTTAAAAACATTTCAAGTCTACCCTAACCTCAGAAGCATAGTATTTAGCATTTCCTTTCTTTAACTGACTTTTCAAAGGAGAAACACTCCTTCATTGTCCTTCCAAAAGTGGGCTTGAGCTGCAAGGTGTTTTAGTGACAGAATTCCCGTTCAAGTTAAAATTCTCTCCATCTGCTCGAACAACGTCAGTCTTTGCTGCTAAACTCTTGAAGGCAGGTGGCAGTTAAGATTTCTTTTGCCTTTTTCTTCTTTTAATCTCAAAATAAATGTTAAATATCCCTCTCATTTTGTCTCTCGCTTAAAAAGCTCAGTGGTTTTCCTAGTTCTGTTTCATAAACACGTACTGAATGCTTCTCCAGCGTACTCAGAGGAACTGTCTTTCTGGTCCTAGGGATATAAACATGACTGTCATGTGGCCTCTTTCCTTCCAGAGCTCATAATTTAGGAAGGGAGACAGGTGAGTAAATAACTAACTACAATCCTGCTTGATAAATGCCACGTTGGAGGTTTTGCACGAAGTGCCGTGAGAGCACCAGGAGTGATGGATTTAAGGGAAGAGGGGGTGGGGACGGGAATCGGGAAAGACTAAACAGCAGAAGTGACATTTGAGTTGAGCCTTGGGGGATGAATAGAATTTTGCCAGATGGACAAAGGGGTGTGGGGGTGGGGACCCTCCAGACTCATACAAAAACATGAGAGTGTGAAAGTTTTTGCCTTTGTCTGAGACGTGGTAAGAGTCTTAAGGCTGAAGGAAGAGTAGGGTTATGGAAGGGGGTGTCGGGAGATGACGTTGCAGAGATCACTGGGGCCATGTTGTAAAGCTTAAGTTTGACCTGTAGCTTCTAGGGAGTCGTGACAGTTTTAAAATAGGGGAGATCTCTGGTCTAGAAAGATCGTTCTGGCAGCAGAGTGTAAGGCGATTTGAATCGGGGTGACTGGGAACAAGGAGACCGGTTGGAGGCTATGAGCTTCTTCTACATGAGAGATGATGAAATGGGGCATGGACTTGAGAACCAGCTCCAAGGGAGGTCTTGGGAATTGATGAGATGTGGCCGGGGGGTGGAGGTGAGGGGGGGTTGGATGACTTGGGAATACAGTGATGCCGCTAGAGAGGATAGGAGAAGAAACAGCTTATGAGGTGAAGGTAGTGAATCTGATTTTGGGTGTGTTGAATTTGGAGTGGAGTTCCCAGCTGGAGAGTCCTAAAGGAAAATCCATAAATGTAGATAGAAGAGCCTGTAGGGAGATGGTGTGGGTAGAGAAATTTGAAAGTCAGTGATTTTTCAATCAGGATGAGGGGTGGGAGGACCTGCCTCCCCTGGATTGTGATATGTGGGGTTTCTTTTTAACTATTTGTACGCCGTTCCTCCCCCACCGTCAGATTTCTGATAGTGCCCTGCCAGGGCGGGAGCCCCCAGGTGAGAATCCACCACCATGGTGACTCAAGAGAATATGGCCTGTTTCATTCATACTGGGGAGTAAAAATGGTGTAAGCACTGCTAGCATCTGTCCTTACAGCCTGAAACCACAGATAAAAGTGCCCAGGGAGAGACAGTATAGCAAGAAGAGAAGATCTAACTAGAGTCCCTGAGGCACACTTCTATTTAAAGGGCAGATGGAAGAAGAGGTACCTGCAAGTTACAGAGAAGGACCTGCCCGTGGGAGAGAGTGGCATGGAAGGAGCGGAGGGAGGAGGGGTTTCCTGGATACTGGAAGAAGGTCAGCAGCGGCCAGTGAGGCCTGGAGGACGGGGGAAGTGAGAACTGGCATGAGGTTTTGGCAGTAAGGAGGTTATGGTTGAGAAAAGCCTCAGCAGTGTGATGGGGTAGAAGTTGGATCACGGGGGCTGAAGAGTGAACCCCAAGGGTCAAGAAGTGGAGCTGGTGAGCACGGTCCATTCTCTCTCTCTTTTTTTTTTTTTTTTTAATATTTGGCTGCTTTGCGTCTTTGTTGCTGCTCACAGCCTCTCTAGTTGTGGCGAGCGGGGGCTACTCTTCGTTGCGGTGCGCGGGCTTCTCATTGCGGTGGCTTCTCTTGCTGCGGAGCACAGGCTTTAGGCATGCGGGCTTCAGTAGTTGTGGCTCACGGGCTCTAGAGCACAGGCTCAGTAGTTGTGGCGCACAGGCTTAGTTGCTCCGTGGCATGTGGGATCCTCCTGGACCAGGGCTCGAACCCGTGTCCCCTGCATTGGCAGGTGGATTCTTAACCACTGCGCCACCAGGGAAGCCCCTCATTACCATCATTTTAAAAATCCTATGAGTCATACTATAGAGTGAGTGGCTGTTCCCATCTGGGTAGAAATGGTCGGGTATGGTTTCATCCATGAGATGCTCCTCACAGTTTGCACAGAATGTGGGCAGGTGGAGGCAGAAGGGGAGATACCTGGAGTGAGAAGGATCCTGTAAACATGGGACTGAGGCCAGAAGTGTGTGTTCTGTGTTCCTGGGCCAGCAAGGAGCCCAATATGTCTTGTGCAGAAGGAGCGTATGGGTTACGAGAGGGAGTCAAGATTAGGATGGATAATTCAGAATTTGTGTTATAAGTGCTATGCTATATTCATAGACTTGGTTTTGAAACCCTGCATGTGTTTCTATCTGAGCAGCCAAATACGAAATAAGAAAGTAAGTGGTCATTTTTAATGCTATAACCTGTAGGGGCAACGTTATATCTTCTCGAGAAATATTTGTGCCTTTGGTGCCACCTGTGAGACAGACTTTGTCCTAATAGAAAGGCCACTTCCATTTGGCCTTGTGTTTTGAAATTTAAGACCTTCATTTATGATTATTGACTCAGATGTCTCATGGAGGATTAGTAAAACTATTATGCGCTGCCACAGTCTCCTTTACAGGCTGTAATTCTCCTGGGGACCAGGCTTGGGCCTCATTTATCTGCGTATCTCTTCCAGCACTGAACACAGTTGCTGGCATAAACTAAGCATGCAATAAACTGCAGTTGGATTGAATTTTCAAAGCAGGCGAGGCTAGCCCCCTCGGCCCTTGTGGGAGTGATTTGCAGCAGAGCTATGTTTTTCGAGTTACGTAACGCCTGTAATCTTGTTCTCAGGTCCAGCCTGATGACTGGAGGGGCCAAGCGAGGAGGACCCAACCCGTGGCTCTTCGAGGAGCCGGAGGAGACCAGAGGCTTGGGTTTTGATGAAATCCGGGAACAGCAGCAGAAAATTATCCAAGGTACTAAATACCCCAAGAGCGCGGGCTCAGAAACATTGTCAGATTTGTTACCATAGCCTTGGGGGTATCCCTCATACCCGCTGAAAATCGGAGGTAAGACTGTTGGTCTTGGAGAGCTCTTGGCGCTTTTGTGCCTCAGGGTACCTGAAGATTAGACGAACGCTGTTGTCCATCCAGGTAGCTCATGGAAGTAGGGATTCTCTCCTGGGAGAAGGGCAGAGCAGTTCTGAGTCTGATCAGTCCAGGTGACTCTGAGGCATGTGCCCCCTCCCTGTTCTCCACGATTGGGGATCATTCTCCAAAGAAAAAGACTCCATTTTTTTCACATATAAGTCAATTTGTTTTATTTTTTACTTTTTAATTTTTTATTGGAGTATGGTTGCTTTACAATGTTGTTAGTTTCTGCCGTACAAAGAAGTGATTTTGGCTTTTACCTTCAAGTTCATCTTGCCCAGTGGCTTTTAAAACTGCTAATTTCTTCTCGTCGTTAATTTCAGAAGTAACGCCTATTTGTTATACAAAGTTCAAACAATATAGGGATATATAAGATGAAAAGCTGTATCTATTGTTTCTCCGATCTCAAACTGTAAACAGATTAACAATATTTCCTCAGGCTTTTTTCTATACATATATACTGTATATTCAGTGTAAGCACACATATATTTTATATAAATGAGATCATGATATAGATAATTCCACAGCTTTTTAAAAAATTTAATACGTGTGATAGACATTTTTCATGTCAGTGTTACAGATGTTCTACTTTTTTAAAAACAGCTTTATGGAGGTGTGGTTGACATCGTAAATAGCACATATGTAAAGTGTATGCTTTAGTAAGTTTTGATACGTGTATACACCTGTGAAACCATCAGTACAATCCAAGTAATAAACATAATCATTACTCCTGACAGTTTTCTTCATGTCTGTCTGTAAATCTTACTGTTGTCCCTCCCACATCCCCAGATAGCTGCTGATCTGCTTTCTGTTGCTATAAATTAGTGTTTTTTTTCTGTATAAATGGAATCATACAGTATGTGCTCTTTTGTTGGGGATGGGGTGAGGTGTGGCCTCTATCTCAGTGTAACTATTTTAAGGTTCATCCGTGTTGTTCCATGGATTAGTATTTCATTCTCTTACATTACAGAATAGTACTCCCTTGCATAAATTGACCACAGTCTGCACATCCATTCACCTGTTGAGGCGTATTTTGTATTATACAAATAAAACCGCCATGAACATTCATGTGCAAGTCTTTGTATGGACATACATTTTCATGAATGACTGAGGCGTATGTTTAACTTTATTTTAAACATCTTTATTGGAATATAAGTGCTTTACAATGGTGTGTTAGTTTCTGCTTTATAACAAAGTGAATCAGCTATACATATACATATATCCTCATTATGTTTAACTTTTAAAGACACTGCCAGACTCATTTCAAAAGTGGTTGTACAATTTTACATCGCCACCAGAAGAATTTGTGTCCCAATTGCTTCAGATCCTCGCCAAAGAGTGTTATAGAAAGTCTTTTTAGTTTGAGACATTCAAGTAGGTGTGTAGTTGCATTTCATCGTGGTTTTAATGTGTATTTCCCCAATGACTGAATCTTCGCATGTGCTTATTTGTCATCAGCGTGTCTTCTTCGATGAAGTGTGTGTTCAAATTGTTTACCTATTTTTAATTGGGTTGTTCATCTTTTGTTATTGAGTTTTAAGAATTTTATAAAACATATCCTTTTATATGTTTGTCAGATATTTATGTTTTAGAAATATTTTCTCCCCATCTGTGGCTTATATTTTTGGTTTTCTTAACAACGTCCTTTAAAGAGCAGAGGTTCTTAATTTTAATGAAGTCCAATTAGAAACCTTTGACTACCTAAAGCCACAAAGATTTACTGCCCTTTTTTTCCTAGGAATTTTATAGTTTTAGGTTTTACAATAGGTGTATGGTCTACTTTGAATTGATTTTTTTTAATATAGCAAGATGAAATGCATTTCTTTTTTTTTCATTTGCATATTTATTTGTTCCAGCATCATTTGAAAGAAGAGCATCCTTTCTCTACTGAATTACTTTACTCTTCTTGGAAATCAATTGACCGTATATGGTGTGGGCCTATTTCTGGACTTTCCGTTCTGTTCCATTTGTCCATTTGTTTATCTTTACATCAGTGCCACACTGTCTCCATTATTGTATCTTTGCCACAAGTCTTTAAGTCAGGTAGTATAAGTCTTCCAACTTTGTTCTTTTTCAAAATGTGACTGCCTATTCTAGATCTTTTGCATTTCCATATGAATTTCAGAATCTGCTTTCAATTTCTACAAAAAAGCCTCGTGGGCTTTTGATTGGGATTACATTGCATCTTTAATTTGGGGAGAATTGACATCTTAACAATATTGAGTCTTCTGATCCATGAATATGGCATATCTCTCCATTTATTTAGTTCTTTAATTTTTCTCAGCAGTGCTTTGTAGTTTTCACTGGACGTCTTATACATCTTTTATCAGATTTATCCCTAAGTAGTTCATATTTTTTCTTATTAATGGCATTTATAAATTTCTACTTCTGATTGTGGCTAGTATAAAAATGATTTTTTGTATACTGACCTTGGATCATGCAGCCTTGCTAATAAACTCACTAATTTATTAACAGCTTTTGGGTAGAATCTATAGGACCATCTATACAATGGTCAGTGCCATCTGTGGATAAAGACAGTTTTACTTTTTTAAAGACTTTTTTTAAGAGCAGTTTTAAGTACACAGCAAAATTTAGAGGAGGGTACAGAGAGTTCCCATATAACCCCTTTCCCCACACATGCATAGTCTTCCTCCATTATCAACCACCAGAATGGTATATTTGTTATGATGAATTAACCTACATTGATATCCTAATCACCCAAAGTCCATAGTTTATTTTAGGGTTCATCTTTGGTGTTGTGCATTCTATGGTTTGGACAAATATAAAATGACACATCCTTCATTACAACATCATACAGAGTATTTCCACTTCCCTAAAAATCTTCTGTGCCCTGCCTGTTTATCTCTCCCTCCTCCCTCAACCCTTGTCAACCTGTGATCTTTTTACCATCTCCATTGTTTTGCCTTTTCCAGAATATCAGTAGTTAAAATAATACAGTATGTAGACTTCAGATTGGCTTGTTTCACTTAGTATGTGTTTAAGGTTCCTCCATGCCTTTTCAAGGCTTGATAGCTAACTTCTTTTTAGCACTGAATAATATTCCACTCTCCGCTTGGACCAAGTTTGTTTATCCATTCGCCTTCTGAAAGACATCTTGGTTGTTTCCATATTTGGGCAATTATGAAAAAGCTGCTATAAACATCTGTGTGCAGGTTCTTGTGTACATGTAATTTACCAACTCTTTGGATAAATACCAAGGAGTGCAATTGCTAGATCACATGGTAAGAATATTTAGTTTTGTAAGAAACCACCAAATTGTCTTCGAAAGTGGCTGTACCACTTTGCATCCCCACCAGTGATGAATTGAGAGTTCCTATTGCTCTGCATCCTCGTCAGCATTTGATGTTGTCAGTTTCCAGGGTTTGGTCATTCTAATAGACGTGTAGTGGTATCTCTTGCTTTAATTTGCATTTCCCTCATGACTTATGATGTGGAGCATCTTTCATATGCTTATTTGCCATCTGTATGTTTTTTTGTTTGTTTTTTGTTTTTTTGCGGTATGCGGGCCTCACTGTTGTGGCCTCTCCTGTTGCGGAGCACAGGCTCTGGACGCGCAGGCTCAGCAGCCATGGCTCACAGGCCCAGCCGCTCTGCGGCATGTGGGATCTTCCCAGACAGGGGCACGAACCCGTGTCCCCTGCATCGGCAGGCAGACTCTCAACCACCGCGCCACCAGGGAAGCCCTGTGTTTGTCTTTGGTGAGGTATCTGTTAAGACCTTTGGTCCATTAAGAGTTCTTTGTATATTTTAGGTAACAGTCCTTTATTCGATGTTTCTTGCAAATATTTTCTCCCAGTCTATGATTTGTCTTCTCATTTCCTTGATAGTATCTTTCACAGAGCAGAAGATTTTAATTTTAATGGAGTCCAGCTTATCAGTTATTTCTTTCGTGGATTGTACCTTTGGTTTTGTATCTAAAAGTCATTGCCAGACTTCTCGTTTCCTGTTCTGCCTGTAAGGACCTTGGAAGTCACCACTCCATGCTAACAATCAATAACATAATCTGAACAGACTGAAAAAGTCACCAACTCTTCTTGGATCTGTAAGAGAGGAGGGCACAGGGCAAATCACTTCCTGCAAGATTGGAGAGACAGGAGAATACAGGGAGTCACAGCTTATTGGAGCAGAGACTTCTGAGCAGAAGCCAGTGTGGGAACCAGTTGGGTAGGAAAATCTGAACTGTCATTGATGAGTGGCTGGAGGCTCAGTGTGGACAAATCTGAGAATTAAAAACTCCAGGGGACCCAGTCATAGTGGGGTCCTCACAATTGTGTGAGATTCACCTCTAGGAGCTCTACCAGGTTCTCACAGTAAATACCAGAGAAAAATCCCCTCCTGTTTCTGGTGGAGAGAGGGGAAAAGGAATCATTTTGGAATATGCTAGAGCACTCTGTTCTTAACAAGATTTCATCCTCAGGAGAAACTACTTAACCAGGACCTAACTTGCTAAATTATGTCAGTCTAACTGACTTGGGGGAAAGGAAATGCCTAACTCTCTAGCCCACTAGCCATCCTGTCCCACCTAAGTGGCAAGGGGAGGAAAAAACTTTGAAACCCTTGTGACGTTCACAGCCCAGAGACATAGACTCACTAAAGACTGGGACCTAATGATAGGACTGTAGAACACTCCCTTAATGCCCACACTTTACCACCACCTTTTACTAAAAGTCTTTTTACAGCAGTACATTTTACCACATACATCCTGTCTAATAAGAAAAAATTACAAGGCACACCAAAAGGCAAAAAAACATAATTTGAGGAGACAGCAAGCATCAGATCCAGACATGCCAGGGATGTTGGAATTATCAGACCAGGAATTTAAAACAATGATTAACATGCTCAGGATTCTAATAGATAAAGTAGATAGCATTGAAGAACAGATGGGCAATGGAAGCAGAGAGGAGGAGCCAAAAAGAAATGCTAGAGGTCAGAAACACTGTAACAGAAATGAAGAATGCCTTTGATGGCCTTATTAGTAGACTAGACATGGCTGAGGAAAGAATCTCTGAGCTTGAGGATATCTCAATAGAAACCTCAAAAAGTGAAAAGCAATAAGAACAAAGATTGATATAAAACAGAACAAAGTATCCAAGAACACTGGGACAACTGCAAAAGGTGTAGTAGATGTGTAATGGGAGTACCAGAAGGAGAAAAGAGAGGAAAAAACAGAAAAAATATTTGAAACAATGGCTGAGAATTTCCCCCAGGTTAATGGCAGACACCAAACCACAGAGTTAGGAAGCTCAGAGAACACCAAGCAGGATAAATACCAAAACATTTACACCTAGGCATGTCATTTTCAAAGTACAGAAAATCACAAAGATAAAAAAATCCAAAAGAATCTAGAAGTAAAACAACACAAAACAAACAAAAAAGAACCCTTCACTTCTAGAAGAACAAATGTAAAGATGACATCTGACTTCTCAGAAACCATGCAAGCAAGAAAGTGGAGTGCAATCTTTAAAGTGTTGCCAAAAAAACCCTCCAAAACAATCTCATCAATCTAGAATTCTGTACCTTGTGAAATTATCCCTCAAAACTGAAGGAGAAATACTTTCTTAGACAAATGAAAATTGAGGAAATTTGCCAGTAGATCTGCCTTGCAAAATGGTTTAAAGGTTATTTAGAGAGAAGGAAAATAATATAGATTAGAAACTTTCTACATAAAAGCATGAAGAAGGAATGAAGTGATAAGAAAAAAAGTCATTGCCATACTCAAGGTCATCTAGGTTCTCTCCTATGTGATCTTCTAGTAATTTTATAGCTTTGTTTTACTTTTAGATTTAATTATTTTGAATTTTTGTCAAGAATGTAGGGTCTAGATTCATTTTTTCGCATGTGAATGTCCAGTTGTTCCAGCAACATTTGTTGAAAGACTGTCTTTACTTTGTTGTGTTTTCTTTGCTGTTTTATCAAAGATTGTTGACTGTATTTATAAGGGTCTGTTTCTCGGCTCTCTGTTCTGTTCCATTGACCAGTACCACACAGTTTTGATTACTATAGCTTTATAGTAAATCTTGAAGTTGAGTAGTGTCAGTCTTCTAACTTTGTTCTTCTCCTTCAATATTGTGTAAGCTCTTCTGGGTCTTTTGCCTCTCCATATAAATTTTAGGATCAGTTGATATACACAAAATAACTTGCTGGGATTTTGATTGAAATTGTGTTGAGTCTATAGATCAAGTTGGGAAGAACTGATACCTTGACAATATTGAGTGTTTCTATGCATGAATATGGAATATTTCTCCATTTATCTAGTTCTTTGCTTCCATTCATCAGTTTTGTAGTTTTTTTCATTTAGATCTTGTACATATTTTGTTTGATTTATACCTAAGTATTTCACTTTTGGGAGTGCTAATGTAAGTTGTATTGTGTTTTTAATTTCAAATTCCACCTATTCGTTGCTGGTATGTAGGGAAGAGATTGACTTTTGTATATTAACCTTGTATCCTGCAACCTTGCTATAATGGCTTTTTAGTTCCTGGAGATTTTTTGTCAGTTCTTTTGGATTTTTTACTTAGGTGATCATATAACCTGCACATGAAGTTTTCTTTTCTTCCCAATCTGTATGCCTTTTCTTTTCGGATTGCATTAGCTAGAACTTCTAGTACAAGGCTGGAAAGAAGTGGCGAGAAGGGACATCCTTGTCTTTTACCTGACCTTAGTGGGAAAGCTTTGAGTTTCACATCATTAAGTATGTTGTTAGCTGTGGGGGTTTTTGTTTTTGTTTTTGTTTTTGGCTGCATTGCATCTTTGTTGCTGTGATCGGGCTTTCTCTAGTTGTGGCGAGTCGGGGCTACTCTTTGTTGCAGTACGTGGGCTTCTTATTGCGGTGGCTCCTCTTGTTGCGGAGCATGCGCTCTAGGCACGTGGGCTTCAGTAGTTGTGGCACGAGGGCTCAGTAGTCATGGCTCACAGGCTCTAGAGTGCAGGCTCAGTAGTTGTGGTGCATGGGCTTAGTTGCTCCACAGCATGTGAGATCTTCCCGGACCAGGGCTTGAACCCATGTCCCCTGCATTGGTAGGCAGATTCTTAACCACTGCGCCACCAGGGAAGTCTAGCTGTGGGGGTTTTGTAGGTATGAAGTTGAGGAGCTTCCTCTCTATTCCTAGTTTACTGAGAGTTTTTATTAGTAAGGGACGTTGGATTTTGTCTGATATGTTTTCTGCATCTGGTGATATGATCATGTGATTTTTCTTGTTTATCCTGAAATCCTACGTGTTGGTCCATAGTTTCACCCATTAGCTGTAAACAATACATCTGTGTCCTAAAAAGCACCACATGTCATAGCTGATGGTTGATGGGGAAATTCCTTTGATGTGGTACAATTTTGATGAGATGATTTTGGAGACATGAGGATGCCTTAATGACACTGATTTGTCATGGTTGCAGCATTTGAACTTGTTGTATAAAAAGGAGATCTGTAGGTCTATAACCTGGCAATGTTTTATAACCCTGTATATTAAAGATGGCTTTCTCATAAAATCCTGAACCACACAGCCCTATGATCAAACATTTGTGATGTTTGTGCCTCTGCTTTTAAAGGTGCTGTGATGGACAGTTGGCATGCCAGGGTTCGAGAAGAGTGGATGGTTTGAAGTGCTTGCACATACCTGTGCAAAATCAACTGGCTGCCTCTGTTCCTATTTTACTGTAAATTTTATGGTACTGTTCCTGTTGCATTCTCCAGGGAGCTTCTCTGTAGACAAACACCCCACACACACTGCCCCCGCAAGTGGTGGAGATGCTGGTGTCTGAGTTTCCTGGTGTATCCAGGAAATCATTTTAAATCAACTATACTCCAATAATTAATTTTTAAAAGTTGTCAGAAATGAAAAAGTGGACATCACTGCTGTTTACGATGATGTGTTTCTGCTTGCTTTTTCATTTCTGATTTTAGTTGTTTGTGTCCTTTCTTTTTTTTCATAGTTGGCCTGACCAGGGGCTTATTGAACTTACTGATCTTTTCAGAGAACCAGCTTTGGTTTCATTGATTTTTTTTTCTCTCTTGATTTCCTGTTTTCAGTGTCATTGATTTCTGCTCTAATTCTTAATATTTCTTTCCTTCTGCTTATTTTGGATTTAATTTGCTCTTTTTCTAGTTTCCTGAGGTGGGAACTTAGACTATTGATCTTAGATCTTTCTTCTTGTCTAATATATGCATTTGCTGCTATAAATTCTCCTCTATGCACTGCTTTTGTTGTATCATAAATTTTGATAAGTTGTGTTTTCATTTAGTTCAAAATATTTTTAAAGTTCTTTTGAGACTTCTTTGATCACGTGTTATTTAGAAATGTTGTTTAATGTCTACGTATTTGGGAATTTTCCAGCTATCTTTCTGTTGTTGATTTCTAGTTCAATTCCGTTGTATTCCGAGAGCAGAACTGTATGATTTCTGTTCTTTTAAATTTATTAAGGTATGTTTTATGGCCAAGAATGTGGTCTATCTTGGTGAATGTTCCATGTGAGCTTGAGAAAAATGTGTATTCTACTGTTGTTGGATAAAACAGTCTGTAGATGTCCATTACATCAGCTGATTGATAGTGGTGTTGAGTTTAACTATGCCTGCTGGATCTGTCCATTTCTGATAGAGGGGTGTAGAAGTCTCCAACTATGATGGTGGATTTATCTCTTCCTCCTTGCATCTCTATCAGTTTTTCGTCTCATGTAGTTTGCTCTGTTAGGTGCATACACATTAAGGATTGTTATGTCATTTTGGAGAATTGACCCCCTTATCATTACATAATACTCTTTAACCCTGATAACTTTACTTGCTTTGAAGTCTGCTCTGTCTGAAATTAAAATGGCAACTCCTGCTTTCTTTTGATGACTGTTAGTATGGCTTATCTTTCTCCATCTATTTACCTTTATTTTTTTTAATAGTTAAGAGATTTTATTCTAATAGCTGTAATTACACTGCTTGCTTGTCAAAATGAAAACTGAAAACTATACGAAACAGTTGATTACTAATTGTGTATTGAAAGCAGTAAGAGGTTCTGCAACACCAAAGTAAAGCAGTTCTGAGGTTTTCCACAAGGTAAAGGTTAACAGCTCCAGCTTCTTTAGTGTTTATCAAAATACAAAAGAAAAAAGTAGAGGTTATTTTCAATGGCAAATCTGACCCTTGCAGGCTGAGGGAGTGAAAGCACTGGGGCTCCGAGGGGCTGGGGTTCAAGGATGACCACCTGTGCTCATGCTGGTGGAACCCCAGAGAGCCCGGAGCAGGCAAGCAAGGAGACGGCAGGGCTCCTGCTCCAACCAGAGCATTCCAGCCAAAGTGCCCATGCTGACCCAAGAAAGGCTGGGGTTCCTCCAAGGGGTCTGAGAGAAGTGGCTGCAGCCTCCAGCCCATCTCCTGGGCGGCCATGTGAGCACAAATGCTATGGGGTGTGGGATGACCCGAGACGGAGCAAATCACAGGAACCTTACTGTGACCATGCAGAATGGATCATGGCTGGTTCTGCCCCACTTCACATTCCCAACAGGAGATAGACCACCGGTGGACTGGACTCAGGCCATTACTACAGAACCTACACTAGGCACATTTCTCCCTTCTGTGTGTTCGAGTGTTCTCCTTATCTTGTAACTATTTTAAAAAATGCACCGAGTTTGGGTTAAAAACCAACCACCAAAATGGATCTCAACACAGATCTAAAGCCCAAGAGGAGGAGCGTCCGGCTCATCTGCAACAGCGACCCCTGGATGACCCGTGTGCCCAAAATCCCTTCTCAGTACTAAACAGTGGGTTGATTTTCTTTTTACAATTAAAACAAACAAACAAACAGAGTAATATTGCATAGGAGTACCAGAAACTGCCTCATTGGAGACAGAAACTATTTAGATTAAATAAAAACCCAGTTGCAGGCAGCGTCTGCACATGTACAGCACGGTGAAGCACACCGTGACCGACCAGCATGGAGACAGCTTCTGGCACTCACACCCCAGGGGCACATTTGCCACATGAGGGTAAAGCGAGGGTAGGAGGAGGGGAGTGAATGGGGAGGAGAGAGGAGTACAGCTCACTTCTGGTTCTGGAGCTGATTGGACAGCCAGTCCAGTCCCTCATAGAGCCCATCCCCACTGGTGGCACAGGTGGCCTGAGTGTACCAGTTCCTGTGCCTCAGAGTGTAGACCCAGTTTGTCCGTGACCTCAGCTGCGTTCGTGGCATTGGGGAGGTCCTGTTTGTTAGCCAACACGAGCAGAACAGTGTCCCTGAGCTCGTCTGCTGCCAGCATCCTCGTAAGCTCCTCTTGGGCCTCATTCACACGCTCCCTGTCTTTGCTATCAACCACAAAGGTGAGACCTTGTGTGTTCTGGAAGCAGTGGCACACAGAGGCCGGATCTTGTCCTGGCTGCCCACGTCCCACACAGTGAAGCTGATGTGCTCGTATTCCACGGTTTCCACGTTGAAGCCTGTAGTGGGAATGGTGGTCACGATTTCACCCAGCTTCAGTTTGTACAGGATGGTGGTCTTTCCCGCAGCATCTAGGCCCACCATGAGAACAGGCGTTTCTTTTTTGCCAGAAAGGCCCTTGAAGAGGTTTGCAAAGATATGCCCTGTGCTGTAGACTGGTGGGAGCAACACTGGGCACAGAAGCCCTTGGCGGCCGTGGCGCAGCTGCTGCTCGAAGGCAGGCATTGGTTTCGCTCCCACTCAGTCCATTTACTTTTAATCCATATATTTCTTTATATTTAAAGTGAGGTTCTTATAGACCACCTATAGTTGACTCTTGTTTTTTGATCCACTCTGACTGTCATTGTCTTTTAATTGGTGTGGTTTTACTTCTTCGTTTCAGTCTGGATGTCTTTTTTCTTTCTTGCCTTATTACACTTGCTACAACCTCCAGTACAATGTAGGAGAGCAGACATCCTTGCCTGGTTTCTAATCTTATGGAGGAAGTATTCATTTGAAAGCCAGATGTGAGTTTTTCTTTGTTCAGTTACTAGATATTCCTTTCTGAAAATATTCTTGAGATTTTTTTGCTGTTGTTGTTGGCTGGGATGCAGTTATTTGGGTCTTGCTTTGTCAGGTGGACCACAGCAGTGTTTATTTTAGAGTAAGGGTCAGCAAACCATGACCTATGGGCCACATCTGGCCCACCACCTGTTTTTATATGGTCTGCAAGGTAAAAATGGCTTTTCCATTTTTACATGGTTGAAAAGAGGCAAAGACTATTTCATGACTTGTAAAGACTGCGTAATATTCAAAGGTTAGTGTCCGTAAATAAAGTTTTATGGAAACACAACCATGCTCATTCACTTATTAGTTACGGATGCTTTCCTGTGACAATGGCAGGGTTGGGTGGCTGCACAGGCGACCATATGAACCAGAAAGCCTAAAGTACTTGCTCTCTTGCCCTTGATAGAAAATGTTTGCAGACTGCAGTCAAGAGGTGATTTCCCTCACTTCAGTGCCAGAGCCATTCTGCGTACCCTCTCTGATGCCCTTTGAATTATGAGGTGACCTGGTGGGTAGGGGTAGGAATTACGTGTGCCGTTCCTGTGAGCTCAGAGTTATTCCTTCTAAGGCTTTCAGGTGGTTCTTTCCCCAGCCTTAATTTCCTCACACGTCTGCCCTGATCAACACTCACCTGAAGTCTCAGGGTGGACCCCGTGCAAATCTCCAGCGTTCTCTCTCTGTGCAGCTCTCTGGTACTGTGGCCTACGTACTGTAGCCACCTGGACCTGTTTTTTGCATTCTTAATCCGGGGAGACTGCTGGGCTCTACCTGGGGTCTGCCTTCCCCACGCCATAGCCTGGGAACTCTCAAGGCGATGGTGTGGGGCAGAGAGCTCCTCTCATCTGTTTCCCATGTCTCGGGGACCACTGTCCTTCATTTCCTCAGGTCTGCATCTTGAAACGGTTGTTTTGTATATTTTGCCTGTGGTTTTGTTTTGTTCTCCAGTTGTTTGGGGCCAGAAGTAAATCTGGTCCCTGTCAGTCCCTCTTGGCTAGAAGCAGAAGTCTAACTCTGTTTTGAACTCCCTTTTCACAGTGAAAGTATCTAGTGAATGAACACTGTTCCTCCCATGTCACTCTAACTCTACGTATTTCACCCGTTTTCGGAAGTAAAGTGAAGAAATTAAGAGCAAGGCCGATTTTACTTTTCAGGATTCATGGTTCCTGAAAGGAATGTCTTACTAGCCAGTACTAATGAATTTTCTGGGCGTGGTTGCTTTGTACCAAGAAAAACTTCTCGGTCAGGAAAAGTATCCCTGCCCCCAGGAGGTGCCTCATTCAGAGATTGCTGTAGGCTAGGTGTGAGAGGACGCCGCGTGCAAGTGTTTGTATTGTCTCCAAAACCGAGAGCACCCTTACTGAGATGCCCACCCTTTGGAAGCCGGCTGGCTTTTGGGGTTTGGTGGCGGGGGGGAGTAAAGGAACGGAGGGAGAGAAGCAGCATATATTATAGGTCAGGATGTTTCTCTACTCTTACCTTTGTGTTTTGAAATGCTCTATCCGCCCCCCCCCCGATTTCCTAGCAAGCTGTTTTTCAGGGATAAACACAAAAATGGAAGTCATCTTTACACGAAACCCTCATTAGTCTTTTCTCTGCCCCAGGAACCTTGGTGATGCGCTGAGGTTACCATGGCTTTGCTTCCTGGCCAGGTCCCGCACTGGAAAAAAATACACAACCACAAAGCGTCGCTTCTGACTTCCTTTTGCCCGTGGAATCTGTTAGCCTTTCTGTACTTTCGTTGACCTTTAGAAAACACTTGGAAAATCATCCTGAATAACAGTTTTTTTGGTAGAGCTTAGACTCGAGGCAATGAATGCCTTCCTTCCCTGACCCGGAAGCTAGGCCTCATTACAGCCAGTTAGCCGGCCTCAGCTTCTGTGCTGCCTAAGCCATAATTGGAGGCGCAAAGGGACGTTCAGCAGAAGATGGGTGAGGTGATGACAATAACTGGATCACCTCAAAAATCCCTGTGAGAGGGACTTCCCTGGCGGTCCGGGGATGAGGACCTGGCGCTTCCACTGCTGGGGCCTGGGGTTCAGTCCCTGGTCGGGGAACTAAGATCCTGTAAGCTGTGCGTTGCGGCCAAAAAAAAAAAAAAAAAAAAAAAAAAAAAAAAAAAAAAATTCCCTGTGCTAAAACAAGGGAAGGTGCTTTTTTGGTCAGTACAGACCCGTTTCTGAGTCAGCTGGCGGGTGGCAAACATTGGAGAATTGTTCTACCTCTCCCCAGGAAGCCTCTGTTGCTCGGGCTTCTTAATTAGTTCCAACTATTCTTGCCGTAGTCTATAGACGTTCTTTCTAGATTCTAGCAGAAAGTTGGGCATTAGTTCTGGGTTTCTGTGTTCTTAGGTCTCTAAGGATTTTCATAGAAATAGCGGTGGCGAAGGTGGCCGGCCGGGCTGCGTTGTGCCCTGGCACATCTAAGCAACTCATCTTTGAACACTTGCAATCATAACCTCACAGATTTTTCAAGATAACCTTTCTTGCAGCTGTCACCCAGACCAACATTCCTTGCCCCTCAGATCTTAAAAACATCTGTTCCTAGAACTTGCTCTAAGAGTCTTTCCAATATAGTGATTATCTTTACCCAGCTTGACCTTATCTACTTCCCCTTCTTCAAGGAGAGCTCCTATATATCACATGTGGGAATTTCCATCCCTCCTCTCTGGGCACCGGACAACACAGCATCAGCCACTTTTTCTATTACCTAAACTCAGAGAGCTGTCTAGTATTAACGAGGAGTCCTTCCATATATGTGTAGCAGAGACTGTATTTCTTCCTTCTACAGACCTAGAAGGTCTTCTGTGGTCATTCCTTGGTTGAAACGCCTTTATTAAATACTTGCTCTGTACCACCAGTTGGGCAAAACCATAGGAAAAGAAGACACAGCCCCAGCCCTTGGGGCTCTTGTCATGTGCTCAGTCGGGGGCCTGAGGTTGCAGTTCTTAAGAATGTTCCTTGGTTTTATTTACTTGTTAAAATGTTGGTAACTTGTTGCTTTTGACAGTTTCAAACATATGAAAGTGGAGAAAGTAAGATAATGATTCCGTCTTACCTATCACTTGTTTCAGCAATTATCAACCCATAGCCCATCTCGTTTCATCTATATGTCTACCCACCTACCCATCCCTGGATTGTTTTTGAAGCAAATCCTAGACACTGTACAATTTCATTGGTGAATATTCCAGAATATAACTCTAAAGCATGTCTGCAAAAGATAAGGACTGTTTTTAAAAAACAAAAACATAACCACCATGCCATTATTACCCTTAATAAGTTAACAATTCTTAATCTGAACACCGACTGGATATTTGATTTCCCTGATTGTCCCATGATGGGTTTTTTTTCAGGTTGTTCAATTCAGGATCTGAATATGGTCTGAACATTGCAACTAATTGTCGTGTCCCTTAAGTTTCTTTTTTTCTTTCTTTCTTTTTTTTTTTTTTTTTTTGCGGTACGCGGGCCTCTCACTGTTGTGGCCTCTCCCGTTGCGGAGCACAGGCTCCGCACGCGCAGGCTCAGCGGCCATGGCTCATGGGCCCAGCCGCTCCGCGGCATGTGGGATCTTCCCGGACCGGGGCACGAAACCGCGTCCGCTGCATCGGCAGGCGGGCCCTCAACCACTGCGCCACCAGGGAAGCCCCCCTTAAGTTTCTTTAGTAGGTAGGTGCCTTTGCCAACTCTTTTTTTCTTTGCTGTTTCTTTGTTGACAAAACAAGGGCATTTGCCCTATAGTTTCCCACTATCTAGAATTGCTATTTGTATCCACACACATTGTTTAATGTGTCCCTCTGTCCCACATATTTTCTGTAAATTGGTAGTTAGATTTAGTGGCTTGATCAGAATGACGTCTGTTACTTTCGACAAGAATACATTATGATGACTGTCCCTTTATTTTTAATCTACAGCCACCAGATTGTCCTCCCACAATTACATGGTATTTAGTTAGAAGATGGTTTTTCTGCATGTCTTAAGATAGGAAGTAGTCAAACACCTAACTGTTCTGAAGCGATTTTTCCAAAAATGTTTGTATTGGTTTTCTACTGCTGCTATAATAAATTAGCACAGACTTAGGGACTTAAAATACAAGTTTATTATCTTATAGTTCTGTAGCTCAGAAGTTCCGTACAGATGCTACTGGGCTACGATCAAGGTGTTGGCAGGGCTGGGTTCTCTTCTGGAGGCTCCAGGGGAGGATTCATTCCCTTGCCTTTTCCAGCTTTTAGAGGCTACCCACATCTCTTGACTCCTGGACACCTCCTTTCGTCTTCAGTGCCAGCAAGTTGCATCTCTCTGACCCTTCTTCGTGCCTCCCTCTGACCACAGCTGGGAAAGATTCTCTGTTTTTAAGGACTCATGTGATTAAACTGGGCCCACCTGGATAATCCAGAGTCCTCTCCCATCTCCAATTCCTTCCCCTTAATCACATCTGCAGGGTTTCTTTTGCCATGTAAGGTCATATATTCACAGGTTCCCGGGATTAGGATGTGGACATCTTTAGGGGTCGTTATTCTATGCAGTGCAGTGGTCATCCAGTTTTTAAAGTCAATACCATTATAAAATTGAAGAATGATTAATAGAGTATGGTATGTTGCAGATGATCTGTTGTGATATCATAATGATTTAAGGTATCGATAAGGTAGGGTAGATTATAGTAATGAGCTGTGATTACAACATCGTAGTAGTTTTACATGGTTCTGGGTGGCTGTCTGCATGGGTCTTCATAATCGTTGATATTTTTGCACGTAGCAGCATTTTCTTTGGTTCACTGGCTCTAAGATGACCACATGGCCTCCCCTTAGAAATGCTGCTTTAAGACTTGTAGAAGCTCAGAAAATGGTACAAATGAACTTATTTACAAAACATAGTCACAGATAACAAACTGTAACAAATTTATGGTTACCAAGGGGAAACAAATTTATGGTTACCAAGAGTGATAAATTGGGAGACTGGGATTGACATATACACACTACTGTATATAAAATAGATAGCTAATAACAACCTACTGTATGGCAAAGGGAACTCTACTCAATACTCTGTAATGACCTATATGGGAAAAATCTAAAAAGGAACTTCCCTGGTGGCACGGTGGTTGAGAAGTCCACCTGCCGATGCAGGGGACGCGGGTTTGTGCCCCGGTCCGGGAAGATCCCACATGCCGCGGAGCAGCTGGGCCTGTGAGCCATGGCCGTTGAGCCTGCGCGTGCGGAGCCTGTGCTCCGCAACGGGAGAGGCCACAACAGTGAGAGGCCCGCGTACCGCAAAAAAAAAAAAAAAATTCTAGAAAGGGGTAGATATATGTATATGCATAACTGATTCACTTTGCTGTACAACAAAAACTAAACATTATAAATCAACTATACTGCAATGAAAATTTAAAGACTTATAGAAGCCCAAGTCATCAATATTGTTACATACACAGCATCTCTGTATCTGGACCTTCTGTGTTTCTGAATTATAGGATGAAAATTTATTGTAGCACTTAAACATAGTGAGGAGGTAGTAAGTTCTTATAGAAATGATTTGAGTAGAGCAGGATTTTTAGCCCTCTTTTTGTTTTGCATTAGCAAGATAACCTCTAGGTAGTAAGGCAGATAATGAGTCAGGGTTAAGTGAAGAGTGTAACATAGGTATTTTTCATTCGTAATCTATGTCTATACTAGGTAAAGCAACTTCAGGACTTTAATGATTTTTTCCCTAATTGAAAACCATAGAGGAATCTCCTTTTCTCTTTTTATATTGTTTTACCTTTTAATTCGCATTGACACTTGCCCCTCAGTTCTACAATATATATAGTTTATTTGGGGGATGCATTTGGAATTTTACTGTAACATCGGTCATCCTATAGCAGCACTAGGTTGATGATAGATTTTTCTTGGAGGCCATCCAAGAGGTTGTTACTGAAGACCAAAAGGACCTCATTATAAAGTGATTTTGCTATAAAATGGTCCCTTGGAATGATCCCTAGAGACAGCAGGTCATTTGTACAGTTAAAAGAGCATGTAGTGTCAAAAATCGTTACTAAGGGGTCCTTACCGCACACCATTAGTTTAAATAAATTCCAGATGAATTAACAAGTTGTGTAATGGCTTAATCCCATAAAAAGACTCGGAAAAACTACATAAGGAGATGTTAATGTGATCCGGGGCAAGAAGACCTTTATGATTTCTGCTTTTGTAGATCGCCCTTCATGTGAAACAGACATTTAAAAAAAAACAACCCATCAACGAGTGGAGCCACGAATGGCATGTTACCCTCACCCAGCAGAGCGCTTGGTGGAAAGAGTCGTTACACTCAGCCTTGGAATGTTCTTTCCAATGCACCTGCAAGCAAAGGGATAAAGTATTTATAAAGAGATTGGGATTGTCTAGAGTTTAAAAAAAATTTTTTTTAAATAAAGGATCTTGAGTAACTTGAGTTCTTTTCTCTTTAAATTTTCAAAAATTTAGAAAGGTAACACAATTTTTAAAAGCAAAAATGCTATCTTACTATACATTGTTTTGTATTCTGCTTTCTTTTTTAACCCAATAACGTGTCATGAACTTCTTTTGAAATCAAAATATACCTGTACAATATCACTTTTCACGGCCATATAGTGTTTCCCTCTACGGCTGTACTCTGTGTTTCGCTTGTTTGTTTTGGCCTCACTGCATGGCTTAGTGGGACCTTAGTTCCCCGATCAGGGATTGAACCCGGGCCCCCCGGCCGTGGAAGCGTGGAGTCCTAACCACTGGACTGCCAGGGAAGTCCCTATACTCCGTTTTTAAACCAATCCCTGTGTTTGGGCATTAGGTTGTTTCTAATTCTTCACTATTATAAGTGTATCTATCTGGGTCCAATCAGGAGAAAGAAATTTCAACATGGAAAATGTAGTGTACGGAATTACTAACTATAACGGGGTTAGAGTAATGAGGGGTTAGCCAGCAGGAAGTAAAGAGACAGAAATAGCAGGTAGAAGGTGTAGTCACTCCCCTGTGGAGGCAGAGCACCCACAGCAGTACCCCCAGGGTTGAGGTGCAGATCAGGTAGAAGAGGGCGCAGCTGGGGTTCACTGGATTTCAGAGAAGTCGCTGTGGTGCCGAGCTGGCGGCACTGCCTGGAGATCGGTCCTTAGGGTACTAGGGAATACAGTGCACAGGGAGGCGTCTAATTGGAGGCACTCTATTCCAAAACTGCCCAAGGAGGGGGTGTGTTGGGAGACGTTGCTGGCCTTGGGGTGCTGCTGGCCACTGCACACCAAAGGAGCTGCCAGCATGGCAGGAGTCTGTCAGGAGAGCACTGGAGCCAGGAAGCAAAACCCGTTTCCCCTGCAGTATCTCTGCAGTCTCCTCCACCGCCAAAGCTGGCAAAGGAAAAATTATTTAAAGGACCCAGATCCATTTTCACAGAGCAGTCAGAAAAGGGTGAGCCTGGAGCTGAGAGACGATAAATTGAAAAGCGGCAAAGGAAGCAGTGTTTCAAGGAGTATCCTTGTATATACATCATGGCATACCATCCAGATGTTTTGTTGCACACATTTCCTAGACATAGAATTGATCAAGAGGTAGGCACGATTTGCTCTCTAGAAAGATGTGTTAACTATCCTCCTGTGATTTAGCACTTAGAGCTTCTTCACACTTTACTTAACCCTGGGTGTTAGCATTCTTTTTAATGCTTACAAATCTGATAAGTCAGGAAAAAAACACCTCAGTATTGTTTTTTGTTGATATTTTTAAAAAATTAGCGATGTCAGAGCTTTTTCCTTTTTTATTCTTTTGGGCGTTTCCTATCTATATCCTTTGCCCATTTAAAAAATTGGAAGATTGCCTTATTGATTTGTACATGCTCTTTATATATCAAGTATCAGAATGTTTAAATGGTTATATAGTCAAATCTTACATTCATTTGTAATGTTTAAAATGTAATTCATCTGGAAATCAGTTTAAGGTCTGAGGGTTATAAGTGTTTAACTTTTAATTTTGTTCCAATTGTTCCAATAATGTTAACTATTTTCTCTCTTTTCCTGACTGATTTCAAATGTTACTTTGATCATATATTGAATTGTGTCTATTTCTAGACTTTAAATTGTTTTCCTTTGGTTTTTAGTGAGTTAGTTGTCTCACTTTTTCTTTCAGAACAGGACGCAGGCCTTGATGCCCTTTCCTCCATCATAAGTCGCCAGAAACAAATGGGGCAGGAAATTGGGAATGAACTGAATGAACAAAATGGTAAGAACACGTCTGAAATTGACCAGATTTGCCATTTAATACAAATGCTAAAGCCTTGTCTAATTGTTAAATGATTTTACTATTACAAAACACCTGAAGTAGTTGAACAACAATGGATTTTTACATTGATAGTTTAATGCAATTGAGGGTGGTTTGTGGCAGATTTAGATTGTAGTTACTAAACACTAGGAAAAGAAATTCGGTTAAAAGATGTCCAGTTTTCTGTAGCTGCTTTTAAAAATGCTTTGTTTTGTGATCTGTTTGTCCTGCGGGCTCTCCTTATGTGGTCACGGGGTGAAGTGGCTCAGTGCGTCGTACACCAGCGCAGAGGCAGGGCACACTGAGTTGTCCTCCACACATCGTGGCGGGGGGGGGGGGGCGTTGGCTCCTCTTCTGTCATAAATACCAGGCTGCAGGCCGAAAAAATACTTGAAGATGTTTTTATTCAGGGCTTGATGTGACAAACCTGGCTGGAGAAAGATTAGTTTGCAAACCCACAAGCAGGATGGCTTGGGAGAGACAGAGCTTTCAGTCAGGAGCCTACCCAGAAGGCTCTTGTGCTTGAGGTATGCGGTTGAGGGTACAGGGGCATGAATGGAAGATGCAGCAGTAGGAGTGGAGAAGAGCGGATGGAGGCAGGGGACTGATGGTTCTTTTACTGCATGGACCCTTTCAGGTGAATGGGGGAGGGGGGGTCGCTGGTTTGTGAGTGGAGATCCTAAGTCCGGTTT
This sequence comes from Lagenorhynchus albirostris, assembly GCF_949774975.1. NCBI lineage: Eukaryota > Metazoa > Chordata > Mammalia > Artiodactyla > Delphinidae > Lagenorhynchus > Lagenorhynchus albirostris. Next base: position 7,584,584 of record NC_083114.1, read on the forward strand.
GGACCCGTCCAATGAGAGATGCCAGTGAGGAATCCAAGTCACAGCGTCAAGTGGACAGTGGGAGATGAGGTACTAGAGCTCGGCGAGAGGACAGGACCAAAGGGAAGAGATGTGAGCAGCTTCAGCAGCGAGGTGCTGGGTGGAAGCAGAAGAATAGTTGAGTTTCAGCGAGGCAAGCGTTTATCGAAGACCCCTACTAGGTGCTAAGCCCTTTAATCTGTGCCGTTTCATTTAATCAGCGCATAGCACTGTGAAGGTGATGCTATTGCTGTTTGTCAGAGGTGAAGCCCAGAGCGGCTGAGGGACCCCGTAACGTCACCTCAGTTGTAAGGGATAGAAATGAAATTTCACACTAGCTTCCTCTCTAAGGAAGACAAAATGGGGAGAGAAAAGTAAAAAGTAAAAGGTTTCAGCTTGTGTCATAGTATCATGGAGGCTCACGGTGGAACGGCTTTCAAGAAAGGTTACCCTGTATGGGCGAGCATTGGAGCCCTGGGAGCGGGCACGTGCTCGCTCCAAAGCGGGGCTGCACCTGTCAGGTTATACAAGTCCCACTTTTCTTCATCTCTACAAAGACTGAGTTCATCTGTTGCCACAGTACTATTCCATTCATCTGTCATAAATGAATAAAAAGTTAATTCTATCCATCTGCCATCTGTCATAAATAAATAGATCACCAAAGCAAATGGAGAAATCCTCTAGCTCTACCATCCTAATAGAGGTTCTTAATGGTTTAAGGGCAGAGAGGAGGACAATTCAGTCCTTTCCTGATGGTGCTGATGTGAATGTACTAATTCATGTACTTGCATCTAACTCAGTTATTGGCCAGTTCCTTCCTTGAAAGACAGTATTCATAAGAAAATTAGCTCTGTAGGAAATCTGCCTGTCAGAGGTATAATTGTTCTTTATCCCAAGGAAATTTAGCCTGTTGAGTGGGTCAGTCTAGAAAGGACGCTAGCCACACACTGGTAAAGCACGTGCATCCTGTGATGTGCTCAGATAAGCCATGTCTAGTAACCGTGGTCCATGGTCAAGGATGGATGGTGCCTACTTTGGTGAGGTGACTTGCTGACTTCCCGGATGAGGTCTCCGTGCATTTTCTTGCATAAGCAATCACACTGGCGCGTCCTTATCTTGTTCAGTAAGCACCATACTTTGCTGCGTATTAGAATCACCTGAGGACCTTCTCAGCCTCCAAATCCCAGGCCATACCTGAGCTGGTTTTCTGTTGTTGCTGTAACGCATTACCACAAACTTAGTGGCTTCAGACAGCGCAACCCCCTCCTCATAGTTCTGGAGCTCTGAAGTCGGCTATGGGTCTCATTGGGCTAAAACCAGGTGTTGGCAGGGCTGCATCCCTTTCTGGAGGCTGTGGGGGAGAATTAATTTCCTTGCCTTATCCAGTGTCTAGAGGCTGCCTGCATTCCTTGGCTTGTGGCCCCCTTCTCCACCTTCAAAGCCAGCAACGGTGGATTGAGTCCTTCTCGCGTGGCATCACTCTGACTTCTAGCTTCTGTCTCCCTCTTCCTGTTTTAAGGACCTTTGTGATTATGTCCGGCTCACCCGGATAGTCCAGAATAGTGTTTCTATTTAAGGTCAACTGATTTAGCAACCTTAATCCATCTGCAACCTAATGCCCCTTGGCCGTGCAACCTAACATTCTCAGGTTCCGGGATGTAGATGTCTTGGGGGTGGGGGGCGCTGCTCTGCCCAAGCATCAGTACTTTTTTAAAGCTCCCCAGATGATTTCAGTAGGCTGCCAGGTTTGGGAACCAGTGCGCCTGTTGAATATGCTGAGAGAATGTATTTAGTACGGTACTGTTCCCTTGCCTCTCGTATGCTCACATGACAGATGGAAAGCCCACCCGTGCACAGACCCTTCGCCTGGTTATATAGTGCACATCTGCCATCCTAGTCACGGAGACTCTCTCTTCCCATCACACGTTTTACCCCCATCCTTTCCACCTCTTCCTCTGTGCCTCCCCGGCCCTCATCTCCGTTCCAGACCCGGATGCACATATGGGTACATAGACAAACATGAGGTATTTTTCCATGAGTTGCCAAGATTAGCTGGGTTTTCTCTGTGGTGGCCTCCCACTGAGATGGCAGCTATGCTGGTGGTTTTCTGTCGTGCACATTTGCTCCTCAGAAATAGGGCAGAGTCAGCCATTTTCGTTCATAGGGACAGAGAGACTCTCTGAGGATAAAAATGATATTCCTGCTAGGACTGTGATCAGCCTTTATTCCTTTTGTCAAAGTCAAGAAGGCCATTATGTCTAGAGGTGTTGAGAACAGGCTTGCAGCCCCATCTGGATTTTTATTGTGACCCGAGCACATAATGAGGCGTCTGGGACCCGGGAGAAGGTTTCCACTTCTGGTTGTAAATATCTCTACTTGGTTTATTGACCTACTGAATTATCCTTTTGGTTTTCACTAAACGAGAGAAACAATAGGCTAAGATACTGGCCAGCCAGGCCATTTTTGGAATCAAGTATCCAGACCTTACTAACAAAATACAGTACATGGTACTGAGAGGGTAACCACAAAGCCGAAGGGTTGAATTATCATCACTGTAGGAATCTTCTCAGAGAGAGTTAAAAAGGGCCTGGCCCACACCAGTAATTACCCTGTTCCCATGCCAGTGACCAAGCCTAATGAGGAAGAGGATAGGCAATTCGGTGAAAAGGCGGGTGATGGGAGACCTGCAGGTCTAGTGGATTTGGGGGGTTGGCATCTGCTGAAGGTGGGGGGATGCAGGGGAGAGGGGTGGGTGGAGGGCCGAGCCAGGGAGATTGCCCCGTGGGACCACGGTCCCCAGTGAACCGTACGGGTGGCTGGGGGCGAAGGGTTCGTGTCAGGCTGACTGCCCAGATGCTGTTCCGAAGTGCAGCTGTGGTACAGTTTTACTGAAAAACCCCTTAAAGTTCCTGCTCAAGAGGACGGGGCCTTTGGAAAGGAACACTAAAACAAGAAAATGAATGGGACTGACTTGACTGAAGTGTAGGTCTTCCTGAGACCCGATCTGGGCGTTGGCCAAGCTGTGAAGCCGGTTCCGAGGGAGGAGACAGCACCGGGAACAGGCTGCGTCGCTAACCTCTGCCAGTGTGTGCTGGTCCTCCTCATTCTTTTTGATGTTCAAATATCCCAAATTCGGCCAGTCCTTTCGACGTTTCTCTATCAATCTTTAAATCTTTCCTTTCTGGAAGAATCCACGGTGGCAAGGAAGGCCACTCATCTCTACCGACAGCATAAGTACTGGGACTGAGGAGACCAGGGTGTCCTTTGAAAGAGCTAGACAAAATGATCAAAGATTTCACGTACACGTCAGTGAATTACCATTGTAAGGGTCTGTTAGAGCTCTTAGCTGCATTTTCATGTTGAAAGCAATGTGGCAGGCTGAGTAATAGCTCCCAAAGATACCCACATCCTGATCTCTGGAATCTGTGTTTCCTTTTATGACACAAGGGACTTGGCAGGCGTGTTAATCCATTGAGGATCTTGAGACGGAGAGCTTATCCTGGATTATGTGGTTGGGGCCTAAATGTAATCACAGGTGTCCTTCTCAAAGGGAGAGGCCAAGGGACTTCCCCGGCAGTCCAGTGGTTAAGACTCTGCACTTCCACTGCAGGGGCCGTGGGTTCAATCCCTGGTTCCCACATGCCGCCAGGCGCGGCCCCAAAAAGAAAGAGGCCGAGAGAGCTTTGACATGGAAGCGCGGCCCTGTAATGACTGAAGCAAGGTGCTATGATACTGGCTTCAAAGATAGAGGCAGGGATGCAGGGAAGACAGCTCTAGAAGCTAGAAAAGGCCAGGAAATGAACTGTCCCCTAGAGCATCTGGAGGGACACCTTGATTTCAGTTGAGTGAAACTGATTTTGGACTTCTGATCTCCAGAACTATAAGAGAGCCATTGTATATTGTTTCAAGCCACTAAGTGTGTAATCATTTGTTAGAACAGCAACAGGAAACTAACGTAGGTAATCACTGTCTTTTTGTCAGTTGTCAGCGAACTCAGGTTAACCCCTCTTATGCTAGAAAACATGGACTCCTTCATGCGTCTAACTCCTCTTCCGTCTTGAGGAGCTTTCTTTGAAGCGGGCTTCACAGAAGGAAGTTTGCAGTTCTGGGGCCCCAGTCAACCCCTCAAACCGCGTAGCACTTTAAGAACAGAATTTAATTGCAGACTTTAGTCTTGTACTGGTGAAATGTGTGGGCATTTGGGCGAAAGAATCTCTTTGTGGAATATCTGGTGTCAGAATTTCCCAGAGTCCAGTAGGCCAGCTGATTTGAGGTAGCACGGAGAGGAGCAGTTTAAACTTAAAATATGCAACTATTAAAATATAAGGTGTGGTAGAAATAAAAGTGACTAGCATTTGAAATCTGATTTCACAGCACTACGGAATCTCCTTATTCAGTTAACTTGTGTGAGCAGGAAAATGATAGTTGATAAGAAGAAAAACATTGAGCAAAAATTGTGCGGGTGAAACATGAGCACGGCAGAAAGTTATGAAGGGGGGAGGCGCTTGAAATGCTGACAGTCGGGAAGCGTCGCTGTAAGAAGACGACTTGTTCAAGCCAAGGGCGCTGTAGAGTACTTCATTTTGGGCCTTGTCCTGGTTCAGTGCTCTGTGATGTAACACAGGCACCTTCTCCACTTGGCTTTCCTGATGGTGAGATCACATACTAGCCGAGCTCAGGGATCAGAAGATGTGCTGAAACAATGCCTCCCAGCTCTGCCAGTGTGTCAGATGGTGGCTGTGGCGGGGATGATGTCGTCTGATGCTGCACCCCCAGAATTCCAATATGCTTGCCCTTTGGAGGAAGGAAGACAGACAGAAACTGCTTTCCTTTAAAGGAAATGTACAATGGTTCGAGGTCCAGGGAGTTTGTGGTACTGCTTGGCAAGTGGTAAGTGAGCAGGGCCACACCCCGATCCCACCGCCCAGAGCTCTGTCCCAGGAGAGCTGAGCCTAGGACTTGGAGCGCATGTCTCTGTGCCATCGGACACTTTACGGACCAAGCAGGCTTTTATGAATTGACGAGGGGGCCTGACCGCGCCCCGCCCCACCCCGCCCCCAACTTTGGGACATAGGCACATACCTGTCTGGTAGGGAACGGTTTTCTCCAAGTGGCTGATCTGGGTTCAGATTTCCTGTACTGAGATTTCATCCGGCTGCTGGGATCCGTGGAGTAGCTTCTCAAGCCTGCATTTCATTCATAAAGAGATCTGTGAGTTCCTTAGTCTCAGAGACTCTTAGGATGGAGAAGGAGCTTGTGAGGTCCCTCCCCTCCCCCACCCCCTGCCATCTCTTCATCTTCGGGAAGAACTGCACTCAGTCGCCCCGACCTACGGCCATCTCTGCTGCCCCCTGGTCACTTGGAGGCACTGTAAACCCTCCTGTGCAGAAGCAGCGGCAGCCGCAGCCCATCTGTACACGCATGTGCACGTTTTACTCATTGGCTCCGTATCTTTCCTTTATCTGGATTAAATAATCTTTTGTTCCTAATAAAAAGAGGCCTCATTAAGCCTAGTGAGGCCTGTCCCCAAATCCAGAGTAATATTTTTCCTTCCTTAGTACATTCTCTATTCATTCAGCAAACACCGAGTGCCGACTATATGCTCAGCTCTGTGCTAGAACCCACGCATCAATCGGCTGTGGTGAGACTCGGTTTCTGCCCTCTGTTCTAGAGGGAGAGGCAGACGTTAGACAGCTAAGTGCACAGATGCCCAGTTAGAGACGTACGGGGCACCATTACAACATAGAACAGAAGACCCTGACGTGGATTAGGATTAGGAAAGCCTTCCCCAAGGACATGGTCTATGTACTGAGATTTAAAAGACCATTTCTAACGGAACAGTGTATGCAAAGGCCCTTATATGGAAAGGAGGGTAACACGGTTGAGAAACGTGGGAGAAGACCACTGATCCCAGAGTCCAGAGAGCCGGGGAGATGAGAACTTGTTAGGCTGGAGGGGAAGGTGGGAGTCACTGTGTAGGTGTGACCTTCGACCTATCTATACAGTGACCTAAACATCCATAGGGTTGGTGTCATCTGTTATGTAAAATTACTGTTTTCTACTTTATCAATCCTGTAATTTCGTCTGTATAATTTACTTTTTAAAAGGGAGATACAGCTCTATCTCTATACTGTTTGCATTGTCCCATAGCAGTTAATGCATCTAAACTGAGAGTTTAGCCACTTTTAGGGAGAAGAAGTAAGTACATTGGCAGTGGGGCGTTTATTCTGCAGATGCTGACTGAGTACCAGCTGTCTGTATGGCCCTTTATATGGAAAAGCAACAATTACAACTCAAAACCAGAGCCCTTCCCTTACTGCTCTTAAATCTAGCTGGGAGAGACAGACATGAAACGAACATTCCCCCAGATCACATCGTGGGATGTGCTGTCAAGGCAGAGACCAGGCTGCCCGGGCAGGGGATGACAGGGAGGTCTGGGTTCACTTGGTGGCTGAGCTTACAGGACCTGGGCCAAGGTGGGCCAGTGAAGCGGGGAGGGCAGGTGAAGCATTCCAGGTAGTGCCAGGACCTTTCACGTGAGGCCGCGGAGAGCCTTGCAAGTTTGAGAAATCCGAAGAAGGCTTTTGTCGCTGGTAGGGTGGGTGATGAGGCAGACGTTCCAAGATGAAGTTGCAGAGAGGGGTTCCGAGCAGGGCTGGGATGCTTCACAGCACGAACACCTAGTAAGCCCTGAAAATTACGGAGAACTTGTGTTTTCCTGGGAAGGACAATCAACAGTCTGAGTCAAGAAAACGTTATGTTAACGGTCATTTTCTTTTCTTTTTTTTTTTTTGGCGACACCATGCGGCTTGTGGGATTTTAATTTTATTTATTTATTTTTGGCCGTGTTGGGTCTTCGTTTCTGTGCGTGGGCTTTTTCTAGTTGCAGCGAGCGGGGGCCACTCTTCATCGCAGTGCACCGGCCTCTCTTGTTGCGGAGCACAGGCTCCAGACGCCCAGGCTTCAGTAGTTGTGGCTCATGGGCCTAGTTGCTCCGCGGCATGTGGGATCTTCCCAGACCAGGGCTCGAACCCGTGTCCTCTGCATCGGCAGGCAGATTCTCAACCACTGCGCCACAGGGAAGCCCGGCTTGTGGGATTTTAGTTCCCCGACCATGGATTGAAGGCCGGGCCCTCAGCAGTGAGGGCATGGAGTCCTAACCACTGGACAGCCAGGGAGCTCCCTGTTAACAGTAATTTTGAACAGCACTATGGCTCCATGCTAATTAATACCATTTCTTTTCAAACATACGAAAGTCTGTGTACATCCTCCTTCAAATGCCACTTTTACCCTCCACAGATATTGATATTTAGTGCTGTTATTTTAATTTACTCCATTACATTTCATAATTGCCATTGATTTTGCTTTTCAACTCATTGTTTCTAAATTTCCAAACATGTTTTTAAATCATCTTCTAAAATATTTTTCCACTTTTATTGAGATATAATTGGTATACAGCACTGTATGAGTTTTAGGTGTACAACGTAATGATTTGACTTACATTCATCATGGAACGATTACCACAATAGGTTTAGTGTACATCCGTCATGTCAGAGAGATGCAACATTAAGGAAGCAGGGAAAAAAATATCTTTTCCTTGTGATGAGAACTCTTAAGATCTACTCTTCTAACACCTTTCATATACAGTGCACAGCAGTGCTAATTACCATGTTGTATGTGACATCCCTAGTGCGTACTTAGCTTGTACCTGGAATGACTACCTTAAACCATCTTTTTATTGTTGATTTTCTCATTGAACTGCATAAGGGTCAGAGAATTATGTTCTATATGATACTGGTTCTTCTGAACTTGTTAACATCTCCTCTGAGTCTTAGTAACCGTTGTGGCGAGTCACCCCTCTGTGTGCCTGAGGAGAATGGGTGGTCCCCAGTTTGGGGAGACGGGGCTTCCTATACACTTAATACATCAGGCTTGTGAATTCCTTTGTCCATCTTAGGTGTCTTTACTACCCCTCTGCTTCCTCCAGTCAGTTTCTGAAAGAAGTGTGACGAAATTGCCTTCAGGGTTTGTGAACTTAGCAATTTATCCATGTAACTGGGTCAATTTTTTATTTTATAAATTTCAAGAAAAGGTTATTAGGTACATATATACAGGATTATTTAATCTTATTTTGGTGATTTTATCTGTTTATCTTTATGGAAATATCTCTCTTTATCTCTACTGCTTTTTACCTTTAGGCCTACTGACTAGATAGTAATATCACAATCTAGGCTTTTAATTGGTTGGTGTTTACCTCGTCTAGAGATTGCCAGACTTTGTGGTCGAGGGCTGCTTTGTATTCTTAACAATCACCGAGAACTCCTCAGAGCTTTTGTTTACATTGGTTATATCTATCAACACTAATTGCATTCGAAATTTAAAACATTTAAAAAATATTCATTTTGAAAATAACAATAAACCATTACATATTAACAGAAATAAGTTAACTTTTATGAAAAATAACCCCCAAGTATAAGTAGCTTAAAATAGAAAACACGTGTTTTATTTTTTTTTTCTTTCGGTATATATCTGTTGCGGGGTCATCAGTGGGCATGGTTACTTAAGATCCCTGATAGATAGAATAGCCACCATTTCAAACATTGATGGTCACTCTGCCAGAGAGTCGGAGAGCTCTAGAGGCTCTTGTTCCTGAAGTTAAGTGCTCTGGCCCAGAGGTGACAAGTCAGTTTCGTTCAGAGCTCCTTGGTCAGAGCTAAAACCACTAGGAGGTGTTATCCTACCCCTGCGTCTGGTTGCAGGGGGGAGGACTGGACACACTGGGTAGATGACACAAATGACCGTCACAGGGGCGCCAAACTGCCTCTGGTACTGACTAGCCATGGGACCCTCCTGTTTCTCTGTCCTTAACTTCCTTGTCTAGAAAATGGGGATTTTAGTGCCTATTTTAGAGTGTTGTGTGAAGGTGAAATGAATGGCCACGTGTGAAGTTCCGAGAGTTGGGCCTCACATTGTAAGGGATCTAAAAGTGTTTTCTGTTACTAACTCTTTATTCACAGTACAGGCTGTCGATCAAAATGGTAGACTGAGCTGATGGGGAGCCCCTCCCTCCCTTTCCCAAACACATGGAAATGTTAGATGAAACATTTTAAAAAATTGATTTATACTTCTTAGCTTGAAAGCAAGAAAGTTTCTCCGGGTGTCAGAAATGAAGGTATTTTATTAACCCACAGCCATGAGCAGAATGGAAGCCTCGTGGCCCTCAGAGGTAACTGAGCGGATATGCACACTAGGGACTAATGTTTCAACACGCACGCAGAGATGGGAGCCGGGGCTGTGGTTCCTGAGGGCCTGAAAACGGGCTCCATACAAAGCCAGGAGCTGAGAAATGACCATTTTATGGGAAAACGAATTTCCCCTATCTCCACCCAAGAATGAGATGCTCAGCGAGGCCACCCACCTTGGGCCACAGCCACTCTTATATTTTTAACATGTAGACTTAAGTTTACGTATTTTTAACAAAGTCTAGAGCAAATAAATATCTCTGAATCAATCAAGTTTAGAATTCTTAACTTTGCTTCAAAGTCTTCCTCTATAATGTTTTAAACTGAAGCTCTCTTTTTTTTCCCTATGGTCAGTGTTTTTATTTAGATTTACCAACATGTTTTACTGATTTGTTATTTTATCTATTCTGTGACTCAGCTCTTCTGACAGATTTTTTTTTAATTTTGAGAACTCTACTTTTAAACACCGTTAAAGCTTATGCTTTAATGCTTACGATTGCTTTTCCCCCACAGAAGTATGTTTTTAAGGTTGTAAAGTCTTTTAAACATTTTAGTGGTACGAATCAGAACTTTACATTTTCCTTCTGCTCTTTGCAGAGTTTGTGTCCTCCAGGTAAGTTTTGGTTTGTTCATCTCAGTCTTTCTCACGCTGCTCTAGGGGCGAATTATGTCCCCTCAAAGTTCACAGGTTGAAGTCCCAATTCCTAGAACCTCAGAATGTGATTGTATTTGGAAGTAGGGTCTTTAAAGAGGTGATTAAGTTAAAATGAGGTCATTAGGTTGGGCCCTAATCCTATAAGACTGGTGTCCTTATAAGAGGAGGAAATTAGGACACAGACACACATGGAGGGAAGACCATGTGAGGGCACAGGGAGAAGACGGCCGTCTGCCAGTCAAGGAGAGAGGCCTCATGAGAAACCAGTTCTGCTGACACCTTGATCTCATACTTCTAGGCTCTAGGATTGTGAGAAAATACATGTCTGTTGTCGAAGCCCCCTGCAGTCTTGGTACTTTGTTAAGGCAGGTCCATGAGTCAAGGATCATATTGATGAGTATAGGTAGCTGATGTAGGCTTTGTTGGTATTTCAGCAGGTTTTTTCACCCTCAAATCTTCTCTCTTGAATGTGTTCTATATGGGCAGGCAGGGTATACCAGCAGGCAGCTTTCCCTTTAGGGTGTGTGCTTAGGGTAGAAGAGGACACAGCAGATTCAGGACCTTTTGCTGTATAACCCTTACCCCCAAATCACTAAGGGAAAGGGAACTTTAACCTCAGGGTGACATCTTTTTATGTCTTTTATTTTTTTTCACCTCCGTGTCTATCCTAGAGGCTCCTCTTTGACTCATTTGCTAGCCTGGACACCAACACCATGGGCGCTCCTTAGGCAAACCCTCCTCTCTAGAGAGAGCTGTCCTGGGGGCTGCAGCTGGGATCCAGTACTGCAGACTCCAGTCCCCATGGGACAGGGGCAAGGGCCAGGGCCACCTGGCTCAGCTGTTCTCTAGGCAGCTCTCCCCTCAGATGCCCTGGCTCCTGCCTCACAGCCATCTCTCTGTAGGCCATTCTTTGGCTCCCAATAGCCATTGACTCCAAGCTCAGAGCTTCTCCAGGGTTCTATCAAGAAGAAAGAGCTCCTATCTGTAGCCCTGAATGTGTATTTCAAGTTGCTTCCCCCGCCCCCCAGTTTTGATTTGTCAATACAGTCCCAGCAGTCTTCTTTTTTGAAAGAAAGCCTTTCAAATGACTTATTCACTGATAGCACTCCTTCGTGTTTTCAGGGCCACCATGGAATGGATTTATTCTTTCAAAAAATATTTTTACTGGCATTACATTGTGCTCTTGGGAAGGAAGCCATGTGTGCTTGCTCTGCTGTCCTGAGCTCAAAGTCTCTTTTTTATATATATATATATTTTTTACAAGGTCTCAGTATCTATAGAAATCGTTTTCCTGAAACAGCTAGTGTTCTGGAAGCTTCAATTAAACAAGTTTTTAATACAGTCTGTGAAAGTTGTTTTCTAGGGCATCTGTGATTGGAGTGATACCTATAAGTTATCATCTGATGTGTTTATAGATGGATTTGCCTAAAGATAAGACAATTAGAGATATGGAAGGAAGGTGATTATTTTCCATGCACTTATGGTATTAAATACTTGGTGAATGTAAGATCAGCTCTTTCTCAGAACATTCATTATTCATCTCTAGGAAGGGGCTAGTTTATAGTAGTGGGGCTAGTTGACGGGCGGCGGGGGGAGAGAGAGAGAGAGAGAGAGAACACCAGTGAGAGCAAGTATGTCGTTCCAACAATAATTGTCCAACACCAGCTGGGTGTCCAATAATTTAATTCCATTTTGACACTGTTTATGTGGAGTTAACGTCAGACTCAGACTCCACAGGTGTGGGGGCTCCATAGGACTGCCCTCACTTGCACTGAGGATCCCTAACCACTTCTGCCCCATTGGCTGCAAATACAGGGTTCCCACACCCCGCTCCCCCCTTCAGGATTCCATAATTTGCTAGACTGACTCACAGAACTCAGGAAAATGTTGACTTACAATTTCAGTTTTGTTATGGAGGATGCAACTCGGGAAAGCCAATGGAAGAGGGCCAGAGGGGTGTGGGTGGGATGCCCACAGAGCATCCCTGCCCTCTCCAGGCACATCCCCCTCCCAGCACGTCCATGTGTTCACCAGCCCAGAAGCTCTGCAAACCTCATTGCTCAGGAGTGTTTATCGCTGCTTCGTTACATAAGCAGAGACTTCGTTAAATAGGTGTGATTGATTAAACCTTCGGCCACGTGAGGAACCCAGATTCTTAAAATTTGCTGGCTCTGCAGAAAGGATACTCAGACACACGCGTGATGTTTGTCACCTGGCTTCGCTGCTGGCTTTAACTCTGGTGAACTGGGCTGGGCCCACTTGGGGTCACAAGGACTTATTTTGTTGACCTCTCTCTGGTCTAGTGCCTCCTTACCCCTTTCTTCTAGGTCAGTGTCTTGGTTTCTACCTGGCTGTGAAGTCAGCTGAGAGGTCATCTGTTGAGAGAGAGGGGCGAGGATTTTCCAAAGGAAAAGCTGTGGAAACAGTTGTCGGGGGAAATGTCATTTATCCTCAGGCCCTAGGACAGCTGGCCCATGTGATTCATCAGGCTTCCCTTCCGCTGGGCTGCACCACAGTTCCTCGTTGACTTCCAAGAGGGGAGGCTGTCGGACCAACATTAGCAGCTGGAGTGGAGAGTAGAGGACAGAAAGGCCAGAACCAGAGACCGCAGAGAATCTCAAAGGGAAGAGCAAAGCAGTCACAGATGCAGGAGCAGGTCACACTGGGAGCTCTGCCTTCTGCCGCTTCGACCCAGTGATCATGCACTTCCTGCTCCCTGGTGCCTCTGCAGGAAAGGGGAACCCAGAGCTCCCTTTGGAGGTTATGCGGGGTGGGGGGGGAGGCCTCCAAGACCACTCCCTCGGGTTTGGTGCTTTGCTAGGACTCACAGGACTCAGCAGATCGTCGGCCGCTCACTAACATTTATGTATACCCCCGCCTCGTCAATACTGGCAGTTAACGGACATGTGTAAAGAGGTGAGAATTTGGGGTTACCTGATGAACACATTCCCAGCCAAGGTCAAACCAGGTGACGCTGTGCCTTTTTATCTCTGCTCGCATGCAGAGGTGGCCAAAGGGTGGAGACTGCGGCTCTGGGGCCAGTGGGATGGGTGTGAATCCCAACTGTGCCTCCTGTTAGTGGGGCAGCCTCAGGCAAGTCACTTGACACTTAGGAACCTCATTTTCTCTCTCTTTAAAACTGAAGTGTAGTTGATTTACAATGTTGTGTTTCAGGTGTACAGCACAGTGATTCAGTTACTCAGGTTCCTTTCCCTTATAGGTTATTACAAAATAGTGATTATAGTTCCCTGTGCTATACAGTAGGCCCTTGTTGGTTATCGGTTTCATTTTCTCTTTTGAAAAATAAAATAGAATCTCCCAGGATGAGTTGTTTTCAGGGTTTAAGATACAGTCTGCGTTATATCTATATAGAATATATACACACGCGTACACATTTCCTTTAGGGACAGTGGTTCCGTATTCGTGAATTCAGTGTTCATGGTGACTTTGTAGAACAGAACTACCATGAATAACAAGAATCGACTCTAGTTATACTCATGGTTATCACAGTTGATTACAGTGAAAAGAGTACAAAGCAAAACCAGAGAAAAGCCACAAGGGGCAAAGTCCAGGGGAAACCAGGCACAAGCTTCCCGCGGGCCTCTTCCAGCAGGTGGAGGCGCACAGGATGCGCCTGCGTCCCCCAGTTGTGACAACACCTGTAAAGTGTTGCCAACCAGGAAAGCTCATGAGGAAGTGGGGGCCCAGGGTTTTTCTTGTTTTGTTTAGTTTTGAGGGAGTTGGTACGTTCCCCGGTTCCAGAAGGAAAGCAGGCATTCAGCATAAACCAGACTGTTTATACAGTTTAGGACTAGTGACCACACTTATCAGTTAACGGTGGGAACCCTCCCCGAATCCGAGTTCCCAAACACCAGCCAATTTTGTGAGCAGGCCTTTCCTAAGAAAAGCAGTCGAGCCTGGCATGTTAACTGTTTTCCGCACAGAGGCCTCCACCCAGTGTGGTTTGTTTATCGTATCACCACACTTCTCTTTGATTGGACGATCTGTGGCAGAGTGACGATGCTTGATTTCTGAGTTGGATAGACGTGTGCTCTTCAGAAGGGAAGGGGGTACAGGAAGGAGGTGGAAGCTGCCGGGGACCCTTCCTTGCGCCTCAGTTTCACCTAGAATGTGTGAGACCGGCTCTGATATGGAAGACCTGCTGAGCTTGGCCTGTCTTTAGGGGTCGCAGAGAATGTGCTTTTCAAAGTGGAAGTTGTTTAGCATCTGGGGTGGTGAAAAGGATTGAAGCACTTGGGTAATAAAAACCAAAGCAGCAGGAAGGAAGTGGTCTGATTAGAACCAAGTGCTTAGGCTGGGGGAGACCGCAGGGAAGGAACTGAGGTTGCAGGGCGGTGCTTTTAGATGGTTCAGCATCATTAAAGGAGCTGGAGCACGAACGTAGCCCGGTCTGGACTGTGTATTTTGGGGGAGGAACGCGATGTTCTCCTTCCTTCTGGACAGACCCGCCAGGAGAGGAATTTTAGAGGAAACATCCTCTGAATACAGTGATAAAGACCTTCTATTTTTTAATTGTTATTACAGTAGTTCTAACTATTTTAACGGTAGTTTAGGAACTGGGTTGACATCAAAGGCAAAGTAGCTCTGTCAGCCAGTTTGGTTAGTTTGAAATCCATAAACACAACTTAAAAAAAATTTCTATTGTGTACTGAAGAATTAACCAGCCTTTGAAGCGTGTTTCAGCGTTAAGTGTTGTGTACCCACCAATAAGTGAACTTAAGGAGACCCCAGTGTGTTTCTGTACCCTGGGGGTCGTTCGGGTAGGATCATTTGAGGCCCTGTGTCGAGAAGGGACCCTCACTTCTGTTTCTGGATTCACTCCTGACTCGTGGGATTTGTGCTACTGAACTCATCCTAAGCTTGGCGGGTCTTAGAGGTGGGAGTGAGCTGAATACTCATTTACTGCTTTCTTTCATCGTCCAATCAAAGAGCATAAGAGTAGCCATTTTTGTTTTTCTTTGTTTTAAAAAATAATTTAAAAAACTTGTACTTGCGGGAAGTGGGCAGAGAGTCTGGGGAGTAGTTGTGATTGTGAGGGATGTTTCAGCTGGGCTCATGGAGAGATGGGGCTTGAGGTGCTGGTTTGGGATGTAAATTGATGAGGTGATTGTATGTGTGTTTCACTTATGTACATGTAACCTGCCACCACTATAGTTAGGCCTCAGTTTTCCACATGAAGGAAGAGAGACATGGAGTGAGTGTGTGCGTGCATGTCTGTGTACAAGAGAGAAGGACGTGTGGGCTTAGACTCGGATGTGAATAGGAATACGTCTGATGGTCTGGGAGTTCACAGTGTATTATGTACCAGGTGGCAGTACCACTCAGGGGAGTTTGTGGGCCGACCAGGTACCTCAGCTTATCTCGCCCAGAGTTCTGTTGTGCTTCTTGTCTGACTGCAGTAATGCAAAGACCAACCCAGGTAGAGCTGCTGTCTTTTTCTAGGCTGGGTTTTAAAGGCCTCTGGAGCATAGGTCACATAGAGGAGGGAAAGTACCAAGGTAATCATGAAAGCTTTTTTCCCAGCTTCTTTCCTTGTGTCACTTACCTTGAGA
Source organism: Lagenorhynchus albirostris (assembly GCF_949774975.1). Taxonomy (NCBI): domain Eukaryota; kingdom Metazoa; phylum Chordata; class Mammalia; order Artiodactyla; family Delphinidae; genus Lagenorhynchus; species Lagenorhynchus albirostris. The sequence goes on from NC_083114.1 coordinate 7,600,072, forward strand.
GTTGGATATCTTTTTCTTATCCATAGAGGTATCGAGTCACAGACTGGATACCGGGCAGCCTCAGGAGGGAGTTTACTATGCAGGATGTGTATTAGGGAGCTCCTGGGGGGTCAGCATCTGTGGGAGCGAGGGAGGCCACAGAAGCCGGATGGGTGGAGGGAGAAGCTGAGTTTTTGAAGACAGCCTCAGCCAACACCGTGGGAAGCTTTGGAGCCTAAATGGCCTGTGAGAGTTGGCCCATGTTGAATTCACGTGACGGGGCCTTTAGACCCCCATCTTGATCAGTCATTGGACGTGGACTGCCCTGGGAGGAGCATGTCCTTGGGCAAGACAGCTCCGTGCCCTTGGGACAATCCCTAAGGAGGCTGATGGCCAAAGGCCACTTGCTGAAAGCACTCCCAGTAGCTGGGGCACCAAGTCCTTCCTTGAAGGAGGACCGAGGTGTGGTACATCTCTGTTGGGTCCACCACACGTTGGATCAGTTTTAAGTCTTTGAAAATTGTTAGGTCTATAGAATAAGAAATGAACGGGTCAGATGGGATGTGTGTTAACTAGAATGCAAGTCTCTGGAGATGACTGACCCATACCTAGCATTTTCAAATGATGTTTATAAGTCTTTGGAATTCAACCAGTATATTGCTTCTACCCTATTTCTAACCATGGCTTTGTTCGTACTTAGGATAAAAATATGGAACATTGTGTCTTTTCACCTTTTGTAGTTAAATGTGTATCATTATGGGAGCTGTATATTTTAGGGCCTTCTGTCTTTAAAAACTGTTGTTCAGTTATAGCTTGTTCAGAAATAACTGGAATCTGTCAGATATAAAGGGTTCTCTTCAAGAACTTGGGAAATAATAAACTCAAACCCAGTAGAAATGGTGATGTGCTTTGTTTTATGTGCACCAATGTCCTATTAACGGCACCTTCAGCATCATACCTCTTTTACTTAAAAAAAGAAAACCAGTTGCAGACTTCATAGTTTTATTCTTTTAAAAATTTCACACTTCTTGGGTAATTCTTACTATTAACTAATTAATTAAGGGAAAGATGAAATGGGCAGATTTTTAATTGGAGAGAGAAACCACTGAAAGAACTCGGCTCTCTCAGTTCCGTGGGAAATAAGATGGTTTTCCTTGGGAATTAGTGTGTATGCTCTCTCTACCTTTTATGGGGCTTGTTTTTGCTTTTGTTTTGGTGGAGATGCCGGGGACCTGCCTTTTAAAATAGAACAAAGTAATAACTCCTTCTCAAGAAGTGTTTTTTCTGTATCTCACATCAACTCAAGCTCCATTCTGAATGAACGTTGGTTAAAAGCGCGAGGGGGCAGTAACGACCGTGTTGGATGAAAGGCCCTGACGTGACCGGGACAGCTGGGAGGGTCAGGGCAGGTGACCCCTGGGCTCCAAGACCTGGAGTGGCTTCCTGGAGCCTTCCCACGCCCTGAGCCCCTCTGGAGAGTGGGGTCAGCACCCCGGCTTCCCCCTGCTCCGGGGAGGGGTGTCCTGCGTTTCAGGGAAGCAAGAGGGAGTGGAACGTGTATCTTTATCTTTCCATTATGGTCGCATCTGGAAGGGTGGGGCTCTTTCACCCCGCAGAGCCTGCAGTGTAGCCTTAGTGATTATGCCAGAGACTTGGGCAAATGACCTAACTCCTCTCTACGCCTCAGTCATCTGGTTTTTAAAGCAGGGAAATAATAGTGCCCACCCCGCAGGGTTTCTGTGAGGATTAAATGGGATAAAACACATGCTGGGCACATTGCCTCGCATATAGCAAGCGCTCAACAGCTGTTCGTCAGTCGTCATTACGATGCCTCAGGCTTCATAGGTGGTCAGTGAAGGCTGGTTGAATTGAGTCTCTGTGGGTTCTCATGGAGCCGCCAGGCCACCCTGATTGCTGTCCCCGTTACCCCTCAGGCAGAGGAAGATGGGATGAGGGCCGTACTGCACACAGGTCGGTGTCACTTTGTTGTTGGAAACGAGCTGGGGCTTTAATCCCCAGTGGCTTTTTAGGATGAAACTGATTAGAAGTCTGTAATACCCCTTTTGAGTTTTCATTGTTTTACCTAGAATTTGAAGAGCTAGCAAATGTCTCTGCAATGCTTGTTTCCACGCTCTCTGTTGAAAGGTCACTGTTAGAACTTCTCAGCAGCCAACATGTCTTTCATCTTGGAAATAGTCCTTAATTTATTGCCCAAGGTGATTAATGTATTTCGTCCATTCTTTAGAAATAGGTGCTCCCCACGTATTTTCCAAGACCATTTTGTACAACCTCTATCTGTCCAGGTTTTAATATTTCTTGCATCTAGTTTTCCTCCCCTCCCCTTTTCTACAAACGTCAGGGCATGAGGAAGGGGGAAAGAATATTGAAGAGTACAGTGGTTAAGAACAAAGGCTTTGGAATTGGAGGGGGAGCCCCCCCTCTAGCTACGGCACCAAGAACAATTTTCTTAATCTTTCCAAGCTTCGTCCCCCATATGTAGAGAAGGGATGATAACACCTACCTTATGGGCTGTGGGATTAAACTAAATAGGATCCTGCATCAGCGGGGCTTAGCCCAGCGATGGCCCCAAGCTAAGCCCTGGAAGCCCTCAGTCAAGGGCAGCCCTTGTTGCCCCGGCAGCGCTGATACCTCCGCGGGCCGCTCCGTTTTTCATCCTTGGTGATGACAGGCGTGCGGCCTGAAGAAATGTTTGAACTTGCCTTCTTGAAAGTTCAGTTTCTCCAGGTGATCCTGCACACCTGTGATACGGCTGCTCTCAGGGTATAAATTTCTCCAGCGCACAGAATTTCCTTTTCACCACGCACAATTCATTCCCAATATTAGTCATTGAACTTGGAGCCTTCTGGTTTTGATTGGCCAGTCAGGGTTCACTGAGGCAAATTCTTTGCCGAGATCGTTCCATATGTTCTGGAAAGGGAGGGAGTGTTTGCGAGCCGCACGGGCAGTAACGGAGATTCGAAGCCAGAAGACAGCGTTATGTTGCCATTTTCAGCGACTCCCAGCGGACAGCCGGGGAGGATGATTAATATTTGAGCATCTTTGTTCTTGCTGTTCCGTTAGAACACCAGCGCTGTTTAAATCACTCTGAAAATAACACGCCTGACATTTCTACAGTTTAAAAAAGAAAAACAACCTGGAGAAATAATCCTCTGCCTTTTACCGAGGAAGTGTTTTTGGTGAGAAAGGACAGAAAATTGGATGACTTAGGGGAGAAGACTAATTCTGAAGAGCATCGTGGTGGAGAATACATTAAAACCTGTACAGCTCAGAGGCGTGACCCAGCGTGTGTGTTTAAGAGGCTGAGATTGGCATCAGAGGCACTTAGGCTCCATTGCTGGTTCCGGTGTCCGGCCACCGAGCTTGTTTTGAACATCTATTACGCGCCCACTGCTGACACTCTTCGCTTAAGACACGCACTTGAGATTGAGTTTTCGGCACATAGAGCCGTCCGGGAATCTCAGTGTTGTACTGAGGCAGTACTGGAGGCCAGAGATCATGGTTTAACTTCATATTTAAGTACTTTTCTTTCCTTCTTGTGCTGCTTTGTAAATCTAAAGGAAAAGTACAACCTACTTCGTGTTAAGGCATGCAGCTAAGTTTGAGACTTGCTTTAAGATCACACCGAGCAGTGGACTTAGAGGTGTAAACATTTGCCTTGTGTCGTAGCTATGTTCCCAGAATAATTGCACGCCATCATTGAAAGATCAGAATTGCAGATCCTAACTTAAATCCCTCAGCACACCATTCTATTTACAGGAATGCCTTCATTGCTTTAGAAAATGATTTTCTACTCTTTGATAATTACCTCTCGTAGCTGCTGAGTTTTAAGAATCAGATTTAAGAAAGCTGTGGAGCACATATGATAACTATCTCCAAACACCCGTCCTGGGCTCTCCTTCGTGGTGCTGGAGCTGGCACTCTGCGAGCCACATTCTGCCTTGCCAGCTGGCTTCCTGTTAAGCTGTGCCAAGAGGAAGTGCTAGAAGGATGCTGCAAGGTTGGAGGACAAAAAGGGACAGGCCCTGTCCATTTACTTCCTGTCTGTCGCATCACACCAGCTATGCCTCTTCACCCTGGTAGCAGCAGCAGTGCCTTCCTGAAGCAGCAGCTGAATGCAGTTGGCAGTTTTCCCGCAGTCGCAGGGTCAGCCTCTTCGGGTGCCCTCCAGACGCTTGCACCAGCTGAGGGGCACCTCCTCCGCAGAACTTTGAGTTTCGTTTCCATAGAGCCCACCTCTAGGCTCCTAATTTTAATACTCTTAACTTATTCCTTTTGCTACCGATACTGCTTCCGTGATACCTTAGGGTTGTGCGTTTACCCTTTCAAGTTCCTATTTCACGAGTTTCTATCGTGTTAACAGTTCTCTCTATTAAATTCTCTCTGTTAAAATAGCTGGTATGGTTTCTGTCTCCTGATTGGACTTGGACTGATAGACCTATAGAATTCAGACTTCTGGTGCTTAGCTGAGCTTCTCGTCCTCATGTGCCATCGTCTTCATTCTCTAAGCAGTCTCTAAGGCATGCGCATACCGCATCGGAAATTTCTGACAGCCTTTGAGGAGTGAGAGCATGACAACGGACTCGAAGTTAGGACTTGGAGTCTGGTTTCTAGCAAGCCATAGGGTGAACTTCTTAAAGTCACGGTTACTTTGGACGACACTGTCATAGCATCAAAGTAGAAACACAGATTTCAACTCAACTCTCCTGTCCTTAATAGACAGCAAATCTACATCTACATCTCTATATAAAATAGTATAAACAGAAATATCTATAGTTAGAATAAATAGTAAAATTCAAACTGAGCCTTGGTTTTCTTGGTAAGAATGAGTTAACGCCTACCTCACAGGGTTGATGGGAGATTAAGCTAGGTGACACGTAAAATATCTAGCTCAGGGCTGGACCTTTAGTTATAAGTGTTCTATACATAGTGATTATATTCTCTTCTAGGTATTTGCTACACTGTAGCGAATGTGATGGCTGACTCTGACAGCCATCCCAAATTATCAATCTGTGCCGATTACAGTGAACCCATTCCCCTTGTCAAAAATTGGATTGATAATGGGCCAGTGACCCGTCTCAGTTAAACATGAAGGAGAAGCACTTCTAGGGCCTCTGGCAAAGGTTTTCTCTCCCTTCTAAGAAAGAGGTGGCTCACTCTTTCCTTCCTCTGGAAGGTACCGTCTGCGTGTGATACTTGGAACTGCTCTAATTACCATTCTGTGACTCTGAGAGGAACCGGCTGGAGGCCAAAGCCCTCGCTGAGGCTGGAGGAGCAGAGATTGTGGCAGGCCGAGTCATGGCCCCAAAGATCATGTCCTGGTCCCTGGAACCTAAGACTATGTTACTTTTACACAGAAAAGGGGGACTTGGAGATGTGACTAAGGCTATGGGCCCTGAGATGAGAAGATTATTTTGGACCATCTGGATGGGCCCAGTGTAATTACCAGGGTCCTTAAAAGTAGAAGAGGAGACAAGGGAGCCAGTGTCAGAGTTGTGTGGTGTGACAGGACTCCACCAGCCATTGCTGGAGTTGGAGATGGAAGGGGGCCACGAACCAAGGAGTGCAGGCACCTCCAGAAGCTGGCAAAGCTGGGAAATGGGCTCTTCCCCAGAACCCATAGAAACGAACGCAGCCCTGCGGACACACTGATTTTAACCCAGCGAGACCCAGGTCAGACTTCTGACCTCCGGGTCTGTAAGATAATGTGTTGTTTTGAGCCACTAAGTAAGTCTGTGGTAACTTGTTACAGCAGAGATAGGAGACTCACACAGAGATGGAAGGGACCTGGTTACTTAGTGACTTCTCTGAACCTCTAATCAGCTGCCCCTGGAGGTACTCCTGAATTTCTCATCACGTGAGACAAGTTTCTGTGTTTAATCCAGTCTGAGTAGGACTTTCTGCCTCTTGCAGCCTGAGCTGTCCTGATTGACACATGCTTCACAGAGTGCTTGTGTATAAGGTAGACTCTAAGTGAGCATTTGTTGAATTGTGAAAAAATGTTGGAGAAAACCCCCAGAATCCACATGTAAAGAAAAGCAGGGCTCTCTTCTGATTCATACTAAGTGTAAAAACTTAGAACTTTTTTTTTTTTTAAATAAAAGACACAAAAGATGTTTGGAAGGATGGATGAATTATTTGAATACTGAGAGGGCCTGGAACTTCAGCAGGTGCACTTTCAAATTGCCAGACTCATTTCCTCCTGTGACCTCCGGGCATCCAAATTCTCGTTTCCGAAATAACATTTCAACAGACTCTGTGAACATGCCAAGAAGTGATTATTTTTACAAATCCAGATGACTTCCTAATTTAGGATAGCTCCAGCAGAGGTAAAAATGAAGGGAAACATAGGCTCTTTTTCCATCTCCACAGAGTGGGAACAGCCCCAGTCCTGGCTCTAACCAAATGTTGCTGACAGCTATGAAAGCGGTTATCGTTGGACAGCTGTTCAGTGGCCCCAGTGAACTCAGCTGGGGGCTCAGCCCAGTTGAAGATCAGAGAGGCCAAAGATCAAATGCTATTTCGGTTGGTTTCCCAGCCTTTTCTCCACCACTTCTGGGTTTCAAATTAGTGTTTGTCTTTGCTGCTCCCAAGACCATCCTGAGACCCACAACCCTCTGCGCTCGCTTCATCCCCACCCCCGCCGAGTACATGTGCTTCCTCATCCCCCCTTCACCAGGGAACTGGTTTTCTATGGCAGATAAATCCATCCACGGGCGAACAGTACTTCTCGTATCATGGAGCCCAGCCCTGCCTGTGTAGCAAGGACCTCCTCTAAAGGTTGCTTGGTTAATATATTCAATACTTCACATCCTCGGTCGTGACAGTCCTTCCCAGGGTCTGGATTCTGTGTGGACCACCGCTGTATTGTTAGGGCAGTGAGGAGGCTGTGCTGGGGATAGTAAACTGTACCCCTAAATCCCAGATGGGGGATGGAGCAGTGTCCCACAGAGGACTCTACCATTTTTCATATGAGAAATGGTCAGAACCATAATTAGACCTAGTGGTCATAGACTTTCCCTTCTCGTTGCAGGCTGTGAAGTTTTGTGAATAATTTTAAGAGCGTCTTGGATAAAAGGCTGTGTGTGTATGGTTATCCCACTTTGTGAACAGTGTTGTCACGTGGCGTCTGCAGAGTACATTGACTGTGTTACTGGAGTGTCTGTATTCCTGTCCATGTTGGGTTCCTCCTCCCCTATCCTTCCCTTCATGATACCATAGTCAAAATCGTCCTATTTTTTTCTTCAACTACTATTTTAATTCCTTACTACATTGTGTTCTTTTCGTTTGTGCTTTTTTTTTCCCCCCTACCAACAGGTCAAAATATTTTCCTTGCCATGCCTTCTCTGGTGTCCCCCAGAGCTTTCACTCTCATTTATCTATGCTTGTATCCCTGAATATAAGATAATTCCTGTATTTCCAAAAAGAAGACCCCACCTTCCTACCAAATTTCTTGCCCAGCTTGGAATATATATTTTAGGGCTCTAGTTGAAATAATCAGTTGTCTACTTATGATAGTAAATTTATTATATATATGTGAAATAACTTGGAAAAATATTTAGAAATGTCATCTTTCTCCCTTTAATTTCATGAAACAGCCTTATTCAGGCTTCTCCATTGCATCTTTGACATCAGCGGTTTTGTCACCAAAAACCATATTAGAGCAGTGTCTTTCAGCCAACCCATTCTTCTTCAGTTGCAATTCACACTCCCTTGTCATCCCTCTTGGTTGGAACTGGCGGATCTTAACAGTAAGTCTTTTCAGGAGAGCAAGAGACTCATGGCACGTTTTATTTATTGACGCGACAAACATTTATCCAACATCCACTAGTCGCACTGTGCTAAGTGCTGGGTACACAGATACATTGGAATATGTCCTTCTGCCCTTCTTACCCACATCCCCTCCAAGGAGTTTACACTCTAGTGGCAAAGGCAGCATTGGGAACAGAGAATTACAGTATTTTCTAAGAAAGGAGAATAACAGAAGTTATAAAGTGCTGTTTGAAGGTTCTGTATAGTGTCCATCTTCCTATCTGCTTCAGATCTGAACATGTATATTTTTCACGGTCTGTATGACCACCAGAGCATCGTCAGTGTTAATAGTGTTGATATTTTCTCCACGGAGTCAACATTTTTTTTTTTTTTTTTTTTTTTTTTTTTTTTACTATTGCTGTGGCAGCTAAGCAGATTTACGGTTACCTTTCTTGGTTTTCCCTGAGTTTTACAGTGCTTTGGATGAACCTACATGATGAAACAGTATCAGTGATTTTCAGGGCTTAGGAAATTAACTTTGGATCCCCACCCCCATTTCTAGCCACATTGGGCCCTAGAAATGAGGTCCAGCCCACGCTGCTGGGAACCTTAGTGATTTGAGAGTCCCCGAGTGGATTTTATTTTTTTTTAATTAAAAAAATTTATTTATTTTTGGCTGCGTTGGGTCTTCATTGCGGTGTGCGGGCTTCTCTTGTTGCGGCGCACAGGCTTCAGTAGTTGCAGCACACAGTCTCAGTAGTTGCATCACGCGGGTCCTAGAGTGCGCGGGCTTCAGTAGTTGTGGCACGCGAGCTCAGTAGTTTTGGCTCGTGGGCTCTAGAGCGCAGGCTCAGTAGTTGTGGCGCATGGGCTTAGGTGCTCTGTGGCATGTGGGATCTTCCCGGCCCAGGGCTTGAACCCGTGTCCCCTGCATTGGCAGGCGGATTCTTAACCACTGCGCCACCAGAGAAGTCCCCAAGTGGATTTTAAACTTGAAGTCATCGACAGCTGAAGGGGCACAGAAGTTCAGTCATCGGGAATGCTCATCAGGGAACGAGACCTTGTACCAGCTGATCTTTCTACGTGCTCACTTATATCCAATAGGCCCTAGTTGTCTGCCGCTGTCATCCAGAGAGCCACTGTCATCTGGCAGGGCCGTGTGCCCCGTGTGTCCGTTTCTTTGCTTGTACTTCATCAGGCTCAGCATCAACCCCCAAAGTTGGGTACTCCCACCCCTCTGAACCTTACAGAGCTGCAGTGTGTTTTAAAGGACTAATTCCCTCTCCCAGGAAGCATCATACTTGACTAAGAACCAGTGTTTAGAAATAGAAACATTTATATTTAACTTCTACTTGAGCAGAGGCATTTTTTCTTCTTCTGTATTTGGTATCTAAATTCCACTCAAGATTGAAGAGAATTTTTTCCCGTCTTATCCCGCCTTCCTCCAGCATCAGTTTTCTTCCCCACAAGCACTCTTGTGTTTGAAAGAAGGGAAGATAGAGCTAATCGTTTCAGGTATTTCTTGGCAAGACAAAGGCTCCACCAAGAAGCTCTCAGATACAGGAATGTCTGCGGTAAAAATGATTTAAGATACTTAGAATAAAACATCAAAGAAGACACAAGATTGAGTTATATTTACTGCGGAGTAACTAGAATTTGAGTCACATACCAGCCCGGTCATAATGATGAAATTGCCACCAGGACGTATCTTATAGTTACTCATTATTATTTGACCCGCACGGAACAATTCATGCCCCTTGTGTTAAGAGAGATCGCAGTCAGTTGCTTCTGTATTTTAAAGGTGAATCATCAAGGTAACTTAATAGGGTTAAGAGAAAAGCATGAATCAAATAGAGCTTGAATTAAACCAAATAAGAAAAAAGAAGCAAACCATCCAACTCAAATTGTCTAAGCAGTGAAACTTTAGTTTTTTTTTTTTTTTTTTTTTGCGGTACGCGGGCCTCTCACTGTCGTGGCCTCTCCCGTTGCGGAGCACAGGCTCCAGACACGCAGGCTCAGCGGCCATGGCTCACGGGCCCAGCCGCTCCACAGCATGTGGGATCTTCCCGGACCGGGGCACGAACCCACGTCCCCTGCATCGGCAGGCGGACTCCCAACCACTGCACCACCAAGGAAGCACTGAAACTTTAGTTTTTTTAAGAATCCAGGGACTGTGTGTGTATGTATCTGTGAGTGTATGTATGTATGTGTATATTTAAATTATGCATTTGTTTCTTATGAAGTAATCATAAGTCATCGATTTGTTTGGTGGAAAAACCTAACACCTTGGTTATTTTTCCATTCTTCCTTAAGTACTCATTTCTCATTGAAAGGAAAACTTAGAGATGGGTTTGTTTATAGAATTATAAAAATAATTTGGACATATATATTATGGGAACTAAATTATAACTCTTGGAATAGAGGTTCTAGTTACTTTTACCTGTCAGAAAGTATATAATATTTTAAGTTCTACAAGCCACTAGAAACCATGAACTCTAGCAGGGGCCAGATACATGTCAGAGGCACCATTTTATTTAGAAAAATTATGAAAACCATTGTACCCAAAGGGAATTAGTGCTTAGTTTGGAGATTCCATCAAACATTAAAATAATACCTTGTGTAAGTTCTCAAACCGGGACTGTCTATCTCCATAGTGACGAAGTGTGAGATGAAAAGATGAGATGACATTGACTTGTGTGACCCTGTTTTTTCTCCACAAGAAGATGAATTTAACCAGAATCAGCTTGGACTACTTTGAGTCAAACTTTAAGAAGTTAAATGGGATTACAGTGAGAATTAGATCTGGGAAAAGGGAATAATTCAGAAGATAAATGCTGGGGGAGATAGTATAAACAAAGGAGAGATTTCTAAAATCTAACTCACGCCAGAAGTTTTGAGGGATGAAGGTCACCCTTGCTTTAAGATACAGTGAGGGGCTTCCCTGGTGGCACAGTGGTTGAGAGTCCGCCTGCCGATGCAGGGGACACAGGTTCGTGGCCCGGTCCGGGAAGATCCCACATGCCGCGGAGCGGCTGGGCCCGTGAGCCATGGCCGCTGGGCCTGAGCGTCCGGAACCTGTGCTCCGCAACGGGAGAGGCCACAACAGTGAGAGGCCCGCGTACTGCAAAACAAAAAAAGATACAGTGAGGAAGTGAAAAAGGCAGGCTGTCTGATTCATTCTTGAATCCCCAGTGCTGAGCACAGGCCTGGTACACAGCCTCTGCTTCCAAATGTTTGTTCTGTTGTTGGAAGCAGGGCGAAGGTTTCTCTCATAGTGGAAGGCCCCTAAGAGGCCTTTGTTTCAGGGTGTCAGTTGGGTTTCATCCACTGGCGGTTAAGAGCAGATACATGCACGAAATACTGAGGCCCCCAAGAAATAAAACTGCTTCGTGAGAAGTGCTGCTGCAGGAGCTTAAAAGAGATGTGGATTTGAAGCTGATGAAAGGGGTCTTACCTTGCCGAATCATCATGCTGGTCTTTGCTGGAGTGGCAAAGTGCCTCAGATTCTTTTAAAAAAAAACAAAGCGTCCATCTGTGTGATGCTAGGTAAAGTGTGCCTGTGAACACTGGTAAAAATCAGAGGAGAATTTGAAGGAATGTCTAATGTTAAAGCATTATTGTCCTTTGTTACCTTTGTGTGTGTGTTAGGTTTGTTGAGTACTGATTTACATATAGTAAATTTCGTCCTTTTGGGGGCAACAGTTCTTTGAGTTTTGATAAACATGTATAGTCACGACACGGAGCAGGTCCATCACCCCAGAACATTCTCTCGTGCCCCTTTATGGTCAGCTCCTCCTTCCATCCCAGCCCCTGAGCGTCACTCATGTGTTTTCTGTCCTTACAGTGTTGCCTTTTCCAAACTGGAATATAAATGGAATCGTGCAGTGTGTAGCTTCTGTATCTGCTACTTTCATGGAGCGTAAAGGCATTTGAGCTTCCTCCATGCTGTTGCTTGTATGAGTAGTTTGTTCCTTTTCACTGCCGAAGAGTATTCCATTGTATCCCACTGTATCGCTGTACCACAATTTCTCTTTTAAAAAATTTATTTTTATTGAAGTGTAGTTGATATACAATGGTGTGTTAGTTTCAGGTGTACAGCAAAGTGATTCAGTTTTATATATAAATATATACACACACACACACACACATATATATATACATATCTCAGATTATTTTCCATTATAAGTTCTTACAAGATATTGAATATAGTTTCCTATGCTATACAGTGGGTCCTTGTTGTTTTATATATAGTAGTGTATATCTGTTAATCCCAAACTCCTAATTTATCCTTCCCCTCCCCTTTCCCCTTTGGTAACCATAAGTTTGTTTTCTGTCTGTAAGTCTATTGCTGTTTTGTAAATAACATTTACAAAAACGTATCATTTTTTTAGATTCCACATATAAGTGATATATGGTATTTGTCTTTCTCTCTCTGATTTACTTAGTATGATAATCTCTAGGTCCATCCATGTTGATGCAAATGGCATTATTTCCCCTTTTTTATGGCTAAGTAGTATTCATCTGTTGGTGGACGTTTAGGTTGCTTCCCTGTCTTGGCTATGGAATAGTGCTGCTGTGAACACACAGTTTGTTTTTTCATCCACCAGTTGAAGGACATTGGGTTGGTTTGACAACTTTGAATCAAGCTGCTGCAAACATTTGCATTTAGGTTTTTCTGTGAATGAATGTTTTTACTTTTCTTGGGATTTCTAGTTTATACCCTTAAACATATGTTTAGTTTGCAAAGGAACTGACAAGCTGTTTTCCAAAGTGACTGAACCATTTGCATCCCCACCCACGTGTGTGAATTTCAGTTGCACCTCATTCTTCCCAGCACTTGGTATTGTCTCTTTACAAAAATTTTAACCATTTTTAATGTCTTTAAACGTTGGTTTTGTTAATACTTTTTGTAACGTAGAGCACTTACCCTTACCCTTCAAAGGCAAAACGTTTCTCTTAAAGGTGAAAATTTTGTATTAAGATCATTTCTCATTACCGTATTTATGGTGTTTGTGGTCTACAAAGTCACCATGAACACTGAATGGTGATTACGGAACCGTTGCCGCTGGGGGGGGGGGGCGGGATACCAGGTAAGGTTCCCAGGAGACTCTGGTCTCGACATTTTTGTCAGCTGATCAACATGTAATCTTGTCTTCAGTGTGTTTCTGTTTAAAGACACATTATTTAATATATTTTGTTGATTCATTGACATTGAACTCACGGTCAACAGCCCAAACAAAGCTGATCTAATACATTTTCTCCAGAAGGCACATCACAGCCTATGCTTGGGGGCCATATTCCAAACAAGCAAAAACCACCAACAAAAAGTGCAGAACATGTGGAGAACGTGGCACTAGGTAGACCAGGATGGAGACGCTGGTTTACGGTATGAGAGCTGAAACAAGAAGGCAGAATATCGTCTTGTTTCACCTCAGCTGGGGACGTGCATGTCACATGCCTCAAATTTTTCATTCTGTGCATGTCCAGGAGTGACTGGGGACATGCCGTGAATATTGTTTTGGTGCAGGGGGGTTACAAGTAAATTTTAGCAAGTGGGCAGATTCACCTATATTTTTATACTCTAGAAAGTGCTTAAATTTAGTTTAGTTTAAATAATGATTTGTAGTAATTACCAAACACAACTAAATATTGCTTTAATAATTAACTTGCCAAACCAGGGCCATTCAGCATGAAGGCTGCTTTGAAAACACCTCAAGACCTTCCTAAGATTTTTACCCCCGTTGCGAAGACACACTCTTGATTTATGTTAGATTTTGCACACCATTTGGACACACTTCATTCCTGAAAAGTAATATAAAATGTTGAACTCGGAATTTTATCATAGTTACAGCTAGAGTAGATGTGTTTAAATTCACAGAGACAGATTAATGCACTTACCAAACCCCCATTGCCTAAAAGTAATTATAAGTTTTCTAGATAGACTGCCAATATGATATAGGCCCCAAAGAAATCACCCCTCTTTACTGAGACAGAACAATAAATTGGTTTTCCTGCATACAGTGGGTAAAGAATCCAAGTTCCTGACCTTGAATATTTCACTGGTAGTGTTCTATGCAGTAGGGAATGATCAGGATGACATTTGCTGAAATGTTTGAGATTTATAACATAATAGCTTGAGCATATGTGCCAAAAAATAAAAATCTTAAAGCCTATCCAATCAAGATTAATTACCTATTAAAATGCTCACAAATAGTGTAGTACAGGTGGTGTAATAAGCTGTCTCTCTTCATACGTTGTTACAAAACAAACTGTTTGGCGGTGACATGAAACATCATGTATCTTCTATCTCACTCTCAGTGGGAAAATGGAAAAAAACGACTCGGTCATTCTCGGTGTGGATTTTGGCATTTCATGAGGAAGTGCTATCACAAAGCTTCTCACTGAAAAGCATATGCAGCTCTCTGGAAACTGCTAAATGTCCTGGCTTTGTACTCCTGCCAGAAAGCTCTTGCTTCTCCCCATCATTAACTACTACATATTTATTCCTCTCTATCTTTGTGCAGAGTAGACCCATGCAGCACTCCCATGAAAAGGAAAACAGTAGTTTGCTTCCTCCCTCCCCCTAGCTTTGCAGAAATGAATCCCATGGGCTAAATGTCTTCTTTATATTCAGCTTTAATTTAGTAGTTTCAACAGTGGACCAAGCGGTCATAGCAGAAACGGTACGGTCGTGATGGTGTTTTCTTCGTTGAGATGGCTTTTGAAATTTGTGGGAAAATTGCAGACGGAATTTTGTTGGTGAACCATCCATTAGTAAGTAATGGTGTTGTAAGTTGGCTTCCAGCAAACAGTCAGTTAGCAAATATTCAGTGAGGATCTACTCCATGCCAGGCATTCTTCTAGGCTTCAGCCGTACTCTGGTGAACAAGAGAATCCCTACCCCTGTAACGACAGCATTTTTTTGCGCTCATTGTCTTTGGTTAAAATGTCTGTTATTGGAAGCTGATGGAAAACAAGTACAGGAAACAACTCTTGAAATATTAAGGTACCTAAAGTATCATTGTGGTTTAAAAAGTAGTAGGTGGGAAGCATGTGACAGTTTTTTAAAAGTGCAAAATAATTGGAAAATTTAATAAACGTACACAAAATAAAACTCATCAGCAGGTTGCTCTATTTTTCCAGTGTGTCACTTGGGTACCAGTTTTCTTAAACAAGTAAATATGCCTTGCCCGCTTGCTGCGTGGTGATTTAAAGCTCTTTTTTTGGGGAGTTTGACTCTCCTCCCCATCCTTAAGGAATCACAGCAACATGTGTTCTTTTTCCAGACCCTCGCTACAAAGGGCATAACAAGCTGTACTTCTTCATTTGTTTTTGCAAAGCAAACTCTTTAACAGGGACATGAAATATCTTGTCTTTTCTTTCTCACTCGCAGTGGGAAAAGGAAAAAAAAAAAAACTGCTCCTTGGTCATTTCTCTTCGTGGATTTTGGCATTTCGTTGGAAAGTGCCAGTAGGTATTCATTTTTTTACGTTGCTCTGGAAGGCTTCGTAAGCAGCCTTCCAAGTCACAAAGCAAACTCAGGCCCTCACGGTTCTCCAAGCCCAGGTCAGAAAGGTGGGGAACTTGCATTTTTCCAGGCAGGGAGGGCGTGAATAATATACTTGCAACCTGCATAGCGTCCCTGAGTTCTCCTCTGTAGCCAGCCTCTCCGCTCAGAGAGTTGCACGTCAATCTGTTCCTGATGGTCAGCAGAGCAGCAAAGAGCCTAAGTTTTTGTGAACCTACAGCAGAATGACTTGCTTCCCAGCTGGTGATCAATCTGTGTTGGACGGCAGCATGTTTGCCTCTACAAATGAGCTGGACCCCTCTGCCACGTATCTCTGCCAACTTTTGAAAGAGTCTGTTTCCATTCTTTTCGGGGGTGGGGGGAGACAAAAAGTCTGTCTCCCTTTACACAGCCAGCTATTGACAACTCCAGGCAAATATCCATAGCCGGTATCCTAAGGAAACTGTTCTGAGCTGTCAGGAAGTTACCGTCAAAGAAGAAGAATCCATTTGTGTATGTATTCCCACACCAACGCAGTAAATAACTTCTGTTTTTCTTTTGTCAAGATGATGCGCTCATGGTACTTGTTACAGCATCTCTGGAGACTTCCCACTTCAATATAAAAAGATCCTGGGGTTTAAGATTTTAATTAACTTCCCCAGGCTCCAGGTGAAGGCAGGCTTTGTGATAATGCTGTGAAAATGGCTACAAAACTTTTGAGGTTTACTATTATTATTAATTATTATGATTATTAATTAAGGTGGACTGACCAAGGTCTAGGCAGCAAATAATTCCACTGGATCCGTGCTCATCGAAACGATGTGTGTTAGCAGTTGTGAACTTTTAAGAGACCTTTCTTCAAGTTCACTTGGGCAAAGAGGTGCCAGTGTAGCCCAGAAACCAGGCGGAGGAGCAGGGCTCTGAGTTGGCAGAACCGAAGGAGCAGCTAAGAACGTGGGAAAGGTTATGTGAATGAGGAACAGAGTGAGGACCTGTGGATGGAGAGGGGAAGCGTTAGGAAGGTCTTGTGGGGTTGCACTAGCGATGCTGCGATGCTATGGTATATTTAGGGTAGGTGTGAGTGAATGAATGATAATGGGTGAGGAAAATATTCGTGGATGGGGGAAGCAACGTGGAAAACTTTGAAGAAGGGTCAAAAACTGTCTCTCTTTTGTGGGGGGGAATTTAGTAACACATACTATTGTTCTTTCTTGTCTATGATCATGTTAGCACACTGTGGGATGTTTTGCACTTTGGTCAGTGTAAGTGGGGGTACCTCATTACTCCCTAGAGAGTAGGGCACTCCAGACCCATGGAGGAGCTAGCAAAAACAAGGTAGATGGGATCGAAGGAAGGGGGGAACTCTGGGAAGAGTAGAAATCACTTTGGCCTCCAATTTCTGCTCAGCTGAGCCATTCTCTTTGAGCCGTAGAGGGGCTTCTCGTACGTTCCAGCAGCATATTCCACGTGAAACTGAAGCAGACTGTACCACGTTGCTCGATCTCACGTTCCTTTAGGGTAGAGACTGTGCGGCCCATCTTTGTTCTCTCCACATCCACATAGTGGGCACCCAGTATGTGCTTAATAAATGAGCGAATCAGTCTTTAGTTCTGTTTTGGCCAAGAGAAAAGAATCGAAGACCCTACAGCTGCTTTCAACAGTTGATTTAATTATTCAAACACGAACATTCCCAACTCAGAAGAGTCGTGATGTTGCCCTCCGGGGTGGGCTATATGACCCTCCCAGCCCCCAAGCCTGCCCGCTGAAGGTGATGTGCAAGGATTACAGAAGGGATTGATTATCTTCTTCAGTATTAACTGCTGGGACTGTTAGTATCTTATCAAACATCCAGGTAACTCTCCGTAGCCCCCGTTGGCTCTTTCATCTATGGGATTATCTAAACAGTGACCAGACTATAGCCAGAACATCTCCCAGTTTCACCAGCTTTTGAGTATAAATGAATTTACATGAACATTAATGTCCAAATCTCCCTCACTCCCGTCTTTAAATATTTTGGTGAGTCCCAAGAGGATATTTCATATGTCCTCGGGAATCCGATCCACTAATACACCACCACTGCCGCTTGCTTATACCACGTGGAGACAATGTGCTTACGTCCCACCACCCTGACTTTATCCCCTCTGTTGCTCCAAGATGACCGTAAAGGGAAGATGACTTCCGGGTAGCCTGGATGGTGGGCAGCAGGGGGTCAGGATTATACAAAGGGAAACCAGTTCGGAGATGGTTTGAAATAGTTTAATCATGAGCTGAGGTTGGGCTGGCCTGGAATGATTGGGGTTGAGGGGAGATATTGAGAGAAGTGGACAGATTTGAAAGGAGATAAAGTCAGCAGCATTTGACTGGCTTCTGGCTCGTGCAGCTGCAGAGAAGCCGGTACCGTTTGCTCTGATCCAGGGCACACGGGAAGGAGAAGTTTCATGGAGGTAGAGGGAGAAGACATTGCGTGCCAAGGTGCTCGAGTTGCTCTCAAGTTGGGGATGTCAGAAAGAGTATGAGCTTCTCTTGAGTCTGGAGCTCAAGGGAGAGCTATGAACTTGAAATTTACATCTGGGGGGGTGGTCATTGTATGCATGGTGATCGAGGTCACGGTACTGAACGTAGATAGGGCAGAGTTCTGAGGGTCACCATTACCTGTTGGGTGGACGGTGTGGAGCCGCAGCCAGAGAGGTTTGAGGAAAATCAGGAGAGCGAGGTCCAATGATGATTAAATTTCTTATGTCTTTTCTCTTTTTGAGCTGTTCTATTCTGTCATACCCCTATTAGCATTTGCCTTTCCCTGGTCAGGATTGTTAATTATTTGAATATGTCTTTGTGCCTGCTTTTTGGTCCGAGGTGGAAATGTTGAGCCCAGCTTTGGGGTGAGGGAAGCAAGTGGGAAGGGTTGAGGCCCAGGAGTGAAATCTGCCCCTGGGTGCTGGAGACGGAGAGGAGGTCAGTCGTAATGCTGTGAAGGAGGACGGGGTCATGGCTTTGGGAAGACTGGAGAGCACCTACGACACGGGGCTAATGTTTTAAGTATTGGGAAACTACTGAAGATTGTTTAGAGTGACAGTGACGGTAAAAAGAAAAAAGGGGTTATTGCGGATTTAATTGGGCAGTGTTGTGAAATACTGTGGACACCAGTATTCAGTTGGAGACAACTGCAGTAAATTTGGGGTGAAGGATTAACTAGGATGATGGTAAGAATGGAAAGAGGGGTACATTTGAGAGGGAGAAAAAGGAATCCACAAGCTTTGATGATGGATCCGAAGGGAAGTCGAAGGGCAAGGGATGAAAAAGAGCTCACTCCCAGATTCTAAGCCCGTCTAACTAGATACGTAACAGTACTGGTGTCAAATCCTCACACTTCAGAGTTAGAAAATATCTTTAAAGTCATCTACTGCAGTGTTTCCCCCTTTAGGATCTCATGGAGCAACTCAGGTTGGGAAGCCATTAGATTGTGAAAGTAACTGTCAACTCTTTCCTTCCTGAGGTCCCTTCTGTCCCTTTCCTGCTGACATTTTCAGGGTTCTGGACATGGGCTAGTTTATGTTTGCACCATACTTAGCCTCCAGCTTTCCCTTATCCATCCTGACCAGGGTGTGAAAAAAAATCCCATGTGCAGTGGAACTTAACAGAATACCCTTTGCCATGTGTCTTTACTTTTCATGGACACGGTGCGGGGGGGGGGGGGACGTTTTGGTGAGAAGTTTTTAAATGGTACTTGTATGGCAGTACATTACAGCTCCCGGCCTCCCTCTCATCCCATCAGGAAGGAATATCGATGGTGCTTTCCTGGTAAAAATTATAGAATTTACATGGAGGACAATATAGTCGTGATAGGAACCATCAGTTATTACAGTGTGGCGAAGACATAGCTGTCGAAGATAAGAGTGCATTTTGCAAAATGATAAGAGCCTTTATCGTCCAGCTGTGTTGTATGCTGCTGTGTTAAAATAAGTATTGTGTTGAGCATTGGTCTACATTAGAAGAAATACCTTGTGAGAATCAAAAGAAATAATGGCCTAGCTCTTCTACTCTGTGTCGTTGACAAAATCGTTCGTTGTATTTGATTGTTACACGTGCCACATTGAGGAACTGAAATGCGTTACCTAGAGCTGGGGACCACGCCCTGGTGGAAATGGCAAATGATGTGCTGTGAAGCACCAGGGCACAGGGTAAGGTTCAGCAAACCAAGGCCCACTGCCCGTTTTTGTACAGTACACAAGCTAAGAATGTAGGTTTTTATATTTTCAAATGGTCATAAAGACCCAAAAGCAGAATATTCTTTCATGACATGTGAAAATTATATGAAATTCAAACTTCAGTGTCTATAAAGTTTTTTCTATTTTGAATACAGCCTTGCTTGCTTGATGACACATTATCTGTGGTTGCTTCTGCGCTATAACTACTCAGAGTCGAGTAGTTCCGACAGAGACATATGGCGTGCAAAGCCTAAAATATTTACCATCTGGCCCATTGCAGAAAATGCTGATCAACCCCTGGGCTAAAGCAGTGTTTCCCAAACCTTAACGTGCATGTGGATTACCTGGGAATCTTGTTAAAATTCAGATTCTGAGTCAGGAGGTCTGGGGCGGGGCCTGAGAGTCTGCATCTCTGAGAAGCTTCCAGAGATGCCAAAACTTCTGATCCTTGGATCACACTTTGATTTGCAAGGGCCCACGTATTTAAGGGGGGTGGGGGTGGGGGGAGTGCATCGTGAAGGAGGGATTCTCAACTTTTTAAAGTAGAAATAGGCTTTGTTTTACTTTACTCCAGAAGCCAGGGCAGGACCCATGGGTACCAGCTTTGGTTTTTTACTTAGGAAGCACTTTCTAATGATTAAAGGTAATCATAGAATCATTGCAGTGGCTGCAAGTGGAAAGGAAGCTGGGAGCATTTGAGAGAAGATTCCTAGGTTCGGCAAGTGGCTGGACTTTCCCAAAGTCGCAAAGTGATGACTCAGAGCTCTTCCAGCTGTTTCTTTGATCGACAGTGAAAAGGTGAAGAGAGAATATGGAATTGGGAAGACAGAACTGATTGCTCCTAGGTTCAAGGCCTGGTCTAACAGATACGGCATTCATTGGATTAATACCTCTTAAAGGGCACAGTAGCTAGTTTACCTGTGTAACAGGTGTGACAAACCAACCAGGCCTAACGTGAAATAAATTTGTGAAGAGTAAACATTTAGCTACGATTTATATAACTTGTACTTAATATTACCTGAGTCAGCTCTGGTGTATGCCGAAAAGGCTGCTGTTTTCAGACTCGCACGGTTTTATTATTCACTGAAAAAGCAATTAAAAGGTAATCCCCACGCTTCTTACTCTCCGCTTGGGCCCATTTCTCCCCACATCCCTTCCCTGTAAACCTTAATTCCTTACAAATGAATCCATGCTTGCAGTTGGATCTCCCAGCTGCAAGTCATTTGAGGCCCTGACTAGTGAATCCTCTTGTTAATGGCTCCTCTAAGAAGTACTTTAAAAAAAATAAATAAATAAGGAAAGAAACTAGCGGTTTTGAGCCAGCGGATAAATGTTGGAGTCTGTAGCACATTTTGACCGATGAGTGAGTCATGGACCCTTGAAGCAACCTGATACTTAGCTATTGAGGAATACCTTCAAAACCATAAAACTCATTAAGTTAATAGTACAGCTCTACGCGCAGAATTCAGTGCGGGGCTGCCGTAGTGGCCTCATTGCATTCTTCAACTTCTAACGCTTTTCATTTCAGCTTGTCACGGGCCTTTACAGACATGATTTATGCTTCCTAATACCCCAGGGAGGTTAAGTCTTTTCATATTTATTGCACGGAAGAGCATTCTGTGCTTGCCTGCCTGTCCTAAAATCAGTTTGGCTGGAAAAGGACGCAAGAATTCTGACCTCAGCTCTATATTCAAACCAGGAGTCAGCCCGTGAAGAATGTGAACCAATATCTCGCGCAGAGAGTACGTTTCATTTCTGCTAACGTGGGGGAGGGACAGATTTTGGAGGCAGCATCCACGCAATGCCTATTTTTCTTTCAGAAATCCGCTTGTATCCCCACGTCCCAGGGCTCGACCACGGTGATACAGGCCAAACATCTTTCAGCGCTCAGACGTTTCAGACCCTCCTTCATCATCCACCGTGTTATGTTCATTGCCGTCATAATTGTTATCCTGATGATTCAAACCTGTGTAGCACAGAGGGTCTAGATTCTGTCCTAGGCATGTAGGTGATCTTACCCTCAGCAGGTGTGTGTGTGTTGATATTTTTCAACATCATAATCCTTTTAGATGCCCACCCCCTCTTCCTTCTGTCCGTGTGAGTACCAGGTCTCTCTTGCAGCTAAGCAGATATCCTGTTCCCATGCTTGTTCGCCTTTCACGCAGTCCTTGGCTTTATTATGGTTTTCTATTCAGTTAACTGGATGGATTATATCCCTTTCGGCTTTAGTTTTCCCCCGGGACCAGTAGCTCCATTCCCACAGTTAATTCCTAATGGGTTCCGTTGCTGCAGAATCTGTATTTTTCTTCCAACCTACTACCCACTCCCTCATAAATCTTTTAAAGATACTATTTTTGTTGCATGACTTCAGTAGTCAAAAAACTTTGCTTTCTTATTATCTGATGGATGACACTAAAATTCCTCAGGTCAATATTTCAGGCCGTTTTTAATCCAAGCCTAATTTTCAACTCCATGTTAGTTTCTTCTGTTTCAACTCTATATGTGTCTTTTACATACCTGTTACTGTTCTGGGCACTCTAAGCAGTGGGTATAAAGCATTATGTTTTTAATCTACTTGGGGAGACAGTATGTTTTCACGCTGCCAATAAATAATGATAAAAGGCAGCATAGAATTGAGTACAGACTGACTCATACAGGTGAGCATCCCTTAAATCCTCGGCTCTTCAGGGTCCTGTCTTTGGTTTTCTCTTACTCTGTGTGCACTTGCTGAGCCTCACCTCCTCTTCCGATTGGCTAATCCGTATCCTCATCCATTCCCGTGGCTTCAGCCTTGCGTAGGTGCTGAGCGTGTTTCAGGCTGTATTTCTCTGCAGTCCCAGATCTGCATTTCCAGCGTCGCACAGCATCTTCACCGGGAGAGGTGCTTCCAGTGTAGTATGTCTGAAACTCAATTCCTTTTCCTCCCCCACAAACCTCTTCCACTCCTTACATTCTTTCTTAGTTGTTGTTTTTATCATCCAGCTTATCTTCAAGGTTAGACATCTGCAGCCAGCCACTAAATGCAGTCGATTTCACCTCTGAAACTGTCTCTCACATCTTTTCTTCCCGCCTCTACCACCTCTGCTTTCCTCTGAGGCCCGTCTTCTCCCTTTGAGAACAGCAATGATAGCCCAGTAGGTTTTCCTGCCCCCGGTCTTTCTGTGCTCCAGTCTGCCTGCCCCCTGCTGCCAGAGTTAGCCTCTCAAAAGCAAATCTGAGCGTGTTTTCTTCATGCTAAAAAAAAATCTCTAGTGGCACCTTGTCACACTTAGGATAGAATAGCGACTTGGAGAGGCTGGTACGCTGCAGCCCGTCTCCAGCCCTAGGCAGCCTCACCTGTGGGTACCCACAGTGGCTACAGCAATCCATTTCACACCTCCGCCCTCTCACACATTGTTCCCTCTGCCCGGGGTGCTCTTCCTGCCTTCCTTAGCTACAGGCCACAGTCCTAGTTCAAATGTCATCTTCTCCATAAAACTCTCCCCCGTTGGCACCTTTCTCTGGGGCCCCACGCTATTCCCTGCAGCCACTAAAGTATTCACTATTTTGGATTTCCCCCTCATTTTGGTATCTGCAGCCCTCAGAAGCTCTTGGTGTGATCCTTAGCAGAAGGGACCCTACCTGATTTGTCTTTTTCTCTCCAGGAAAGCCAGTAGATGCACTGAGTGAATGAACGGATGTGTCGTGAGCAACATTGTGGGAAAGGCTTTGTGATGGGTGGTCTTTGACTCCCATGTAAAACCACCAGTCAAGCATCTGTTCAGTGCAAGCGCTCACAGTAAACCCATGAGGTGGCATGATTTCCGCAAAAGTATTTCCATTTTGCAGAGCTGGAAACAAAGCCTTGGGTTAAATGATTTGGTTAAGACTATGTAGCTAATAGTGGTCGTACCATTTGACATTCCCACCAGGGTTGTACAACCGTTCCAGCTGCCTCACAGCCTTGCCAGCACTCAGTATCTATAATTTTAACCGTTCTGATGGGTGTCTAGTGGTACCTCATTGTGGCTTTAATTTGCGATTCCCTGATGGCTGGTGATGGTGAGCAGCTTTTGTGTGATTTTTGCCCATTCATATATCTTCTGTGAAGTGGCTGTCAGGTTTTTTTGCCCATTCGCAACTGGGTTCTTTGCCTTCTTATTGAGCTGTGTATTCTAAACGTGCATTTGTGTATTCTAAACAAAAGTCTTTTGTAAGGTTAAAAAAACCCACACAACTATGTAGCTAATAAGCAAAGGAGTCATGAGTTGAACCCAGGTTGGTCTGGGGTCCAAGCTCATGTCTTGTCTTCCAACGTCAAAATGCTAGTGTGAAAAGAAAACAATCTTAGGAGGATGTTCCTAGGCCCTCCAAAAGGATAGTGACTCTGCGATGATAAGGCATTGGGAGCTCGCGAAGGAAACCTGTGGTTTTGTAAAGGACTAGAACTCTTTTTACAGCTGGTCTCCCTGACTGCATCCATAGCTGTGTGGCCCGAATATTGTTTGCCTCCCAAAGGAATATTGTTGATCCAGAGTGAACCAGTTCAGCGGTTCTCCTCCTCCATCTCAAGAGTCTTCCGGGGAGGAAAATGCTTTAAACCTCACCTGAGCTATAAACAATTTATTTTGAAGGTAACAGTGTTAGTATTGCAGTATGTAAGCTTTTAGCTAATAAAAATCAGAGTAGCCTCGTTTGGAAAGTACACAGAAGGTTAGAGGGAAAGCTTGTAAATGTTTTCAAAGACTCTGTATTTAATTCTATCACCAGCTAGCAAAATAAATAGTCCAGCTGCTAGCTCTGAATTGGACACGTGTTGGAAATGAATTGTTAATAGTTTAAATGCATCGGTCATTAGCAATCAAAAGGAACACGAAGTACACTTTCTAGTTTATGAGAAACAAGGTGAAAGTTCCCAAAACACATTTGCGGTAACTGGGTTTAAAATTGCTTCCTCATCTTTTATTTTAGTGGCTAATACTTACCATGGTGTATGTGTGACTATGAGGGTATTTTTCCCCCTATTTTGATGCAAAGATTTGGAAATAAATGGAGAGTGGAAATCAGGAGGTGTTAAATTCCGCTTTTCCGCGTGCCCAAGCTGTCTGCTGTAGATTGCAAGCTGCATGCCAGATTGCTGAGGAATGGGAGGTTACTTTCAATACTGTGCTCAGGTTGACCTCAAATACTTAGCCGACTCATCTGCTAGCAAGTGCTGGCCTGGTGTGAGGAGGTTACACTGGAATTAATTACCCCGGTTTGGTACTCTGACATGTTTCCTCCACATCTCGTTTTACCGTAATAAAACTTACAAAAATCAATCGGAACTTCTTTATTTTTCCTTGAGAACTTACGAAAGAAAGGTTGGTGAAAAAAGAATCTGTAAAGCAGCGTTTTCTTACTTGAAGCAAATGTTAAAGAAGAGCATTAGAATTTGAATTTTATTTCTTCCCATCTTGGTTTTTAACTTAAAATTAGAGTGGAGTTATATCCCTTTCATCCATTACAGTAATGGCATCTTTAAAACGTTTGATGTTATCGTTAGAAAACCAGGAGACTGCGTCTAGGGGAGCAGACAATGTGCTGAGGTGCTCGCAGCCTTACAAAACACTTTGTGAAACTTAGATGTTATCTTAGGAACTTTCCAGCTTCAGAAAGGGGTAGGAAGGGAGGTTGCTGGGAAATTTCTGCCAGCGCAGTGCAGCACCCCTGGTCCTGACACCGTGATGTTCGTGGCAGCATGTTTGGCGTTATTATTGCTGTTAGCCTCTTCATCTGAAGTTGACTTGGCCTTAACACTTTTCTCGGTAAAATGGAGAGGAGGCCTGCCTTCGAGGTGTGATGGTTAGCGTTTCTGTTTGAGGTGATGAACAGATAGTGGTAAGGGTTGTACCACGTTGGGAACGTAGTTAATGCCACTGAATTGTGCACTGAAAGATGGTTAAAATGGGAAATTTTATGTTTTACCGCAGTTTAAAAAAAAAAAGAATAATATACCAAAACCCATTGAATTGTACACTTTAAATAGGTGAATTTATGGTACATAAATTATATCTCGGGCTGTTTAAAAAAAAAAACAACACCTGAGTGTGGGAGCGGGGTGTTCTGCTTAACTGCGTGTTCGATGTTAATGAAGGACTAAGTACATTTGCACTGAAAGTAACAAGTGAAAGGTACCCTTTTGTGGGATATAAGAATATGAACTTGAAAAACATTTTTTGTTCTTCACTGGGTTGTATATTCTTTTAATTATGTGTCTTTAGAAATAAGTTCTTTATTTTTTTTGTTTTTTTCTTTTTCTTTATCATTAGAAACATGACACTTTGCTCTCCACGGAGCATCTGAGTAGGACCGTGTTGTCCAATACAGTGGCCACTGACCACCTATGGCCATTGAGCACTTGAGACACGACTAGTCTGAATTGAGATGTGCTGTATGTGCAGAGTAACAAGGAATTTCGAAGATTTGGTTTGAAAAAAAAATGCACGATATCCTGTGAATATTAAGTACACATTGAAATGATGATAGTTTTGATATGTTGGGCTATATAAAATATACTGTTAAATATATTTCTGTTTCTTTTCACTTAATGTGGCTACTCACAATTTTTGAATTGCCTACGTGGCTCATATTGTATTTTTTTGGTCTTTTTTTTTTTTTTTGCTGTTCTACTTCTTTTTTTTAATTGGAGTATAGTTGCTTTACTCATTATGTTTCAGTGGGACAGGCTGGTCTGGAAATCACACCTACCCACTTAGGAGTTACATGCTTTGAGACAAAGAATCACTTCTGATGACTAAGCAGAACGCAGAAGAATTCCCTGAATTGGCATGAGCGTCAAGGGAATTTACCTCCCAAAGGGTGGCCGCCTCTTCTTCTTCAATGCAGAGGTTCTGGAAATGGCAGACCTAGGGAAGGTCCTTCTCCAACCAGGAGGAGAGCGCCGGGGAGTCGGTGAATCCCTGGTCCTAGTACAGTGGATCTGCTCCAGCGTGAGGATCCGTAACACAGGCTCATTCAGTTGAAAAGTAGAGGAGCGATGTCAGTAGACCCTGGAGGATGGATTGGTTCAGAGGCAGTTTTTCTTTGGCCAGAGGAGCAGGAATACCAGGAGAGAAGGGAAAGAGCCCTCACAGCCTGCAGGCGCCTCTCAACTGGATTTTAAGAAAATAAAAAATGAGCACCTGCACCCAGGGCCCCCTCCACAGGGAGGGCACCCTCGGCCTTGGAGGACGCTGGGCTCCTGGAAGGGGTACCTTCTGCGTCCAACTCACCAGTGACCCCCTAACGCCGACCCTCGCTGTGTCTGCCAGCCAACCTCCCCACTCTGCCGCCCTGTGCGGGTTTGATATCCCCCGAGGCAGCTGCAGCCATGGCCGAGCTGCTTGCCTGGGCTGTCCTAAGTCATTTTCCCCAGGTGTGTGTTCTTCCTCTGCTTAGTGCTCTGGTTACAAAGTGACACGGGTTTCAGGGGCTCTGCCCCAGTGGTGTTTTCCACCATCAGCCCTGTTATTTCGAGAGTGCGATTTTTGCAGGACGTGAGGTTTTCCAGGAACGCGTCCATCACAGTATAGCAGAAACACCCACGTGAACTTTGTCCCGCTCCTTTGGTAGACGAGTCTCAGGATGCCAGGGTGACTGCCACTGCCACACTGGGAAGGTGTGTTTCTGGCGTTGCACAGTAGCCCCAGGTTGAGACCATTGTATACGGCAATCAAGTATGGCAGGATGAGTACCATTCCTCTTAAGATGTGGTGGATGTAAGTCTGTGGGCTGCCTGGGAACCGGTCTTTCAAACATGTATTATCTCTATGGGAAAGTGTATTCTAGCATCCTTGACTTCAAAGCAACCAACTAGCTAATACCCTTTTGGAACTCATTCTCTTTGCAAGTTGGCAAATGCCTGTAAGCCTCTAGAAAACAACACTCACCTCCATCACCACTGAGTAAGGAGAAAATAGGAGATGCGCACTTGGGGAAGCTGAAGGGAGTTGTGAAAATCATAGAAATTAGAAGATCGTCAGTGGTAAAATATGAATTTCAGACTGCCTTCCCCACCTCCTAGCTAATAAATACATCGAGACGTAACTTCCATTGAATTATTCTGTGTTCTCAGGTCACAACCTCTGAAAATACTCAGGGAATAGATTTTCCCACCCCAGCTCTTTCCTAACGTAGGAGAAATCCTTCAGAATGTCACAATTCAAGATTTGGGGTGCTTCGGCGCTTTATCAACTTAAGTGACAGCTTGTCTGGGTTCTGCTTAGGGTGGATTTCAGTGGTTGGCTGATCCTACTTGAGAAGGGTGGGAACGAGTATTACAGGGTAAAGCCTGTGACCTTGAAGCTGTATTTCAGCTCCGCGTGTGTGTGGAAGTGTAAGAGAAGAGGGGCAGAGATTGAGACTGACTTATCCATAGCAGTACTGGCCTTTCGGGGGATGTGCTGAGCCTTCCTGCAGGGGCCGACCCGCATCACCCAGGGGCGCTGGGGATCTGAGCTGACAGGCCTAGCACACCGGGCTTAGTAGAGCTCCTGAAGGTGTACCATTTACCTGTCACTTAACCAGAAGGAACAATGAAATCCTGCACTACAATTATGTTGCAAGTATGACTGCAGGTAACAGCTTAATAAATTAAAACTTTGATCATAATGGATGGTAATGACGTTTTGAAAAACGGTTTACTTTTCACTGTGAGAACCTTCAGGTGGTAATGTTTAGCTGGCAGCTGTTACCATTATTAAGTGCAGTTAAGTGCAGAGTTCGCCCGCCCCAGCCCCATTTCAGGCGCACATCTTTGTTTTCATGACATCCGGAGGAATCACGGCATTTATCATACAGATATCAATAGTGTACATAATTTAAAAATACAATGAATATATGAAATACAGTTAATTAGGCTCTTGAAAAGAAAGAACCCAGATGGGGGAGTGTGTGATACATTGAAAGTCTTTGAGATTTCGTAAAGGGTTGAATGCCAACTCCCTAAAAGATTTTTTTTTCCTCTGTGCAACTTCAGATGATAGAGTGTTTCAGCTGATTGGAAAGAACATATTGACAAGAGGCCAGATTGGCTCATTACTTATACACGGGGTTTGAAAAGTAGACTGGGAGAAAGTCTATTTTTCAAATTTTCTTAGAAACGATGGCCTGCATCCCACCCCGTAGAAATCTTGGTCATCCATCAGTATCAACCGCAGAGGCTGCCTCATTCATGAACCTTTTCCTGTGCTTTCCCAGCCTGAGATGATCTCTTCATCCTTTATACCCCATGGCACTTTGCACCTCTCTGTGTCCTGGAGTATGCTTTGTGCTGGGTTATTTATAGTTATTTCTGAATTTGGTGGGGTTTTGTTGTTTTTTTTTTTTTGCTAATTTCCAACTCGTTAAGGGAAAAGGACTGTGTATCTTTGCATCCTTAGAAAGAGATACAAAGTGCCTTGTGCATGGGCGACATCTAGAAAGGTACTATTTTCAGTTTGGAGTTGGTTCCTCAGTTCATTTTATTTGTAACTTTGAAGAAGATACACCACAAGTATCCACGGTGCCCCAGTGACGTGCGCGGAGTGCTTCTGCGAGCAAGCTGATAACCAGGGCTTGTTAGGTCTTTCTCCATAATTAGCCAGAATTAATCCAGAGGGAGGAGGAGTAAGGATTCAGAAAGCAGAGTTTCAGTGGGAGGAGAAAGGAGCTCCTAGCTGTAGGCCGAGGGAAGAAGGCCGGCCGCCCTACCTGAGGCCTCTAACAGGGGACCCCAGGCACACAGAGATCCTGGGATGCACGGGCCGTGCAGTGTTGGTCCGTCTGGGCGTCTCTGGTGGCTTGACGGTTGACAGGGAGCTTCGGCCGCAAGTTTTGGGGACCTGACCAAAGGGAGCAGACTGGTTGGGAAACCAGGCACAGCTCCCCCCTTGCGGGGACCCAGAACAAAGCAGAAGCTTCAATCCCAGGGAATAAGAATCGGGCAGGCTCCTAACACCGGGGCACAGATAGCCGGGCCATGACAGGTGAGAAAGTGCCCTGCTGCTGGGCTCCACTAATTGTTCTCTCGTCCAGGCTCAGGACTGGCACCCAGTCGGCTTCAAAACTTCAGGGGTGACCCAACCCGGGAGCCCAGGGGCGTTGCCGTAGGGATGGGAAAACCAGTCTTGGAGCAGTTCTTTCACAGCCTGTGGTAGGTAGCAGTTTTATGAGGTCAGCACATCTGGAACATGTTTAGGGCCCATCAGCATACAGAGAGAAAGCCTACCAACCCACCTGTCAGGGCTGACTTGTGTGCTGCAGCCCAGGTCACCACCGTACCTAGCTCTGTGACGGTAGAAGATTCCAGTGTCCTGTGTCTGACACATACGGTATGCTTTCCCATAACAATCAGCGGAAAACTAGCATCAGACCTCGTGGACTGACATGGACAGCATCTGAAAAGATCATCTCGTGCAGTGTCTAGCTTTCTGGCAGATAAAAAGCCAGCCTGCGGGAGGGGTTTTTTTCTTTTTTCTTTGGAGGGTCGCTGACCTGCAAGGGGAAAAAAAAAAGTGAAATCTCATAAAAAACATAACTCATAGCAGGTTTTAACATAGTATTTTGTTTTGATTTTTTAAAAATTTCCTCTTCAGAAACATATTTTTTGATCTTTCATTATAATATGTAAATACAGATTTATCAAGAATAAAAATAAATGGGCCATAATTTCCTCTTGAGGAAATTACTTAGCATCTTTTTTTAAATTGTTATTACAATTGCTTTACAGCGTTTTGTTGTGTTAGTCTCTGCCGCACAGCGAAGTGAATCAGCCATAGGCATACACACATCCCCTCCCTCTTGGTAGTTAACGTCTATTGACAGTGATGATAAATGCATGTAAAAGGTTGGAAATTTCAGGCAGTACAGGAAGGTACAATATTGGTAAGTGAAAGTTTCTTTTGACTCTCAGGGAAGCTTTATGCAAATATGTATATATATACGTAGTTATGGGTTATTTTTTTAAGAGAAGGGGAGTATATACTAGACATATTGTAATTCTTTGCTTTTTAACCTAATCAAACCCAGAGATCTTTCCCTGTCAGCATGTATGCATTTACCTGTTCCTTCTGAGGAGGTGCACAGTATTACATAGTACGGATTTACCGTAATTACACCAGTCCAGTGTCTAGCAGTAGGCATTTTGTTTCCGGTATTTCTCTGTTCCAAACTGCTGCAATGACCATTAACAAACTGACTCTCAAAACCACTGATTCTGAAGCTCAGGGCATGTATAATCCAGGGGTTGGCAAGTTTTTTTTCTGTAAAGAGCCAGTTAATATTTTCAGCTTTACAGCAGGCCATACAATCTCTTGTAACTACTCACCTCTGCAGTTGTAGTGCACAAGCAGCTCTAGTTGGGTAAACAGATTATAGTGTATGCAATGGAGTATTACTCAGCTATAAAAAGGAACAAAGTATTGATACAAGCTGTCACGTGAATGAACCTCAAAAAAGTTAGGCCAAGTGAAAGAAGCCAGACATAAAGGCCTTGTATTATATGATTCCCTTTATATGAAATGCCTAGAAGAGGCAAATGTAGAGACAGAACTCAGATTGATGGTTGCCAGGGGCTGGGGAGGAGAGGGGGCAACAGGAAGCAGCTGTGCACGGGGTTTCCTTTTGGGGTGACGGACGTGCTTTGGCACTAGATAGAGTGGTTGCTCAACGGTGTGAATGTGCTAAGAGCCACTGAATTGGTCACTTTTAAATTATTGATTTGGGGTTATGTGAATGTCACCTCAATTAAAAAAAAAATTCACACCTCAGGGGAAAAATGTCACCCTAGTCAGTGTATGTGGGAGTGAGCATGGCTGAATTCCAGTACATTGTACCGTAAACTTCATGGTAGGAGCAGGCAGGCCAGATGTGCCAGCCTTTGGTATAATCTGAATAATCTTTTTTTTTTAAATTTATTTATTTTTGGCTGCGTTGGGTCTTCGTTGCTGTACGCAGGCTTTCTCTAGTGGTGAGCGGGGGCTACTCTTCGTTGCAGTATGCGGGCTTCTCATTCCAATGGCTTTTCTTGTTGTGATGCATGGGCTCTAGAGCGCAGGCTCAGTAGTTGTGGCCCACGGGCTTAGTTGCTCCGCGGCGTGTGGGATCTTCCTGTTCCAGGAGTTGAACCCGTGTTCCCTGCATTGGCAGATGGATTCTTAACCACTGCGCCACCAGGGAAGTCCCTCTGAATAATAATCTTGATTGTAATGTGAAGGTTGGATTCGGTAGGGATTAGGTAGGTAAAAGGGCTGAGTGGGCGTAAGGATGGGAGGTGGGGAGGCTATGACCATAGTCCAAGAGCGATTCTTCACGTTGTGGGAGGGGCAGGTCATCAAGTCCTGAGAAGCTCGTGAAGCTATGGGCCTCTCGGTCCCCCCGCCGCCGCCCCAGATTTGTTTATGTGCACGCAGATGTTTTGTTCATGAAAATGCCTGTTCACAAGCCCATGTTCTGGTTGGAGAAGGCGAGGGCTCAGACCCTCCAGAGAACCGCAGTGAGGAAGTGGGGAGTCCAGGCTTCTGAGAAGTTCACGTTCTGTAGCAAAGTCAGTAGGGTGAAGACCGGAAAGAAGCCATTGGAATTCTCCACCCCTTGTCTCACCTCAGCAGGAACAGTGTCCCAGGAGTCATGGTACCACAAGCCCAGCTGTGACGGGTTGAGAGCGAGTTATGGGTTCAAGCCGTGGTGGCAGCCCTGCGGATGAACTTCTCGAGAGGGTTGGCAGCAAAGGAAAGAAGGAAGCTTTAAAAGCCTGAGCTGAGAGCTGGTGTTTAATAGGAAGGGAAAGATTTCAGCACGTTCGCAGGCTGCGGAAGGGGCCACCTTCATCTCCTTGAAAGGTGCCGGAGAGAGCTGAGGGTGGGGCACGGTCCAAAGAAGGTGGGTATATTGGGATCCAGCAGGCAGGGGGCAGGGCTCTCTTGGAGGAGAGTGGACGTGTAGACAGAACTGATGGGTGCCTCTGGGTAAGCGTAGAGGTAGAGGAGAGAGCTTGGTAGAGGTTTTGCTAAAGGACCTCTCTCTGGGAAGTAATGGGTGAGAACCCCTGCTGAGAACGAGGAAGGAGGTGGGTGTGAGAGCAGGGGCTTAGGAGAGTGGCAGAGGTTAGGGGCAACGGCTGTGGGCAGGAATTTCCCAGCGTCCCTGGCAGCTGATACCCAATTGATGAGTTCCGAGGACTCATCCTGTCAACAGACGTCTGCTGAGCATGCAATGTGTGCCGCGTGCTTACGCATCTAAGAACACTGGATGCGTGTTCTTAGGTGCTTTTCTAATTTTACATCAGAAATGTTGTGAGAGAAAATACAAGAACTGTTACTAATTCTTCATCCATGCCGCCCACCTCTCTTATCACAGCAGGGGGTTCACTGGGTTGATTCATAATAGCTTAGTTCCTTTGTATAGAACTACCAGAGCTTAGTCAGTGGACAACAGGGCAGCCCTTACACAATTGTGGAAAAGTTCACCTATACGAAAACAAAAGATAATTCTTCATTCACACACAGATAATTCCTGTGCATCTGGAGTTTTGTGAATCCCATGCGACTGAGCAGCTGGAATGCACATGTGTTCCTCTCATCTCTCTCCCTCCCCCCGTTTTGTTTGTTTGTTTGTTTTAGCAAAAATCAGGTCCCGTAAGAGCGAGACGGACGTCTGTGAGCTCAGAAACCAGTCTTCTCTGTGGAGGTGTGAGTGGCCCTTTAAGTTTGGGGTGCGGCCTGAGGGCCGTTGCCTGTTTAGGGCCC
Organism: Lagenorhynchus albirostris; assembly: GCF_949774975.1. Classification (NCBI taxonomy): domain Eukaryota; kingdom Metazoa; phylum Chordata; class Mammalia; order Artiodactyla; family Delphinidae; genus Lagenorhynchus; species Lagenorhynchus albirostris. The sequence goes on from NC_083114.1 coordinate 7,633,278, forward strand.
AGTGACCAGATCTCTGATAACAGCAAGGTTTTCATTGCCCAGGGTGAGCATCCTTGGATAGAGCAATCTTGGTGCTGAAGATCCACCCCTGTTTGTTATCCCTGTTGCTGCTGGAATTGTGTCCTCCCTCCTCCTCCCGCCTATGAATGATCCCAGCTGATGCCACGTATTTCCCATCAAGGGGGGGCAGTGCGTAATCCATAGCGCACCCCCCTTGTTAAAAAGGTGATTGATTGGGCTTCGCTGGTGGCGCAGTGGTTGAGAGTCCGCCTGCCGATGCAGGGGACGCGGGTTCGTGCCCCGGTCCGGGAAGATCCCACATGCCGCGGAGCGGCTGGGCCCGTGAGCCATGGCCGCTGAGCCTGCGCGTCCGGAGCCTGTGCTCCGCAACGGGAGAGGCCACAGCAGTGAGAGGCCCGCATACCGCAAAAAAAAAAAAAAAAGTGATGATTATTAACAGGCTTTTGTAAAGTAAGCTAGACACTGTTAACACTCAAGACAACTCTCAATTAAAACATTTCCCATTTTCCAGAAAACTGGGAAGAACGTGGTAAGAGAGAGAGCTCTGAGGAGAAAATAGTCCATCGTGTTTAATTTCTTAAGTAACTCCTCTTGGATTTGTCTTTCCTGGTATAGTTCTAGAACCATCTCCTAATGTGGATTTGTCCTGTACATTTTTTTTCTTTAGTGCTTCATTTTTCTTTAGAATAATATTTGTTATATTGATTCTTAGAACTCTGAAAAAGTTGATGCTGCTTAGTGGAGGGAGTGGTCACTTTTATCAATTATGATGTGAAAACTATTTTTCAAAGCTGACACTTCAGAAATGTCAGATTTCTCTCTGGGCAGGGGAAGAATATCTACATTAAGATTGCTCTTCTGGATTCTGCAGCCATAGTTAATAAATCTTGATCAGTGTAAAAAAAAAAAAAAACCACAAAGAACCACGATAGCTATCACAGGAGAGAAGAAGTGTTCGATTCAGTTCTTTCCATCAAGAAATCTTCACATAGCAAGGGATTAGGGGTTAGGTTTAATGCTGCCACCTGAAAAGGGATTTGTAATCGTCAGTATGTGCTGAGTACCTGCTGTGTGCCTCGCAGAGTAGTTGACGGCATGGGTGTTGGGGGAGAATTATAAAACGGGGTCAGAATCTTCCAGAAGCTTCCATTACAGTCAGGGAAGACTAGTACACTTAAAACAATCAGCACGTTATACAGGGCTGTACAGTTAAGCACAAAGTCGCATGGGTACATTAATTTAAACGAGATCACTGCAGCTGGGAAGTTAAGATAGAGTTGAGGCTAAAAGGGAGGATCTCAGTGGGCGTGAAAGGCGAGTTCAGATGTAGCACATTATCTCGGGCAGTGGTTCTCAACTTTTGCTGTGTATTAGCATCACCTGGTGAGTTGTTTCTTTAAATCCTGGTGTCTAGACTGCATCCAGTACCAACGAGAGGTTTTTCCTCCTGACACCAAATACGTGCTGTCTTTCCCAACCCCAGTTCTCGGATTCTCTGACCTGACACCAACTGGGTGTCCTAGAGTTCAGTTCTAACACTAATTAGCATCAGACCCCACAGGTTTAAGGGATCCGTCCCACAAGACTGTCCTCACTTTTTTTTTTTTTGGATTTTTTTGGCTGGGTTCGAATCCCATTTGAGTTGTGCAGTTTTTTTTGTTTTTGTTTTTTTAAAGAAGATGTTGGGGGTAGGAGTTTATTAATTAATTAATTTATTTTTGCTGTGTTGGGTCTTCGTTTCTGTGCGAGGGCTTTCTCTAGTTGTGGCGAGTGGGGGCCACTTGTCGTCGCTGTGCGTGGGCCTCTCACTATCGCGGCCTCTCTGTTGCGGAGCACAGGCTCCAGACGCGCAGGCTCAGTAGTTGTGGCTCACAGGCCTAGTTGCTCCGCGGCATGTGGGATCCTCCCAGACCAGGGCTCGAACCCGTGTCCCCTGCATTAGCAGGCAGATTCTCAACAACTGCGCCACCAGGGAAGCCCTGTCCTCACTTTTAAGGCACCAATTGCAAGTATCAGATCCCCCGGTGACCAGCACTTCTGTCCAGCTTGGCTTCAAATTCGGGGGATCCCACAACCTCCTCCCACTCAGGTTTGATTATTTGCTAGAAACACTCAGAGAACTCAGGATAAATGCCATACTTGCTATTAGAATTTATTATCAAGGATACAGATGAACAGCCAGCTGAAGAGGTTTGTAGGGTGAGGTTTAGAAGGGTCTTGAGCGCAGTAGCCTCTGTCCCCGTGGAGTTGGGTGTGTCACCCTCCCAGCAGGTGCATGCGTTCACCAATCTGGAAGTTCTCTGAATCCTGTTGTTCAGGGGTTTTTTTTGTTTGTTTGTGTTTGTTTTTTTGCGGTACGCGAGCCTCTCACTGTTGCCTCTCCCGTTGCGGAGCACAGGCTCCGGACGCGCAGGCTCAGCGGCCATGGCTCACGGGCCCAGCCGCTCCGCGGCATGTGGGATCTTCCCGGACCGGGGCACGAACCTGTCTCCCCTGCATCGGCAGGCGGACCCTCAACCACTGCGCCACCAGGGAAGCCCTGTTCAGGGGTTTTTATGGAGGTCCCGTTGCATAAGCATGATTGATGAAGTCTTTGGCCATTGGTGATTCAGCTTAGTCTCCAGCCCCAACTCCCCCTTCCAAGGGTGGGACTGAAATCTAATCACATGATTCCTTCTGGTGACCCATCCCCATCCTGAAGCTATGGGGGGCCACCAAGAATCACCTCCTTTCTGAACTCTGTGCCAGAAACTGGGGACAAAAACCAAATGTCTTTTTCATTATACTACACCTAATTCATTCAGAATGTGTGGGAGTAGGAACCAGGCATCTTTATTTTTACGGCACCCCCAGATGATTCCACTGTGTGCAGCCAGGTTTGAGAAGCATTGTTCTCGGACAGTGGTTTTAAAAGCTTAGTGTTAAAGAAAAAAAGCCTAGCCCCACCTCCTGTCCCATTAAATCAGTCTCTGAGTGTGAGACCCAGGGATGGTCTGTCTTCCAAGAGCCCCAGGTGCTTCTAACGTGCAACCAGGCCAGCATGTAAGAGGCAACAGTGGCTCCTTCACTTAGACATGACTCCAGAGAGACTTGGAGATAGGGAATCAGAGCTCAAGGGAGAAGACTGCCCGGAGTTTTCCACTTGAGGGCCATTGTCAAGTTGTTAATAAATCCAGGAGAGTCGTTACCATTGCAAACAAGAGGGACCTAGGACACAGACTTGGGGAGACCCCAAAGGAAGAAAAGGTGCCAGTGAAGAAGTTAGAAGGCTAAGGCAGAGACACAGGTGGTACGTTTTCAAGGGATTTGTAGAGGATAGGTGGGCAACGTGATTGAAAGGCCGTGGAGAGGCGTGTAAAGTGAGGAAGAAGAGAAACCAATGCTTTTCTAATAGTGGTATCTCAAGGTGGCTGATGAGGGACCAATTTCACTAGCGTGTGTTGGGGTAGAAGCCGGGTTTGGTTCCTTATCTGAAGAGGCCACAGACGTCACAGGAGTGAACCCCAGGGGCCAGGAACCTGTTAGTGCAAGGAAGGTGCAAAGCAGGACGGGAGAGAATGTGAGTGAAGGACATTTGAGGTTTGGTTGATCATATGATTAAGACACAAGGAGGGGAACCCAGACCACGGTGGGCGTCTACAGGCAGAAGGAGAGGTGCCCGGAGAAAGGAAAGGAAGATGAGACGCGCTAGAAAAAGAGGCTGTGGCTCACCAACCTTGTCCCAGGTCTGCACGGAGGCCTCTCGTCTCTCCTCAGGGTGTGGGAAGGGACGGATGCAGAATTCAGGCACCAGGGGACAACACAAGCGTCAAGAGCTGGGACAGGAGAAGATCTCAAAAGACGCAGACAGATTTGTGCCTCACTGGTTCTCACGGTCAACCTTGGTTAGAGCCGTCTGTCCCCATGCCGTCAGCCGGAGTTCTAATCGAGCACTTCAGAAGTTACCAAGAGTGTTTTTTGTGTAAACTCGGCTTCAAGCAGGCCACCTCGCCCAAACTGTAGTTACAGGAGCAGAGCCTGTCCTGCAACTGTTTGTTGCCAGTGCACAGTGAGGTTAAGTACAGGAATTCAGACTTACAGCACTTTGGCATTGCCGTGACCTCCAAATGCTCTACTAGTGGGCTTGCACTTTGTGGATTTTTTAAAAATTTCATTTTACTTGTAATTCAGTTTTATTGTATTTTATACAAGCATTGGTCTGTGACAGACTGGAAATTTAAAAAATTTTAAAAATCCTACACCACAGGGAGTTTGAGAAGCAGAGTCCCAGCCCCTCTGCACCAGTCTGACTGATGCTCTTATGCCCCTTTTATGGAAACTCTGTAGCTATCACCTATGTCGAGGAATCTGTGCTGAATTTTCACCACTTCTTGGATGTTGGCATTTGCTTTCATAGATAGATGGATGGATGGGTGGTGGATAGGTGGATGGGTGGGTAGATGGATGGAGGGCTGGATGGAAGGAAGGACAGGGGCATGGCCCTCTGTCTACGTTGGCAGCCCCCTTCCCACAAGCCCACGGCCCCGTCCTCACTTTTGTCCTTGGGCTGCTTTGTATTCATCTGTTCATTCAGCAGGTATTCCACGGATAGATGTGGTGTTGGAGCCATTGGAGACTTGGTGGTGGTTGCTCTGGGACTGAGGCTTGTTTCTTTGGGTCTGGGAAGGCCCTGGCCGAGATAGATAGGAACAGTAAAGAAAACAGTGGAGAGACCAAGGCTACCTTCCAAAACCCTCAGCTCCGGCCTGTGGAATTACAGTTTGAGGTTCCGGAAGGCCCTTTCTGGGTGCTTGGATGTGACTGACTTCCAGATCTCTGGACGCAGGTCTCTCCAGCGACACGCACGCTCCCGAGATCATGGCTCCGGATCTAATCCGCCACGCCGCCCACACCCGCCCTTTGGACAGCGCTCAGTAGTTGACTTACAGCCACAGTGTAAGCGTTCCCAGGGCCCGGAAAAGATCCACTTAGCCTTGGTCAGTCTGCCTTTGAGCAGAGACTTTCTTCCCATTGTGACGGGGGGGGGGTGAGTTCTGCTCCCCATTCATTGGCCCTCCTCCCCCGTTGCACGCCACTGGCCTGGTTCTGCCCCCGTTACTTCTCAGGGCTCTTGCTCAGCCTCCTTGCTGGTCTGCTGCTCTCCAGGATAGACTGTAAGCTTCCTGAGGGCAGGGGTTGTGTCCGCCCCGGTCACTCTTGTAGTCCTAGACCTCAGTCCAGTGTCTGACACGTCGTTGGGGTCCAACACCTGTTTATTGTTCAGGTGCCGTTTGTCCTGGTGTCTTTTGTTTTTCCCCCTAGAACAAACATCTCATCACGTCCTGAAACGCCTTCATGAGCTCTTCCATGATTGTGCCCTCTCCCTACTTCCTCTACACCCCTTAGTCTGTGGTTCAGCTGCTCTCAACCTACTTTTGTCACCTTCTGTCCAAACTCCAAAGACAAATTTGCATGCAAAGAGCACTCTACGAGCAGACATCGATTTTGGCAGAAGCTCTCAAAATGCTCAGGGCAGTGGAGCTCTGAGATAACACTAAATTGCCCCCGTGAAGGATGCATTGGTTACGGTGATCCGTGGCACAGAAGGGAAACACTGGGTGTTAGGAAATGCAAGGAAGTGGGCCGCTTCAGGGCTATCCTCCACTCTGCTTTATGTAAAGTAATTTGCAAATTTTGGTGCTGTGATTAGTTACAAATCACTCTTATTTTAAGTGTTTTGTCTTCCACTAATTTTAGATTTATAGAAAAGTTGTAAAAACAATGCAAAGAGTTTCCTTAGATCCCTCACTCCACTTTCTCTAATATAACATCTTCCCACTGTATTCCTTAGACCGTGTATTTGTGTGGTTTTTTTTTTTTTTTATTTTTTTTAAAGTATAATTTCCACTTTATTGTCTTTCCAGGGAACAGTATTTCTTTAGTCTTTAAGAACTTAGCTCCTTACATGGGCTTTGGTGGAGGTCGTGGGGCAGCACCAGCAGGTCTAAATCGGGGTAGAGGTGTTCGGTCCTTCCGGGCTTCCCGAGAACGATTCCTGACTACCTTGCTGTGAATGGCACAACTCACGCAGTAATGCAGTTTCACATACAGCTTGGGAAGCACATAGGCATCGAAAACACTCGCTTCAGAAATGTCCCTGACGGCTGCGGCCTCTACGATGTTCCGAATGACGAACTTCTTAATGGCCTTATCCTTGGGCACGCAACGGGCACAGTTGGTACAGCGAATAGGCTGCACGTGGCCGCGGCCCTTTTTGGCACGACCATTATTCCTTCTTTTCTTGGTCATCTTGGAAGCGAGGAGGCGAAAGAGCTTGTGTGGTTTTTAACTCAAGTTCACCGAATGCTCAGTTATTACTTTGAGAACTTATTTAATGTTTTCTTGAATAAGGCAAAGATGTTGAACTTTTAGACTCTTGGGTTACATATACTTGTATTCTTTTATAGGTAATCTACAATACATTGCTCTGAACACAGTGGCCTCCAACGTTTTTAGATCATGCATTGCATTAGGAAAAATTATGAGCAACCCTCCAGAATTCGTTTTAATAACTGCATTTATAAAATTATATATACTTCCGTTCTCCATAAATATGGCTCCTAAAATTAGAAAAGGTTGAGATTAAATCCAGCATATTAATAGAAGTTTTAGTTTTTCCTTTCTACATTCTAACGAGTTGTTTTGTGCTCCCCGGTTTGTAGATTATTGGTTAAAATTACAGTCCTGGCTTAAATTTCTCCCTCCTTTCCCAACAGAAATGGAACCCAGTGAGAAGGCGATGCGGTTATGTATATTTTTTTAACATTGACTATCTGGGACTGTGTAATGTAGGAATTTTCTGATGCACGATTTGGAAACAGCTGAACTGCTTCTGAGAATCACACAAACCGAGAACTTTGAACTTGAGAACTTTGTGATTAATAAGGTAGAACTATTTCTCTTAAAGCAGAGCTATGGATTAAGTCTTTCTTAGGGTTAAGAGAACATTCGTCTTACAACCAGGGATTTCAGTGTCTTTATACCGGAACAAATGCTTTTTTTCAGATCTAGACACAGTATGAAAAATAAGACTCTTTGCAAGGTGCTTGGGAAAGTTCTAAGTAGTTCCCAAGCGGGGAGGCCTTTGTTCTGGAGGAAGAGGCCTAACTTCAGGGGTGAATCGGAGGGACGCTGGGCCCATCATTCACTGCTGGTGTAGGTCAGAGAGAAAAGTTCACATCTGGGTGTTACTGACCACCAAGCCCTTTCCTGTGGTCCTTTCAGAAGTGATATATTGTCAAGCATCCCAAGAGCACAAACCTCTAGTATAGATTTATTAGAGGAAAATGCCCCTTGTCCATATGATAAAGTTATATATTTATTTTCTTTGAAACTCAAGGTAGGTAACAGTTGAAGACTTTGTGGTAGTTATTTGAAGAAATCTACTAGCTGAAGTATTTAAATTTGCACATAACACAGTGCCTGGCATATAGTTTGTTGGTTGCCTGGTTGAGTGAGTGGCTTTAGATTTCTCTGAGGTTGATGGGTATAGTATTGGGCGAGTATTTGAAGGTGATACAGTTTTTGCTTTGTAACTGTTAAACCGTACATGTCAGTCAGTTGCTTCTTCTCTTTGTACATGGCGTTTCAGGATAAAAATGTTTTTAAACACTTTAGGAGAAAATGTCGTGAAGTAAATAACCATACGTGGACTTTGTTTCCTTTAGAGGTTTCTGGGTACGTGCTTCAATTTCCCTTGTCAAGTTGAAGCATAAACATTAGAGTGTTTGCCTGTCAACACGTGGAATTTGGTAATTAATTTATATTTAGAAAACCCTTTCCAATTATGAACATTTTAGGGAACAGGGTTTCCAAGTGTATCTCGCTAACAGCCAAGAACAGCTGCATTTATGCACAGTTTTCAAACGGCTTCTCTGTGACATCTGTAAAAATAGACAGCTTCAGTAACTACGCATGCCGTGATCGCATGGCACGTAACAGCATTTTATGATATGGGGGGGGGGCAGAGACCCTCTGTAGCTGGACAGTATGCTGACCTGTACAAAAATACTTAATTTGACTTCCACCTGAATTCTAAATTGACCTGTGTTAAATCAACGGTAAGGTTGGAAACTTCAATTTTAACAAGAAGTGTAAACTACAGTACTTAATTTTGGTTTTTATGTGCTTAATTTGGAGAATAAAAAGATGATTCCTTAGCAATAAATCTGATTTGGAATGGGAGTTAACAAATCAGTAATAAACAATGATGGCTTACCTGGCAGCATTGTTAGGACCAGTATCAGAAATACGAGAGAAGTTCCGAGTCAGTGCTAGTCACGCAGGCGTGAAGCAGAACTGAAGGTATTTGGGTGCAAGGGCGGCGGGGAGCAACACCTCCACACCAACCGCTTGGGTCTGTTCTCCTGCCAAAGTGTTTTTGGATTTCTTTCACTCGAGTTCCGCTTCTCCCTCTCCCAACCCCAGTCCTTCCGTATGTACACTTCCCAGGAAAAGACAAGATCAGTCTTTTAACGATCAGTTAGTTAATTAGGGGCGATCACGGGACAGTTTGTCAGTTTATAGATGTTCAGATTAAATGTGGCAAAGGAGATTTTCTCTGGCTCTTGTACAGACTTTCTTAGTTTTTACTAATAAAAAGCATTCACTGGAGAGAAACCACGGACCGATTCCACACACCCCCGCCCCGCCCCCCCACCCCACCCCCGCCGTGCTTCCAATTAGGGATCTATTATCTCATTCCAGATAATTGGAAAAGGAGATTCAAAATACTGCTTCGTGTAAATATGGCTTTTGCCTGCATTCTGTTACTAGGAGTTCCGAACACATCTGGAGTGAAGGCGGCCCCAGGGGCATTGAAGTGCGCTGTTTGGGTTGGCACAGTGACATTGTAGTATATGCCAATTTGTAATGGCTTTTGGAAGCAGGCAGTTTTAAACTCTCCCTGAACTATTCCCCCGAGAAATTATTCAATTAAGTACAACTAAAATTAATGTTTAGCAATTTTTGCTTAAATAAAAGAGGCAGCTATAAAGGGAAATCTGTGGTTCATGCTTGTGTGTTTATTTTAGTCTAAAATCCAGCGGCTAAGAAATAATCGAGTGGCCGGGAATCGGTGCATTTTCTAGAAGAGATGTAGTTGCTGGGCCCTTTTTACCGCTTTTGCACTGCACACGTGTCTCTGTTGCTGCCTGGGTGGGTTTAGACAGCCATCCAGCACCAGCCAGGGAACCAGCCAGACGGACTCTTTCTCTATCTTCCTAACCTTTGCTTCTCAAACCTTAAATGGGCATAAGTATCACTGGGGGTCCTGTTAAAATGCAGGTTTTGATTCATTAGTTCCGAGGTGGGGCCTGAGCTTCTGCATGTCTAACAGTTCCCAGGGGATGATGCCCTGACTGCTGGCCGGAGCACCGCACCTGGAGTAGCCAGGTTCTAAGCAGCGGTGGGGTGTATATTGGGGGTAGGATACCTGGACTTGACTTCGATTTCTACTTGGTGGCTTGGCTCTGTGTGTGTTCGGTAGGTATGACTCTTACTTTTCTTCTTGGTGTATTCTTACTTATTTCTCAGAATCCTTGATTCTCCTGGACTTCCCTAGGGCCGCCCCTCCTCCCTGGACTGTTATGTGAAATAGGAAACATTTCTGATTGATTAATCGCAGGAGATAATAGCTTCAGTTCTTCTGTCATGTGTCTTCCTGAAATCCAGGTATGTTGTCTACCTGGTCTTCTCCAGTCCATCTTTTTGTAGCCATGTTACAAAGAAGGGGGGAAAAAAAAAGTTAACCTGATGTTCTTTGGTCTCTGTCCCTAAACATGGAGGCCAGAGCCCTGGTGAGTGAAATGGTGTATGAATAAGTGGCTTTGTGGTTTTTAACCAGGCATTGTTACTTTCAAGGTTTGGTCCCTCAGGCTCTGAGGTTCAGGGCTTTGATGGTCAGCTTTTAAGGGTGGTCTGATCGGGGCATGGTTAAAATCCCCACTAGGTGAAATCTCCTAAACCCAGGGTGGTTCTTTATCCTTGTATGAGAGGGTGTTCTACAGGGAAGACTATAATATTCACATCTAGTGGACTGGCTCATCCCTTCCTTGTGTTGGATGCTAATTTATAGTCATAACTACCAGATAGAAAAGAATTGAGACATCCTTGTAGTGGTCACCACTTACACCCTTCTCATCTTCCTACTGCAAAGGGAGCCCAGAGTGCTAGTATGGGTGTCTATCAGAAATTTCTCACTTTTTTTTTTTAACCTTAAAACTCTCCCTCTTTCAGTCCATCCTTGGTTTTTTCTGTCTCAATAACTTTCTTTGTACAGTTCCGATCATGTCACTTCCTTGCTAAAACCCTCCAGTGGTTCTTTGCCTAAACAGTGTTTCCAGAACCTTCAGAAAATTTGTCATATTCACCTGTAGTGTTAGTCATTTAAAGTTCTTCTTTGGACTTAATTTTTTTAAGTAAATTTTTATTTTTATCAAAATAATAAATTTTGATTTAAAAATCAGAATTAGAAGGCTTAAGAGAAGCAGGACTCCTCCCCATCTGCCTTCCTCGCCTCAAAGTTCTATCCCCCAGATGCAGTGCTTCTAATTCTTTTAGGGGTTTATGTGTCAATATCTATAGTACAATACCTATATTTCAAAATAATGTGCTCCTGTTTCTTTTCAATCTTAGCCCCTGTCGACATCCTCCTGAGGAAGACGTTAATTGAAGCCACAGCAATCCTGTACATACACACGTCCCCTCTCCCCCATTGCTCACACATTTTAGTTAAGTCAGTGTTGATGGAATCATGACTATGTAATTGTTGTTCGTGACCGAACCACAGTGGGTTCTAGAATTTTATTTCATTACACCCTTTTCCTCTAAAGTTGCTAATTGCCTCTTTTTTATTTGCTTAGTTGTCTTTATTGATGCTTTTTCATCCCTGCCCCCAGTTAACAGAATTTTGAAATTCCTTTCAATATAGACAAACTCTGTTGGTAGCTGTCTTAGTCTGTTCCAGCTGCTGTAACAAAACAGCACAGACTGGGAGGCTGATAGACCACAGGAATGTATTTCTCACACTTCTAGAGGCTGGAAATCTGAGATCAGGGTGCCAGCAGGGTCAGTGAGGGCCCTCCTCTGGGTCACAGACTTCTCCTTGTGTCCTCAAGTGGCAGAAGGGCCCAGGGAGCTCTGTGGGGTCTCTTTTATAAGGCACTAATCCCATTCAGGAGGTTTTTGTCCTCGTGGCTTAAGCATCTCCCAAAGGCCCCACCTCCTAATACCATCCTCTTGGGAGTTAGGATTTCAGCATATGAATGTTGGGGGGACACTACTGTTCAGCGGCCTGTCAGTTTCCTCTTTTGATTGGAGCCTTTTGTCTCCCTGCTCTGATCTGGGCTGGCTGTGCTCAGGATGCGTCCACATTGTTCTGGGGTGCCCTGCATCTCCACACTGGGAGCGCAGCGCCCTCTGCCCCTCCTTGATGTGTGTTCCCTGCTTTCTGGATCTCAAGTCATCCTCTTTCTTCCCCCACCCGCTTTTTGGTGCAGCTCTTTCTCCAGGAACTTCCAAGCGAGGGCGCATGGGAGGTAAAAAAAAAAAAAAAAAAGTAAGACCGTATACATTTGAAAATCACTTCATTCTCCCTTCATGTCTGATTGGAAGAATGACGGCATCCTGGGTTGGAGTTTGTTCTCTCGGCATTTTCAAGGCCTGCCTCCTTTAGCCTCCAGCCTTCAGCGTTGCTTTGGGAAGATCTGCCATTCTGATTCCCGTTGTATATGAGCTATCTGTTTTACTCCCATCTCTGAAAGCTTTTAGAATCTTTTCATGTATAGTGTTCTGAATTTCACAATGATAAGGATGTGACTTTTTAAAAAAATAAATTTATTTATTTATTTTTGGCTGCATTGGGTCTTCGTTGCTGCATGCGGGCTTTTTCTGGTTGCGGTGAGCAGGGGCTACTCTTCGTTGCGGTGCACGGGCTTCTCACTGCGGTGGCTTCTCGTTGCAGAGCACGGGCTCTAGGTGCGTGGGCTTCAGTAGTTGTGGCGTGCGGGCTCAGTAGTTGTGACGCACAGGCTTAGTTGCTCTGCAGCATGTGGGATCTTCCTGGACCAGGGCTCAAACCTGTGTCCCCTGCATTGGCAGGCGGATTCTTAACCACTGTGCCACCAAGGAAGTCCCTTTTTAAAAAAACAAACAAACAAACAAATCATTGCTCTGAGCACTTGGTACTCAGTTTTCATCTGGAAACTTGTCCTTAAATTCTGGGAAGCCTTATTGTATTATTTCCTCCACTTGATTTCTTCTCTCTCTCTCTCTCTCTCTCTCTCTCTCTGTTCCTATTGTCAGTGTTGGGCCACAAGAATTAATCCTCCATTTAATTTAAATTTTTTCTCTCATTTTTCATTGCTTTATCTGTTTGCTTGATTTCTTGAATAATGTCCTCAGCTCTGTCTTCCTTCTGTTTCTTTCCCCTCTTCCTCTCTCACTATCCTGTCTTTTTTCATTTTGAAAAAATGAAAGGAAGTTGTAAAGATAGTGCAGAGGTCCCATGTCCTTCACCCAGCTTATCTCAGCTGTTACCCCTTATATGATTATAGTGCCATATCAAAACCAGGGATTTGACATTGGTACAGTGTGTGTCTGGTTCTGTATCATTTTATCACAAGTGTAGATTCATGTAACCATTACCATAACCAAGAATCTGAACTATTATGGCTCTCCTAATTTCTGAGAACTCTTTCTTCTTCCCTGAAAGTTCCTATTTTACCCTGTGTGTTATAGTTTTGTACATACATTGTCTTCTTTGAACTCTCTAAGGAGGTGTGTGCGTGTATTTTGTTTGCTCCAAGAAAGATTTGCTTTGGAATCATTTTTCAAATGCCTGATGGTTCTAAATGTTCATGTTTGAAGGTGAGGCACCAAAAGTTGATTGGAAGGACTTTATGTTGGCTGAAGTTTAACTGGTGGGCCTTACTTTAGGGCAGAGGAGGGGGGACCCAAACATTTCATTGCAGGAGTTTCAAGTATCAGAGTGTATGCATCTTTGCTCTTGGCCCCTGCAGTCTCCTCTTGGGGGATATCTGCAACTGGAGCCTCCAGATGCTGGCTGGGGAGGGATTCAGGGAGAAGGGGTGGTGGGCTGGAGCTCATATCTCAGTAGGCACACTTTTATTCAGTACTCCTCCTTTTACTACACCACACCCACTTCCTCAGTGGGGCCCAGCATCCCGGGCCCAGAGCTCCCCAAATGGGATTCAGGCCTCCCTGGAGAAGGTGTGGGCTTCTCCACAGCCTGCTGGATGGCCGAGGGAGCCCACTGGTTGCCAGAGCTGGTCCACAGAAAACGTTGCTCTTGGGGCCAGAAGACTGAGGAACCACCGTGAAGCTGGGCAATTAGGAAACACCCCTCAGGGCTGGGGGCTGGGGGCTGGGGGGTGGACACAGAGGAGTCAGGGCATTGGGAGTGGCTCCCTGGCAGGATGGTATGTGGTGTCCGACTCTGGAGGCCGGGACTCTGAGCTCACTTGAGGGGGCGTTTGCTCTGGGCTCACAGCTGGGACCCAGCACCACTGGATGTTGTCCGTATCCATGGTCACTGGGACAGGAGCAGCAGCAGGAAGAAGAAAAAACACTAGCCCACCTGATCCTGGAGTGGCACTTGCCTCTGGCTTGGTCCCTCCAGCGCCCTCTGCCGATAAGGCTTAACATCACGTGAACTACAAAGGAGAGATGCGTAGAGTTTAGCCCGCGAGTGCAGAGTTAGCACTGAAGGGTGAACCTGGAGCTGAGAGGCAGTGCATTGGTAACTGGCATAAAGGATTAAATATAATGCAGAGTACCAGTCTACTGACACATTGTATAAAATTGGGACATTTTCCGTTTTAAGCTGTTATTTAATTAATGGGACTCCCCCACCCCCCATTTTCAGTTGTATTGTGCTTTATACAGTACTTTGCATTTGGATTTCTTTTCTGTACTTGGAGAGTTTAAAAATACATATAAGGTAAAACATAAGGATTCTTAAAAATGTATATATAATCAGACAGCAAAGATAAATGGGTGAACTGTGGCTCCAGGGGACCTGTCTGTAGATACCCGCCTTGGACCTTTACACCCCCTTTTAAGAATGGAGATGCACACCTCAAATAGGTCCAAAGCGTTAAAACTGATTGGAATAAAGGGAGGTAATTTTTTTGTGAACGAGGAATGTTCTCTTCTAAAGTGGAAACATGTTTCTTTTTCAAGTTATTTGTTTTTTTAAAACAAGAGGGCATGGTTAGTTTCAGCTTTCTGACTGATAGATGTCATGGTACCGAATCTCTCGGAATCTATGTCTTAACCGCCTCTCTGGGCTTCATCAGACATCTCCTATAAGAAAGGGAAACACAGAGAAATCAAGGTGATGGTCCTCTGGAATGGGAAAAATGCAGACTATGTTTAGTCTGGAGGTAGACACAGACCTGAAATTTGAGACATAAGAGGCATGAGCTACCAAGTAAAGCTTTTGAATTGAAATCCAGAGACCCGTCTTTGTGTCCTACTACTTATTCGTGGGGTAAGTTAGGCAAGTTGCATAATCTGTGTGGGCCTGTTTGGACATCTATAAAATACTCGAACAGTTTCCCTATCTACCTTTCAGGATTGTCAGGAGGATCAGACGAGATAATAAATGGTTACGGTTCTTTAAAACTGTATTACCATCATTAATACAGTATTTTTAAAACTCTTCATTTATATGAAATCAGACTGAAACAGGGAATGTAAGCCCTAACTTAGAAATAATGCTGTTTTATGGATTTCATAAAAAGCTTGTCTGTTTTCTTGAGCTCTAAGAGGAAGAACCCAGAAATAGTGTTTAAGACTTTCTCCATTCCTCACGTTTTCTTTTTGGATTTATCTCTTTTGTGCTTATTGTGTTATAAGAACTTGAACATGCTGTAAATACTCAGTAGCTGGGGCAGATATGGAAATGCAAGGCTGTGATCCTGTTAGCATTTTTGAGTCCCAGAGGAAAAGTAATTGCTCAGGCAGGCAAATCCTGTTGGATTTGAAAGGTGGGCTGTTTCTCAAAGGGAGCAAAAATCTAATGGTTTGGGTCTAGATATTTCATGAGAGACTGTCTAGAAGCTTAAGTGATAAAATGGAGGTAGGTAAAAATTATCCATGACTTTCTGTAATCACTTGTGAAAGAGGAAATGTTGGCAATGGCCTTGGCTCCCAGTTGGAGGTTATATTCTCCACCAAAGTCATGACATTGTCTATGTCATGTCTGTCATGACATAGACAATCATGATTATGACCAACAACATACAGCATCACAAGAACTGTACATTCTTATAACAGTTACAAATAAGATTACATTTTTAGTTTTATAGTATTTAAATAATTCCACGACTATGCAGAAAGCTGTAGTGTCTGTAACATAGCATAAAGGAACACTCAACTGGATCATAGATTTGGCTTAAGAAATGCAGATACTCATTGTACTAAATAATAAACATTTACTCAACAATAGTTTAGAAGGTATTTATAGGGAAAATTTGAATGATCTCATCTTCAAACAAAACAGAACAAACAAGGCAGTCTTGGACTGTTTGATCTGCTGTCCCCCTTTTCCTTTCTGAATGTTATGAAAAACATAACTCTGGAATCAGACAGACTGCAGGTCAGACCGGCTTTGCCACTTACCAGCTGCGTAACTTCGGACACATCATTTCACCTCTTTGACCTTTGCCTCTAGGAAGACTTGCCTCATGGGGTTGTCATAAGGATGAGCAGAAATAGTACCTGCCTGTCAGGAGCCAGTGGGGAGAATTCGTATGTTCACTTAATATGTTCCTCACGCTTGCATATAAGTAGGGATCCTAAGAAAATTGAAAAAAATAGGCCTGCTGACATTCTTATGGGATCTGAGGCTTGTGTGGATATCCTTTGTGGAAACTCAGTTGGCCATCTGTGTGAATCTGTTTCTGGACTCTCTTCTGTTCCGTTGATCTTTTGTCCATTCCAAACCCTCTTGATTGCTTGAAATCAGATCGTATGACTTTTCCAACTCTGGGGTGTTTTTCCCCCAAAAAACATTGATTAGACGTGGCAAAACTAATAGACATCTTTGTCTTGTTCCTGATCTTAGGGGAAAGTGTTTAATGAGTCCTCTTTAAATATGATGTTAGCTATTGGCTTTTTTAAAATAAGACTTTATTCTTTAGAACAGTTTCAGATTTACAGAAAAATTGAGAAGATAATACTAGAGGGTTCCCATGTACCCCGTGCCTAGTTTCTCACGTTAGTGTGGTATATGTTTTACTTTCAATGAACCAGCATCGATACATACTGAAGTCCACAGTTTATGCAGATTTCCTTAGTTTTGACCTGATGTCCCTCCTCTGCTCCAGGGTCTTATCCAGGATACCCCGTTACATTCCAGTGTCATGTCATGGTATTCTGTAAGATACTACACAGCTAGACTGTCTGATGTTTTCCTCATGATAAGACTGGAGTTCTCAGTTATTAGGACGAAGTCCGCAGAGGTCAAGTGCCGTTCGCATCATACCAGATCGAGGGTGCCTGCGGTCCGCATGATCTGCGACCATTCACCTTAACCTTGATCATCTGGCTGCGGTAGTGTCTGTTGGGCTTCTCCCCTGTAAAGGTGCTCCCTCCCCTTCCTTTATTTCCATGCTCAGCTCCTCGGGAGGAAGTCAGTACCTGCAGCCCACACCTAAGGGGTGAAGACATATACTCCCCCCTCCTTGAAGACGGACTGGCTACCTAAACTATTGGGAATTTCTCACGGGAGATTTGTCTCTTCTCCCTCATTTATGAACTTATTCAATCAAGTGTTTTTATCAGAGTATATGTCAGATATTTATATTTAGTATAAAATTAATGGATATTTACTATGGATATTATTATTTTTTTATTTTTTACTTTTTTGCGGTACGCGGGCTTCTCGCTGTTGTGGCTTCTCCCGTCGTGGAGCACAGGCTCCGGACGCGCAGGCTCAGCGGCCATGGCTCACGGGCCCAGCCGCTCCGCGGCATGTGGGATCTTCCCGGACCGGGGCACGAACCCGTGTCCCCCGCATCGGCAGGCGGACTCTCAACCACTGCGCCACCAGGGAAGCCCTATGGATATTATTTTATACTTTTGGCTACTCTGTTTTGTTGCTCAAATTATTCCAGCTTTGGCCATGGGGAGCTCTGTCGGTTGGCTCCTATGCTCCTTTGACATATCCCCACTGGTGAGGTTGTTGTGTTGTCGTTGTTGTTTGTCTTTTAAAGCGCTTCCTCAGTTTCTGGTCCTGCTTCAGGTTCCTCTTGTATATCTCCTGTGCCAGTCTGAGAGTCATCTGTTTTCTTTTACTGGAGAATGGCCTTAAAACCAAGATTTGGGTGCCAAGTGTGCTTGTTGCTCCTGGGGTATTGGTTTTTTCAACGCCTTCTCAGTTGACAAAGCATAGAAATGCATGTCTGTTTACTAAGCTGTGTATATACACATATCCCTATGTAACCGTCTTTATGTCAAGGCCATACCGATGTCTCTAACTCTCATCTGTTAACCACATGGATTGTCCTAGCCTCCTCTTCTTGCTTATCTTTAAATTTCCAATCCAGCAGTGAGAATCTGGCCCTTACCATCCATCATCCATTTCCATAATTGCTCACTTCCATGTACGTGTGTAAGCCCTATTGTAATTAACTCGTACCACCAGGGAAATCCACTTCATCCACTAGAATTCTGTGCTTATATGCAGTGCTTTTGCCTGAGTCTTACAGACTCCACTCATTCCCAGAGTAACTTATGTCAGCACCTGTTCTTTCCACCCTTTCCAGGGATGTTTGTTTGATACATTTACAGTACAGATAGATGCTCGTATCACACTCTATGTTCCTTCCTGGAATCCCCAGCCTCCTAAATGATTTTTGTTTTCTTAATTTACAGCACAAAAAGTGAACCTTAATGAATGTAAAGTTCTATGGGTTTTGACAAATGCATAATGTCACATATTCACCATTACAGTGTCATACAGAATTTTGTACTGCCCTAAAAATCCCTGCGCTTCATCTGTTCATCCCTTCCCTATTCCTTCTAAACTCCTGGCAAACACTGATCACTGTGTTCTCTCTATAGTTTTGCCTCGTCCAGGAGGTCATATGATTAGATTCATACAGTATATAGACTTTTTATTCAAGGTGCAAAGAAACGTGTTGATTATCTTGAAATTTTTCAGTCAGAGCTGAGCACATTATCACCAGGATTCCAGTTTTCTAAACTAACGGGAAGTGTATTTTTATTGTTACATTATTAGCAAGGGTTCTAATATGGCTTAACCTTTTTTTTAAACATCTTTATTGGAGTATAATTGCTTTACAATGGTGTCTTAGTTTCTGCTGTATAACAAAGTGAATCAGCTACACATACACATATATCCCCATATCTCCTCCCTCTTGCGTCTCCCTCCCACCCTCCCTATCCCACCCGTCTAGGTGGTCACAAAGCACCGAGCTGATCTCCCTGTGCTATGCGGCTGCTTCCCACGAGTTGTCTGTTTTACATTGGGCAGTGTATATATGTCCATGCCACTCTCTCACTTCGTCCCAGCTTACCCTTCCCACTCCCCGTGTTCTCAAGTCCATTCTCTACATCTTCGTCTTTATTCCTGTCCTGCCCCTAGGTTCTTCAGAAGCATATTTTCTATTTTTTAGATTCCATATATATGTGTTAGCATATGGTATTTGTTTTTCTCTTTCTGACTTACTTCACTCTGTATGACAGTCTCTAGTCCATCCGCCTCACTACAAATAACTCAATTTTGTTTCTTTTTATAGCTGAGTAATATTCCATTGTATATATGTGCCACATCTTCTTTATCCATTCATCTGTCGATGGACACTTAGGTTGCTTCCATGTCCTGGCTATTGTAAATAGCGCTGCAGTGAGCACTGTGGTACATGACTCTTTTTGAATTATGGTTTTCTCAGGGTATATGCCCAGTAGTGGGATTGCTGGGTCACATGGTAGTTCTATTTTTAGTTTTTTAAGGAACCTCCATACTGTTCTCCATAGTGGCTGTATCAATTTACATTCCCACCAACAGTACAAGAGGGTTCCCTTTTCATCATACTCTCTCCAGCATTTACTGTTTGTAGATTTTTTTATGATGGCCATTCTAACTGGTGTGAGGTGATATCTCATTGTAGTTTTGATTTACATTTCTCTAAGGATTAGTGATGTTGAGCATCCTTTCATGTGTTTGTTGGCAGTCTGTATATCTTCTTTGGAGAAATGTCTATTTAGGTCTTCTGTCCATTTTGGATTGGGTTGTTTGTTTTTTTGATATTGAGCTGCTTGTATATTTTTCAGATTAACCCTTTGTCAATTGCTTCGTTTGCAAATATTTTCTCCCATTCTGAGGGTCGTCTTTTTGTCTCGTTGATGGTTTCCCTTGCTGTGCAAAAGCTTTTAAGTGTCATTAGGTCCCATTTGTTTATTTTTGGTTTTATTTCCATTTCTCTAGGAGGTGGGTCAAAAAGGATCTTGCTGTGATTTATGTCATAGAGTGTTCTGCCTGTGTTTTCCTCTAAGAGTTTTATAGTGTCTGGCCTTACGTTTAAGTCTTTAATCCGTTTTGAGTTTATTCTTGTGTATGGTGTTAGGGAGTGTTCTAATTTCATTCTTTTACATGTAGCTGTCCAGTTTTCCCAGCACCACTTATTGAAGAGGCTGTCTTTTCTCCAGTGTATATTCTTGCCTCCTTTATCAAAGATAAGGTGACCATATGTGCGTGGGTTTATCTCTGGGCTTTCTATCTTGTTCCATTGATCTATATTTCTGTTTTTGTGCCAGTACCATGCTGTCTTGATTACTGTAGCTTTGTAGTATAGTCTGAAGTCAGGGAGCCTGATTCCTCCAGCTCCATTTTTCTTTCTCAATATTGCTTTGGCTATTCGGGGTCTTCTGTGTTTCCATACAAATTGTGAAATGTTTTGTTCTAGTTCTGTGAAAAATGCCATTGGTAGTTTGATAGGGATTGCATTGAATCTGTAGATGGCTTTGGGTAGTATAGTCATTTTCACAATGTTGATTCTTCCAATCCAAGAACATGGTATATCTCTCTATCTGTTTGTATCATCTTTAATTTTTTTTCATCAGTGTCATAGTGTTCTGCATACAGGTCTTTTGTCTCCTTAGGTAGGTTTATTCCTAGGTATTTTATTCTTTTTGTTGCAGTGGTTAGTGGGCATATTTCCTTAATTTCCCTTTCAGATTTTTCATCATTACTGTATAGGAATGCCAGAGATTTCTGTGCATTAATTTTGTATCCTGCTACTTTACCAAATTCAGTGATTAGCTCTTGTAGTTTTCTGGTAGCATCTTTAGGATTCTCTATGTATAGTATCATGTGACAGCTTTACTTCTTCTTTTCCGATTTGGATTCCTTTTCTTTTTTGTCTCTGATTGCTGTGGCTAAAACTTCCAAAACTTTGTTGAATAATAGTGGTGAGAGTGACAATCTTGTCTTGTTCCTGGTCTGAAGTGGAAATGGTTTCAGTTCTTCACCACTGAGAACGATGTTCGCTGTGGGTTTGTCATATATGGCCTTTATTATGTTGAGGTAGGTTCCCTCTGTGCCTGCTTTCTGGAGGGTTTTTAATCATAAATTGGCGTTGAATTTTGTCGATAGTTTTTCTGCATCTATTGAGATGATCATATGGTTTTTCTCCTTCAATTTTTTAATATGATTTATCACATTGATTTGCGTATATTGAAGAATCCTTGCATTCATGGGATAAACCCCACTTGATCATGGTGTATCATCCTTTTAATGTGCTGCTGGATTCTGTTTGCTAGTATTTTGTTGAGGATTTTTGCATCTGTGTTCCTCAGTGATATTGGCCGGTAGTTTTCTTTCTTTGTGACATCTTTGTGTGGTTTTGGTATCAGGGTGATGGTGGCCTCATAGAATAAGTTCGGGAGTGTTCCTCCCTCTGCTCTATTTTGGAAGAGCTTGAGAAGGATAGGTGTTAGCTCCTCTCTGAATGTTTGGTAGAGTTCACCTGTGAAGCCATCTGGTCCTGGGCTTTTGTTTGTTGGAAGATTTTTAATCACAGTCTCAATTTCAGTGCTTGTGATTGGTCTGTTTATACTTTCTATTTCTTCCTGGTTCAGTCTCGGAAGGTTGTGCTTTTCTAAGAATTTGTTTCTTCCAGGTTGTCCATTTTATTGACATATAGTTGCTTGTAGTAATCTCTCATGATCCTTTGGATTTCTGCAGTGTCAGTTGTTACTTCTCCTTTTTCATTTCTAATTTTACTGATTTGAGTCTTCTCCCTTTTTTTCCTGATGAGTCTGGCTAATGGTTTATCAATTTTGTTTATCTTCTCAAAGAACCAGCTTTTAGTTTTATTGATCTTTGCCATGGTTTCCTTCATTTCTTTTTCATTTATTTGTGATCTGATCTTTATGATTTCTTTCCTTCTGCTAACTGTGGCATTTTTTTGTTCTTCTTTCTCTAATTGCTTTAGGTGTAAGGTTAGGTTGTTTGAGATGTTTCTTGTTTCTTGAGGTAGGATTGTGTTGCTGTAAAGTTGCCTCTTAGAACTGCTTTTGCTGCATCCCATAGGTTTTGGGTTGTCATGTTTTCATTGTCATTTGTTTCTAGGTATTTTTTTATTTCCTCTTTGATTTCTTCAGTGATCTCTTGGTTATTTAGTAGTGTATTGTTTAGCTTCCATTTGTTTGTATTTTTTACAGATTTTTTCCTGTAATTGATATCTAGTCTCACAGCATTGTAGTCAGAAAAGATACTTGATACTTTTTTCTTTTCCCCTACCCAGGTACATGGGGAGTTTCTTGCCTTTTGGGAAGTCTGAGGTCTTCTGCCACTGTTCAGTAGGTGTTCTATAGGAGTTGTTCCACATGTAGATGTATTTCTGATGTACTTGTGGGGAGGAAGGTAATCTCCGCGTCTTACTCCTCTGCCATCTTGAAGGTCTCCTCCTTAACGTTTTTTCAAGTAGATGTTTTTCTTGAAGGGCTAGGAAAACTGGTGAGGCAATATTTTTATGCCTATTATAGAGCTGTTTAATGAGTAACTTAAGGTAAGAAATGTTATGCTTTTAGCATTCTATATTGAAATTAGGAACGATGGTACCTTCTCTGAGCTCTGTGGGACTCTTTTGTTTTTTTTTAATGACTTTTAAAATTTTGTCTCTCTCTACTGTTGATAATCCAGAAAATCCTTTTGATTTTTAATTATTGTCGGGATGACCACTGTATTGTGTTGCCATGCAATTCTAGCCCACATTTGTATTTGTAATTGTCTTAGTAATCCTTGGCTGTTGAGAGAAGAAGGTATACTTAATATGTCATGATATATTTGCTTGCAAGAGAAGGCCAAAGGCTGTCACTGTGCAATGTCTAAAAGGTGTCTCCACAATTGGAAGAAAGAATAGCAGGACCACCCTAAAGGACCCATACTTCAGTCTGTATCATATTCGTGTTTCAAGCAGCAATTTACTACTCAGAAAACAGGCTGTCTCTATCAGCATGAAATTATTATTAAACAGAATTTTAGTTTTTATTTTTAATATGAATATATATTTTTAGAACTATGGAATAAAGAAATATAAACATAAATAATATATACCACCATTGATGTTTATATTTAATTAAGTAATTTAAATAGAATAACATATTAATACTGTGGGGTATAGAAGAATTGTTTTTCACTTTATAATGAACTAGATACAACTCAAGATTAAAAAACAGTGATTTAGCACCTGGCAAGTTTTCAGTAAATATTAGTATTTAGTGTTTTGGTTTTACATTGTAGGAGTTTTCAGTAACACACTAGGGTCCTCTTACCATCTTCCTTTCCCCACACTTCGGCTGCATTCAGTCCTGCAACTCAGGCAAATTGCCCCCTTCTTCCCCCACCCAAAGCGGCTCTCAGCACAGTCCACAGCAATGGCCCGATTCTCAGTCCATACACATGGTATGTGCCACCCTCTTTTCTGCAAGTGCTGCCCTCTAGGACAGCATTCTCTTCTTCTTTTTCACCCTCCTCCTTGTTTCTAGTTTTTGTTCCTCTTGTTCTTTAAACACTAGCGTTCTCTGATGTTCTTCCTTTACCCATACCTCTCTTTGTTCATTATACTTTTTGCATTTGAATTTTTGAATTAACATACAGAAAAATCGACTGTGTGTTTGTGTAGTGCTGTGAATTTTAACACATGTATAGATTTGTGTAACCACTACCACAGACAGGACACAGAACAGTTCCATCACCCCTTGTGCTGTTCGTTTGCCGTCGTTCCCTCCCCCATCCCTAACCCTTGGTGATCACCAGCTGGCTTGTTCTCCATCAGTATAGTTTTGTCTTTTGGAAAC
The DNA here is from genome assembly GCF_949774975.1 of Lagenorhynchus albirostris. Taxonomy (NCBI): domain Eukaryota; kingdom Metazoa; phylum Chordata; class Mammalia; order Artiodactyla; family Delphinidae; genus Lagenorhynchus; species Lagenorhynchus albirostris. The sequence continues at coordinate 7,656,690 of NC_083114.1, forward strand.
TATCATATAAATGGAATCACACATATGAACTTCTGTAGTATTCCATTTTAATTTTTCTATTGCGCTTTTTGCTGTATATCTTTGTACAGATTGTATTTGTGGTTACTAGGGATGACAATATATATACTTAACATTCTACAGTCTGCTTAGAATCAGTATTTTATCACGTCTAGTGGGGTATAGTAACCATACCACCATAAAGGTCCCTTTACCCTTCCCTCCCGTCAGTATGGTGTATGATGCTTATGTTCATTGAAAACCAGATGTTGTAAGTTTTGCTTTCAACTGTCAGGTAATTAAAGAACTTAATTGGAGAAGGATCTATTATATTTACCCAAATGTTTTTCATTCTGTTGCTCTTCATTTCTGATGTACCAGATTTTCTGCTGGTGTGATTTCCTTTCTGTCTGAAAAAGTGCCTTCAGTTTTTTTGTGTGGGGTCTGTAAATTCTCTTAGCACTTCATCTGAGAATACCTTTCTTTCACCTTGATTCCCAAAGGATATTTTTGCTGGGTATAAACTTCTGTGTTGACAGTTTTCTTTCAGCATTTTAAAAATGTTGTTACACATTCTTCTGGCCTCCATGATTTCTGGTGAGAAATCCACAGTCTTTCAAATCTTTGTTTTCCTAGAAGTAATATGTCATTTTGGGGGGTGGTTTTCAAGATTTTTTCCTTTGTTTTTAGTGTTCAACGGTTTGGGTTTGATGTGTCCAGACATGGACTTCTCTGTGTTTATCTTTTTGGGGGTTTTCCGAGCTTCTTGAATGTATAGGTTTATGTTTTTTGTCAAACTTAAGAATTTCAGCCGTATTTCTTCAAATATTTTTGTGCCCCACACTCTTTTCCTCTCCTTCTGGGCCTCTGATGACATGAATGCTTGACCTTTGGCCATTGTCCCATAGGTCCCTTAGGCTATGGTCATCCCCCTGCCTTTTCTCCTCATTGTTCAGATTTGATTGTTTCTGTTGACTTGTCTTCCAGTTCACTGCCTCTTTCCTCTGTCATCTCCATTCCGCTATTGAGCCCATCCAGTGAGTTTTTCTAATTTTGATTCTTGTAGTTTTCAGTTTTGCAATTCACATTTGGTTCCTCTCTGTATTTTCTGCTTTTTTTAAAAAATTTTTTTCTGAAACTTTTGTTTCAAGAGTGTTCACTTTTACTTTTGGGGGCATTTATATTATAGCTGCTTTAAAGTCTTCGTCAGATAATTCCAACAGCTGTGTCATTTCAGCCCTGGCATCTGCCGATGGTCTTTTCTGATGCATCTTGAGGTTTTCTGGTACTTCATATACTGAGTAATTTTGGATTTGATCTTGATTATTATGAGACTCGGGTTCTGGTTTAAGAGGAAAATGTATTATTTACTTGGCCACTGTTTCTCCTTCTGTTTTCCTTGGTGTTTATCCCTGTCTCTTATTCTTTTCCTTCCATATTTTGTCCTCTGTAACCTCCTTCTGTGACTTCTGGGAGACTATTCCAGTTTGTTTTCTAACTAAATCTTTTATTTAGATTACAATCTGTTTAACTGCCTTCACTGCGGTTTTTAATTTGACAAGTGTGTTTCTACCTGGAGCACTGTTTCTAGTAACTTAGGTCGGTCCCTCATCATGGCTCTCTGTTCTGTTGTATTGATTTAGTGTCCTCTTGAATCTTGTTTTAAAAACAGAAACCAGTTTCTCAGGTTTTGTCCTTTTCTGGAAGGAATTGTGTTTTCTAGGGCAGAAGGGGTGAGGGAGGGGGAGCAGATGCTCCCTCTTTATTTACACCTGTTGGCTCTTTGCTCATCTTCACACACACATGTCAGTGTCTGTCTGTGGTTAGAAGTTGGGAGGGGTTCTAACTCAGCATACGCCTCTGTTACACACGTTTCAGCCCGGAGGAAGGAAGACTGAAAGGCCGTGGGATTGATGGTGGGGAGGAAGAAGGAAAGGAGCCTGTGCTTTCTGCCCAGCCTGGCCCACCTGTTCCTGCTTAAAATGGGAGCAGGTACGGCCAAGGGGCTTTCTCCTAGGCCTCCGAAGCTTGAGTGCTCCCAGAGGCTCTGCTTGGGTGTGCGGGGGACTCCCTGCCAGCTGCCCTGCCATAGGGTGCCTTGGCCAACGTGTTACTTTTCCTTTGCTGACTCACAGATTGGTCTATCCTTCTGTTCCTGGTTTCCTAGTGTACAGAAAAGTGTATTATTAGAGGTTATCACCCACCCCATGTTTAGTTTCCATTGTAGGGAATAAAGGGAGTTAAAGTAATGCCCTCAAGAAAAGCTCTTTATTCACCGTTTGGTTTTTTTAATGCTTGTCTTCAAATGTCATTAGCAATTAAGTGAAAGGCATAACAACATAATGACTTTGCAAGTGCCAGGATCCATTGTGAGTGCAGAAGGCACCAAATTTATCTGAAAATACGCAGCACACTCTCTGCCCTTATACAGATTTTACTGAGACTGTACCTGAGCCTAGAAGAAAATTAAATATATTTGGATCCAGCTGTGTTGGCACTGTATAATATTTCTCACCGCTTTTTGATGAGAAAATACTTTCTATTGTCCACATGTGATAGAAACGTAAGTTCCTTCTCGAAACCAAGTGCAAATACTTACTGGGAAGTAAAATACCAATTGCTCTTCGGAGGCTGTACTTGGAGGGATCTGAAAGAGTCAGCTTGGTTCTTTCTTAACCTGTATTCTGAAACCTGTGTTTAATTTGCTCGTAACTGACTGTGGTTGGGGAAATTCCCCCCTTAGAAGCTACTAGGCTGCAAGGTGGGAATTCTCCCAGGCTCCCTGCCCTTGGAAATCGCCTTCTGAGGTCATATTGACGAGTGAATTTGATCAAACCAACCAACAGCAGTGGCAGTGCAAACCTTTTAAAAACTGATTGGCGGTATGTTTCAAAGTCCATGTGGCAGTCAGAATCACGCTTAATTAAGAAAACGATAGAAAAGAAGGAAGATGATAATGGAGGAAAGAATTCATTGACTCATTATGTGGAAATATAGAAGCATTCTACATATCCCATAATGGGCTATTTTTAATGAATGTTTATTTTAATGGAATGAATATTTTGTAACCATTAGAAATTATAACTGTGAAGACTGTAACAACATGAAAGCGTACAAATGATATGTTAACAGGGGGCAAAAGGCTCATGTATTGCAATTATATAAAAATACAGGGCTTCCCTGGTGGCGCAGTGGCTGAGAGTCCGCCTGCCGATGCAGGGGACGCGGGTTCGTGCCCCGGTCCGGGAAGATCCCACGTGCCGCGGAGCGGCTGGGCCCGTGAGCCATGGCCGCTGCGCCTGCGCGTCCGGAGCCTGTGCTCCGCAACGGGAGAGGCCACAACAGTGAGAGGCCCGTGTACTGCTAAAAAATATATATATATATATATATGTTTATGTCAAATCTTAGAAGGGAATCCATAGGAGTGGTTACTGGGGTGTGTGGATAATCTTATACTTTTCCCCGTCTCATTTATAAACTGCTATTAAATGATTTTTATCACCTAAAAATAGAGGGTTTTTTGTTTGTTTTTTAAAGCAAACAAACTAGTAGTCACATGAGTTTTACCAACCAACATGAAAAACTCTGTGTTTGGTCTGAGATGAAAACATTAACCCCTTCAGTGTTGACTACTGATTTTTGCTTAGCTAATCTTCTACCAATTTTGTATTTACCTCTGTTATGAATATTTACAAATTTAATGAGAACTCTATCCAGAAACCCAGTTAACATATAACAGCTGACATATTGTATTTAGTGTCTGACAAGGAGTATTTTGCACTTGACTTTCTTATAGTGCCAGAAGCTTATTAAGTCTAGATTTTATATTACATGTTGAGACATTAAAACATATCATGCAATCTCAACTGTAATCATTTGCATGAGAACAATGGACCAAGCAACTCTAGGAAGCATAGCTGTTACTATGGAATATCCTGATAAGGACATGAGGAATGGAACTTAAAAATACTGACTTTTATATGTGCTACTCTGTCTAAACTCAGTGTGTTCTGTGCTGACTGGACAGAACCTGAAACGATGGATCCAAGTCCTCGCGTCACATTTTAGGATGAATACGGTGTCCAGTGCATCAAGATGTCACGAGATCTAGAAATCGCTTCCTCTGAACAATCTGTTAATGTTCAGAGCTAAGTGTCTGTAGCTGAGAAGACAAGACTAAGGAGTTACACGAGGAGAATTGTCTTCTGGAAGGAAGAACACTGGAATTGTGTTGTTCTAGAAATAGAAGGTGAAAGTTAAAAGCAGGCAGATTTTCAGCTCGAAATATAGAAACTTATAATTACAGGCACCCTCCAGCTCAGCCATGGAATTGATTTTCTCACGAGCTTCCCTGTTACTGGCACGGGGTTGGGTGGGGAGCTGGGTGGGAGGGGGATTGTTAAGGGGGAGGAGCTACAAGATGATCCCCTGACTTCTTGCAGCTGGAAAATTTTGTTATTCTAAGTCATTTGCTTTGTCTTCGCAGCAGGTCTCCCTGCCTGCCCGCCTTCCTCCCTCCCTCCCTTTTTTCTTCCTCTCTGGAAAATCCTACAAGTATCATGATATTGTAAACTTCAATTTTTTTTTCTAATTTATATATATATATATGTATTTTTTTCAAACAACTTTTTATTGAAGTATAGTTGATTTACAATGTTGTGTTAGTTTCAAGTGATTCAGTTTTATATATATGTTTTTTCAGATTCTTTTCCATTGTAGGTTATTACGGGGTATTCAGTATAGTTCCCTGTGCCATACAGTGGGTCCTTGTTGTTTCTGCTTTACATTTTTAATTGAGGTATAATTTACATACAACAAAGTGTACAGACCTTAGTGTTCAGTTCATGCATTTTGACAACTGCATACGTTTGTGAGAATATTTAGAACATTTCCATCGTCCCAGAAAATTCCCTCTTCTCCCTTTCCAGTCAGTCCCCTCCATCCCCACCCCAGAGGCAACTGCTTTCTGATTTCTATCTAGTAGATTAGGTTTGTCCTCATACTTTATATAAATGGAATTATTAAGTATATATTACTTATTTTCACCAACAAAATGCTTTTGAGATTTATTTTTTATTTAGCCAACGAAGTAACAGTTGTTACAGTTATAAGAAGCTCTTTGTTTTTTATTACTGAACAGTACAGATACCACAGTTTGCTTATCCATTCCCCTATTGATGGATATTAGGTGGTTCCTAGTTTTGGGTTCTCATGAGTATCGCTGTTGGGTATATTTTTGTACAGGTCTTTTTTTTTTCTTTCTTTTTGCGGTACGTGGGCCTCTCACTGTTGTGGCCTCTCCCGTTGCGGAGCACAGGCTCTGGACGCGCAGGCTCAGCGGCCATGGCTCACGGGCCCAGCCGCTCCGCGGCATGTGGGATCTTCCCGGACCGGGGCACAAACCCGTGTCCCCTGCATCAGCAGGCGGACTCTCAACCACTGTGTCACCAGGGAAGGCCTGTACAGGTCTTTTTGAGAAACATGTTTCTATTCCTGTTTGGTAAATTCCTAAGGGTGAAATTTCTGGGTCATAGAGTAGATATATGCTTAGCTGGAGTAGAACAGACAAATATTTCTTCAGTTAACTTTGTGCCAAATCATCCCCAACAATTAGTATTGTCAATTTTTTTAATATAAATTTATTTATTTACATTTGGCTGCGTTGGGTCTTCGTTGCTATGCACAGGCTTTTTCTAGTTGCGGCGAGCGGGGGCTACTGATTGCGGTGCACAGGGGTTAAGAATCCGCCCGCCAATGCATCCGGGAAGATCCCACATGCCGCAGAGCAACTAAGCCTGTGCGCCACAACTGCTGAAGCCTACGTGCCCTAGAGCCTGCGCGCTACCACTACTGAGCCCGTTTGCTGCAACTACTGAGACCCGTGCACCTAGAGCCCGTGATCTGCAACAAGAGAAGCCATCACAATGAGAAGCCCATGCACTGCAACGAAGAGTTAGCCCCCGCTTGCTGCAACTAGAGAAAGCCTGTGCATAGCAGTGAAGACCCAACACAGCGGGAAAAAAAAAAAGATTTCCATCTTGCTCAAGCAAAAATGAATGGTGGTGCCGTTAACTGAGGCAGTGAAGATAGGGGAGTCCAGTTTGAGGGAAGATGAAGAGTTTAGTTTTAGAGACCTTGAGGGTCAGATATTTGTAGGAATTTCAAGGTAGAGATAAGTAGTAAGCAGTTGGCTATATGAGTCAAGGAGTTTTGGAGAGCTATGTAGAGCAGAAAAATTTTTTTAAATTTAAAAATATTTAAATTAAAATTTTAATATTAAAAATATGTAAATTTAAATATTTTAAATTTAAATATTAAAATTTTAAGTTTAAAACTAAAATAGAATAGAAATATACAGAATTCTGGGGATCACCAACATTTAAGAGGAAGAGGAGACTGGACAGAGCTTACAGATAAGTGAAAGGGAAACTGGGAGAGTATGTCATTGAATACAAGGAAATAGTTATGAATGGATCATTAAATAATAGTGAAATATTTTCTAGGCAGGTGGTGTACAGATAATATTGGGCAAATTTGACTTAGTTCCACTTTTCTAAGAAGCAGCAAATTATTCAGTGCTTTGAAATTATTCAATGCTTTTATCTTTTACACTCCATTCATTCACGGCCTTTATCTTTTAGTGTTTATCTTGCTGTATATTAGGCACTCCCCTACGGATAGGAGATACAGAGATGAATAAAAGTTAGTGTCTGTCATACTCTTTCTGTAAAAGACATGCAAACAGATAATTCAGTACAAACAAAAAGGGTCTCTAAGTAAAAAGATTGTAGGAAGTGCTGTAGGAGCTGGAAGAAAGACCTCCCAGCTCTTCTGTGCCTTTCACATGCTACTCCTTTTACATGAGTCGCACTATTCCTGCTTCTTCACCCACATACATGGCCGTCAAAACTGAGCTCAAACAACTTTCTGAAAGCTTTCTTTGACTTCCTTGTGGGTTTTATTTCATTCTTTAAGAAAAATGGTAACGTATTGGACAACATATCTCTAAAGCAATCACTAAAAAGGGAGAGAGGGAAGGAGGGAGGAAAAAGAACCAAAATTGAAAAAAAATAGTATATAGAGCTCATTATAAGAAATTCAAATAAAACAGATAATACAAGGAAGATCACCCAGGATCACACCACCTAGAAATAGTCATTATTAACCTTAGGTTAACACTGTCTGGATATATCCTTACAGGTTCATATGTATAAAAGGAGGGATAGAAATAATTTTACATAATTAGGGTCATATTATATATGCTATTTTAATATTAAGTGCTTCATTTCACTTTTAAAAGATAAACTTCAGGGGCTTCCCTGGTGGCGCAGTGGTTGAGAGTCCGCCTGCCGATGCAGGGGACACGGGTTTGTGCCCCGGTCCGGGAGGATCCCACGTGCCGCGGAGCGGCTGGGCCCGTGAGCCATGGCTGCTGAGCCTGTGCGTCCGGAGCCTGTGCTCCGCAACGGGAGAGGCCACAACAGTGAGAGGCCCGGGTACCGGAAAAACAAACAAACAAACAAACAAAAACTTCACATGAAGAGTTCTCTCCAAGAGGTAGTAATTACGAAAAGATCCATTTAAGGTTAACAAAATAATAACATAAAACATTGAAGCTTTAGTGATTTTTACAAGCTGTAAGTCTCTATATGTTTTACTTTCCAACAGCTTGATGTGACTCTGCCGAGAGTGATGAAGAAATTAACATCTTAGCTGCTGCCTTACCTTTCTTGCCACCGCCCCCCAACTGCTTCCTGATTTTCACCTATAATTCCATTGTCACTGTTTATTATGTTTGTCTACTTTTCTGTAACCTAATCCATATTTGTTCTCAGCTCAGTATTTACATGGATTCAGTTCTCGCTGTCATCTCTAATGTCATGGCCTCTGGCTTCTCCAGCCCAGAGTTCTGTATTTTTATTCACCTCTTGGTTGCCTAGATTTCATCATCAAGTAGTTTTCTTAAGAAGGATCCCAGTGGTCCCTGAAGTCCTCTATACCGTCTGTCTGCCGTCTTTATACTCCAATGACAACTTGGCTGGGCATAAATTTGTTGGGTCATGCTTTCTTTCCCCTGAACTTTTGACATTTCTCCTCTGTCTCCTGGAATTGTGTTGAACTCAAAGTAGTTTTTTTCTTTACTACTCCTTCCCTCCCGACCCCACCCCCAACCTTTAATGAATCAGAATTGCAGTTTTCAGAGAATATACATGAGTTCTTTAAAACCTTCTCACTCACTGCAGTTGAGAGAATTATTACTAGGAAGGACCACCACAGCTATGAGACTCTGATGTGAGCCAAGGTATTTTTGGAGTATTAACCATGCATCTTTGTTTTCCTTTATAGAGATAATTGATGACCTTGCCAACCTGGTGGAGAATACCGATGAGAAACTTCGCACCGAAACCAGGCGTGTGAATCTGGTGGACAGGAAGTCCACGTCTTGTGGTAAGAGATTGCTGTAGTTATAGCTCTGCCTCTCTAATCATTTGCGGATAAGCTTCCCACGTTGGTCTCATTTCACCGCAGGGATTTGATTGCTCTTCTAGTACAGGCAGTTTCATGTGATGAAGCATTGAAATTGCTAGAAGATCCCTAAATCTTGTTAAAATGAAATGAATTGTTATGAGGGCAGGGGAAGTATAATGCGTTGTTAATTTTTTTTTAATTTAAAGTAAGAAACCTTCCTGTATGCTTACCGAGAATAATAGTTTGGGAAGTTCTATGACATCCTGCAGACTGGTGGTGGCAGATCTCAAGGGTTTTAAAGGCGATCTTGCTTGTTTTGTGCCTGTTTTAGTCACAGGCTTCATTGTTGAAGCTTGAGCCGTAGAGCAGGTAAGAGCACAGATTCTAAAGTCCAAATGAGTGTATATCCTGTTATTTAGTGAAGTTATCATTTCTTAATACCTTGTATGTAAAATGAGGAAACACGGGCCAAAATAAGAATCACTGGGAATGACTCTTAAAGTGCTGATTCCCTGGCCCTCCCGTCGAGATTCTGATTGAGTAGGGCTAGATTGGGGTTCAAGAGTGTTCGTCATTTAACAAGTGCACCAGGCAATCCCGATGTGGGTCCTTGCTCTTCGGCAGAAGTTCTGATGCACGTGTTTGTGGGGTTTCAATGATCTATTGCTTGTGCACAGTGCCTTGCCCACAGGTAAGTGACATTGAATGGTGGTGACACTAGCAGTAATCACAGTCATGGTTATTTGATGTTTCATTTCACAAAGATGCACCACGTTTATAAGGCTAATAACTTTGTTATAAATAGAAGTGCAGTAGCACTAAAAGAAACTAATGATCTGAGCACATGCTGCCTGACTTTTAGCCCTTTCAGTATGAAAAATATACTGGATCCCTCCCATCTATCCAGTTTTAGAACAAGGATCTCTGTGCGAGGTTCATCTGGGATGCACAGCTTGAGAAGTGTTACCTTCCTTGCCTATGTGTGTGGTTAAACAGAAATCTAGAGCAACAGGGTGATGGAGGACTGGGCAAATATGGACTCTGGAATCTCAGAGAAAGTGGAACTTGGAGGCGCCCACCTGCTGCCCTTTTATCACCTGTCTCCTCCCTGTAACCTGGCAGTTCTCATCCACCAGATAGCAAGCCACTCTGTGCTTCTGCGCCTGTAGGCATGTGCTTCTTTCTACTTCCTGCACAAAGCAAAGCCTCCTTGATTTTGCTTTACCCGCCTTCTCATAACTTCTAACCGTAGGGATGTTGTTCTTTGCACCAGATCCTGAAACTTTGGCGACAGAGATAGATGGGTTCACTCCCACCTCCCTCTGTTATTATCTTCGATTCTTATATAAACTTATTCTTTCTGAACTTTAGTTTCCTTGGCTGTTAAAATAAAAATAGATGACCTGGTTATAAAAATGAAATTGTATAAAATATGTAAAGTGTCCGACACTGGCCATCGTCCCTGAATTTCCATATTTTATGCAGACATAGAGCACGATAGTTAAGAGCCTGGGTCCCAGAGCCTGGGCTCAAATCCCAGCTCTGCCATTCACTGGCTGTGTGACCTTGTGAAAACCCGCCCCCCTTTGCCTCGATTTTCCCATCTCTGAAATGGGAATAATAATGGTACATATCTTGGAGGGTTGTTGTAAGGAATAAATGAGTTAATGTAGGTAAAGATATAGATGATATAGAGGTAGGTAGGTAAGTAGATAGATAGGTAGGGATATACAGCCCTTACAGCAGTTCTTAGCAAATAATAAGCAGTGAGCAAGTATTAGCCATTATCTTTATATGTTGAAAGTAGGAAGAATCTTCCAGTTAAGAGACAACATTCCTGAGGTCTTTTTCATGCACTAAGCAATCATGCACTAAGCAAGTAAGATTTTGTATTTGCAACATAGAGGCCCTCACCACATGCCATTCATGACGTCATAATGAAGAATATGGCTTCTACTGTTGCCAAGTTTTTATTTTGTAGTTTTACCTGGTGTTGCTCTTTATAGCCATAAGTGTCCATAAAATCTTCTGAGCTGAGCTGTTTAATTTTTTTTTGAAAACAGGAGAAATTTAGAGATGCCCAGAATTACTAAAATGCATGTTTTTTAAACATGTGTTGGTATCTTAAAATGTGTTAAGTGTGAATTGATCTCATGCCCCCTTTATGTTTACTTATAAGTATATATATTATCTGTATTAGAATTATATGTAGTGATTCAGAAGGGGGAGGTACAACAGTACAACAGATGCTGAAAGAAGAAATTTCTCCAATTTTTTTCAATGGAAATACTTTAGAGAATTCTTTCTCTTATCTCTTCAGTTTCCCCCCTAATATTTATTTAGCAGTTCTGTCGATAGTATAGCAACACCACATAACTATCCTTATATCATTTGTGGTGCCTGATAACTTTAAAGAAAAATGTTTTGCATTTGTATCTGTTCAAGGGACCTTTGCAATTATGTATGTGCTTGTCGACAAGCAGTGCTAGTTTTGCATATTGATGGAGGTTCAGCGTGTGGCTCCAAAGGTCTAGGGAGGTTAGACTTGTATTCATGACCCCCATTAATTACCTTCTAAGTCTTCCCCTGATTAGTATTAAGCCTTGGAACTCAGGGTATATTGTGCAATTTACTGATTAGGTCTAGCAGCCCTTAGCAACATTAGCCTGACCTTTTAAAAAAAAAAAAAACAGTTTTTATTTTGGTAAAGTATACCTAACATAAACTTTACCCTTGTAAGTCTTTTTAAGCATGCAGTTCAGTGGCGTTAAATACATTCACATTGTTGTGCATTTACCACCACCATCCATGCATCTCCAGAACTTCTTCATCTTCCCAAACTGCAAGTCTGCACCCGTTAAACACTAACTCCCCATTCCTCGCCCAGCAGCCCCTGTTGGCCACCACTCTGCTTCCTGTCTCTACAAACATGACTACTCTAGGAACCTCATATAAGTGGAACCGTACAGTATTTGTCCTTTTGTATCTGGCTTATTTCACTTAGTGTAATGTCTTCAATATTCCTCTTTGTTGTACCATGTGTCAGGAATTTCCTTCCTTTTTCAGGCTGAATACTGTTCCACTGTTATGTTTATGCCACATTTTGTTTACCCATTTATCTGTCAGTGGACTCTTGGGTTGTTTCCACCTTTTGGCTGTTGTGAACATGGGTGTATGGTATCAGTTCCAGTCCCTGCTTTTTTGTGTACATGCCCAGAAATGGAATTGCTGAATCAAATTGTAATTCAGTTTTAATTTTCGTGGGGTAACTACAGTACTGACCTGACCTTTTGTTTTGCTTTCAGCCTTTAAACTCTTAGGTACTTTCTAGTAGTTTCTTTTTCTTTAATCTAATAAAGCCCACTTGCAGGCAGGAGTCAGGGGCTTCTGCAGCCTGAGAGGGGTAGGCAAGTGGAGTTGGAAGGTAAGGTCCTGGGCCCACCCTAGTTGGGAAGTGTAATAGGAGACCCTTTTCCCATTAAAGTGGGGTCCCAAACCCTTGGGATAAAAGTGTACCAGAAATAAATTGTCCTTGGGGATTGTGGAGAAGGCAGCCTTGGCACTGAACAGATGAGAAGAAGAAAAAGGAAAAACTATCGTTCCTGACAAGTTGTGGTCACAGAAGGGCTTTCCTGTGCATTTGTATCCTGGGTAGCTGTCTTACCTGTTGTAGCTCAAGGTGCCTGGCAGAAGTAATGAAATACCTCTCTGGAGGGGAGAGCATGTTTATCCTTGGTCTCTAGGAATCAACCAAAACAAAAATTTTCAAGGCAATGACCAGCACACACTCAAAGATAACGTGGCACATTGGGAAACCACACAAGACGAGCAAGGATCAGCAACAGACCACAGAAACCGATCTGCGTAGACTTGCAGTGTTAGAATTATCAGATGCAGATTATAAAATCAATTACGATTATATTTAAAGAAGGACATGACAAGTTTGAAAGTATCTTCAGAGAATAGGAACTATAAAGAACAACCTGGAAAATTTGAAACGGGATCAAACAGAATTTCTATAAATAAAAGGTAACTGAAACTCCAGTCTCAGTGGACATATTTGGTACCAGCAGGAGAGAAACTCAACCAGAGGACATGTAAGAAGAAAACAAACCATATTCCCTTTCCATAAATGCTAACATTTACGAAAGGATGTCCAAACGCCATGGAAGTTAAATTACGGTCTGGGGGCAAAGGCTTGGTCCAAGAGCCTCACGACATAGCAAAGAGCTAATCACTTGCTCTTCCCTAGTGCAAGGCCAGGCTGATCACTGATATGTAAACACACACACATAGTACACGATACTGCAAGCAGGGTATGTTTTAACTATGTGGGGGGTGGGGATTAAGCAACTCACTCAGGGTAACTCGGTTACTGTTAACTCCATGGCTGTTTAACTAAGAGAACTTGCGTAAGCTGAGAATAGCAGCGGCACATCATCATTTTACTTAAGGGAGTGCAAAACTAGGCTGTGAACCGTGAAATGGTCTTTTGTTTTCCTTCCGCCACCATATCGTCCTCGCCCATCTGATATATCAGTCCTAGATGCTTTCCCAGTGAGGAAATTTCTTGTTAAAAGGACAGACCCAATTGCAAGGGGGCCACACAGAACGGCCCGATGATGAATTTGTTTGTTCAGTTGTTAACAAAGGATTCAAGCACCTCTTTGTGAACCTTTCACTCGGAAGCCTGGGCTTTAAAAATTTTTTTACTGGGATCTTTGGGTGGTTTTTCCTCCCTTTTCTTCTCCTGCCCCCACCCCAATAATAGCATCAAGTAGAAAACAGTATTATTGTCTGTCTCCAGCTTCTAAACGCAAACTAGACTGATATCTTCCATCGGCACCTATGCATACTTTCAGATCTGTTATTTGTGTTCAGGACATCCGCATAAAAGCGGGATCTTTGTAATTGCAGTTTAAATATTCATTGTGCCTCGTCCTCATTAGAATTCAAAATAGAGCCTCGTCTGAGTCTGAGGGACGCAGCCAATTGTGAAAGGCCAGACGAAGGGTTCTGAATGACTCGGGTTGAGGGACAGTACTGCCTCTCGGTATACTGACTGTTACATAATGTTGTCGAAGCAGAGTTACTGTGATTTTAGCAGCGTCTCATTGATGTGGTTAGGAATCAGCCCAACTGACATTGCATTGACAAGGTCTCTCTCTGGAACCATTGGATTTGCCTTCCACTCCTTGGAATGGGGTCGTCTTAAGGAGGTGGAAGAGTTCAGTGGTTGAGAAAGGACAGCGCACCGCACGGGCGTGGAGCCAGGCGAAGGGGGGGTCACCACTGGGGCTCAGCCACTTACAACCTGGGTGACTTGGAGAGCCGCTTGCCCTCTCCGTGGCTCAAAATGAGGGTCCCATGGCTCTTCTGCAGACTGCATGGGAACAATCTGGGCGGTATTGTGACTGTGCTAGTGAGTCCTCAGTAAATGCCAGCCGACGTTAAAATGTGGCTTTAAATTGGTCGTCGAGAGCCACCTTAATAAGTAAGGCTCAGAGGCTCTTACCTCTCTTTGAAGCCAGCTTAGAAAGGTCTTTAAGGAGAATAGTGATGATCTGAGTCAGTTATGCAGGAATATTACGGAGCTAGGAGGTTTGCATCCTCATTTAATCAGAAATGGAGTCGATTTTTTTTTCCAAATAAACTGAAATTTATAATCTTGTGGCTGAAGCCATTACCAGTCATGAAGTTAGTCAAAACCACCTCTAGTGCATATGTGGGATGGTGGTGAGGCTGCCTTACTTTTGTATTGCACAAAACCCACTTTTTCTTATGTTAGCTGTTTTGAACTGAACACAAAATAGGTAAGAAACTGAATTCCAGGTTGTCTAGCTTATTGAACTGACCTTAGAGACAACTTAATCTCTCAAGGAATTGTTTTCAAAACCTTACCACAAACAGTTAATCTGGAGCAAGAGAATAACTCTGCGAGTTCTTTTATTTATCTTACTGTTTATCAAGAATATTCTTAGCTATTGTTTCCTTCCTTCTTGCCCTTCTTCGTTGAGATAAGCTAGTTGAATTCCTCAGCTCCCTTATTCCGTTGCGGAGCACGGGCTCTGGACAGGCTCAGCGGCCATGGCTCACAGGCCCAGCTGCTCCGCGGCACGTGGGATCTTCCCGGACCAGGGCACGAACCCGTGTCCCCTGCATCGGCAGGCGGACTCCCAACCACTGCGCCACCAGGGAAGCCCGTTCCCTTATTCTTTACATACGTGTGTGCCTGACTCTGTACCCCCGTGTCACCTTTCATTCGGTCTCTGGAGAAACGCCCAGTCCTTCACTAATGCGTATCTGCTCCCAGAGCCCTCTGGTCCTTCACCTTACTGCTGCCTTTCCCATTCATTCATTCACTCGTTTCTCCCTCCATGCCAACACAGTTACTGGGCTTGGATTTTAGAAGCAGGTCTCCCAAGAATTTTATGCTCTATGGTTTCACTGCCTGGTATCTGTTATCTCCGTAATGGAGAAAAGTCATTTCTCTAAAATCTATAGCAGATATGTCTTGGGAGGGAAACAGTTTTAAATCAACTGAAAAGGGCATGTTTACAAAATAAGGGAGCCCTAAAGAGAGGGGCTCATCTTATTTATCTTGGTAATACTGGTAGCCAGGTAGACGTTAGCTGCACTCCGACACCAAATTCACAAGATGGGAGCAACGGCTTACATAAATACGATCAACGTTACAATCACGCACAGTGTGCCAGGCACTGGGCTCGGTACTGGAGCTGAAAGGTACCTGGGGCACACAATTCCTGCCCTCGGGGAACTTGGAGCGTAGGAGCGGGAACACACACTGTAAATCACTAGTGACTGCAGTAGCGCAGGCAGAAAAGGCTCTCAATCAGCCTAGGGGCCCAGAGGTTTCCAGGAGGACACAACACAGGAGCAGACGTCTGAAGGATGAGTAGGAGAAGCTTCTTCTGGGTCCGGTCAAGTGACAAACCAAAATAAGCAGGATGTGTACACTGTGATGCCATTTAAAGGAGAAAGGGAGGGAGAGAGGGAAACAGGGAAAGACAGAAGGATCCACATAGGTGCTGTGTAGACTTGTTGATTAGAGCGTGACAACAGGTGTGGAGGAGCAGGTGCAGGTGACATCGGTTACTTCAGAGATGTGCACGGGGGCCAGGCTTGGAGCTGGGTGATGTGAGCTTGTTGATGTTTTCTTTACAAAGCTTTAGAAGTTTTTATGATAAACCTGTATTACTTTGTAATTTGAGAATTAATTAAAATTTTAAGGAAAATATACTTTTACTATTAATATTTTGGTACTCTTCTAATAAACTTAAAAAAATTTATTTTTGGCTGCATTGGGTCTTCGTTGCTGCGCACGGGCTTTCTCTAGTTGCAGCGAGTGGGGCCTGCTCTTGTTGCAGAGCATGGGTTCTAGGCGTGCGGGCTTCAGTAGCTGTGGTGCACGGGCTTAGTTGCTTCGCAGCATGTGAGATCTTCCCGGACCAGCACTTGAACCTGTGTCCCCTGCATTGGCAGGCGGATTCTTAACCACTGCGCCACCAGGGAAGTCCCTTAATATCTTGGTACTTCTAGTCATTTTTTCTATACATAGTATTTTGACAAGATTATGATAATCCTGTATTTTTAACCGTTCTTTTAAATGTTTTATTATGTATTTTTTAAACTTTTTAAGTTGAAGAACAGTTTTACAATGTTTCAGGTGTACAGCAAGGTGATTCATATATAGATATATACACATATGCATAGATATTCTCTTTCAGACTCTTTTCAGTTATAGCTAATGTCTTATAAACCTATTTTTCTTTTAATACTATTAGTACCGTCCCATCATTTACTTAAATACTCTTGTTTGGGGGCTTTTAGATTATTAGATGCATAGAGCTTTTTTCCACGTTTAGGACTTTTGGGTATTGGTTCGGATGCTTCCAGGGTCAGAATCAGAGACCAGCTCTGGCCGTCTTATATCAACAGCCTCCTTCGTATATCAGCGGGCTCCTGAGTGGAGGATTGTTTGAGGCCCAGAGCAGTGACAGGGAGCTGGAGGGCCGGGGGCAGAGTTGCCGTCCCTGGGCAGGGAGAGCGAGGTCGGGATGCCACCGCCAGAGCTGCCGAGTGCCGCCGCTGCCTCTGACCGTCTCTGCCTCTCTGGGTCAGTGGAAGAGTGCCGCGCTGGCCAGGCCTGGCTGCCAAGGCTGGGCAGAGGAAGAATCTGGCTGTGTTAGACTTCACAGGATGGGCATTCCCTCAGAATGGAAATGGGGGTTGGATCTGGACATCCAGGGGAAAAAACAAAACAAAGCACGTTATCTATTACAGATGTATTTCTCACGTAGACTTATTTAGACCCAAGGTGGGAGCAGCGTTAAGCTTTTTTCAGCGTACAGGCGTACATCATTTTATTGTGCTTTGCTCTTACTGTACGTCACAGATGATGTGGGTGTTTTTTTGGTTGGTTTGTTGTTTTTTTTGTTTTTTGTTTTTTTTTTTACAAACTGAAGGTTCGTGGCAGCCCTGCGTTGTCAGATGATGGTTAGCATTTTTTTTAATAGCGTTTTTTTAATTAAGTTATGTACATTGTTTTTGTAGACATAATGCTATTGCACACTTAATAGATTACAGTATAGGGTAAACATAACTCATATGCACCGGCAAACCAAAAATGTGCGTGACTCACTTGGTTGTGATATTCCCTAGAGCAGCTCTTCGGGCAGGATGGGACCAGCTCGTGGAGAGCCAAGGGGCTAATCCCGTCCCCCTTCGTCTTTCTTTTTTTCCTCTTCCATCTTCTATGGAAGACATACTCAGGGCTCAGTCCTTTGCTCTTTTTTGTGCGGTGGGGGGTGGTTCTTCTTTGACCTACTCTGTTGACTCTTGGATGGTTTCATGGGCACCTCACAGCTCTGCATCTCAGACCCCAGCTTCCCCTGAATCGCAAGGTCTCTGTCTTCTTCCACTACCACTCAGTTTCTCTTGACTGCCCCCAACATGCTCTCAATTTGTGTATGCTCTTCATAGGCTCATTATCTTTGGCCCCACATAAGCTCCCTCTTCCCATTGCTTCCCATTGCTTCCGGCTAAAAACTTCCTTCATCCCCTCAGACGCTTTTGGGGGCCAGACAGGAAACCTTCATGACTGAAGCGGGCCCCTGTGATTCTCTCCAGTGGCAAACGAGAGGAAACAGCAGAGCTTTGCCGAGTGGGAATGCAACACCAGATCATCTCTGTGTTTATTTTTTTATGGGAAGCCTGGAATCTGGATCTTTTAAGTGAAATCTCCCAGTATTTTAGTGTTGACAATAAATGAACCTTGTTAAAAATTCCATGTGGGCCAAATAAAACATGTGGCGATGTCCTACACTTTGGGGCCTCTCTTTCACCTCTCTCGGGTCAGTCCCTAGGCCTGTTTGAGAATAACTCTGAAGTAAATCTCTCTCTTCCCTGTTCATCACTTTGTGTTCTCACCACTCTGTCTCAGGCTCTTGCCACGCTTATGTAGCCATTACAAATGATAATGAAGAAGTCTGTTTATTGGGTACAGAAACATGTGCGTGATTGTAACGTTGATCATATTTATGTGAGCCGTTGCTCCCATCTTGTGAATTTGGTGTCGGAGTGCAGCTAACGTCTACCTGGCTACCAGTATTACCAAGATAAATGAGTCCCTCTCTGTAGGGCTCCCTTATTTTGTAAACATGCCCTTTTCAGTTGATTTAAAACTGTTTCCCTCCCAAGACATATCTGCTATAGATTTTAGAGAAATGACTTTTCTCCATTACGGAGATAATAGATACCAGGCAGTGAAACCATAGAGCATAAAATTCTTGGGAGACCTGCTTCTAAAATCCAAGTACTGGGGCGCTCCCATGAATATATTGGAATTGCTCGATATTCCTTTTAGGAGCTAAAATGGACAGCTCGCAGACCTGCCCTTCTCTTGGCACTCCTGAACACCCCCCTCCTGGACCCTGTGGGTGCTCGTGCCCTTTGTATAATGCAGGTGTGACACGTTTGTGGTCAGATGTCTTTTATATGTGACCACATCACCGTCGTCTGCTTTGGTTTTGAGCTCCTACCGTGGAAAAGCCTGGCTTTCTGCTCACAGCATTTATTTGGGGAGTGAGAATAGGAGCAGGAGGTTCCAATGTTGATGCTTCGGCTTAATCCAGGCAAAATGAAGCCTTTGAGAGAAGCACCAAATTGGAAAAGCTTTATTTAATGGAAAGTGATTGATAAGGGCTGACAGCCTCAGCACTGTCACCATGACCGCCTCTGGGGCTGCCACACTTCTTCTAATCCGTTACGAGGCAGTGACTTTCGCAATCATCAAGGGGTCAGAAATGATCACAAAGGAGAATCGTTTTTTGATTATTGTTTTTGCTCGGTGTGGTTTGGAAAGATAAGGTGTGATTTCCAAGAGCAGCTTCTGTTGTTACGGAGTAATAATTACGCTGAGCAGACTTGGCCGATACCACTCCCCCGTACGTGTTCCTGCGTGTTTTCTGGTAATATTTGTTCGCCACTGCATTCATCTGCTTTCAGCCGGCTGTGTGGGACCAGCAAGTATCGACTAGGTTTAGAAGGCCCGTCGGTGGGCTTGGGACAGAGCATGTTTTGCTTACTCGAAGTATACTTCACCTCTGTTGTGTGTCCACTGCTTAAGCGAGCCAGAGCCCCAATGCGTCCTCAAGGTGTTTCGCCACCCCAGCCTGATTCTTCAGGAGTTCACCATTATACTCCAGTACTTCTCATTCATACGTTGATTTGATTGTATCTGTAAATTGAAATGAAGTGAAGAATTGGATTCTAGTTGTGACCGAAATTACCCAAATTGGGAAGTTGCTTGATATCTTTTTCACATGTGAAATCAATGGCTTGGTAATGTTGACCATAAACTAATTGGAGTCCAATTAGTTTATGGTCAACATTATAAGGGTTTATAATTGGACTGTAATCCAATTCTAATTGGACTTCCTCAAAAGAAGTTGAGCATTTTCCTTTTAGCTAATAAATTCATCCACATCTTCATGAGGTCAGTATGGAAAGGCAGGGGGAAAATGGTTAATGGCTTAGACTAGATGGTCTTTGAGGTTCCATCCAACGCTGTTATCCTCTTTTCATACCCCTTTGAAGAGAATTAGATACTTCCTTCTACCCTGCACACGCACACACCCCAAATATGAGTCAGGGGTCTAGGCCAGAACTTTGTTGATCTCATTTCAAACAGGGTGGTTGGCACCAGGTTAGATACTTGCAGAGTTAAATCCTACCTGAACAGGGACCTTGACCTTCAGTGTTACGTATTCCTGTTTGATTGAAAACAATTTTAACAGACATGAGTTAGAACAAAAACAAGGAAGATAGAGAAAAGTTTTAATGGGAGATACAGAGAATGTTTGTTGGGTTTTAGTGTGTGTCTCTTTAGGAAAATAAAGAAATGTGGTTATTGAGCGTAACTCCTGGGTTCTTTGTTCATAAGTAGTTGGTAGAGATGCCTCGCACTTTTCTCTCAAGTTGGTGTTACAGCTCTAGGGCTATTTTTAGTTAATTAGTTAATTTTTTTTTTTAAGTGAGCTGTATTTTTGGAAAACATCCCTACAATTTAAATTTTGGGTACAGGTTTTCGTGCCTCTCGCCCATCAAAAATTGTAACTATAAAATGGAATAAATGGACACGTAGCTGGTTTTAGGGTTATTTAAAGTCACAATGGTTCACAAGTGGATTATCTTCTCTGTGTATTATCACAATGGAAATTCAGAGATCAGCTGGCCTTCCTGAGCATCTAGTGCTTGCTACTCTGTTGAAGAGGCGCCCTTAGCCCAGGCCAGTTACTGGTGTGTGCTCAGAGAATGAGATCATTTTACTTCGACATCAGCTGCGATACCCAGTGTGCACGCTTCTGAGAAACAATAACCGCTGGTAAATAAAGTTGAATAGAAACAAGCAAAATTAAAGGAGTTGTCATACCTTGGGAAATCATAATAATTAATACCTGGCTGCAGCCCTTTCTCAGTGTGCAAAGCACCTCTGTCAGCCCCATCTGCCGGTCTGTCCACGGGTAGGTCCCTGCCCGTACTTCTCACCTTACAGCGCACTTCACAGTGGCGCCAGTGTGCAAAGCTGCTCGGTCGCAGGGCAGTGCTTCCAGTCCAGAGCCCTGACATCTTTTAAAGAACTTGACTCTGGACCTTGTTGAATTCATGAAAGTTTTTATCAGCCCTAGGGATCCATTCATCAGCCCCACGGTTTTTATTTTTCGGCTCACCTTTTCTATCTATCTCAGAGCCAAGCAGTCGTGCCACTTTGGAGTCATTGAACCAGCGTTAAATTCCTAAGAAAAATTGATTTGGGGCTCATCTGAAATCACTGTTGGGTTTTCTCTGTCCAAGGGTGTGAACACTGAGATCAATTTCTCCGGATTAGCAGCGAAATGATCTCTGTATTGGACTTGGGCATCAGTGGTCCACGACACTGACCTCTGCGCATGCCCAGTACAAAGGCTCTCCTGCGTCTCCCATTTTGCTGCTCCGAGCCGACTGCAGCCAGCAGGACGCACTTCGGTGGCCTCGGGAGGGCACGTGTCTGCTGAACGGCTCCCCCAGCCTCCCCCCCACCCCATTCTTCCACCAGTTGATTTATGGTGATAGAGCCCTTCGTTCTCTTTTGGCCCTCCAAGCGATCGTTCCTTTCCAAATGACTTGGATTTCTGAAAAGTCTTATTTTTTAAAAAAATTTTTGCAAATATGGAGCCAAGATTCTTTGTCGTTGTGTAGGCATTTGTCTGGTAACTTCTTACCTGTAAATCCACAGAGAAATGGAAATAAAATTGAAAAGGGTCACTTCTTTTTTTTTTTTTTGGCCACACGACACGTGGCATGTGGCACTTCCTCAACCAGGGATGGAACCCGTACCCCTTCAGTGGAAGTGCAGAGTCTTAACCACTGAACCACCAGGGAAGTACGAAATGGGTCACTTTTTTTTTTTTTTTTTGCGGTACGCGGTCCTCTCACCGCTGCGGCCCCTCCCGTTGCGGAGCACAGGCTCCGGAAGCGCAGGCTCAGCGGCCATGGCTCACGGGCGCAGCCGCTCCGCGGCATGTGGGATCCTCCCGGACCGGGGCACGAACCCGTGTCCCCTGCACCGGCAGGCGGACTCTCAGCCACGGCGCCACCAGGGAAGCCCGAAAAGGGTCACTTTTAAAAATGAATGGATACAGTGGTGGCAGCAGCACAATAATGTGAAATAATATTTAATAATATTTAATGCCCCTGAACTGTACACTTAAAATTAAGGTGGTAAATTTTACGTGTATTTGCCACAGTAAAAAAATGTTTTTTCTATTTAAAAGATGAGTAAATACTTGGTGTACCCCTTCCCGGTAAATCATGGCAAAGTTAGAATGAAGTTCCTTGGCATCTTTGTAAAATAACGTGCAGTATTGTTCCATACGACCATTTTTCGTGTGATGCGGTAACAGAAGCTTAATTATATCTATATAGCTTTGCCCAAGCAAAATAGAAATAGGAGCAAAGATAGCTTCGGAAACTAGAGGGCATCTCAAAAATAAATATAAGTGAATTGAGCATTATGGTTGCTATATCTTATTCTTGCCATTCTTAGTAATACTAGTAAAGCACAGTTAACTGATCACTGATATATTCCTACGTCCAAAATATTGGCAGTTTACTTTTGAAACCTGGAAGGAGAGTTACATGCTTGGAATATTTGATTTGCAGAGACTTCTCTATTCCTGTTAACAGCTTTCTGACACTATACTTTGTGTATAACTTCAGTAACATCTACTCTTTTTAGCATATTTATACCCATGATGCATCAGGTCCATTTTAATCCATTTCACTAGTCCTATTTCCATTTTGTTTAGAGATAATGAAGCCTCTGATAGTCCCTCTAGGGGGCGTGCTTTTCATTTTAGGTAGACAGCAGGCACATCTTCCTGTGATACTGGACTTGTTTTATACTTTCTGTTCCTTAGAAAGAAAGGCTGAGCTCCCAGTCTTTCCCAAAAATGGTTCTTCCCTTTGCGATCCACATTTACATCTCTTTTCCCGGTTTTTGAACTCTGCTTTCCTTTCTTTTTTAAAAAAATGTGATCCCGGACTGCTTCTTAGGTACTTCTTAAGCCGTGTCTTGCATTGATACTTCTGGTGGCATGTGACGGCTGCAATCAGTTTAGTGGTCAGAATGCGCCAGTGGTGTCGCACGCCGTACCTTGGGACCATGTTTCAGAAGTAAAGCCCCTTTAGCCTGTCAGTAGTAAATAAATGTATTTCTCAGCATTTTGCAAAGTGAACACTATGATTACGATACAGTTTTATATGTAAAGGGAGTGGGAAAAGGAGAACAACCCACTTGTTACAATACTGTTGGAAGGATCGAGAGAATAAAAAGAGGAGGGCAGAGTGATCCAGACGTGAGTAGCTGTGTGAAGCGGCTACCACCCATAGACCTGAGGGAAGGAAGTGCGTTCCAGAGCCCCCCGGGAGCGTAGTCACTGCTGCGCTCCTGGGACCACCACTCAGCCAGTGCCGGAGCTGCCTCGGAGGGGCCCCCTGGGCTGGTGTTTCGACCACATGGAGATGCCCCCAGACCAGAGGAGGCCTGCCTTGCTGGTTCTGGGATGGCCAAAGAGAGGCAGTCGTGGCTGCCGCCGGGATCACTGAGGGAATGTAGACACTTGCAGAGACCCTGCTCGAAGCAGAGGGGGAAAGAGAAGGGGAAGAACAGCTTCATCCTCCATCTGGCCTTCTGAACTCCTACCAGGACCTTCGCCTGGCAGACCGTAACAGGGAGCTAGCTGGCGAGGGAGCCTGGGAAAAGTAGTTTGCAGACTCCAAGCCCCAGAATGCCAGAGCAGAGAAGGGCAGGTGTGGAGCTGGGAGATAGCAGGTAGTACCTGGTACACAGCTCTTAACAGGGGGACCATTGAGATGTTCTGTATATATTTCACTGGAAATCATCTGAGATGTTACCCCAGCCTTTGCTGTTTCTTTCAGAATTATTAGGTTCCTCATGAACTTGTTGAACTGGGAAAGGGTTGTACGTACTCTAAAGGACTGTTTGGTTAGAGCTGTTTATCCCAGGCAATATGAGCCTTAGAAAACCCAAAACATATAGTTTGTCACTAACAGAAGAAACAGGGCCGTTGTCACCTTGGACCACTGGAAGAAATGATGCCGTTTCCCCTGACTGGCCAATGGACTTACCACCTTCGCAGTAAATGATTACAGATATGAACAAATGTGCAACAGTTGGACTTAGTGTTTGATAATTAGATTGACTTCCGGCCTTCAATTAGCTCCTATCCTTTTGTGAAAGAAAGAACTATGAGAAGTCACCTGTGAAAAAAGTGACAAATAGAAAGGACCACTGGGCACCCCTGCAGTTTTAAAGTTTGGAAGGTAAAGTTGAAGAAATCTTCCAGAAATTAGAACCCAAAGACAAGGGAGGATATAAAAATTAGAGAATTGGTTCCAGATCCAAATACTAGGAATGTCACGGTGAGAAAAACAGGACCAAGGACATTTTCAAAGGAAACAACGCAAATTTCTCTAGAACTGAGGGACAGAAGTGACCGTATTGAAAGAGTTCATTATGTACCCAGCTTAACAGATGAAAAAAGACCCATTCAAGTAGTGGAGGGTAGTGGAGTGTTGCAGGAAGCTCCTAGCAGATGTACTTTCCCTAAGTGAGAAAGTAACTCTAGAAAAGAGATCTGTGATGCCAGAAATGAGGGAGAGAAGTAAAGAGAATTCCCTGGATGATAGCAGTGGGAAGACCCAGGATATCAATTGTGCAACCGATTGAGAGAACCACCATTCCCGAATAGAGCTGGAAGTTAGGGGAGAAAATAAAATGATATGTTTTCCTGCAGAAAAAACTGCACTGAGAGGCTCTTGGAGAGAATGAGATTTAGTAGGAGGAAATCTAAACAATGAAAAAAGAAAGGCAATTATAACCTCCAGGAAAGCGAAAAGTAACACAAATGAGGAAACATAATTATAACACATTACTGAATATGTAGATAGCCAAGGTAATGTAGACATTAGTTGTTAATTAGTTGTTAAGATCTAGCTATAAGGAAGACGGGAGAAGGAAGAGGTAGAAAGAGGAAATGACAGTGTATCTAAAATAGATGGAATTGAGAGATCACAGTGTGAGCAAGTCGTTTTAAAATGGGGAAGGGTTAGTGATGCAGTAGTCAGAAGGGGAGGGCAGAGATTCCTGTTTAATAATTATTATAAACCTTTCTAGAATTATTTGAATATTTGTCATGAATCATTTTGATGCAATAATTTTCTCTAAGTTGAGTTCTTTAGGTTTGTAGGTTCTGTTACAACTTGAGCGATAAGCTTGTAAATAGTAAACAGAAATCTGTGAATTGAAATAATAGTTTATTCAGTAAAAAAGAATTTGAGTAACTTTTAAGTTTTTCTGTGCATACCTTTAGTTTTATGTATTCCCAAGATGATGAACTGCAGAAATCTCTAACACTCCTAAGCAGGTCTGTTGTCCAGAACGGTACGGGTAGAGAAATTCTGAATCTACTGCGTGTGTTAAGTAGGAGAGGGTAAGATAGCAAATGGGAGAAGTGAGAACGAACTTTATGGTGTTAGATCTGAATTAGAAGTATCATTGTAGATTTATGATTAAAAAATATCTTACCTTTAACCACCGAAAGAGCCTGGAAGCGATGATACTGCAGTATTTGAGCACCGTTAGTACCCAGATCTTACGTTCTAAACACTATTCACCACGAAAGAGAACCAAGGTTCCCTGCAGAAACAACTGATTCCAGGTCTGGGGCAGAGAAATTATAAGGCAAGGCCAGAACTTCTTGTGTCAGAAGTCAAGCATGTAAACAATGGTGCAGGCATAGCAAAAGGACACAGGTGCTGGCTTGGAGGGATTCTTGGTCAGATTTGGGGCAATTGAAGCAATAAAAATAATGATGATGGTAATAAACACTGAATATTTAAAAATGCATTGATGAGTCCACATCAGTAGTGAAATAAAGGCAGAGGTGAGGCTGAGGGAGAGGGTCATCTTGCCAATAAATGTGGAAGAGTGATAAAAATGATAAAATCATCATTTTGCAACCACCAGTGTGATTTTTCAGAATCATCAGTGGATACTAAATTGTTGGGTGGAAGGTTGTGGGCAGTAGGATACTCACAGTCTCAAATTATCAAATTACTCATTGCAAAGGAGGGAAGAAACTTGAACAAAGTGATCACACTCAGCATCACCAGCGTGAGTGACAACCTCGCATTGTAGAGCTCCAAACATGAAGCGACACATCATCACCTCCAGATCTAATCGAGAGAAACGATCAGACTGGTTCCGATTGATGGACAGTATATGAGACAACGTCCCGGGCCCTTTGAAAGTGTCAGTGAAGAAAGAAAAAGATGGAAGGACTGTTGTAGATTAAAGGGGACTGAAGAGACATGACAACCAGATGTCTGTGGTTTTGACTGGCTTCTGGATCAAAGTACACCCAGCCCTAAGGATGTTATCGGGATAATCAGGGGTGTTTTTTCCTACTTTTCTGTAGGTTTTAAATCTTTCAGAATAAAAGGTTGGGATGGGGGAAAATATAAACAGTGACGTTTCCCCTGGATTAGTGTCTTAGTTCACATTGTAATATGTTGTCGAAGGAGGGGATGAAAACCTGGTGAAACGTCTGGGCGTGCCACTACTAAGCTCTCTCCAGTCAAGTACGAAACCATAGGAAGATCTTGAAAGATGAAGGCGTCTTAGTGTGAGCAAGATGGTGCATTAGGCGAACATGGTAGGTGCTGCACATACAGGATCGTGAGGCTCCAGCTACGCGGGAAAGCAACACCGGTCTCATTGTGGCTTTTCTCTGAAGACCCAGGCCATCAAGGAGGTAAGAAGCAAAACCGAAGCATCGCCTCCCTGCATATTAAGCTCATGTGCTTCCTCAGCTGGAATACTTGGTGAACTTGAAACACCACGGTTTAGCTTCCCGTCCTGACAGTCATCACGCTGTGGTGAAGCTGTTTGGATGTTTATCTTCTCACTAGACCTTGAGCGTCCTGAGCTCTTTTGACTGTATCTTTAAATTCTGATTCCCAGCAAGTAGCGCAGTGATGGACTTTGAATGGGATTTATTTGAAGGGGAACTGAAGTCATGTGGAGGAGGATTTTCTTTAGTTTTTTTTTTATTGAAGCGTAGTTGATAACTACGTTGTGTTAGTTTCCGGTCCGTTTTGATGTGTAGAGCTATTAAAACGAAATGCCACCTGTCACATAGGTCCTTGAGTTTAGTAGCTTGCAGCCACAGGCGACCCAGCCACCATTATCCAGTTTGCAGAAGGTCCCCCGCACACCGTACAATGGAATAGTATTCAACCAGAAACAGGAATGAAGTACTGATACCTACTACACTGTGGATGAACCTGGAAACAGTACGTTAAGGGAAAGAAGCCAGACCCCGAAGACCATTTATGGGAAATGTCTAGAACAGACAAACCGCAGATTAGTGGTTGCCAGGGGTTCAGGAGTTGGGAGGAAGTGGGAGAGATTGCTTGATGGGTATGAGGTTAACTTCTGGGGTGGTGAAAATGTTCCGGAAGAAGATAGTAGCAGTGGTGGTTAGAACATAGTGGATGTAATTAATGCCAACGAATATACATGTTAAAATGGTAAATGTTATTTCACCACGATTCTTTTTTTTAAAAAAACCATTAAAGATAAGGAGTAATTTCTCTGGAATCATGGTCGCAAGCAGCACAGGCAATTTGGCAAGGCTGAGGGTTTCCTGCTTTTATATAAAATGACAGTAAGTTATTAAAGTAAACTAGGGTAAGGTGGGGCACAGTTAACTTTTTTTTTTAACATCTTTATTGGAGTATAATTGCTTTATGGCGGTGTGTTAGTTTCTGCTGTATAACAAAGTGAATCAGCTGTACATATACATATATCCCCATATCCCCTCCCTCTTGTGTCTCCTTCCCACCCTCCCTATCCCACCCCTCTAGGTGGACCCAAAGCACCGAGCTGATCTCCCGTGTGATGCAGCTGCTTCCCACTAGCTGTCTATTTTACGTTTGGCAGTGTATATACGGCCATGCCACTCTCTCACTTCGTCCCAGCTTACCCTTCCCCCTCCCCATGTCCTCATGTCCATTCTCTACATCTGTGTCTTTATTCCTGTCCTGCCCTAGGTTCTTCAGAACCTTTTTTTTTTTTAAGATTCCATATATATGTGTTAGCACACGGTATTTTTCTCTTTCTGACTTAACGGCACTCTGTATGACAGTCTCTAGTCCATCCACCTCACTACAAATAACTCAATTTCGTTTCTTTTTATGGCTGAGTAATATTCCATTGTATATATGTGCCACATCTTCTTTATCCATTCATCTGTTGATGGACAGTTAGGTTGCTTCCATGTCCTGGCTATTGTAAATAGAGCTGCAATGAACATTGTGGTACATGAATCTTTTTGAGTTGTTTTTCTCAGGGTATATGCCCAGTAGTGGGATTGCTGAGTCATATGGGAGTTCTATTATTAGTTTTTTAAGGAACCTCCATACTGTTCTCCATAGTGGCTGGATCAATTTACATTCGCACAAACAGTGCAAGAGGGTTCCCTTTTCTCCACACCCTCTCCAGCATTATTGTTTGTAGACTTTTTGATGCTGGCCATTCTGACCAGTATGAGGTGATACCTCATTGTAGTTTTGATTTGCATTTCTCTAATGATTAGTGATGTTGGGCATCCTTTCATATGTTTGTTGACAATCTGTATGTCTTCTTCGGAGAAATGTCTGTTTAGGTCTTCTGTCCTTTTTTGGATTGGGTTGTTTGTTTATTTGATATTGAGCTGTTTGTATATTTTGCAGATTAACCCTTTGTCAGTTGCTTCGTTTGCAAATACTTTCTCTCATTCTGAGGGTTGTCTTTTCATCTCGTTGATGGTTTCCTTTGCTGTGCAAAAGCGTTGAAGTTTCATTAGGTCCCATTTGTATATTTTTGTTTTTATTTCCATTTCTTTAGGAGGTGGGTCAGAAAGGATCTTGCTGTGACTTACGTCGTAGAGTGTTCTGCCTGTGTTTTCCTCTAAGAGTTTTGTAGTGTCTGGCCTTACATTTAGGTCTTTAATCCATTTTGAGTTTACTTTTGTGTATGGTGTTAGGGAGTGTTCTAATTTCATTCTTTTACATGTAGCTGTCCAGTTTTCCCAGCACCACTTATTGAAGAGGCTGTCTTTTCTCCAGTGTATATTCTTACCTCCTTTATCCGAGATAAGGTGACCATATGTGTGTGGGTTTATCTCTGTGCTTTCTATCCTGTTCCATTGATCTGTATTTCTATTTTGTGCTAGTACCATACTGTCATGATTACTGTAGCTTTGTAGTATAGTCTGAAGCCAGGGAGTCTGATTCCTCCAGTGCCGTTTTTCTTTCTCAAGATTTCTTTGGCTCTTCGGGGTCTTCTGTGTTTCCATACGAATTGTGAAATATTTTGTTCTAGTTCTGTGAAAAATGCCATTGGTAGTTTGATAGGGATTGCATTGAATCTGTAGATGGCTTTGGGTAGTAGAGTCATTTTCACAATGTTGATTCTTCCAGTCCAAGAACATGGTATATCTCTCTATCTGTTTGTGTCGTCATTAATTTATTTCATCAGTGTCTTATAGTTTTCTGCATACAGGTCTTTTGTCTCCTTACGTAGGTTTATTCCTAGGTATTTTATTCTTTTTGTTGCAGTGGTTAGTGGGAGTGTTTCCTTAATTTCTCTTTCAGATTTTTTACTATCACTGTATAGGAATGCCAGAAATTTCTGTGCATTAATTTTGTATCCTGCTACTTTACCAAATTCATTGATTAGCTCTAGTAGTTTTCTGGTAGCATCTTTAGGATTCTCTTTATATATTGTATCATGTCATCTGCAAACAGTGACAGTTCTACTTCTTTTCTGATTTGGATTCCTTTTATTTCTTTTTCGTATCTAATTGCTGTGGCTAAAACTTCCAAAACTGTGTTGAGTAATAGTGGTGAGAGTGGGCAACCTTGTCTTGTTCCTGATCTTAGTAGAAATGGTTTCAGTTTTTCAGCATTAAGAACGATGTTGGCTGTGGGTTTGTCATATGTGGCCTTTATTATGTTGAGGTAAGTTCCCTCTATGTCCACTTTCTGGAGAGTTTTTATCATAAATCGGTGTTGAATTTTGTTGAAAGCTTTTTCTGCATCTATTGATGATCATATGGTTTTTCTCCTTCAGTTTGTTAACATGGTGTATCGCATTGATTGATTTGCATGTACTGAAGAATCCTTGCATTCCTGGGTTAAACTCCACTTGATCATGGTGTATGATCCTTTTAATGTGTTGTTGGATTCTGTTTGCTAGTATTTTGTTGAGGATTTTGCAGCTATGTTCCTCAGTGATATTGGCCTGTAGTTTTCTTTTTTTGTGACATCTTTGTGTGGTTTTGGTATCAGGGTGATGGTGGCCTTGTAGAATGAGTTTGGGAAGTTCCTCCCTCTGCTATATTTTGGAAGAGTTTGAGAAGGATAGATGTTAGCTCTTCTCTGAATGTTTGGTATAATTCACCTGTGAAGCCATCTGGTCCTGGGCTTTTGTTTCATGGAAGATTTTTAATCACAGTTTCAATTTCAGTGCTTGTGATTGGTCTGTTTATGTTTTCTATTTCTTCCTGGTTCAGTCTTGGAAGGTTGTGCTTTTCTAAGAATTTGTTTATTTCTTCTAGGTTGTCCATTTTATTGGCATAGAGTTGCTTGGAGTAATCTCTCATCATCCTTTGTATTTCTGCAGTGTCAGTTGTTACTTCTCCTTTTTCACTTCTAATCCTATTGATTTGAGTCTTCTCCCTTTTTTTTCTTGATGAGTCTGGCTAATGGTTTATCAATTTTATCTTCTCAAAGAACTGGCTTTTAGTTATTGATCTTTGCTATCATTTCCTTTATTTCTTTTTCATTTATTTCTGATCTGATCTTTATGATTTCTTTCCTTCTGCTAAATTTGGGGTCTTTTTGTTCTTCTTTCTCTAATTGCTTTAGGTGTAAGATTAGGTTGTTTATTTGAGATGTTTCTTGTTTCTTAGGTAGGATCATATTGCTATAAACTTCCCTCTTTAAAACTGCTTTTGCTGCATCCCATAGGTTTTGGGTTGTCGTGATTTCATTGTCATTTGTTTCTAGGTATATTTTGATTTCCTCTTTGATTTCTTCAGTGATCTCTTGGTTATTTAGTAGTGTATTGTTTAGCCTCCAGGTGTTTGTATTTTTTACAGATTTTTTCCCTGTAATTGATACCTAGTCTCATAGCATTGTGGTCGGAATAGATACTTGATACAATTTCAATTTTCTTAAATTTACCAAGGCTTGATTTGTGACCCAAGATATGATCTGTCCTGGAGACTGTTCCATGAGCACTTGAGAAGAAAGTGTATTCTGTTGTTTTTGGATGGAATGTCCTATAAATATCAATTAAGTCCATCTTGTTTAGTGTATCATTTAAAGCTTGTGTTTCCTTGTTTATTTTCATTTTGGATGATCTGTCCATTGAGGAAAGTGGGGTGTTAAAGTCCCCTACTGTTACTGTGTTGCTGTTGATTTCCCCTTTTATGGCTGTTAGCATTTGCCTTATGTGTTGAGGTGCTCCCATGTTGGGTGCATAAATATTTAGAATTGTTATATCTTCTTCTTGGATTGATCCCGTGATCATTATGTAGTGTTCTTCGTCTCTTATAATAGTCTTTATTTTAAGGTCTATTTTGTCTGATATGAGAATTGCTACTCCAGCTTTCTTTTGATTTCCGTTTGCATGGAATATCTTTTTCCATCCCCTCACTTTCAGTCTGTATGTGTCCCTAGGTCTGAAGTGGGTCTCTTGTAGACAGCATATATACGGGTCTTGTTTTTGTATC
This sequence comes from Lagenorhynchus albirostris, assembly GCF_949774975.1. Classification (NCBI taxonomy): domain Eukaryota; kingdom Metazoa; phylum Chordata; class Mammalia; order Artiodactyla; family Delphinidae; genus Lagenorhynchus; species Lagenorhynchus albirostris. The sequence continues at coordinate 7,688,081 of NC_083114.1, forward strand.
TCTTCAGCCAGTCTGTGTCTTTTGGTTGAAGCATTTGATCCTTTACATTTAAGGTAATTATTGATATGTATGTTCCTGTTACCATTTTCTTAATTGTTTTGGGTTTGGTATTGTAGGTCTTTTCCTTCTTTTGTGTCTCCTGCCTAGAGAAGTTTCTTTAGCATTAGTTGTAAAGCTGGTTTGGTGCTGCTGAATTCTCTTAGCTTTTGCTTGTCTGTAAAGGTTTGAATTTCTCCATAGAATCTGAGTGAGATCCTTGCTGGGTAGAGTAATCTTGGTTGTAGGTTTTTCCCTTTCATCACTTTAAATGTGTCCTGCCACTCCCTTCTGGCTTGTAGAGTTTATGCTGAAAGATCAGCTGTTAACCTTATGGGGATTCCCTTGTATGTTATTTGTTGCTTTTCCCTTGCTGCTTTTAGTATTTTTTCTTTGTATTTAATTTTTGATAGTTTGATTAATATGTGTCTTGGCATGTTTCTCCTTGGATTTATCCTGTATGGGACTCTCTGCACCTCCTGGACTTGATTGACTATTTCCTTTCCCATATTAGGGAAGTTTTCAACTGTAATTTCTTCAAATATTTTCTCAGTCCCTTTTTTTTTCTCTTCTTCTTCTGGAATCCCTATAATTTGAATGTTGGTGCATTTAATGTTGTCCCAGAGGTCTCTGAGACTGTCCTCAGTTCTTTTCATTTATTTTTCTTTATTCTGCTCTGCAGTAGTTATTTCCACTATTTTATCTTCCAGTTCTTCTGTCTCAGTTATTCTGCTATTGATCCCTTCTAGAGTATTTTGAATTTCATTTATTGTGTTGTTCATCATTGCTTGTTTCTTCTTTAGTTCTTCTAGGTCCTTGTTAAACATTTCTTGTATTTTCTGCATTCTATTTCCAAGATTTTGGATCATCTTTACTATCATTACTCTGAATTCTTTTTCAGGTAGACTGCCTGTTTCCTCTTCATTTGTTTGGTCTGGTGGGTTTTTACCTTCATCTGCTGTGTGTTTCTCTATCTTCTCATTTTGCTTAACTTATTGTGGTTGGGTTCTCCTTTTTGCAGCCTGCAGGTTCATAGTTCCCATTGTTTTTGGTGTCTGCCCCCAGTGGGTAAGGTTGGTTCAGTGGGTTGTGTAGGCTTCCCGGTGAAGGGGACTGGTGCCTGTGTTCTGGTGGATGAGGCTGGATCTTGTCTTTCTGGTGGGCAAGACCACATTCGGTGGTGTGTTTTGGGGGTGTCTGTGACCTTATTATGATTTTAGGCAGCCTCTCTGCTAATGGGTGGGCTTGTGTTCCTGTCTTGCTAGTTGTTTGGCATGGGGTGTCCAGCACTGTAGCTTGCTGGTCGTTGAGTGGAGCTGGGTCATAGTGTTGAGATGGAGATCTCTGGGAGACCTTTCACTGTTTGATATTATGTGGGGCTGGTAGGTCTCTAGTGGACCAAAGTCCTGAACTCAGCTCTCCCACCTCAGAGGCTCAGGCCTGACACCTGGCTGGAGCACCACAACCCTGTCAGCCACACGGCTCAGAAGAAAAGGGAGGGAAAAGAAAGAAAGAAAGAAAAAATAAAGTTATTAAAATTAAAAAATTATTATTAAAAGTAAAAAGTAGTTTAAAAAAAAAGAAAGAAGAGAGCAACCAAACCAAAAAACCAATCCACCAATGATGACAAGCACGCACATTTAACTTTTGAAGCTGCTCACGAGGAGAAGCATTTCCTTCTGAGGACATTCCTCCTTGTCAGTCAGAACATTGGGTCCAACTCAGGCCGTTCCTATGGTGTCACTATTGCCAGTCAGCAAGTTTAGAAGCTCCGGGGAGCCTGTTTACTTCCTGGCCTCCTGGTTTCTGAGTTTGTTTTCTTTTTCCTAAAATCCTGGATTTGGAGGCACGTGAAATCCACCCTTAGACCCGCATCAGCTAGAAGGCCCCCAGTGAGTGTGTCATAAAGCTTTTGAGTTTTGCAGAGAACAGCAACCAAGTGCAGCTAGTGTTAGTGGTTTGTGTTCAGTGCTTGCTAAACTTTTTCTTCCCGTGGTGCTTCTCATAAGTTCTTCATTTTCCATGACATACCAGAGTGCTGAGGTTGAGGTTCAGTGCTGAGATTGAAGTTCAGTAGGAGGGATGGGCAGACTGCTCCTGGGGCAATGCAGGCTCGAGTCAAGGTGAGGGAGGGGAGAGGGGGCGGGGGGAGAGAGAGGGGGAGGGCAGGGTAAAAGGAGAGGCGAAAGAAAGGAAATTTAAGAGATGAGGCATAGGAAAGAGTGGTATTGAAAGGCCAAGTAGAGAGATCCCCTGTTTGGAAAGCCTCCTGTGCACCCCTTTGGAATCCACTTACCGTGATTCCTTTTCTTTTTTTAGTAGTGGAGGAACCAACCATTGTTTGTAGATTCCCTGAATCAATTGTAAATGTAAAAAATATGGATGTTTAGATGAGGCATTGCTGATGGCCAAGTCTGTAGCAGAAACTAGGAAAGACGGACCTCAAAATCTTCTCAGTTTCCGTGAAATCCTTTCATTAGTTGTGCCATCACTTAGAATGAAGGCCACGTGTCACAAATCCAAACTCCAGACAGGTAAAGAAAATGAGAGCTGCAGTCCAGGCTATGTAACAGTTGGGAGTGACAGGTACCACCATGTGCTGGAGCACATGTGCCCGTCCGGACAGCGTGCTTGCCCTTCAGCCCCTGCAACTTGCTGCCTCCGGAACTGTGGTCCCTGGGTGCCCAGGTCAGCTGCCACCTTCTCTCTCTCTCTCTCTCTCTCTCTCTCTTAAAGAAAAAGAGAAACTGATTTTATGTGAAATTTGCCAATTTTAAAACCTCTGCCCAGGTCAAAGCATAACTGCAGACCAGACTTGGCTCCCTGGCTGCTGAGTTATGGCCAGTGACTTAAGTCCACAGATTGCTAATATTATCAGGTGCAAAGGCTGGATATGATGGTGGCGGGGAGGGGAGATCAAAGAGTTCATTGCTCACCTTTCAGAATAACATAATTTGATTTTTTAAAAAAATCACCAGAAGTTACCCATTTTAGGGAAATTAGCACTTTGATGGAGAAATAATTCTGTACCCTGGGTGGGGGAGGGTAGGTGGAGTGGGCAGGCCTGGATGCGGTGGGACACTACAGACCTTAGCAGGCCAGGGACAACAGCGTTGGGGTCTCAGGGTGCCTGGTGCTAGGCAGAGGAGGACCAGATGGTGGGAACAGAGTACAGAAAGGAAGAAGTTTGGTATCGAAGACAGACTGTCGGACTTCGCGTTTTCCCTGGAACCTCCTCGTCATCCAGACTCCTGCTCCACCATTCCCCCAGTCAAGTGGGAAGCACACCCTTTGCTTAAAGGTGAAACCTACACAGAAGTGCAAGGGAGAGCCCTAGCCCTATAGCTGTGCAGCACAGATCCCTGGGCATAAACAAGTAGGCTAACTTTGCTTTTAGTTGTTATTTTTACATTGTATAAGTTATTTCGTTGTGGCACTAATCAGTTCTTGTGTTGGGCCTCATCATTTGTTGCTCATGTATGTTTATCTGCTCCTGAAAAAAAAAATTTTTTTTTAAACGTTAAGGGAACCCCAGTGAACATTCACTTCATTTTTTAATTAGATAGCATTGATTGTGATATTGTTCAAAAAAGAACCCAAACCAAGATGAAACAGGAGTGGAAGCATTGTTCCCCCAACACAGGAGTGAGCAGAGCTAGAAGTTGGTAGAGAGGCCTGGAGTTGGCAGATGGGGAGGGGGGGAGGGAGGGAGGGAGGGAGGGACGGACGGACGGACGGTCGGTCGCTGGGTGAGTGAGAATCTGCGGTGTGTGTGCTTATCTGTTCCCAGTTGGGGACCACACTTTGCTCTTCCCACCCCTGGTCTGACATCCATCACCACCAGGCCTGTCTCTCCTGATCTGATGGCAGAATTTATAGTTAAGTTCTGAAAATGTGGAAAGGGCATGGAAAGGGGGGTGGTGCATGGGAACCAGTTGTAAGATGATACATCAGGGCCTCTTTAAGGTCTAGGATTATTTTTTGGCATCTTTCACTTCGGGGTTCTTTACATGAGGGGCTTTGAGAAGCAGGAATATGGCTTAAAATGTGTGGAGTTCCCCCCCACCCCAAGAGAAAAAACCAGTTACAGTGATCAACTTGGCTGTTTAAATAGAGCTTCATCACGGCCTCATGGTAGCTGTTTTGCACCCAGCAGTAGGGAGCACAGCTGTCATTAACCCCTTTCATCTGATTTTACCGTCTCTGGGTAGACTGAGCCCCATCCATCATGCCAGAGGCTCGGTTAAAAACCGAGAGTGGTTTCGAGTCTCCAGCAGTTTGATTCGGTTTGTAAGGCTGCATATGCAAGAAGTGAATCTCCAGTGTTCCTTGAAATGGAGCAGAAACAGTACACGATCCGTGGTGGAGATCGTCCTCAGACCTCTGTTCTCCTTTCTCAGACATCACCTCTGCCCCTCGGTCGCAGTGGTCCTCGCCACTCCGTGCCTCCGGCGTGTGGCCCCTTATCCAAGCCCCTCCCCGCTCTCGACGGCCCTGTCATTTCCTGGCACTTCACGTCTCAGACCACACGCTCATAATTTACGACCTCGTACCCGCCACCTCCAACCCACACCACACACACACTTAGATACGCGTGACACCAAAACAAAGAGCCGACCTCTCTCCAGTACTCGTGTTCGGCACCACTGCTCCTCAGCGGCTTAAGTGGACAGTCACTTTCCTATTTGAGCCCTTCCACTTCCTCCCGGGCCATCTGCTCCGCAGGGCACGGCCTTTCTCACCTGCTCGGTCGCCCCCTTCTGCGTTCTCACCATCACTGCTCACCTGCAGGCCTGTCGCGGTACCTTCTTGCGTAGGGCCCCCAGCGTCCCCGCCTCTGCTCTCACCTCTCTCCTATGCGGCTTAAACTCAGCCACCCACTTGATCACTCTGAAACACCGCTCTCGTTTTCGCCAGGCCCTTGGTAGGAAACCTTCCAGAGCCCCAGCCTGCCCCAAGGACATAGCACGCCGTCCTCGGCCCTGGACCTCGGGCCCTCCGCAGTCTGTCTGCCCTTCGTGTCGTCTGCGCCTTCATCCTGTTCCCCTTGGGAACCATCCACTCCAGCCAAACCAGTTACCTTCCCTTCTCTAGGCCTCGCTTGTCGGTTTCTGCCTCTGGGCACTCGCACTGGTGGCCTTCCCTCGCTGCTGTCCTCCTTCCAAGCATCTTCCTCCAGCTCCACTTAAGACTTGGGTCTGATTATAGCCAATACTCTATTTCCCCTTTAGGGCACGCATGTTTTGTTTTGTTTGTTTGTTTTTGGGCTGCGTTGCGCGGGCTTTCTCTAGTTGCGGTGAGCGGGGTCTACTCTTGGTTGCGGTGCGCGGGTTTCTCGTTGCGGTGGCTTCTCTTGGTGCGGAGCACGGGTTCTAGGTGCGTGGGCTCAGTAGTTGTGACTCGTGGGCTCTAGAGCGCAGGCTTAGTGGTTGTGGTGTACGGGCTTAGTTGCTCCGCGGCATGTGGGATCTCCCCGGACCAGGGTTCGAACCCATGTCCCCTGCGTTGGCAGGTGGATGCTTAACCACTGTGCTACCAGGGAAGTCCCCACGCATGTATTTTTCTCTTCAATTTGTGAACATAAGTCTCTGTGGGGAAGGGGCCATCCCTTCCTGTGTGTGGTCACCACGCGGCAGCGGGATGAGGCCGCTGCAGAAAGGAGCAAGCCTGGGCTGGGAGGGCTCTCTCGGAGGGCTTGGCGCAGGCCGAGACTGTGAGATAGCCAGGTGGGCCCACCTTGATTTTTTTTAAGGAAAGCCAGAAGTCCCAATTTTCCATGTGAAATTGCTTCATTATCATTTTTCACATCATGCTTTAAAGGTGGTGCCTACCAGGGGAACATCGTCCCTTAAAATGACAATTTAAAGGCTATTTCACATGCAAAATGGTTATGAAACAGTAATACATTCTGTGTACAAATACAAAATGGAGTTGACAGTTCTGCTTTTCAGGATGGCTTTGGGATCTGTAAAGGAGATTTTCTGGGAAATCAGGAATTGGGATCTGTAAAAGTATTGAATGTTCATCCATTGAACTTGGGATTTAAATGATAGGAGAAAAATATGACGGTGGTTTCAGTCGTTTCTTTTACAGATGAATTTAGTAATGTAACATTTCTGTTAATTAACGTAACCCGATGCCTTTCAGAGCTCCTGGTTATGTTCATTTTATGAAAATATTCCAGTGCAACAGAGTTTTAAATGGAATTTTTCCAGATCGACCTTGAAGGAGCCAGGTCTGTTGAGGGGCGTTATTCTGTGTCGAGAGTGTCAGTATCCTGGGGAAAATCACAGCCCCTTCTAGGTTAGATGAATGAGGGAAGGTCACAGGCAGGGATGAAGCAGCTGCCCTGATTCATAGGCTGAGAAAACAGGAGTAGCCGGCCTCGGCAGGTGTTCGGAGAATTCCCACACAGGTGCAGATTCCAAATGAACCATGATGTATTGCATTTGGGCTCCTGTGACATAGTCATCTGTCATCCATCTGTCACGTTTTTATTGAGTCCCTTCAGCGATGCTGAGCTACAGGGAGGATCCCGAGATGTGTCGGCCGTAGTCCGGCCTGCAAGTTGCTTAAAGTCTAGTGGGAGCGATAAAGAAACCTTACAACCACAGTAGTACGAGAGAGAATGTGATGAGTGTTTCTTAGTTCCTAAATGCCCGATTTAACAAGTTAATAGTAATAGGAGGAAGAAGTTTCCACAGTGCTCTCAAAGATACGTAATCTCTCGTAAACTCCTTATGTCACCTCTGTGGGGAACTTTGATCCCAGTCTTGTCTCTCTTAGATCCATGATGAGAGAACCCAGACACATTCCTGGCTCTTGGGGAAAAAGCCCTTCTGAGCACTGACCAACAGAATGAGTACAAATCAGGAAGGAAGGGGTACTTCTCTACTGTATTTAATTAAGTTCCAGTAAGTTTTCTTGGTTTGTTGTTTCATCGTGAACCGGCAGACGGGGAAGTGAAGACGCTTCATTTACTCATCCTCCTGACTCATGGCATGCCAGGGTTGTACGCAGAGGTGCAGAGTCAGGTGCTAGGATTCCTGAGATGGCCCCGGATCTCAAGGAGACCGTAGTCTTATACTCCGATTCTCACCTCCGATGTCCTGAAATAGGTGGTCCTTGGGAACTGTTCTTTGAAAAGCTTTGGTCTACAAGTACAATGGAAGAGATAAGGCAGTAGACAAAGTGGAACTGCAGAAACAGCAGCTGTGATAAGGGCCAAATGGTGGTCCATCCATGGTGCTGTAGAAGGTTGAGGGTGGAGAGAGAGCTCATTTTCAGCCTCGGTGCCTGGAAGGCATTTGGGTTAGTGCAGAAAAGATGGGTGGGATTCTGATGGTTTGCAGTGAGTAAGGAACTTCAGGCTAAGGGAGTCGAATGGCTGGAGCACTGAGGCGGGGAGAGCAGTGGGTCTTCAGGGGAATCTGATCAAGTCTCTCCCCAGCTTATGACCCTTCAGTGGCACCTGGGCCTTCAGGATAAAGTCCAGACTCCAGAGCATGATTTCGTAGCCTAGCAGATCTGGTCCCAGGCCTTCAACCACCGTGCTCCCGCCCCCGCCCCAAGCACACGTGCGCGTGCACTCTCTCCCCCACGGAATACGTGCTCCTTCCTCTTCCTCGTTCCCCTTTGCTAGCTCGTTAGGCCTTCAGCGCTCAGTGTTGATGGAGCGTCCTCCAGAGCAGCTCATACGTAGCCCCTGGGGATCTCCTGAAAAATGCAGATTCTGACTCCGTGGGTATGGAGAAGGGCTCAAGAGTCTGCGTGTCTAACTCACTCCCGGGAGGTGTGGACGCTGCTTCTCCAAGGACCACGCACTGAGCAGGACGGGTCTAGAACAGTAGTTCCTGACTCAGCTACTCATCAGAATCATCTGGAGAGTTTAAAAACTCCCAGTGCCTGGGTTCGCCTTCCCTATAAATTCTGATTTAATTGCTCTGGAGCATAGAACATTGGGATTTTCAAGTTTTCCAGGGGATTCTAATGTTCATGTTGAGAACCCGTACGACTACAAAGTCTTCCCTGACTCCCCAGGTCTGCGTTATGATGGACACCCACCGCGTGCTCGTCCTCAATCTCGTACCCACTGTGTCCCTCCTCCGGACACTTAGCTGCCTGAGAGAGCAGGGGTTGTGTTGTTTGTTCTTTCGTCCGTCCGTTCGTTCAGGAAGGGGCATCTGTTCTGTACTCTACACTGTGCAAGGTACCCAAGATACAAAACGGACCTGGTCCCTGGACTCAGAGAATCTACAGTATAGAAGGAAAACCGTCATTCAGCACAGTGCGTGGCATGGTGGGCCCTTCATAAGTATTGGGTTGGCCCAAAAGTTCGTTTGGGTTTTTACAAGATGTTACAGGAAAAAACCCGAACCGAAGTTTTTGGCCAACCTAATATTTATTGAATGAAAGAAGGATGGCAGGGGGCTGCCTGGTTTGAAATAGACATTTCATCGTTCTGGATTCATCTCCCTGCCTCCTGTTGTAGGAATGAGTGGAAATGAACAAACAAGTGATGCTGAAGGGGAAAAACCTTGATGAGCAAATATTATCAAATGTCCCATTTCGCCCTCATGCTCTTTGCACCAGATATGGTCCCTGCCCCTCTAAGTGCCCAATTAGACATTTAAAGCAGTGTTCTTCCTACTTCCTGACGCGGTAGTGTGGGACCTGTAGGACTAAGTCTCTTTTTGCAGCTGGGTCTTTAACGTCCCTTTTGGTTACCACTCCCTAACAGAAAAGGGTTTTCACCCTGGTTTGCACTCAGCCTTTGCTTTTCTGCAAGGTGCTGAATCCTACTGAAGAAGTTAGAAGGGTTTTGAAATGCTAATGCACAGCTGTTGACAGGTATGAATACCCATCACCCTGGAATGTCACACCTATTCAAAGTAATTGAGCATCCTTGAATATAATCTCTTTTAAAACCCAGAAATGTGACACCAGGTTGCTTCCAGCTGAGAGAGAGAAGTTCTTCCAGACTCCTATAGCAATTTTGTCTCAAACTCAAAAATAAATAAATAACCACAGCCCCTCACCCAACACACACACACCACACACACACACAATGTTTTTGTATAGCTCTCCAGGCATGTACATCTAGGGAGCGTGTGTGTGGGTGTGTGGGTGTGTGTTAAGACACACCAATTGGGTGCCTGCTATATTAATTTATAACTTATTTTTCAAAACTCTTCAGGCAGATTTAGCTCATTTACTGATATATTTCCTTTTAAAAAATGCTTATTGAAGGTTTTTTTCTGATTTTAACTTTAATAGATTTACTGTAGCAAAATGGTAAAATAGAGAACACTAAAGAAAATAAAAACCCACCACCTACAAACCGTCACTATTAACATTTTGGGTATATCTTTCCAATCATTTTTCTGTGCATACATGTAATATGTATACATGTTTTTGTTTTTTTTTTTTTTTTTTGCGGTACGCGGGCCTCTCACTGTTGTGGCCTCTCCCGCTGCGGAGCACAGGCTCCGGACGCGCAGGCTCAGCAGCCATGGCTCACGGGCCCAGCCGCTCTGCGGCACGTGGGATCCTCCCGGACCGGGGCACGAACCCGCGTCCCCTGCATTGGCAGGCGGACTCTCAACCACTGCGCCACCAGGGAAGCCCCACGTATTACTTTTTTAACCCATCTGGGATTATATTTTACATGCCACGTAACTTGCTTTTCACTTCCCAGAGTCTGAAAAATTTCCCTGTCTTTACATAGTTTCCAAAACAACTCTGATGACTGTATAACTTTTTGAAAAACTGTGTGTATTATCTTTTTACATGACCTCCTGCTTTTTAAGCAAGAGTAAAGATTTCTAGTACTTATATTATTATATATTATCATGCACTTGTATGTATTATAAGAAACATTTTGATTTGGAATTTGGGAACCACAGGAAAACAAACTCTTGTATTCATTCTCAGTGGAGAAATACTGCCCTTGAGGAAGTTTTGCATCTCATTCCTTTGGGGAGTGGCAGCTGAAAGGTTTTAAAGATATGGTGTCTTTTCCCAAAGGCAGACAAAAAATAATATCACCTCGTTCGGCAGGAGTCTTGGACTCTGGGTGCTGTGCTGGGTGAGACAGGATAGGACGGTAGTCCTTTCCTCCGGGAGCTTATGTTGCATTTGTAGTGGGTGGGGGTGGGGGGAGGAGAGACAGTAACAGTCAACAGACACATAAATGCAATAACTACCATTTGTGATAGTCTAGACAGCCAGAAGTCCTTCTGAATCTAAAGGCTCTGAAAAAGGATCCAGTTCTGCATTACTGATTTTATTAGCATCACTAAGATTGTCACCAGAGAGTGGTTTGGACACCACAAGTGCGCTTAGGTGATTATGACAGGTGAATGAAACCCAGTACCATTAGCTCCGTTTGAATGTGTCATCAAATTGTCTTCAGTTCCTCGTCAACGTGAGCAAGTGGAATGTCGCTGAAGATCTATAATAGATCGCTAGCAGAAGAAAGCTCATTTTGTTCTTCCCTTTTGTGAGCCTTGTCCCCCTGCCTTCGTGGATGATGCTGGTTAAGTTACCCAAGCTAGCAGCGCCTTGAATTGACGACATGTAAAATCGGTCCTCATCGTCCATTGGTGCTTTGGATGAAGGAAAAATGATGCGATCTGAGTCGCATTCTCCCTGACTCCAGCCCAACCCGTATTCCAATTCACCCTGTTCCCATTATGAAGCAGAAAAGACTGCTTAAGGCCTGGTTTATTTACCTAATAAACTGGCTCTTGTATTGCCTGGGAAATGCTAAAATTTTTCAGCCAAGAAATCCTAGTAACAAGCAAACAGAGGTCCAGCAGTCAGGTTCTGAAGCAACAACAAAATGAAGGTCAGCTAATATGGCCATTATTCTCCTTCCTGGTGGCCATGACAGCGCTGGGGTTTATTTGAAGATCCCAGACTTCGAATCCTTGCTCGCATTATTAGCTGCCCAAGTATTTCAGGCTGTGCCAACAGTTTCAGATATTAATGTATTCGAAAGATCAGTGAATGAAGAATTCCTCTGCACTTTTTTTCCTCTTTAATTTTTTCCCCCCTTGCCGTACACTTTGTTTGTAGTGTCTTTGTCTGCCAGACGTTGCCGGGCATCTCTAATGAGAGAGCAAAGAATTGCAGAAGGAAAAAGGCAAGGGGCGGGGGGAGGGGGGGCGGTGTAGGGAGAAGAAAACAGGCGTGGAGAGGAAAACAGGAGAGGAAACACAGGCCGTGTTTAGCACTTTAACGGCAAGGTGACATTTTTACAAGCTAGTCAGGTGCACGGGACTCCTCGGGGACAGCAGCGTCCGGGATGCAAATGCGGAGTGGAGCGAGCGGTTTTGGGAACAGCCAACTCATTGATTAGCTTCTTGCCACAAAAACGCACTTTTATTTCTGAGCCTAATTTCCCCGCAGGACACCCAGCCTCAGTGCTGCTTTAGGCATTCATCCCAGCTGCATTATTGCGGCCACCTTACTTACCCACCCCGGGCAGCTGCTACCAGGGGGAAAGAATTAGAGCCGTTCCTACTCCCGGTGACTTAACTGCTGCCGGATAATTGGTTGCTGTTTGCAAAGAACATTATCACAGCACAGCCCGGAAAGCAGAAAAGTCTGTCTGAGAGAGGGTCGCTGAGCCTAGGCTAGAAAGTGGGGAGTGGGGAGGGCTGTGAAAATCACAATTCTGCAAAGGCAGTGAGCTAATAATTAAGTTTTTAGTATCGCTCGATCCACGGACTCGTCCTCCCTGCTGTCCGTACCGGGGCTGGTTTTGCAGCTCGTCCTTTGATACCTCATGGAAATGTTAATGAGACGAAACCAGCTAAAGGGGCTCTTTAGACAGCAGCGCTTGGGGGAAGGCCGAATGAAATGCAGACCCTCGGAGGGCTTCTTCTCCACACAAGAAGTCCCTTTGTTTCCTGTCTTATAAACCAGAGGCCTGTCTAAAATTGCAGGGAAAAGTGAGAGGGGCCGGAGAGTGGGCTCCCGAGGCTCGGCTTTCTATATTTAAAGAGAGGAAAAAATGGTTCTCCAGTTCTTCGCGCCCTGATTTGATAGGCAGCGCAGGGTGTTTTTGAAGTTCCGAAGGAAGGTTCTCTGAAGATGTGAGCGGGATCTGTCTTTCACTTGGGCTTAATTAAGAAACTTGCTGGCTTTGTCTGCAGGGGGCCCATTACGCGCAAGCTGCAGCCCCCTCTGAATAGGGGCTCAGCCTGGAAAGTGTATACACGCCACGCCGCCTTTGTGTCGTGTTGCCAAACTGGAGGCTGGAGCGAGTGGGGACGGGGCTCTGCCAGAGGCCATCCCTTGTTGCCCTGCGAGTGCAGTGCGCTGGCATCCCTTGGGGACCTGGACCAAACGAGCCTCTTACAGGGTGAATCTCGTGAGCAGACAGGTGGCTGGAGCCCTGATGACGGGCTGGAGGGCGAACGCGGGAGGCAGACGGCGTCCTGGGAACGAGCGCTGGGTCTGCAAAGCCGGACTGGCGAGAGCCCGGCTTCGGGCACCACCTCTCCCCGGCTTGCTTCCACCCAGCCCCGGGAAGAAAGTCGGCCTGGTCGCTGTTCTCGTAACCTTGAGAATAATTTCTCCCTGGTGGGCTACTGTGGCCGACCCTATTTAGAACAAAGTTACTGAATGCTGGAGGATAAAGAACAGTGGGAAGGCTGTGAGCAGTGGTTAATCAGCTAATTCGCATTTCAAAGGACACTAATAAGAGGTGATCAATTCAAATAAAGCCCCGGGTATGAGTACTTTCCTCACCCTGGAAAGCCTGCCGAGCGGCTCTCCCTCCTGTTTCTCTCTCTCCCTGCCCGTCTCCTCCCTTTCCCTTTGAAGCTGTCGGGACCTCCCAGGGTACCTGCACCTCCACCCTCGTCTTCCCTCGGAGCACGGCCCTGCAGACCGTCACCTTCCTCTGGAACGTGGCCAGCTGCGCCCTCTGTGGCAGGAGCGGGCACCGCTGGGGCTTCGCTGCTCCCAGTAACCCCAGCCCTGGCCCTCGTCTGCCTGGACCCTCTGTCCTCGCTGTCCCGCACCTTATCGACTTGATGAGAGCCCGTCTCTTCTCTCCCAAATGCCTGATAACCGCCTTATTCATCCACCTCCGCCTCTCCTCATCTGTGACAGCTGGCAGCCTTCGGCCAACTCTGTCCAGTTGCCGCTTGCTTGGCTGTGATGGGAGGGACCCTCCTCATGACTCTGGCATTAGGTGTCCTGCCCCGACACCCACTTTGTGATGACCTGAGTGGTCTGATGGGCCTCGAAGTGGCTCTGCATCTTCCCCACATCTCTCTCACCGCAGCCCCTCTGCCCCCTCCTCCCATGCCTGCTGTTCACACGGAGCTGGGTGGGCTGCATCTCGGGCTTTCTAGTGAGGCTCCTCATAACTGGGCCTTTCTGCTGTCGCAGACTAATGGCCCTGTCCTGGAACCAGCGTCACTCACCCAGTGACTGGAAAATCACGCAGACAGCCAAGTGACGCTGTAGAAATAGAGCTGTAGTGCCGGCGATCACGTGATTCTGTTGCAGCCGGGAGTTCAGGTCAAGTGTTGGGAAATCAGCTTGTTAGAGCTCTCTTTACGCCTCGTCTCCCAACCCGTGGCAGAATGTAGAATATTGTTGCCGTTGATAGAACACACCTGGAAACGCGGGGGAAATGTCCCGGAGCATCCTTGACTCGCGTGCCGGAAGCAGCATCACCACGTTCGACACTTCTGTGTTTTTCTGTGGCCGTCATGTTTGTATGGGGTCTTCCGAATGTGGTCCTTGGTGTTCAGAATCCCAGAGCACTTTAGGCCCATCGTGCTCCAGGACTCCATTAGGAACTCAGCTGCCATCTTAATTACATCCTCTGAATGAATGACATTTCATCTTCTGGCCACGAGTGATACGGAATTTCCCTGAACTCCGTCCCTGACAATTTGACGATAGTTAGGGATGTCCTAGGAAGCCCCAAGAGGACCACTGACCTGCAAAGGTAGGGGAGGTGGCCAGTCTCAAGGTTTGTCACCCCATGATAGAGGCGTCCTGCTTAGCATACCCTCTGGTTATCAGGAGCATCTTCATTTGCATCTTATTTTGACTCTGAATCATTCTGAAAGGATCCCTGCTTGCAGAAGGAGTGTGGACCACATGACCTGCGAGGTCCCTTCCATGTGCGCAGGCCCCAGCACTCCTGTCACCACCAGGGGCACGTGTTCCCACAGGCTTTGCCTTGGGACACAGGACTCACTTGCTCTGTCAGCTGAGGGGGCATCGGGGTAGACTCCATGACGGAGTCTAGCTTTACAACAGGAAAAGCTCTTGGTCATGAGCAACGGAAACCATCTCTGATGACTGAAGTACAAAAGGAATTTATTAAAAAAGGATATTGAGTAGTCTGAAAAATCAATCATGGAGAAGGCTGAAAAATCAGGCTAGAACGTGGGGAGAAACCACAAGTGGCTGGAACCATCACCACAATCCCACCACATAACCATCTAGTAGAAGATCTCATTGCCACAACTGCTGGACGGCTCCCCATTAGCTAGCCCAGCTGGTGCCGGTCAGCAGAGGCTGTAGCTACGAGGGCTGCCTCTGATGTCCCTGGAGTATTGAAGTTGCTGCCACCACTACCAAAATGAGCCTGGCTGTGCACTGGTGCTCTCAGGCAGGGCAATGCCAACGTTTGGCCCTTCTGGCCTCGCCTCCTACCAAGACTCCTATAGCTAAGAATTCGTCCCTTGTTTTTTTTTGTTGTTTTTTTTAAAGAACAAAAAAGAAGGGTTCAGATGCTGAGCAGCTGAGAAACTAACTTGTATCCACTACAGACTTCCAGCTCCACTGGGAGTTATTTGCCAAAGATGGATGTCTTCTCCTGGACTCCTCTCATTGATCCACGGAGCTTTATCCAAGACAAGCTGTGTAATTTGTGGGGTCCAGTGAGAAATGAAAATGCAGGGCCCCTTGTTTTGAGATTATTAAGAATCTCAAGATGGAGACAGCATGGAGGCCCTGTGTTACTGCTCAGGTGGCTTTACGTGAACAGGGCCATGGGTCCACGGTTGGGTCTTGGGGCCCTTGTTAAGGTTTTGTAAATGGATTCTGATTAGTCAGTGTTATTTTATTTCCTACCCACAACTTTTGAGGTGTGATTATGATTTCCCCCATTTTCCAGTTAGAGCAGATGGGGCTGCATAACAGTAGAGCTGTGTTTCCAACCCAGGTCTTCTGACTCTTAAGCTCCCCTTTCTCTATACCGTGTCACACTGTGTACCAGGAGCTTACCAAGTGGAGAGCTGTGTGGCATTCCCTGGAATATATGCCCTTGGGGCATCGTCTCCAGAATTGTTAATGTGGAAAAAAGACCACTAACTCAACGTAAAATAAAATTTGGTTTTTCACTTTCAAGAACTGCATTATAGGAAGGAAGGAAGGAAGGAAAGGAGAGCAGTGCCCACCAGCCAGTAGCCAGACCACCACTGTGCACCAGTTCCTTAATTAAAACAAACACACCCAGGCTTTCTTTTACATACAAGTACATCTGTGTGTGTGTGTGTGTGTGTGTGTGTGTGTGTGTGTGTGTGTGTGTGTGTGTGTGTGTGTGTGTGTGTGTGTGTGAGAGAGAGAGAGAGAGAGAGAGATTGATGCCCTAGGACCTTGAGCAAGTCATTTACTCAGTTTCCCAGGGCTTCAGTTTTCTCATCTCTGAAAATCCTTGACCACCTTTCACAAGGTGGGGTTGATGCCTCTCTGCCCTGCTTGCCCAGCAGACATCTCAGTCTTGGGATCAGCGCCCCCTCCAGGGCCCACGTGCCCTCCCACTCTTCCCTCTCCCATTCTGCCACCTGCTCTGGCCCTCAGTGTCCCCCTTGGGTCCAACCCCTTGAACGCCCAGCCTGTACTACCTGCTAGCTCCTACCGGGACCGCCCCAGTGCCCCGTCTGTCCGTAAAGTACTCGGTGCAGGCTTCCTGCGTTCACAGCCCTGATGAACACGGTCTCTTCCAGCTTCCTCCGCCTTCTCCCTTTCTCTCCAGCGTTGTGTGTGTGTCCTTTCCCCTCCTGGTTCCTGGAGAGCCTGCCGCGGTGCCTTCTGCAGAGCGGGGTCTATCCCACCGTGCTTATTGCTGTCTCTTCCACTGTCTCTTTCTCCTTTTCTGTTTTTTTCTACCCCTTTCTCAGTTCCCTTCCCTGGACACAATGTGAGATCAAGGCATTTTTTTTGTTAAGAATATTTATCATGTTTATAAAAATACAAGATTATTTGACGTGTTTTTAATTTAAAGATCATAGCTCTCAAACAAAATATAGCTCTCTTTAAAAAGCTATTATGAATTTGTTTTTTATTGCTATGTAGTCTTCAATTGATTTTTTTTTCCTCTTAAAGGATTTTTTTTTTCTATTTTAAACCCAGGGAAGGAGAAATTTCCAAGGATTATTAGTTCATTAGCTGTTAGAAGGAATAATTGATCTGTCAACTCAAAGGATTTATAAGGATTTGGCTCACAGGATTCATGAAAGCGGTAGCATATGTTTAAGTTCTGCCTCAAAAGAAAAACATTTCAGAAGGGGCTTCCCCTTACTTTCCACGAGATAAAAATTAGCATCTCTCTAGTGATGAAAAGGCCCACGATTTTTTAAGATCCTCCCGATCTTAAGGCGCGCAGCTGCGGCATTTGCACCTATACCTGAGATAATTGGATGTGTATTTCAACCAACCAAAAGGATGGATTATAAATAAATAGTGTAAAGTTTTAAGTTTCTTCCAGTGGTTTTTCCCCCCCATAGTAAAAGGAGTGGAACACAACTAACATTTCTTCAACCTCAAATGGGGTTCTGCTTTTTTTTTTTTTTAAAGCAAATGCACCCAAATTGCGTTTGGTTCACAAAGGAAAGACTGACTGCAGAGCTAACAGACCCATCATTAGCCGTCCCTGCCCTCTCAAATGGCCCGTCCATTCCTCCGCTCACAATATGGGGCGAAGGCCGTAAACAAGGGATCCAAGAGAGCTCTGGACAAGAAACATACAATGGAGTGGGATAAATTTCTTTAGCACAAATAGCAGTCTCCAAGGGTGACTGGTGTGAATGGATTCCTGCTGTGAGGGTCTCTGTGCCTACAGAGGAGATCTGTGGCTTTAAGAGCTATGGTCCCACCCCCTGGGCTGTGGAAGTGCTCGCTCAGTCTCCCCTGCTGGGCATGGTCCGAAGGCCCCCTGTGGGCCTCCTCTTTCCTTTCAAGCTGTGAGTCCTAAGGAACTCCGTGACAGCTCCTCTTTCATTCTGCTGTGCAAATCCTCGAGCTGTTCCTAGTGCTTTCAAAAGGGAAATATAAGACATTTTACTTATTCTGTCCAGCAGGAGCATTGGAAGTCTGGTAAGACCCAGGGTTATTCCGGCAGTAAGCCTGGGGGAGATCTTCCTCTTTGTAATGACTCGAAATTCCCTAAGATGACCAGTAATCCACAGTTTATACTTCCTACCTCCTTTACATCGTGCCCTGTGGGATGCCATCTGTGTTCTGTTCCCCCCGCCCTGCACTGCCCAGGACTTGTGTACTGCTAGCCAATGTCTGGATACCCAGACAGAAACGAGTAGAATTAAGTGTATCCAGCAGTACATGTCAAAGGTTAATTTCTTAGCGGCCATGAGCCAAAATATTCAGGTTCCAGAGTAAATAATTACTTTAAAAGAATTAAATAGTGCATGTACACAGTTAAAAAACAAAACAAAAAAACAGTGTCCTGATTCGTCCATTCTTATCTCCTGTCCTGATCCCAAGAACGGTTTTTGCTTGTCCTTCTTCAGGTGATTACTTGCATATTACTAAATGATGTATTGATACCATTTTTTATTTCTAAACTTCAGACATTACCTATTGATTTCCCAATCTGATACATAGGGTTTCACTCGCTCTGTACGCACCTCTCTGTTTCTAATATCACTGTTTTAATTCCTCTGTGTATTACTATCGTAACTTTCAGTAATACATCTCCATTTCCAGTTCCATTGATCATAGACAGTATGTTTGCCTCACCTTTTTACGACCTCTTCTCATCTCACGGCCCTTCACTTCTGTCAGGTGTTGATAATTTACTTTCCATTTTGACCACAATTAAGATTTCTAAACTGTGATTTTTAGGTTGTTTCTAAGTTAAAAGCGAGTAAATAGCTTTCAGATTATTATATCTGCATGAATACTGTACACTGAAAAACCAAGAAGTGCACTGTAGTTGATTATATTTCTATCTCTAATTCCTAACTCATAATCCATGTGTTAGTCAAAGAAGAAAGTTCAAGTCTATTCTTTTTTCTGACATTCCATCATTGCTTTAAAACCATGCCACATTTTGGCTTGCTAAAAATTTTTTTCAGATTTTTTTTTCTGGTTATTTTTGTAAGTCTTCTGATTGTTTTTTCTTTTTTCTTGTCAGGAGAAGAAGCCTGTCTTTTTCACCATACCCCTGATATCTTTTGAATCCATTCTTCTAAAAGCCCACAGACTTCCTGTTTTAACTGCTTATTCTAAATTTCTTCTTACCTGCACCAAACAAAATTAATACTGCCCTTCATATTTCCTGGAGTTTCTAATTGCCTTTTCTTTTTTCCTTACATTCTTTCTCTTTATTTGTCTTGAAGTTTTTCTAAACCAAATCTCCCTTTTTTCCTGGAAACCTACATCCTCAAGCCCTCAGGCTTCCTGTTCCAATCTGGATAGGATTATGACTCTGTAAGTAGTGTTTACTGCTGAATCAAGTGGTATGCCACTGCTCTATTTTCTGTTTTATATATAACTTTTTGATTTCCCAGATAATTGGTAATTTCCCTTTTTTGTTCACTTTTCAATGCACTTGCGGATAATTCTTCCCAATATGTCAACATCTCTTTAAAATGCCTCACGATACTAATTTCCACGATGGAAAATTCACCAGATAATCTCTCAAGGTTTTTGTTTATTTATCTTTTGGTTTGTTGTTTGCTTTTTGTTTGTTGTTTTTCCTGGAGGTTTTCCTTCTAGACCCCCTTTCCGCTTTAATCTAAGCTAAGTTATTTTTGTTGTTTTTTTTTTTTTCTGGGCTTTTTGCACTGTTTGTCATCATGGTATTTCTATTTGCTGTTATTCTGTGTTCTTATACTGTTTCTCTGATCTCTGTCTCTCGAAAATTTTAGCCCTCGTTTTGCTGAACAACATCGTCAACTTTCTAAGAAAAGGGGCAAAAATGGTATGCCTTATAAATTCTCACATGTAAAAATGCTTTATTCCATCTTCATGCTCAAATGGTAGCTTGTCTGGGTGTAGAATTCTAAGTTCTAAATTACTTGAGAATTCACTTTAACATCTAGTAATACCCACTGTTGCTGATGAGAAGTCCACCCAGTCTATTCTTGTTCCTTTGTTTATGACCTGCTTTTATTTATCTTGTCATTGACATAGTGTTTATTACTCTGGAAGCTTTTAGGGTCTGTCTTTTACTGTTGCTAACAGAACAGTGCATCTGGTTATGGGTCTTTTAGTTTGTAAAAGCTCTTTCTCGATTGTTCCTTTTTTGTTGGATTCTGTTCTTGTTTTTATGGGTGCAATGTTTTCCCCAAATCTCTTCAAGAATACTAACTAGAGTCTTTCATCATGTTGTGTTTCATTTTTAAGTTCTCTTCTCTTATCAGAATTATCTCTATATCCTCTCGGGTCAGTTTTTCTGTTTATCTGTGCTTCCTTTGTCATGCTATGGGCTTTGTTTAAATGCTTGATGAGTCTTGGGGATGAGTTTGTATGAATCTGGAAGTAGAAAGGCTGCTGGGAAGCTCTCTGTAAGTGGATGGACCTGGTTGACTGACAGGCCTCATAGCCAGGTTGCTGGGGACCCCCCCAACCCCCCACAATGTGCCAAAAAGCAGAGGACTCTACTCTAGGACAGCAGTGCCCACACTAGCAGCTCTGGTGCCCCAGAGAGCGTTTGCTTGATTTCTTTCGAGAAAACACTCCACTTTTTTACGTAGGTGAAAACACTTGGCTGCTGGTGGTTTTGTCCGTTGGTAAGTGGGAGGGTCCGTATAAAGCTCTTCAGTGGGTCCTGTCTTCAGTTCCGTTTCTCACTCTCTTGCTGTTTCTCTGCCTGGGGCCTCCCGGGAGTTGTGCTTCGCAGGTTGGCACCCTCTTCAGTTCTGCCGCCGCCTCATGGCTTCTAAGCCGCTGCTTCCCCCTCAGTTTGAGTAGTTAGCCCTTCCGCATTTGTCTTCTATCATCCAGAAATTTGTGGAAAGCTCTCTCTCACCAGTGGTTCCTCTCCATTTCTCCTCATTGTGGCGGAGCTGTGCCTCTCTTACGCCTCTCCTCTTAAACAGCGTCTCCTCCAGAGTAAATCCGATCTGGTATCTGTTGTTGCTATTCATCTGCCCAAATATATCATACAGAGATCTTAGCAGGAAGACATCCCGAGTCAGATAAAGTTCAGGGCCCATCCACATCTGGCACTTAGGCCAGCAAGCATTCTTTGAGTGTGTACTACAGTAGGGGTCATGGGGTATATAAAGATGTAAAAGATACATTCCCCATCTCATAGTCCAGTGGGAAGCCCATAGTTCAGGTAGGGCAAGGCCCAGAATTATGGGCATCTGTAGGCATTTTGCATTTTGGTCAAAATGAACCTCAAAGGCTTGCCAGGATCAAACCCGGCAATCCTTTTCCTCATAGAAATTGGGAGTCATCAAATGGTATATACTAAAGGGCGTGTGATAGCTCATTCCTTCTTCATTCATCCAAGATTTTTAGAGTGTAAGGAACTGTACTAGAAGTTCATCAGATACATACCTGCCTCAAGGAGAGCTCGGACATGGATCTCAATAGTTCAGTAGAGGAGATAAGACACATATCTAAGTTAACTCTTTAATACACAGCGAAATGAGGTAAATGGTATAAGAGGAATACAGGTAAAACGTCACAGGAATTTTAAGTAAAAGCTAGAGAGATTACTTCCTGCACATGGGCATGTAAAGGAAATTAAAACAGGCTCATTGAAAAATGGCTCATTGAAAGACCACAGATTTCGACAATGGAGATGAAGGGGAGGAGAGGGAATTACTCGGATGAGTCCAGGGTACAAGGAGAAATTCATCTCGACTGGAGCCAGAATTTCAAAGATGCTCGTAAAATGTCATCATGAAGTAATATCCCTTCCATAGAACATTGCTTCTTAATTGAAGCATAGGTTTCCTCTGACCACACCTTGTTCAGTTGAGGGTCTTTATTCTTCCACCAGCTTCATGTCTCAGAACCATAAAAATACAGCCCTCCCGCCCCCGCCCCGGTCCTCCTGTTATTCCACCCAGGAGGTCCGCGCCGAGTCAGGTCAGCATCTCCTTTCCAGCCTCCTCCCTGCCGCCTCCAGCGGGTAGTTTGGATGGGCTTCCTCACCACCCACTTCAGCCCCCTCCTAACTTTCCTCCCTGAATTACAGAGGTTGGAAAGTTAAAAGGTACATTTCTCAGAGATTCCACACGTGGCCTGGCTTCCACCTTAGAAGACGTGGAGATAGCAGTGACCACCGTGAGGTGTCAGCAAAGCACAGGGAGACCAGGTCTTCTGGTGGGCGCAGGGGTTGGGAGCGTGTGGCTGTTGACGGGGAGCTCAGCAAAGGTTGTAGCATCAGTTCCTGTTGTCCTGCGTGTCACGTGGCAGGCCACTGCCACAGTGGTCCCCAGCTGTCCCCTTGTGTGCTTGGCTCTGTTGGTTCTGGTTGTGCTGAAGATTTGCTAAGCTCCCCAGGACCCTTGTTTTTAAAAATCCCCCTTTGCCTCACCTAGCTTGACTGGATGTTGTCATCAACAGCTGAAACCCCCCTGATGTGATGTGCTTGGACTTTCCAGTCACCCACCCTTGTTGCTTGAGGATTTGGACGCTCGATTCCCAGTTCCCACGCACTCTGCTTCCTACCATCCTGAGAGGGGATCAAAGACTCTGCCTTGGTGATCCATCCAACATTCTGGCTTCATGCTTTCTCCATCTCCATGGCTACAGCCCAGAGTCCACATATCTGGAGCTGATCACCTCTAAAAGTTCCTCTGTCTGACTCCAGCCTCCTCTTATCCCACTTTCCCACTCCATTCAGACCTGCCCTGTAACCCCAGAGCGACCTTCAGTCTCACCAACCCTCTCTGTTCCGACAAGAGAGGGGAGGCTTCCTTTCCCTGGAAGCCTCAACCCAACGGGTATTCATTTCGACTACACTCTCACCAGTGCGCAGTTTCTCTCCCTTTGGACCTACTTGTACGTTTATTGTCTCTTACAATAACCTTGAAAATGTGCCCAGCTGGTATAGGCTCCCCAATGCATATTCACTAACAAGAATACCATGTCAGTTAATGCTTAGAAAGTGCTTACCATGTTCCAGGCACTGTTCCAAGCACTTTAATATATTAACTCATTGAATCCACACAACCGTCCAAGGAGATGGGGACATTTAATGTCCACATTGTAGAGATGAAGAAACCAAAGCACAGAAAGGTTAAGTGATTCACCCAAGGCCACACAGCTAGTAACTGGTTGAGCTGGGGTTCAGATTGTCCGTGTTCTTAATAACCACGCTCCGTTTGCATTCCCTTAGTCTGTTTTAAAGGATGCCAAGATATCTGTGCATCTTTACATGGATATCAAGAACATTTTTTTCCATTTAACCATAAGCGTGATTACTATCTCAATGTTAATACCACAAATTGTGGTTTCTAAAAACTGCATCCCATTAATATATCTGCCAGTTTTTTTTTTTGTTTTTTGTTTTTTTTTTGCGGTACGCGGGCCTCTCACTGTTGTGGCCTCTCCCATTGCGGAGCGCAGGCTCAGCGGCCATGGCTCACGGGCCCAGCCCCTCCGCGGCACGTGGGATCTTCCCAGACCGGGGCACGAACCCGTGTCCCCTGCATCGGCAGTCGGCCTCTCAACCACTGCGCCACCAGGGAAGCCCCTGCCAGGTTTTTTTTTAATGAAAAAATTTCCTTTTTCTCTCCCATGTTATTTCCTTGCTGTGTATTTTGAGTCTCAATTCTGTTGTGAAATCTGGTGTCATACCACTGCGGATAAAAGTTTGGGGCAGCTGTTGAATAGCTAGAGTGATGGATTGTCTATACGACCCTATTGACTCCTCTTCTTTCAGAATATCAATTCTGCTACAACCAGCAACGCATTCTCTTATAAATGAAGTATAGCAAATTGGGATATCAACTAGTACTTCTTTCCCCTACTGTCTTCAAGGTAAGTCTAGTGTAGTCGGATTAGTCTTTGGGTTCCAAAATCAGACAGTGGAGATTTGAACGCCAGCTCAAGCATTGAGACACCCTGGGCAAGCTACTTAACGTCTCCAAGCTCCAAGTGTTCCATCTATAAAAATGGGGGTAGCCCTATTGTAAATTGCATGTGAACAGATCACCATGGTACAGCCCTCCCAGCCATCCCCAGCCCACACACAGTTAATCCCAACACATCATACTACACTCTTCTCCCCCAAACAAGCACATACCCATCACACACACACACATAACAGCTTCAAGAACTTTGATAAATTATAGAATTTACTGAAGGTTTCCGGTTGAGACAGAAGGACAGGTTGCATTGCACTCCGCAAAGCAGATCTTACCTTCAAAAAAAAAAAAAAAAAGGCACTGCTTTGTCATCCACTGCTCTTTCCCCAGAAGCCCCCTTGGGCTCCTTGGTCGTCACCCTCCTGGCTCACCCTGGCTCAGGCAGAATCTCTCCAGACAGGTGGGAGGGAACCTAAATTCCCGGGAGTCAATGACGATTCATTGATAATAGGGTGAAATACTTCTTCTCTTAAGTTATTCCACTGGAAGCTTGACTGAGAGAGTTCATAGTTCCTTGACTGTTTCCAGGAGTAAAGATGAGTGAGTACACTGCTCTGGTTTGGAATGCCTCTGGTTGCAGCTGTACTCCTCAAAGGGAAGTGTCATGCCTGTTTATACCGGCCATTCACAGTTCAGTTGCTGGGAGCAGAAAGTCAGTACCGATGCTAACAGCCTCCGCCGCCAAGTTCTCTTATTTAGATTTTGGTTATCAGAGCTCCCGGTCGGTGTGTTGGTTGGTTCGTTCGTTTCTCCCTCCTGCCAGACAATAAGGGTTCATTTTTGGCCTCCAGCTCATGGTTACATTTATTTACGTTACTTTCCTGGGCAATTTTTTCTGAAACATCATTTCAGGCTCTTCATCAACTTGACTAATAAGAGTCAACTTGGTTATTGACTAGTGTGTGCTGGAAGGAATACTTCCAACAGGGAAGGTGTATCTTGTCACAGTAGACGTGAACATGGCTATTCATGGCTATTAATTGAATATGAAATAACTTCTACCGATATGGAGTTTATAAAGTTAATGCAAGGAGGTCAGGGAGACCGTATTCTCCTAGAGTAATCATTCCATTGGCTTTAGTGTCTGTCTCTACTATTTTAGAAATTTTTAAAAATCTTACAAGTCTGATAACCTATCCCCCTTTCCTTTCATTTGCTTCCTATATGGTGAATCTCCCCTATCAAAACTAAAGAACTCACTGTTTGGAAAGTTAAATGAAAATTCAGCAGAGTCGGAGTATGTACTGCTTCCAGAGAAGGTTCTTCATTGTCGATTATCCGGGAGCCAGTAATGAATGTGTACTATCAGAGGCCAGGGATTTCAGGGGATGAATTTCCCAGGGTTTAATCATTTCATAAGGCCTCTGAGTGTGACTTTTTCCCCAATAATCTACTTATCTCAGTAATTTACCCCTCCTACTGCCTTGCAAGGAAAATGAGTCTCCCAGGTTGTTTGCATGATAAGTAGCTGGGAATTGTGTGAGCCTTTCAAGAAGCAGCCCTGAGTTAATTGTAGCAGCCTGAGCTAATGGTTTCCCATGTTAGTTGGCAGGTTACGTGAAGAAGAGGGCTTGAAAACACCCTTTATCACAAGTACCACGCATCTGAAAAGCTGAAATCTTAAAAATGTTTGCTTCGTGGAAGATATTTTCCCTTGCCGTATAAATGGGTGAGAAAAATGTCCTTCCAAAGATAGGACTAGCAGTTTGCACATAGCTCTGGAGGTTGGCGACTGGGAGGGCTTGGGAGGTTTTTGGTTTTGTTTTTCCAACGGATCCCGCTCATCTGCCCCCACCCCCTCTGTTTTTAGTTAAGTCAGAATTGAAGAATAAGCTGCTCGCTGCAAGCGAACAACTAGAAAAAGAATCACTTGGGAAAAAGTAAAATGCGCGTCCTCGTATTTTCTGGTTGTATTTTTTAAGGTATGTTTCACATTTATCATTTGAAGTTTTTAGTAGCACAACACATCGACCAGCAAGTACAAAATGGATTTTCTATTTAGGAAAAAAGTTAATACATTTTCGAAAGGAGGGGACCAGGAGTTTCCGCACAGTATTCTCAGGACAGAGAGGGTTGCACGCCGTCTTACTGAAGGTCTGGAATTGTGATGGGATTGAATCAGACTTGGGTCAGAGCAAAGATACTGTGTTTCTCACATTACATGACTACGAAAACTACATAACTACAGGAAGTTTAGATGGAGGAGGGCAAGTTCCTGGTGAAAAGAAGTCCCCGGAAGAGGGTAGAACCAGAAACACCTGCTCTGCGCTCTGCGCACCTGCTCTGCTTGGTCAGTGCCCTCCCATCCTTGAGATCTCTCTCTCACATCACTTCCTCCAGGAAGTCCTTTCTGATTCCCAGACTAGGGAGTCTTGTGTGCTCTTCCGTCTTTCTTTTATAGCATTTTCACAGTTGTAATTGCACATTTCTTTGTATGGTCAAATTATTATCTCTTTGTCTCCACAAAGTTTAACCTCCCATGAGTACGTAAGGACCATGTCTGTCTTTTACGTACCATTATAATCTCAGTATCTGAATTCTCAAAAAATATTTGCTGCATGAATGGCTGGATGAATAAGAGTACAGTCGTTAGAAGTATTTCAGTGAAGGGACTTTCCTGGTGGCGCAGTGGTTAAGAATCCACCTGCCAGTGCAGGGGACACGGATTCAATCCCTCGTCCGGGAAGATCCCACATGCCGCGGAGCAACTAAGCCCGTGCGCCACAACTACTGAGCCTGCGCTCTAGAGCCTGCGAGCCACAACTGCTGAAGCTCGCACACTGCAACTACTGAAGTCTGCGTGCCTAGAGCCCGTGCTCTGCAACAAGAGAAGCCACCGCAATGAGAAGCCCGCGCACCGCAACGAAGAGCAGCCCCTGCTCGCTGCAACTAGAGGAAGCCTGCGCACAGCAATGAAGACCCAACACAGCCAAAAATTAATTACTTTTTTTAAAATCTTACTTAAAAAGAAAGTATTTCAGTGAAGGTTCTCCGGGTGAGTCCACGGGTTAACTGATGACTATACAGGAAGCATTTAAGAGGCTTGTTAAGAGGAAGCAAAGAATCACAAACCTCAAAAGTAGAAAGATACTTGGGGGCAAAGGAAGTGTGTGTGTGTGTGTGTGTGTGTGAGTGAGTGAGTGACATGTTCCATGAATAAACTGGCCTTGGGATATAAAGATGGAAAAAGAACTAACTTGAGTGGTCTAAGAAACAGAGGACTGGATATATCCGCCAGGTTTCCAGCATGAAACAGATGGCATACTCCTCTGGGTGATTTACAGGGGTGTAGGTGGGGATGAGGGAACCAGCAAGAGGTACTGGGGCACCTAGGGACCCGCACTAGCAGAAAACTATTACCCACACCCACCGACTCCCATCCCAAAGGAGCGAGGGGAGCAAACGGTGTTCCTGAAGCGTGCTGAGTAAGAGCCAGAACCGTGGAAGAGGGCAGCAGAGGAGTGTGGCTCTAAGGGGATACCGCCATTGCCAGAACCGCAGTGCTGAAGCCAGGAGAAATACGCCAGCCTCTGTCTCCCCCGACCTCGGATCCAGCCAGTGCCTCCGTCGGCCAAACCCAACAGGAAGCCAGAAGACAGGAGAGCCCAGGTGATGTGGTATGTGGAGATCAGCTCCCCCAACCCCACAATCCAGAGTGCAGAGAAGAGGTGGGAAAGGGATCCAGAGAGGCAAGTGGAAAATAACCAGCCTGCTGAGGGAATTTAGACTCATGGTTTTTTTTCACTTTGTTGGTAGTGGTAAAGATCTTTGTTAAGTTCAGAATTATATATTGTAGTGACATTGATTATTTAGGACCGTGTCAAATGAGTTGTTTTTATAAAGGTCAACTTTTCCAAATACCTACCTGCAATTTTACTTTTTAACTTTCAATTTACTTTTTCTTTTGAATATATATTTTAACCACCAGTACAATGAACAAGGTGTACCGTTAGAAATTTCACTCTTCCATCTGCTTCACTCCCCACTTCCCCACAGAGGTAACCACTTTCACCTGCTTCTTCCCATGTCTCCTCCTAGTGTGTCTTTCTGCAGGTACAAGCAAATATGAAGAAAAATATATATATGGGATATCCCTAGTTCCCCCAATGTCTAGTGCACCTAACACATACATCGTTTTATTTGTGTATAGGTATATCTGTAAGGACTGTGTGGTTCAGTCTTTCCGGCAGTGTTGTACGAGAGCATTTACCCACAGCCTTGCTGAAAGCGTGTGTTTTGGAATTTTGCTCAACTTTTGGAATTTTGCCAATCTGATCGACTGGGGGAAAACAAATTCATTGTGTTAGGTTGAACAACGTGAAACTGCAACTTGTGTAGGTCAGAAATGGTAGTCCATCAGTAATTTCATATGGTTCAACCTAACAGCTTTATTGTGTATTTTTCTTATGAGTGAAACAACATATTTTGATATATTTTAACTACGGTTGTATTTCTTTTTCTTCTGACAGTCTGTTGATGATTTGGTGCATTTTTCTATTGCTGGTCTGTTTCTTATCAATTTTAAGGAGCCCTTTATGCATTAGGGAAAAGAATCTTTTGTGATAATGAGTTTCAAATATTTTCCCTAATTTATTTGTCTTTTGACTTTGCTTAGGATTTTTTTGCCACTGTAAAAGTTTCTAATTTTTATGTAACTAAATATCAATCTTTTATGACATTTATATTTTGAGTCTTGGTAAGGTTATCTTCACTCCAGTGACATGAAGGAATTCTATGGATTTTTTTCCTAGAACTTTAATGGTTTTGTTTGTTGCATTTAAACTTTTGATCCTCTGGTTTATCCTGTTAAGAGGTATAGGTTTAACTTTTTCTTTTTCCAGATGGCTACTCAGTTGTTTCAAAACCATTTATTTAATAAGTCCGTCCTTAATCCTACTGATTATGGAGGTCATCATGATCATATACTAACTTGGAAGATTAATTTTAAATCCTAGCAATTTATTTTAACTTTTTGGTGCTATATATATATATATATATATTTTTTTTTTTTTTTTGCGGTACGCGGACCTCTCACTGTTGTGGCCTCTCGCGTTGCGGAGCACAGGCTCCCGACGCGCAGGCTCAGCGGCCATGGCTCACGGGCCCGGCTGCTCCACGGCATGTGGTATCTTTCCGGACCGGGGCACGAACCTGTGTCCCCTGCATCGGCAGGCGGACTCCCAACCACTGCGCCACCAGGGAAGCCCCTGGCTAGAAATATTTTAAGGAATGTCACAGAATTTATATATATATCTTATTTTACATGTTGTAAAATTAATATGTTTGAAAGAATTAATACATATTTACTGAATAAATAAGATGAACAAAACTTAGAAAATGAAATAACCCTAATTCTATTATTTACCAATGTTCATATTTTTATATGTATATGATATACGGGTACACATGCACACACACACGAAGTAAAGCTACTAGACAACCGTATTGGAAGAATATAGTGGCTTATACAACATAGAACTGTGTTTCTGTTTCATGAAACAGCCCCTGAGTTGAGCAGTCTAGCTTAGAAAGGGAGGTCTCTTCTCCATTGGGTCATTCTTCTTTTGTTTTTGTTTTTGTTTGGCTTTTTGTTTGTTTTCTGTTTTTTAGTCAATTATATTGAGGCTTAACTTACGTTAAAATTAAACAGTTTTATGTGACCAGTTCTATGAGTTTTGACAAACATAATATAGCTGTGTAACCACCATCACAATCAAAATACCAAATATTCCCACCACTCCAAATAGTTCCCGCATACTTCTCAGTGGTCAGTCCTCCCCCACACCCCACTCCCAATCACTGATCTGAATTCTGTCCCTAGTGGTGTTTTCTTTTCATGGGGTCATTCTCGGCCCCCTCCCTCTGTCTTGTCTCCCCTATGCTGCATGGATCCTCACCCATGTGGTCAAAGCAAGGTCATGGGCACATCAGGCTACACTTCAGAAGGAGAAAAGAGCATTAACACGCATCACTAATTTCAGGCCTGGAAATGGGACCCATCACTTCTACTCGTTTTCCATTAGTGAGAATTTAGCTGATGCCCACCTACCTGGGAAATGTACTCTGTTACTATTGAAGAAAAGGAAAGTGACTTCTGATGGGCTGATCTAGCAGTCGCCCTGCAGCCTGGCCACCCACATGTCCACAGCCATCTGTTGTCCACACAGAGGACACACCCTCCCCCCAAGGAGACAACCCCAGACCCCATTCAGTTACTGCATCCAACTCAAAGACCAGGCTTTCTCAAAGGCCAGTGATGGAGAGTCTTCTCCAGTAGGTTCGAGGTGGCTCCCTGTGGTCTTCTGACCTCGAAACTAAAACACAAGCTATTTGTCTCTCCCCCAACTGTCTCCTTCCCAGGATTATGGTTTGTTTCAAAATTGATGGGACTCTCGTTCAGTGTGCCAGGAACCACATCCGAGTTCCACTTCTGTACATAGTTCTGGCTGATTTTCTTTTTTAAATAAATTTACTTGTTTATTTATTTATTTTTTTGGCTGCATTGGGTCTTTGTTGCTGCACGTGGGCTTTCTCTAGTTGCAGTGAATGGGGTCTACTCTTCATTGCGGTGTGTGGGCTTCTCACTGAGGTGCCTTCTCTGGTGGAGCACGGGCTCTAGGGCACGCGGGCTTCAGTAGTTGTGGCTCGTTGGTTCTAGAGTACAGGCTCAGTAGTTGTGGCTCACGGGCTTAGTTGCTCCGCAGCATGTGGGATCTTCCCGGACCAAGGCTCGAACCCGTGTCCCCTGCATTGGCAGGCAGATTCTTAACCACTGCGCCACCAGGGAAGTCCGTGGCTGATCTTCTGACTTCCAACTAGACTCGTACGGTCTTCCCCATTTGAAAAGCAGCTGCTTTGGGGTTAGCTGAAATGATAGATTTAGGAGGGAGGACAGTAAACATTGTCTCTGCCATGGGGCTCAGCCCCTTTCTTTGGCTTCATGGGAAAGAAAGTTTCTGAACACCCCCGGCCTCATCTCCTGCTGTTTGAGGTACAGCAGTACTTGGCTTTTCCATCCAGTTTTCTAGACTTTTTCCTTCTGTGTCTGCTCGTAAATTGGCCAGTTCTTGCCTGAGTTCATCCCTTCCTTGTAATGGCTTGCTAAAAGTTAACAAATTAGGAATAAGCATTTATCTCTTTAACTACTGCATGTGCGTTACCTCGAAACATATAAATATGTATTATTACAGCTATTTTAATAGAGAACTGTTAAGTAATTCCTACCACCTAATTTTCAGGATTAAGTTGGGTGGGTGTGAATAAATTCCTTGAAAAGCAGACCTGTAAAATCAAACCTATAAGGGAATCTTGTGAACAGCAGAAAAATCAGCACTGCCAGCACTGTTGGTGGGGGGAAAGGGATATAGAATATTGACAGAGTGGTATAAATGCACTATAAAAATGGGTGAAGACAGAGAAGGTACAGTACTTACCAAGTCTTTTTTCTTTAGAGATTAGTATTAGAATAGGTCAGATGAGATACAACAGCATGGAGAATGTAAACATAATAATCCTCAGTCAGAAAAGGCTAATTGAATAGCACAGGGAGATCAGCTGGGTGCTTTGTGACCACCTAGAGGGGTGGGATAGGGAGGGTGGGAGGGAGGGAGATGCAAGAGGGAAGAGATATGGGGACATATGTATACGTATAACTGATTCACTTTGTTATAAAGCAGAAACTAACACACCATTGTAAAGCAATTATACTCCAATAAAGAGGTTTAAAAAAAAAAAAGAAAAAGGCTAATTGATAGCTTTTAAGGAGCGTGACCATTCAGTGCATTAGAAAACATATAAATAGTAAATTTGTTAATATCAAACCTGTCTATTTGAAAAGGCTAATTAAATAGGTAAATGTATGTCATGTGTAATGGCAGAAGAGAAAAAGCATATCTCCTGAAAGATGCTAGGCAGTTTTGTAGGCACATTCTTTCCAACTTCTCAGGAGAAATAACTTTCATGTTAGGTAACCTGTTTAAGAATACGGAAAAGAAGGAAAGCTTCCCGTTTCACTTTATGAAGTTAAAATAACTCTGATGTCAAAACCCAACGAAGATACCGTATACTCACAATTCCGTTGGTCAGTCTTGCTTATGAGTATAATTATCCTAAAAAGAAAAACCCGAAGTAAAACACAAGCAAATTGAATCCAGTTCTCTACTAAGAGAGCGAAGCGACGTGCCCAAGACAAGTTAATCTCAAGAATGCAAAGAGAGGTTAGTATTAGGAAATATATTAACATGATTCATCACGTTAATAAATGGAGAAAAGCCATATGATTACCTTAGTAGACTCTAAGAAGGCATTTAGTAGAACTCAGTGTCTGTTCGCAGATTTTTTAAAAAGCAGCTCTTCAAACTATAAATTAAAGGGTACTTCATTATCCTGCTAAATAATAACCATCACAAGCTAAAGGCTACCGTTTTGCTAAAGGATAAAAAATTAGAAGGTCTGGTCGCTGATAAAATCAGAATGTCGCCTCTCACTGCTGATACACGTCATTAATTTTGAAGACCTAACCTCTGCAGTATGCAAATTAGCTATAAGGAGAAATTTAAATGACCATCATGTTTGTGAGTATTTACAGTCTTCTACGTGGAACCTTCAAGAGAATGAACTGGAAAACTAAAAAGAAAGCCAAGCCCTTTGCCCATTATAAAATAAATATGCCAAAGTTATTTTCTCATACAGCACCCATAACCAGTTAGAAAATGTCAGAGAACAGAGAAAAGGTCACATTAACAAAAACTCAACGAGAAGTAGAACCTATGAAGAAAACTATAAAACATTACTAAGGTTCAACACCTAACTCTAACTAGCTTAAGCAAAAGGGGAGGAGGTATTATAATTCTAATTGGGGGAAGTCACAATCCAAAGGAAGTACTGTAGGAATCAGGTCAGCTCTGAGGCCTTAAGCAGTATAGCACATGATTCTCAAAGCTCCCAGGACTCTTTCCGTTAGGACTGCAAGGTTCAGTTGTTCAGAGCGTGCACTGAGCAAGTCTAAACCTCCGGGCTTGCAATTCATAGGCAGTCGTCACAGATTTATTTAGGACAGCAGATTTATGGCATGTTGTCATAGGAAGGAGCACTTGTTTCTAACACACAGAAAGCCACCATTCGGATTAGTGATGGGGCTGCATCCCACCCCTCCTTCATCTCTGTTTTGGCTTCATCTTTCCAGCCACAGAGTGGCTTTTTCCTCCTGGCGGAGAACATGAGCACCAAGCCCCACATTCAAGTCCTTCTCGCTCTGTGGAAGCGTTCCTTCCTTAGAACGATGAGGAAAGTCGTGGGGAAAGTTTCTCTTTGATCTAGTCTGTATCTGTCCCCGAAACATGGGTTATTATGTCTGGCTTAGTCCATGGTCCAGAGAGCACAGGCAGGCTGTTTTCTCTGAAGGGTGTAGAGGTTGGTTGGGGTGACTCTTGCTAGGCAGGAAAAATGATAGCTACAGACCGAGAAGATTTGAATAAATGGAGGAATAGCTGTAGTCCCACATCGGTTGGCTTAAATTAAATTGCAGATGTAGCTTTTCCCCCAAGTCGATATATAAATTCCACATAATTTGATTCAGAATTCCAAAGGGAGTTTTGGGGCTCCTTGACATCACGATTCTCAAGTTTGTCTGGAAAAACAGACATAACGTGGTGAGAATAGCTAGGAAAATTCTGCCCAGTGAAAGGGAATCACCTTAATTTATATGTTTTCTTCAGTATTATTTTATCATCTATCCTGGGCTTTCAATATGATCCCGTGTTGACCCCAAATTTTTAAAGCTTTCTCCCTGAACAATTTTTATACAACCCAGGGAACTCTGAATGAGGTATCCAGAGAGCTAATACATGATAGTCTTAACGTCACTCAGATTATTTTGTGTATCCGCTGTGCACGAGGTGCTGTGGGGTTGCATTAGACCCTGAAGGCTACTACTTATTAGACCCACCCACCACTACTTATATTAGTCTTTTCCAACCAAAGAAGGGTATTAGACATTTAAGTTTGTCATTCTTCAATACGAGTCAGGGAATAAGTTTGCCAAAATGAAAAGAGCAGAAAGAAGATGGAAAAGATCCAGTATGAAATTACAAGTAGACAAAAAAACTTGGGGGTTGGTTGGTGAAGAGCTTTAGCTACTGCACACCGTTGAGTGGGGGGGGGGGTGGATAATGTGGGTTTTAAACAAAGGTATCTGTGGAATAGTAATAAGAACCTGAAGTTGGACAAAAGTTTCAAAGATGCTGGAGCTGACTTGAGCCGGACAGCATGTACTGATCACCCTAGCCAAAGGAGGGATAAAGAGATGGAGAGGAAATGTCAGTTCAAAAAGTGTTTGCCTGGGAAATAAATGCCGGTCAGAAAACCTGACATTTGTGATTTTGTTTTGCATTTACACACGGTGCTTTCTTGGGAAAGTAAACCCATGATTGAAAAGGAAAGCGGATGTGTAATACATGAAAATGCCTTTGTAAATACATGTCAGGTCTCATTTCTTTGGCTCTTGAAACCATTGGGGACTTTTCAACTCTGGAAGTTTGTAAAAATAGGCAGGATAAATGTTTATCTTCTGCGGTTGATGTTCATACCATGCCTGGGTTCAAAGTTCTCAACTAGATAACCACTTCGGGGTCTCTTCATCTCCAGGTGTTGGCAAAGTAAAGGAGTTTACATTACATTCCGGGCAACAAAGAACTTGAAAGGAGGGCTTCTAGAAAGAGAAGTAACCCTGCTCCACTGACTGGAAGCAGAAGTAGTATAATCAGTGTTAAACAGCGTTAAGAATGAATACAGAAACGCGCAGCCCCCCTCCTCTTCCCAAACCCTGGGGGGGTTCGCAGCTAAAACTCAGTTCCTCCGTTGTAAAGGAAGGGCAGATATGGTAAGATTCCGCATTTCTGTGGAGCATATGTTTGGAATTAATCATGTAACCACATTTGCCCCGGCCTCAAGTTGGAGATCAGGAAAATGTGGACAACCCTGGTGAGATTCTGAATCCAGGAGAAAAGGTCACGGGGCCTGTTCTGAAACGCACATCGGAGAAAGCCCTTCCCGGCCACCAGGCCACCTGAAGTCCCAGTGCAGATGTGAACGCAAGGTGGTCTCAGACAGTGAACCCCCAGGCCCAAGGGAGGTGACTTTCTTCAGCTAATGGGGAGCGAATGAAAGTAGGAGAGAGCTCTCAAAACACGGACCAGAGAGAAAACCAGGTGGGGAGGTGAGCCCATCTGGCTAATTGGTCACAGGCTGTAAATTCCCGGCAAGCATCTTTCTCTTAAGCCGCATCTGCCCTCGCTCCTGAGAAGGACCTGGATCTTCAGAGGAGTGGCAGAGAGATGTTTGCAGGGATGGGTGCCATTGAGGCTTGGGGGGCTTTTTGGTTTTTTTAAGTTGATAAACAGAAGTATGTCTGCTCACAGAGAGGTACTTAGAAGGAAAAAATGGCAGGAGTGGGGCGGGGTGAGGGAGATGTCGGAAAGGCACTTAGGAAAAGCTGTGTCCGTTGCTCCACCCGCCTTTCCACGGCCAGATACTCTCCTGTGACCATGGGTTCCAGGGCTGGCCCAGGGCCAAGGACAGAGCAGGAGGTTCCTCTCCTGCATCCAGCCAGTCCCCACACCCCTCCACTCACCCACAGACGCTCCTGTCAGCCGTTTCAGCCTGAGCTGTCCACCCTCTTCTGCTCTAGAGCACAGGACTCCTCTGAGTTCATTCACGCTCAGATTGTGGGGACGGAAAGTGTTTTCCTAGTTCAGATGGGAGCAGAGTGAGAGAATGACCATGACATAAACCACAACCCTCTGGTGGTGGGATTTCGGGTACCCTGACCTGGGCCGAGAAGACAGCTGAGAGCAGAAAGGACTCTTTACTCATCAGCCTCTCCACGGTCGGGTGACCCTTCGCCCTGGCCTTGTTAGGGGCGTGAAGGTGGCTTTGTCGATAGGGATGCTTCTGAACATACACTGGGGTCCCAGTGGTCCTTCCTTCGGAAGGTGTCTCTGATCACCTCCCTGCTAGTAGGCGTGGCTGAGTACCTTGCCCGGCACTGGAAGCCTTGCTCTGCGGGGCTGAGAAGTCACGTGTGCTGAAATTGAAAGGGTTTTCCTCTCTCACACACATACCAACCGAGGAGGATGTTCCAAGCCTATTCCATTGCCTCCTTTAGTGCCGTTTATAGCTCTCAGCTTGCTTGACATTTTAAGCAGCTGAAGAATCCCTCCACTAAACTGGAGTGGCAGGTAGGGTGGCAGGAGTGAGATTCTGGTGCTCAGTTCTGCTGGTGAATTTCTCTACTGACAGGCGTATTGGAAGCAGTATTCACTTTGCCCCCCTTACGTCCAGGTATATACTATCAAGCGGTATGAAAAATGATACAAGGTTTGAGCATCTCTGAATCAAGGGTAGAATTCCGGTGAGCGAGGCGCCCATAACCGAAGGAGAGCTGGCGCTGTGGAGGCTCTCTGTGTCCCGGGCACCTGGCTGCGTGCTGCAGGAGTGTTTTGTCATTAAACCCTCACACCTACCCTGCGTGACAGATACTGTTATTATCCCCCACTGACAAGCTAGGACAACTAGAAAATTCAGTGAGTGCTTAACAACTTGGGTATTTTTCTGTATATGTTATACTTCAGCAGAATTCGTGTTTAAAAAAAGGAGGCCATTTCAGCCCAGAGAAGTGAAGTAACTTTCCCAAGGTCGCCTAAGTGGTGTTTGCAGAAGCAGGGTTCAGCCCCCACATCTCACTTTGGAGTCCACTCAGCCCCTACCCTCCACCACCCTTCACATTTCATTGTAGGTGGTAATCATGCCACCTGGTAAATAGTTCACGCAAATAACTGCTATCTGCCTGCTCTCACACAGCTAATCTTTTTTTCCCCCACAATTTATATAATTTTTACTTACTGTCTTCCACAAGCGTACACTCTTTTCCATAGTTACAATCACGGTGAACCTAACCATTTTTGGAACTTTCCACTCCCTTTTTGGATGAGGTTTTGAAGTAAGTCTCCTTTGGTTCTTAGAGACCACCATGCCCCTGGTCCTGTATACTTATTAACATCAGCACTTTCTGGAAGCCAGAGGTGCCTCCCTGAGGGCTGGTTTCTTTCCAGGCAATATTTTTTTCCCCTAAACTCTTCAGATTTGCCCCACTCAAAGTAGACTTTTCTCTGGGAAGGAGCTGGGCTGGTCTTAAAGCAGCAGGACCTCCCACCACCCACCCATCTACTCCAGCTCTCTCCACTCCTCCCGGGAGCACCCTCCTTAGAATCCTCTTATCTCCATCACAGAATCCCTCTCCTGCCTTCACTCTGGCATGGGTGGGACGGGGGTTTGCCCCAGATGAGGGGAAAGAGAGGTTAACACAGTTTAGCCCCGTAATCCACGCATCTTACTTGGTTGCTTTCCTTAGTCCCCCAAAGACAGCTAATCCTTCATTTGGTCATTTCTTCGTTACCTAAGAAATGTCTCTTCTTTCAAGGGGTTCAGAGTCTAGTAGGGGCAGACAGACTTAAAAAAAAAAAATTAAGTCAATAAAATGTTACGGGTTCTAAGATGAAATCAATTTAGGTAGGGCGCACATCAAGGGGAGGAAGTGGCCAGGGTAGAGGAGCAAGACCTCACAGAAGAGGTAACTCTTGAGTGTTGAAAGGTGAATAAGTGCTGGCCGAGGGCCAGGGCGTGGCAAGGTCAAGGCTCCCTGTATCAGTCTGCTTGGGCTGCCGTGACAAAACTCCACAGACTGGGTGGCTTAGACAACCAAAGTGTATGGTCTCATGCTTCTGGAGACAGGAAGTCCGAGGTCAGGATGCCAGCAGAGTTGGTGCCTGGTGAGGGCTCTCTTCTAGAGTTGCAGACAGCTGCCTTCCTGCTGTGTCTTCACGTGGCCTGTCCTCTGTGAGCGAGCGGGGAGAGAGAGAGCAAAGTCCTCTTCTTCTAAGGACGTCAGCCCTATGAGATGAGGGCCCCACCCTATGACCTCACTGAACCCTAATTATCTTCTTAATTTGGCCCGATCTCCAAATATGGTCACGTTGGGGGTTAGGGTTTCAACATGTGAACAAGGGTGTGTGACACAATTCAGCCCATACCACCACTACCCACACATTCCCTGGCCCCCCAGTTCCCCCTGAGCCCTCCTCACTGAGGTACCCCACATTCCCTCCATCCATGCCTTTTAGGAGTCCTTTGCCATGCATCCTGCCTGCCCCAAGAAGTCTTTAAGGAGCAGTGCAATGTTTCCAGTCTGCTCCTTGGCGTCTGTTCTAAAGAGCATGAAACTGCTGAAACTCTTATTTACAAAACATTGGCCTTCAGATGTTCCGCCACCATCTGACCAGGATGGAGAAGCAGCGGCTGCCCTTCCACCCAGGAGTCCTCTCTTTCAGGGATCCTGTTCTACCTCTGGCTCTCCTGAGCCATAGGGCCCAGCAGAGAGTTTGCACGTAGCAAAAAACTGAGCTCTCCTCCCCTTTCTCCTGTCACACCCCTAGGCCCTCCAGTTGGAGTTCTGGGCCCTTGTTTCTTGTGTTATGTCAGCCCCTCACTCACAGTTCTTTGCTGGCCCTGGGGTCAGGTCAGTGAGCCATAGTGGCCAATAGCGCGCTGCACTAGATGTCAGAAGACCAAACCCTGGTCCAGCTTGGCCACGTGATCTTCGTCTGTCAGACAAAAGACTTGCAACAAGAGGCTGTGACAAATTAAAGAGTTAAACATGACATCCTGGAGTGACCGCAGAGCTCAAAATGGATAATATAGGTGAAGTAGAAAGTGCAGTATTCATTTCAAAATAATCCTAATGTTTTATTTTTATAAGAACATTTTTGGGGTGGATTGCCGGAGCTTCTCACGTCTCCTGTCTCACTGCAGTTATATCGCGGGCTGCTGAGAATTCTCCGAAGCTGCCTCAACCATAAACCATCCTTCTCCCATGCCCAGGTTTTCATGCTCTCGTTTTTGACAAGAGTCCCTGTAATTCCAGGCCTCCTGTGAAGGCTTCCTACGCTGAGTAGAGAGTAGTGGACGCCTTCCCTGGGAGACGGTGCAACGTGGTGCTTATGGGTGAAGGTTCTGTGGTCTCTTCCTGGGTTTGACCTCAGCTCTGGGACCTTAGGTATTCCTGTATTCGGTTTCCTACCTGGAAACCGAGGATATTAATGATACCCTAATACTGGGAGATTTGTGGGGAATTAAATGAGTTAAACGTGTAGCCCTTGGAACAAGGCTTGTCATGTAACAGGTGCTGACTGTTCCTTGTTATTTTCCCCCTTCTGTCCCGTAGACATGGAGGCCTGTGGCTACTGTCCCCCAACGGTTATTTAGGGATTTGACTCAATCCAGTGATGTTGGGGAATTGAATGTGAGTTTGCTTAACCCACCAGTACTCAACGTGAAAGCTATCAGACATTCATGTTTGATTCCACTCTGTGTCGGATTACTTTCATCTGTCTTGAAAATAGTCTCCAAAGAGTTAGCTTGCTGGCCAAGGGTAAGGCCATGTGCTTGGGGAGAGGGGCGGGGGGGGGGCGGTGTGACCTTTGAATACCTAGCGGTGTCCGAGGATTTGGGACATAGGAACTGAGGAGAGAATTCTGGGGAAAAAAAAAAAAAAAAGTCCGAGGGTGGCCAGCGAGGGGAAGCTTTGCTGGCTCAGAAGGAAATTCTGCCTTTTCCAGACCAGCTTGGGGTAAGTTACGCGTGATGATTTTGCAAGCCCTGGTCAGCTGAAGCCAGCAGTGAGAACTGTGCTCCCAAGGGGTTCAGTGGCCAAGTTAAGAAGTGGGGGGGATTCTTTCTGGCTGGGGATGGGAGGAGGAAACTTCTTCCTGTAGGCTTCAGCATAAAGTACAAAGAGCTTAGCCTTCGCAGGTAGCTCGAGAACCCTCTGAGTGCCTTCTCTTTATTGTGTCTGCTATGTGATTATCTTTCTGAAGTCTGTGTTGTGTTATGAAAGAGACAAGTTGAATAAACAGACTCTATTTTCGTCCGGAGCCACGGCTTGGGCAAGCGTTCTGAAATCTCTAAACCAGGATCCGTCTCTGTCCTGCGCGCCTGTGAGTCTCTCTTCCGCCACACGGTGGTGACACACCTAAGCCACGGGGCAGGTCTCAAAGCCAGTTAACACGGAAGCCCCAGCACTGGGCACCGAGGGTGAGAGTGTGTCGCTGACTGTCAAGATGCTTTTTGCTCTTACCCTTCTAAGATTCACGATCCGTGCCCAGTTATTTGTCTGATGTTCTCCTTTGACTCCGTAGCGGGATTGCCCAGTGGGCAGGGGCAGCCTCCACCCCCCGCTGGCCTGGTCCTGCAGCTCCTGGATTCACACTGCCTCTGCCCCCAGCTCTAAGGCCCGTTCCCGGATTCTGGTTCTGGTCTGCTCAGCTGGCAGCACCCAGCACTCAGGAACACGTGGACATGTGAGCAAAACAACCCTGCTTCCCCTGAGTTCAACTAAGGCAAGGCTGGAGGATTTCAAAAAGAACTCTTCCTTGGAGACAACAGCATAATATACACAACAGTTTAAAGAGGTGGATAAGTTCAGAGATTGGCCTGCAGACCAAGACTTGGGGATAAAATAGCAAAAGAGTGAGCAGTTAAGACCGGCTGGCAAGGCTCGCAGACGATCCAAAGCCTAATTTCTTCCCCACCTTGGAATCTAAGAATCTCGCAGAGCAAACTCGAACAAAGATAGCCCAGCTTCTGTCCCAGGATAGATTTTATGTGTAATTTGTAACCTCTGTTCCAAAGAAGATGTGGAGTGGCTTACGATAAAATGGTGTACGCAGCTGTGTGAAATCTCAAAGCTGCTAAAGAAGAAATTAAAAATGTGCAAATGTAGGCGAGAATATAAATAGGATATATCAGATTGATAAACAAAGACCATGTTGGAGCCTCAAATTTAGCACCAGGACCAGAATCCGGGGAAACCAACACAAAAAGGGAGACAGGATGTGTGACACATGGACGCCATCTAATAGAAAAGAAACAGACTTTTTCCAAGAAAGGCAAGCTTGCTCCTGGTACGGAATATTTATCACAGTAACCGGAGCATATAATTCAACCGTGACTTTACAGAACACACAGAAACTCTTCCATTCGGTTGATAACTTAGATCTGACGAAATCCTCACATCTTCCTGGAATTTGTTTCCATACCCACCACACCGTGTAGCATCTCCTTCCTGAGATCTCAGGTAAAGTGGGGAAACCCCCCGAACCTCCGCAGCAGAGGACCCTAGAGAGGGATGCCCAGGAAGAGTTAGCACAGCCTGACAAGGGTGTGTGTTCTGCACTGTTCCCCATCTCCCCTTTCCCAAATGGGAGCTTTCGGTAGACGGTCAAGGTGTTTATCTACAAGTATACGTTGGACGTATGGGAGGTGATTAATTACAAGTCACAATATGGAGAACTGTGTACGGCCTAGACTGAGAAGATGCCCGTCAACCAGAAATCCGGGACTCGTAGAGCAGAGCTTCCACGACTGCTCCTCTGTGCACAGTAGCAAGATGTGATTTGAGAGTTTTCTCCCTTTGGGAAGGAATTGAATGCAGGTTGGGTTGCACTTGGGAGGCTCGTGTTGTGACGTGTGTGGTGTTAGATTATTGTGGTTTTAGAGACGTATGTGGATCTGTGCGCACAGGCACACGTGTGGTGGCTGAGCAGCCCAGGGGAGGCTGTCACGGACCTGTGTTCCTCTTCTCTCTCTCGCCCCCGATACCTGCTTATTCCATGTGGTCCAGATGCCGGTGACACTCATCCCCGGTGCATCCGCACCTGCCCTCGATCCCCCTGCCAGGCCACAGTGGGAGGCATTTAACACAGACTCCGGCCTGGCGATGAGTCAAAACAGCACCTAAGCGTAGTTTACAAAGACAAATAGTGGTACAGGGTGCATTTCACAGCAGGAGAGGAGACCCCGCATTGCCCGCCCTGCTGGGCTTCCCACTCTTCTGAGGAAAGTACTTTCAGCTCTCTCACTTGTTTCTTGGGGATTTTACTTTCTTATTTCTAAACAATGTGCTTATACTAGTATGACTTGAGTCGATTGCAGTGTCGGGTGTTATCTGTTAACTTCCTGCTGTGGAAGACCTTACACTTACGCTTTCCCTCTATGCGACCAATGGAGTCAAATCACAATGGTTAAGTCGTTACTCAGCATTTTCATCTTGACTCTATCAATACTTTTAGCTGAGCCATGTAGCTTACTAGAGTCAGATTTCCTTTCTTACACAGTAGTTTGTTCTTCCTAAACTTACTGTCGTTTGTTTCCCTTTGCTTATCATAATTCTTGCCCTAAGGTAGTTCAGAGCTAAGAAATTCCTGTGGGTATGGTGAAAAGCACATGAAATGCTCTGTCTTTATAATGTTTTCCTTGGGGGTCGGCCCTCCTGAAGTCCTCCTGGAGCTGAAAAATATCTTTATCCTACTTGCAGCAGAGTGATTGCATATATAGAATTTTAGGTTGGAAACAATTTGTGATCAGAATTTTGAAGGCATTTTTCATCGTCTTCTAGCTTTCCTTGTTGATATTGAGAAGTCCAGTGCCATTTTGATTCCCGAACTTTTTTATCTGTCCTGCTTTGCTTTTGAGAGAGCTTCCCTTCAGCTTCAATAGTCTAAATTTCAAAAGAGAAACCATCTAGTAACTTCTCCCCTCACCCTACACTATTGTGTTGGGTACTTTGTAGACCCTTCAGTCTGGAATTCATTTCCTTCAGTTCTGGGCATTTTTCCTTACATTAAAGCTTTGATAATTACCCCCTCTGTTTTCTCTCTTCTTTTCTTATGGTACATTCCTTAGTTGGAAATTGGACTTTCTGGTTTAGTCCTCTCACTTCCTTATTATTTTCTCTCCTGTTTTTCCTCCGTCTTTTTGTTCATTTGGGGGACATTTCTTCAGTTGCATCTTCAAATCCTCCCATTGATTTTCTTTATTGCTGCTGTCTTATTTTTAAACTCTCAAGTTTTCTGATTTTTTTTTTTTGTTTTTTTTTCTGGTACGCGGGCCTCTCACTGTTGTGGCCTCTCCCACTGCGGAGCACAGGCTCCGGACGCGCAGGCTCAGCGGCCATGGCTCACGGGCCCAGCCGCTCTGCGGCATGTGGGATCTTCCCGGACCGGGACACGAACCCGTGTCCCCTGCATAGGCAGGCGGCCTCTCAACCACTGCGCCACCAGGGAAGCCCAAGTTTTCTGATTTTTAAAAGTTATTCTGGGGACTTCTCTCGTGGCGCAGTGGTTAAGAATCAGCCTGCCAGTGCAGGGGAAATGGGTTCGAGCCCTGGTCCGGGAAGATCCCACATGCTGCAGAGCAACTAAGCCTGTGCGCCACAACGACTGAGCCCACATGCCACAACTACTGAAGCCTGCACACCTAGAGCCCATGCTCCGCAGCAAGAGAAGCCACCGCGATGAGAAGCCCGTGCACCGCAATGAAGAGTAGCCCCCGCTCGCCACAACTAGAGAAAGCCAGTGCACAGCAACAAAGACCCAATGCACCCAAAAATAAATTTTAAAAAAAAAGTTATTCTGTTCTAGTTTTATAGATACAAAACATTTTATATCTCTAAGCATATTAGTGTTTCTTTGAAGTTTTCTTCTTTGCATTGTATCTTTTTGCTGAATTCTTTTTTGTGGGGGGGTATGATTGGGGGGGTTTCTTCTTTTTGGTCAAATATCCAGTGATGCTTGGCTACCCATTAATTTTTTAAGAATGAAGCACTAAGGAGACATCTGAAAGTTTTATATGCATGGGTAGGATGTGTTGAGTTGTAGGTTTCACAAGCGATTATCAGACAGGAAGGACCTAGTCATTTTATTGGGGGCCCCAAATGCTAGTGTCTGTAGGCCTTTTCTCTTTGGTTAGTCCCTTTCTGCTGAGAAGGGGTCCTGTGGTCTCCTGCCTGGAGAATAGAGGCGTAGCTGCTAGCATTTGGGAGCCTAATGCAGGAGGGGGCAGCAAACTCACCATCCCATGTGAGAATGTGTATTTAGTCTCCTATTTTCAGCCTCTCACCTTATCCCTTCCTAATTCTGCACCTGTTGCCCCATGTTCAGAACTCCTCTGGTCCCATTCCTCCACTGACCCTCTTTCCTGAGAAGACAGTGCACAGGTAGCGTGGCTGGTTGTGTGGGGCAATGGAGGAGGTCTGAGGTGTAATTGGTCCTCGTGTAGTCTTTAAGCAGCCCCCCTGTTTTTGGCTCTGCTTTCAGAAGTACCTGGTGCCTCCCATCCCTGAGCCTTGCCGAAGATCTGGCCCAACAGCCAAAGCCCT
Organism: Lagenorhynchus albirostris; assembly: GCF_949774975.1. Classification (NCBI taxonomy): domain Eukaryota; kingdom Metazoa; phylum Chordata; class Mammalia; order Artiodactyla; family Delphinidae; genus Lagenorhynchus; species Lagenorhynchus albirostris. Next base: position 7,731,716 of record NC_083114.1, read on the forward strand.
CTTGGATTCCCCCCCCCCCCCCGCAGTTTGTTTGTTTCAGCACCTACTCTCACTCATCCATCATTTACCCCTGTGCTTTCTGTCTTCCAACACTGTATTGATACGTCTGTTTGGATATCATTTTCTCCCCTATTCTTTTGGGTTATGGGTTTATACCATTTGTCCCCCTCGAGGTGGAGTCGGGGAAGGGGCAGAGGTAACCACGGGTGTTTGATTTGCTGTGTTTAACGGAACCAGCGTGTCGCATAATCGCACCCTACAGTCTTCATTACAGCCCTGAGGTCGGTAGTGTTATTCCCATAAGGCAGATAGGGAACCAGGAACCCGCAGAGGCGAAGGCCCTTTGTCACGGTCACTTAGCTAGTCAGTAGCCGAGCAGAGATTTCAACCCAGGTGAGCCTCTGAACCTCACACTCCTCCGCCCACATCACACTTCTTCTGATTCTCCAGGATTGCTCGGGGATTCCTTCTTAGCACGCTGAACAATATTCATCAGGACTGCATACCGCGCACAATCCCAAGGGACAGTGTAGTTCGGTTAACGGGGCTTTTTTTTTCCTCCTTCCCTTTGTTCCCCGAAGCAATTATTTCTTTATTTCATTTAAAGACTCGGCCTCCGCAGCTGCTGCGGACAGCTTACAGTTGTCTGAAGGTTGAAGACAAGAACCAAGCCGCGAGCTTACGAGCCATCAAACTTGAAAGATGTATTGAGGTGAAATACTGCTGCAAAGCCTCCCCACCAAACCTTTTTTTTTTTAAGTGCTTTCTTTTTCTTTCCAAAATGAAAAAGAACCATTTGTACTATACATGCATTAAAAAACCCTGCAGCTCACGCACATAAAAATCTTCAGCTCTGGCGCTGTTCAAGACAAGATTGTTTTGGTAACTGCCCACCCCACCCCAATAGAGCAAACAGTATAGTCTTCCGAAGCCAAAGTAATTGCGTGTCGTACACTGGTATTTAGAGTCAAAGATCAGTATATGTGTGTGGGCCCAAACACCCCTTCCTTCTCTCCTTCGGAGAAGAATCCTGTGCTAACGGTTAAATAACTTGGTTTTCATACCGAATATTTAAGTTGCAGATGTGAGCCACACGGGCAGAGGTTTGAAATCAAGACAGCTGAACTGCCAAAGGTACTTTTGGAGTTCACGTTCAGCCGTTTGGATGAAACATAAACTGACTTCACGGGGAAGCATTCAAGTGGAGTTTTTCATCCCACGTATGATCTTGCCCTATTTATTTATTGACTTTTACTTCCAAGCCTTACCTGGGTCTGGCATTTCCCTTGGCATCCTCAAAGAGGTCCGGATCGTTATTGGCCCGTGTGAAGCACGGTGATGCGGGGATTACAGAAGAAGTTGGTTGCAACTTTTCAGTAGTGCGCACGTTAGTCACTTTTGAAGGGAAAATGTGAAGGTATTGTTTGTGTTTAAAGTGTTTGTTTTTCTAAGCACAAATCCCTTAGCAACTGTACGTGAAGACAGGTTTATTTCGGCAGAATGTGTGGTAAACAAGGGTGTTCGTTTATGACCAGGCGATGGTACGTGGAATGGTCTCGTTTGCAATTCACAGGCGTGATGTAACCAGGCCACGACCTTCCTGAGAGAGAGTTTGCCACCGTGTGTTTCCCTAAGGTGATTCCTGCTGCAGAGTGCCAGAGGTACACCGGTAGGCGTCCTCGCTCTGCCTCATCCAGGGACAGGCGGGCACCCTGTGGTCCAGAGTGCCTTGGGCTGAACCTTGGGTCCTGGAGGCAGGCCTTTGAGAAATGGCCCATCGGGGTAGATCAGGAGCCTCAGGGAGCAGCCTGGGCCCGGGGAGACCGAGATGTCCCCGATATCCCCCTTTGAATCGTTACTTTGGTGTCTCCTGATTCTGGTTGTTTTTTATGTTCATCCAGAGCCAAGTTTGGCAACTTATTAGCAACCAGAGAGATGTTTCTGTTGACCAGATGTTGCCTGAGGTGCTCATTAAAAATGCAGATTTCTGAGTCCAACCCCATGCTTTCCTGAACCTGGCTGGCTCTCCGGATCCTGGGGCCTGGGAACCTGCTTATCCCTCCCAGCTCCAACGACCTCCTCCCAGGTTCTTAGGCAAATCCTATTATCCAGGGCCATATTTTCCAGTTTTCCTTGATAAGGGTCACATGATGCTCTTACTAAAAATACAAGTTCCTGGGCCCCATCCCGGAACCACTGAATCAGGATCGCCAGAGGGGTGGGGCCTGGGAAGCAGGGAGAACGGAACCTAGTATTCCAGAAAACTTCAAATCCTAAGGCCAAAGTTGCCTGCTGGAAACCATCAGAGGGAAGAAACCAAGCCCCATCCGTGCCTTTGAAAGACTTTGCATCTGTTAATTAAAACATAAAACCAGCATGGGGAATTCCCTGGCGGTCCAGTGGTTAGGACTCGGTACTTTCAGTGCCAGGTCCGGGTTCAGTCCCTGGTTGGGAAACTAAGACCCTGCAAGCCATGCAATGCAGGAAAAAAAAAAAAAAAATTCAAAACAAAACCAGCAAAAGACTGAGGACGACCCAGGGTCTTTGGGCCCCAGGCAAGTCACATCGGAAATTTTCATAAGTTACTTTTACCTGTCCCATTTCTAAGAACTTCTGAAGCTTTCTAATTCTGCTAAGTTGAAGTCAGGATCTAAAATCAGTCCTTATTCTCCTGGTTAAAAGATTAGGGGCAACTTTAAATTTATTTTCTTTTCACGAATTATTTCAAAAAGTATGTTTCGTTTGCTATGATTCTTCAAAAGCAAGCATCCCTTTTTGTGCTTTTAAAGGCAAAAAATTTTTCTATACCTGTCATCTCTCGTATCTTCTGATGTCTTCGACTTCATCAGTATGTAAACCGTGAGCTTCTAAGTTTATTTTCTTTAGCTAATACTATCACAGTTAACCTTTTTTTTTTTTTTTGTGAGACCTCTGACATGTGGTTGACTATTGGTTTCTTAATTTGAAGATTTATGGGTGGCAAAATGCTGCTTTTTCTTTTAAAAGAATGTAAACCTGCGAGACAAAACACGGAATTGTATATACCTGAAAAGAGATGTCCAGATCCCCTGTATCCTGCCAAGGAAATTTCCTTGCATAAATGGGTTACTATTACTATTAGTTGATGGAAAAACTAAGTTAACTGGAATCCCCAATTCACCAATCGCGCCAGTTAACTGAGGTATTAGTGTCCTGTTTAAACTCTCAGAGCTATTAAATTAAATGGTCATGACACGAAACCTCAGAAGAGTCTTATTGTTGTCTAGAAAGATTGTGTACAGGTGTTACTAGCCTGCTTTAGAATAAAAAAGGCTTCAGTATTCTCAAAAATCATTTCCTCTCCTGAGGAAATGCACCATAGTAAAATAGCCTTCTCCAGTGCGGTAATTGCTGGCTTTCCACTTCAAAAGAAAAATCCTTGAATGTTATTCAGGTTGCAGTTTCCATCAGACTTTTCTGAATAGATGATAATAATTTTGTGTTGGATTAATAAAATAATTCCAGAAAATAAAAGGAACCGTAACCCCTACAGACAGAAGTTGTGGGAAACATCTAGTTGCTTAAGAACATCGTTTTTAATTTTATAAGATGAGTACAGTTGAAGCTTAGGAAGTGAAAAGCGTATATTCTATGCATTATAAAAGCTCTACATTTGAAGCTGGTCTGGTGAATACTTTTCTTGCGTTTACACTTTAACACCATGAAATGAAAACTCTGAGAATTCTGTTTCAAACACAGAAGGTTGACTATTGATCGAAAGGAAAAAACCTCCTTCAGTTAAGAAAAGTCATTTCTCTTTATCCACAACTTGTCAGAGTAAAAGATATTATTTGATGGCAGCGGGTTTAGAAGTTACTACAGGCAGTCATGTGAGCTTCATAAAATACATTCTCTCAGATGCTGATCACCCGGGGTCACGTTCCATTTGGGGGTCTGACTGTGCACCCCTTTTTCCCTATTGAGGATACCTGTCTGATTTCCTGGACTACCTTATCCCCTGACACCCCTAAGTAGTTTCTACATCAAGCACCTAAGCTCTCTTGCTTCAGCCTGTGCTGGTTGGTGTCTTAGACATCCCTTAGGAACATGCAGTTCTTTATTTGGGTAAAGAAAGACAGATTCATCTCTATAAAGCTACTTTCTCATTTCATGTATTCAAATCTGCATTTCCTCTCCGAATCTCTCGTTTACCTGGGTAGGCTGCCATAGGTGAGCCAGGGGATCTCAGCTCTGCTCTTCTTGGCCAGAGAAGTTGGCCAGAGGCATGTGGAATAGAGAAAACAGCTTTCCTCTGGCTGACCTTTCTTCCTTTTTTTTCTTTTTTTATAAATTTATTTTATTTTTGGCTGCATTGCTGCATGCGGGCTTTCTCTAGTTGCGGCGAGCGGGGGCTACTCTTCGTTGCAGTGCACAGGCTTCTCATTGCGGTGGCTTCTCTTGTTGCGGAGCACGGGCTCTAGGCACGCGGGCTTCAGTAGTTGTGGCTCGCAGGCTCTAGAGCACAGGCTCAGTAGTTGTGGCGCACGGGCTTAGTTGCTCGTGGCATGTGGGATGTTCCCGGACCAGGGTTCGAACCCATGTACCCTGCATTGGCAGGCGGATTCTTAACCACTGCCCCACCGGCTAAGCCCCTGGCTGAACTTTCTTCACACTCTGATCAACAGCTAAGTCTAAGGATCAGGGAAATGTGGTGGATCGTTACGTTAATAAAACAGACACCTGGAGACACTTTCATTAATTTAAAAAAAGGATAGGGCTTCCCTGGTGGCGCAGTGGTTGAGAGGCCGCCTGCCGATGCAGGGGACACGGGTTCGTGCCCCGGTCCAGGAAGATCCCACATGCCGCGGAGCGGCTGGGCCCGTGAGCCATGGCCGCTGAGCCTGCGCGTCCGGAGCCTGTGCTCCGCAACGGGAGAGGCCACAGCAGTGAAAGGCCCGCGTACCGCAGAAGAAAAAGAAAAAAAAGATAGCTTCCAATTACATGCCTTCCTGTTGAAAACTTTCTTACCAGGCTTTAAAACAATGTAATGTTTGAAGGAATGTAATGGAATGAATGTGCGTAGCCTAGGATGTCAAAGAGGAGGAATTACAGTGAGAAAATATCAAGCACCAACCGAAATATTCTTAAATGTACAAAAACGTACAATAAATGTGTGGGAGTCTTGGGGTAGAGGGGAGAAAAGGGGGAAGCAGCGTGGGGCTTAGTTTCTGATGCGAGTGTGGGCAGGACCCCAGAGAGGGCTTTCCCAGGGGAAGGGGGTGGAGCTCTACCAGCCATCTATGCGAGACCCATACCTGAGCCTTTTTACCACTGTTAAAATCGCTCCAACAGACTGTCTGCTTCATATTTGCCAGCCTTAAAGTAGATTGTCGGTCCGCCTCCAAACGCCCCACCAAAATAGGGAATTTCCCCATTACTGGCGAGTCCAACAGACAAGTTTTATATAATCCCGGTGGAAGAAAAGCAAATATTATGCTGTCAAAACTTGCTTGAAATAATACCCAAGATGTCCAGAACCAGGCTCGTGGTCTTCTCCAGCCCTGCGCTTCTTTCTCTGTTTTCTAATTTGATGAGCAAGACCACCAAGTGCTCAGCTGCTCCAGCCAAATCCTCAGGAGTCGTGGCTGGCTCTTCCCTCCCGCCCCCCTGCATCCAATCTGATGCCCGGCCCTGTCGATTCTGCCTCCTGAGCGTCTGTGGAAAAGCCGTGCATGTTTCCTGCAGATACCTGCCGTCCTCTGGGTCCCTCCTGTTGTTTCCTGACCCATCTCCCCGTCTCCCTCCCAACCTACCCTTCACACACTGAAGCCAGGGCGCGCTTTGGAAACATGGGAACTTGCTTTTCCCAACCACCACTTCTCTCCAAGGAAACCTTTCAGAGACTCTCTCCATTGCCCGGATTCCTCGTGACGACACTCAGGGCCCTCTGTGACCTACTGTTCCCTCATCTCCTGCACGTGCGTGCGCGCGCGCACACACACACACACACACACACACACACACACACACACACACACACACACACACACACACACACACACACACACACACACACACACACACACACACACACACACACACACACACACCCCCCCCCCCTCTGCAGCAGCAGATGTCGGATGATGATGGTTTGTGCCTCCACACTGATTGCCTTAGACATGTTTCTTCACCTGTCTAAGCCCTGGTTTCCTTACCTGCAAAACAGGGATGGTCCTGGGCCTCGCGGTAATCTGGCAGATTCCTGAAGCGTCTGTTGCTGTTTTTATTGTAACCGAATTAAATGTTTTATTGATTTGGAGAGAGGGGCCATGCACACGGCATGGGATCTTCCCATCCAGGCATACGATTGTGGCTCCTTTATTCGAATCTTCCTTTCATGTCCCCTCAATATTATGGCATTTTCAAGAGAGCAGTCCTGTCCATTTTTACGAATTTCTTTGTCCTCTGTTTATTAGCTTAGTTATTAACCAGCTTTCTTCATTGTGTTTTCTGACTGACTGTGACTGGTTCATTACGAAAGGGTTGGTGTCAGTCTCTTTGTTAACTGGCCTCGTTCCTTTAGTTCATGTAGGTTTTCTGTTGGCTGTTTAGTAATTTGCAGGTTAGGCGTCCTCATTTTCTGCAGGTGATCATTTTGTCTGCTTTAGTTCTTGAAGGGAAATCAAGGAACATGTGTGGTTAGGCTTTGAATTCACGGTTAAGAGGAGGGTTGACTTGGGCAGCAAAGGGCGACTGTTGACCCTGGGTAGTTCTGGAGCGGGGGAGACAGCAAGGCATCCGCGGCAGGCTAGTCTTTGGTTTTTTTTCCCCCCCCCGCACCACACGGCTTGCGGCATCTTAGCTCCCTGACCAGGGATCGAACCCCGGGCCTTCAGCAGTGAGAACGCAGAGTCCTAACCACTGGACTGCCAGGGAAGTCCCACGGTAGGTTAGTCTTGAACCGGGCAACTGGCTGTGGAAGCAGAGAAGATGGTGTGGAAGTTGTGTTGTCGGTATTCTTAGGTCTTTCTGTACTTCTGTACAGTCTTAACCTTATTGCAAACTTTTTACCATGACCATTGGACAGTCAAACCTGGGTTCATGCCCAAGGCCCAACACCCAAGAACCTTGAAGCCTTAGATACATTGCTTCACCTTTCCGGACTTCGGGTTCTGTCACCGTCAGCATTGTCGTCACGATAATAATATCAGTTTACAGGGTTGTTACGGGGCTTTGCGTGTTGTACAGAAGACGGTGAGCAGGGTGCCTGGCACACGGTAGACCCTCAGCCGACGCTCCCCCTGGCTGCTGCCGCCCCGTCCTCATCAGATCGAGGCAGAGCCAGACTTCCCCTCCGGTCCCCCTTCTCCGGCCCTCGGCCCTCGTCTGAGAAGTCCCTAAAGCCGGAGTCCCCTTCCCCGCCCCCACCCGTCCTAACCCCCTCCTGCGGCTGCTGCCCTGCCCTCACCTCCCAGGATCTTTCCTCTCTCAGCCTCCCTCTGGCCTCTCACCCTGTAACCATCGCTGCCTTGCCGACCAAGACCATCTTCTGAGCTCCAGGTCCAGCTGCTTATTTGGTATCTCAGTTCAAACCGCTCTGCAGTGTATCGAACCGACCCCGCCCCCAGTTTCCTCTGTCTCAGTGAACGATACCACTGACCCAGTTATTCAAGTAGAAATCTTGTTTCCTCTCCTTGTGCCACCCCAGCCCCCTTTCTCATCAACAAGGAAGCCCTGATAATCCTGTTCTAAAGTGTATCTCCGACCCCTCCACCTCCACTGCCGCCACCCCATTCCCCCTCACCGTATTGCCTGGGTGCCGTGATAGTTCTCTCGAAAAGGACGTGTTGGCTTTACTTGTCCCTGGAGACTGGACCCTCCCGTCCAGTCTCCACACAGTGGTGTAAATGTCTGTGTAACGTAAGTGACATATCACTGCTCCCTGCTTAAACCCATCAGTGGTTCTCCTATAAAATCCAGCTCCTTGCCGTGACCCCCAAGGCCCTACAGAACTTAGCTCTTGGTTCCGTCACTAAACTCATCTTGATTTCTCTCCTTCTCATTGGCCAGCCTAGCTACTGCGGCTCTCTTTCCACTCTGTGAAATCCCCAAGTGCTCTGTGCTCACTGCTCTCTCCAACTGGAATGGTCTTTGCCCAATTTTTAAGACTGAATCCATAACTTTTAGGTCACCAGAAGGAGGCGCTGCAGTAAAGCAGTTCTGATCCTAGCACCTTGTTTGTTTGTTTCCCTAGCACTTATCCATGGTTTGTAATTGTCTCATTGTGTGATCACTTCGATCTGTCTCCTCCATTAGCACGTAAGTTCCGCGGCGCGAGGTATCACGTCTGTCTTGACCGTTGTTGTATTCCCAGCATCTGACGTGGTATCCGGTACAGTGTAGGTTCGTGATGGAGGGAGGACGACTGGCTTCTCCTGTCTTTGCTCAGCCGAGACCCGGTCATGAGCCACGTTAAGTCCTGCCCTCGCTGGCCTGCAGCAGCTCTTCCTTCTCTCCAGAAAGCTCCATGATTTCTCGTTTGAGAAATAGTGGTTAGGGATATTCTCCAGAGTGACAAGGAAGTTAACCAGAAAAGAGTGTGCTCTTTATTCACCTTAAGTCACGAAGACTTTAGTCCTGATTATACCCGCAGACCCTGAGAACCTGGATTTGAAATGGGGGTGGATGTTAAAAGGTGACTCTGATGAAAACCAGTTTTGTTCATGTCTTAGATATCTCACTGATGGCCTAAAAAGTCTAATTTCAAAAGGGACAGAAAGCCTTCCAGCCATCTTGTTGGTGACCCAGAATGTTTCAACTAGAAATGTATTCCTTTAGTCAAACTCCGTCCTTTGTTTAAAGTGCATATATCTTTAGCATGAGACATCTGTAATTCAAACTTATGTTCTTTGGGAGATCTTTTGGTTGGGGGAAAAAAACAGAATCACTGACATTATCACAATAATAAATCCAGGTGAGTTTATCATAAGGACCTGGGTTACTATTGTTAGGAAGAAAGGCAGACCTGGGGAGCCTGTATTGCTCCTGATTTCCTAGTGTAGCTCCAGAGAAAAGAACCTGTTTCCCAACTCAGCTTCATGTGCTGGGCTAAAATGGGTTAGGGGCTGCTGGCCAGCCGGCGAGTTGGCCGACCTCTCTGTATGCCCATGCCACCGTGGTTTGATGTGTGGGAGCATGGGGTATACACAGCTGACTTGGGCTACCCTTCCACCAGAGCTTTGGTGTAAACAGATCCTATTTGAAGGGGCTCTAGGCACACCAGGAAACTTGTCTGGTAAATCCACAATAAAAGAAAAAGTGAATGTTTATCGTGCACTTACTGTGTTGCAGATACTCTTCCCAGGGCGTTATATATACTACTCTGAATCTCATTTTACGGGTGAGACCCAGACAGGTTAAGTAGCTTGCCCATAATCACACAGATGGGAAGTGGAGTGGCCAGGATTTGAACCCAAGCAGTGTGGCTCTAAAGCCGCGGGCTTAACTGTCCTTCCGTGTATCACTGACACCGTGGGTAGATACAAGGAGATATGGGGCACATAAATGGGGAAGGGTGGGCAAGGCAGAATGACCAGGGAGAGGGCACTGAAGGAGGAGGCCTGGTGATGCCGTGGTTAAGAATCCACCTACCAGTGCAGGGGACACGGGTTCAATCCCTGGTCCGGGAAGATCCCACATGCCGTGGAGCAACTAAACCCGTGCTCCACAACTACTGAGCCTGTGTGCCACAACTACGGAAGCCCGTGCATCTAGAGCCCGTGCTCCACAACAAGAGAAGCCACTGCAACAAGAATCCTGTGTACCTCAATGAAGACCCAACACAGCCAAAAATAAGTAAATGAAAACTAAATAAATTTATTTTAAAAAAGGAGTAGACAGAGGGTAGTGGTGGGTCCCGGCGTCATGGGGCCAGGCCTCTGTTGAGGAGTGACAGGGGAGGAGTTCAGCCCAGGAGGTCAGAGCTGAGGTCCCCGCAGATGCCTGCAGTGAGAGTGGGCTGTACTGAGGAAGAGACCCCGGGCATCTGGGTCAGCCATTCAGTCCCCATACACTGGAGCAAAGAGGATGTCTGATCACCAGAAGCTGAAGAAATGGGCGTTGTAAACAGCCCATTGACTGTAACAGTCAAGTAATGAAGGTTTCGGTGGTTCCTGACCTAGGGACCTTATAGATAAATTGTTGTGCTTTAGAGGACTTTGAACAATGTGGATCTCATGCATAAATTTGTTTTTGTTTTCCTTTGGACACTTACTGGCAGAAGTGATGAACAAAGCAAAGCTGGTGTCAGATCCCTTCTAACACGTTGGTCGAGACCTTAACGTCATTCGGTCCAGCGAGCAGGTGTGACACATCTGAACAGGAAGGCATTTCTGTCCTATAACAAAACCCAGTTAGGTTGAAATGCAAAACGGTAGAGTGACAAAGTGAGATCAGTGGGCAAGTTTGACAATATTAATGAGAAAAGTTACTCTCTTGCCCGACTTTCTCGTACAAAAGTCTCACGAGCAGCCACTCGCGGTCGTCTCCCCGGAGCCAGCGTGAGGCCGTGAGGATGAACGTGTGGGCTGGGCTTCATTTACTCTAGCCTTACGCTCGGTGCCCGAATTCAGCAAGAACAGGAGAACAGCGTCTCATATCCAGAAAACTGTCCGAAGGGACCCCTTGGAGCAGATGGCAGAGGCTGCCAGACGGCACACAGGCCGCCTGGAGGTCCAGCCACGTGAACCCCCAGCGGCTCCGCGGCCGAGCCGCTGAGGTTTCCATCGTGAGCTGAACGGGGCCCCGCCCAAGCAGAAAGGCCTCAGGCCAATTACGCAACTAGCCAAGAGCCTCTGGCGGCCTCCGCATTTGTTTAGATAAAACTTGAAATCATCAGCGAGCTCTTGAGCCAAAGTCTGTCTCTGTGAGGAGAAAGTCAGACTGTGTAAACCTGCCTAGCGCCACGCTGTGTGGCCTCGGGACAAGTCCCGCCACTCCACCCCCAGAGGCGGGAGCAGCGTCGTCCTTAGGGAGACCTCTGGCTGTGTGTGGCCTGGTGCGGTCCTCACTGGCGGGAGGAAGGGTCACACTGAGGGTGGCCACCGGAGCCGGACCCAGTGGCCCGGCTGCCTTCATCTCACTGCCTGCCCGGGCCCCGTCCCCAGCCCCACGTCAAGCCCCACCCCGCCCTTGAACCTGTAGAGGGGACGCTGATTGGCGGAGACTAGAGCTCAGGAGAGAAGGGGCGCTGCTAGCCTCTCCTTTCCAAGAAGATGACCTTTTGGACCCAGAAAGGGTAACTGGGCTCCAGCTGCCTTTATTCAAGGCGCTCAGAGGGCTTCCCACGTATCTCGTTTATCCTCATGATGCCCCGAGAGGTAAGTTTGTTTGAGATTTCTGCACAGGTATGATTATGCCTATAGGTTCGAGTTCCTGGCTCCATGTCATTCTAAACCTGGAGTCTCATCCCCATCTCACTTTTCCTAACATAACTAAACCCTTCGGGGAATGAAATGTCTCAGGCCTTAGCCTAGCCAAAGGGTGATTTCTCCCCCCCCTCCCTTTTTTTGTTGTTGTTAAGTTTGATTTATTACTTCGCCTTCTAGCCAGGCTCAATGGATGGTCAGAATATTATAAATAATGTGGATTGAAAAGATCGTGCTGAAATGTTTATTGCATGCTTAGAGCACAGGGGATGGCGTGGAGAGCGTGGCCGTGGGGAAGGAGGGGCGTGAGGAGGGGGTGGGAAGGCAAATCCTGTTCTGAGGCCGTGTTGGTGTGTCCACAAAAGACAGCACTCTGACGGGAAGGCTCGTATATTGCAAGCCGGCAATCAGAATGCAGAACTGTTCCAGCGGGTGTAAAGAATATTCCTCAAGAATGCCAGGACCATAAGGAACTAATCATTAGATGTCCCCCCCTCATCTCCTCACCCACAGTTCTCGAAGGGGGCTGCTAACAGAGCAGCCACCACGCTTTGTAAGTAGCTCCCCAGCATCCCGGCTTTGGGGCGCCCTCCAGGATGGGGCAGCTGTGTGTGCCTGAGAAGGTGCCTCCTTTGACTGATTCAGCATCCAGTGCTTTAGCATCTTGAATCTCTGTCCTTCGGGTCCACTAGAAATACAAATGTTATCCGAGGTCAGGACCCGCCCCGCACACGGGAAATTAATGCCACATCGGCCCATTGGCATCCAGTGATCACATGTGAAGCTGAAATCACACCAGGCTCTTCTTCCTCTCTTGGGCCTTTCCTCAGGTTTCTGTGAAGAAGAAGGAGGGTCGAAGCTCCTTAGCAGTTAACGCCATCTGGGTCAACCTGATTCTAGATAGAAAAGTCTGGCAAACCAGTGAGATGGTGCTTTGAGTTGTTCTCTATTCTGAGCAAGGTCGTCTTTGGGCCACTCCAGGGGTGGTCCCACAGATCTCAGAACGTGGCGCTCTCTGTCAGGAGGAAAGGAGGCCGAGTAATATTGGTGCGGGACTGTGGGCAAGTGGGACTGGTGTGTCAGATACATCCCAGGCTGCGCCCCTTCTCCACGAGGCTGTGTGTCGTCAGCTGGGCACCCCGACCCATCATCTTTGCGGTACCCAGAGAAAGCCATGGCTCTTCCTGTGCTGTTAACAGATGACACTTGATGTTGTGGCGTGGAGAACTTCCAGCGAGCTTTTAATCCTGATCTCTAAGCCACTGGTTCTCAAATGTGAGCGCCGGAAGAATCACGTGCGGGGCTTGTTCACATCCAGCTTCCCGCCCCCCCCCCGCCCCCGCCACCAGAGACCCAGACTCAGTAGGCGCAAGGTGGGGCCCCTGAAATTGCATTCCTAACCAGCTCTCGGTGATGCTCCTGAGATCACGCCACGAGTGGCCCTGCTCTAAACAGAAACGCAGCATTTCCAGCGTTAGGTAGTTTTTGGTAATAACTCTCTCAGGAATATCTACAAATGGCAGCTGAATCAAAGTTCCGGGGAATGAAGGAAATGCGAACTGGGGCTGTTCAGTGTGAAAGAAAGAGGGTCCACTTGGTTGAAAATTGAGTCTAAATCATCTGTGTTGAAAGAAACCCATGAGCATCTGGTAAAATCCCAACATCTCACCAAAATGTACCTCTGTTCATTTACTTGAAAGCTAAGTATAGGATCTGTTCTCTCCTAGAAGTTTATATTCAGATCACTGACCACTAATGGGCAGTATATTGATTTTGAGTTTGGCAGTACCGACTGTACTTACTTGTACCCCCTTGGAGTTCTTTAGAACCAGTATTTTATAATAGCCTGTTTTATTGAGTTTATACCCTTTCATGCATACATTCACTCATTTCTTTTCAACACACGTTGATCACTTACTATATGCCAAGTACTGTTGTAGCTGCTAAAATGTCCACGTTAGCTACCACCAAGTAAAAATGCATTTGAAATCCTTACTACTGACGCTTAAAATACCAAGCAGTATTTGAATCTAAACCGTGAGGTGCTATCCAGTCAACCGAAAACAAAAATACGTACGTGTCGAGCACGTGTTAAATGACATCTGTCCTGGGCATCCGTGGATAGCATGCTGGGGACACAGACATGGAAACACAGGATCTGTCCTCTCAAAGCATTTCAGACCATCAGGGAGGTAAACCCTGAACCCAATCAGTTGTTAATTTCCCCAAGTATTAAGTCAATTTCTCTAAGGCACGTGTTCGATATGCAGGAGCCGCCCAGGAAAAGCGGTCCACAGACCGCCTTGGGCACGGGAGAGGTGGTGTCCCTGGGGGAGGGGACGGTTTTGAGCTGAGGCCCAGCACCGGTGTCGGGGTGCCGGCGGCGTGGAAGGCGGCGGAGGGCTCCGAAGCGATGCGAACGGTCCCTGGCAAGGCGCGGAGGTGTGAGCGAGGGCGGCATGTTGAGTGAGAGGCCAGGGTGGGAAAACTGGATCGTTTCTTTGGGAGTGTGTCAGAATTCCACTTTTTTATTTTGCTTTGAAATGGTTTCTGAAGTATCTGACAGACCATGTTGCACGCAAGCCAACGCACATTTCAAAGCCAAATCTGACATTTTGAATGGCCTCTTCCACTTCTTTTCAGAAGCGTGGAGAAGGAGAAGTTGATGACGTCATTTCAGTATTGTCCTCAAACACCTTTTATCATCTGCGCTCGCAACACACAACTGAAAGGCAGACACCCTGTGTGTTTGTGGACAGTGTGTGAGAGGCAGACACCCTGTGCGTTTGTGGACACTGTGTGAGAGGCAGACACCCGGCGCTGGCCTGAACACACTCATGACACTCCGTGGCCGTCAGGGTGCCTTTCCGTGGACTGCAGTTTTGTGGTCTCCTTAAGCCCCTTACACCCTGACCACCTTCAGAGGAAGAAAGAAGGCAAGGACTTCTACCTGGATTGCCGGGCTCCTGGGTTCCCTTATCCCTGAAAGGGCCTTGGGCCACATGTCGTAGGCCACCCCTGCAGGCCGGTCCTGCAGATGAGCCGGTTCCCAATCTTTGGGCTCTACCGCCCTGAATCCTTGGGCCTAGATACTTCTGTTCATTCTTCTTGCCAATAGAATCCTTGCTCAACAGTTTTTAGGCGGACCGTATTCTAGAACGTATGGCTGGGAATCTTGCCCATTTGTTTTTTGAGAAGTAGGATCTTTTCTTTATTTTTGGCTGCATTGGGCTGTGTTGCTGCTCACGGGCTTTCTCTAGTTGCGGTGAGCGGGGGCTACTCTTCGCTGCGGTGCACAGGCTTCTCACTGCGGTGGCTTCTCTTGTTGCGGAGCACGGGCAGTAGTTGCAACAACTACAAGTAGTCTTAGTAGTTGTGGCTCGCGGGCTCTAGAGCGCAGGCTCAGTAGTTGTGGCGCACGGGCTTAGTTGCTCTGCGGCATGTGGGATCTTCCCAGACCAGGGCTCGAACCCATGTCCCCTGCTTTGGCAGGCAGATTCTTAACTACTGTGCCACCAGGGAAGTCCCGCCCGTTTTTGTTTTTTGTTTTTCAGTCGGCTCATTGGTGACCTCATTGACCCTGGGCACCTGTCAGAGCTGCATAGGGGCTTGGAGGGCACCAGTGACCACCTCATGTGTTCACGTAGGAACCCATGGTTTCCTGCCTCACTGACAGTTGGCACTACTGAGATGGCGCCTTCCATCTATGAAGGTCAAGTTTTATGGCTCCTCAGATGATACGCTGTCCTTAGAAGGATGTCTTGGTCGTGAAGAATGTTAGAGAACAGTCCTGGGTGGAGGGGGCATCGTTGCAGGGGTCCCCAAGACGGCGGGAAGGGCACCTTCACTCCACAGAGTGAAGAGTCCTATGGTGAGACTGTGCCTTGGGTGTGTGAGCTGTGCATCCTGACCAGTCCTGGGTATTTCCTACCTTGAACTGCAAGCCCGCTGCTGCTTTGGGGAAGGGGCCCTTTTCCATGACCCAGTGCAGAGTGGCTCCCAAGTGTTTGTGGTCCTTACCCCGCCCATCCTGGTGATGCCTGTGGGCTCACAACTCTCCTTCTACTAACGAGAAGCTAGCAGCTGACCCAGTTGCTGGATAGTTTCCACCCCATCCCTGCAGCCACGCATCTCATGCAGCGATAATTCATTCATTTCACGTCCCAGAGCTGAACGAGGAGGCCGTTGGGGCGCTCTGGGTGGAAGACGCACATCCCTTCTGATAGAGCGAATATGACGTACATTTTATCAAAGAGCTCTTAATCTATTATTTGTTAATAAGTGTATTTTTCTGTTTGTGCATATAGGCACGCACGCTGTTGGAGAATTTTGCATAAGCGTAAATTTCAAAATCTGTTTTCCTGGTAGATTCTCTGAAGAGTGACGTAGAGAAGATTTTCAAGAACGGTGTGGGAGCCGTATGTGGGTCTCCCTGAGTGGTCATGCCTGAGGGCAGGTGGCTGGCCACATACCCCTTGGAGGCCCCTTTCTCCTGCGTGTTGGTGGCGTGCATTGGTGGGGGGATGTGGACAGCACTGGAGGCTTCAGGGGTCACGGACGGGGCAGGCCAGAGGGCCTTCTGTCCAAAGGTTGAGGACCGCGAGTGCCACATTTGTAGCGAAGCCAGTCTCCAGTAGGTGACAACAGCAACCAGTGTCAATTGAGAACATGCCATGGGCCAGGTCGCGCTCAGCACTAAACGTTTTTACCTTGTTGCGTCTCCATGACAACTCGGGGAGCTCAGGGTTAGCATTCTCCTGATTCCAGGCTCAGAGAATTGGGTTCCTTCCCCAAGCGACAGAGCTGCGATTTGAACGCAAGCCATCTGGCGTCTCAGCCCACGTGCAGCTCTGGCTGTTACATTCTGCGGCCTCCCAAGGAGGGAAAGCGTGTGTTCACGCACACGCGTGTACACGCTCGTCTTCCATCCCTTTGCTGCACCACTGGGAAGTGACGCGCACGGTGCTGGGGGGTAATGGAGCAGAGAGCTTACGATCACTTAGCGGGGATCACTTGAAAGTCAGATCACAGTAGGGCTCGTTTTTCTGCCTTGATGTTGGGGACAGGCTTTACAGCCAAACTGAGGAACCAGGACATATGTTCTGGTTCTCTGGTGAAAGACTCGGCTCTTCAAGCTAAAGGACCACGTCTGCTGCTCTCCTCAGCCCTTATTTTTCTTTCCTGCCACGGCTCTTAGCAGTCGTCTTCCTTCTGCCCTCCCCACTGAGGCTCTTGGTTATATATAGTCCCTGTCACCTTGGGGGCCAAAGGAATGCTGAGACTAGGCAGGGGGCCGATACGGCCTCCAAGACACAGAGTGACTCTCCACCCAGAGCCCCAGGAACAGTGCTAGCCATCCCCACGTCAGCCAAAATGGATTGCACCGGCTCCTCCCAAACTTCGGGTGACATCTTGTGTCTACTCTGTCATCCGATTCCTACCACCACCCCCTGGCTTCCTCTCGACTTCAGCCCCCAGCTGGTGGCCAGCACCCTGTAAAGTGAGAGGGCCCCTGGTCAAGGCAACAGCCCTCTGTTTAAGAAGCACACTTTCCACTGGGGCGTGGAATTGTCAAAACCGGCCCCCCGAGGACGCATGGCCGCCCAAGCAGCAGTGCGCTGCCTCGTCACCCGGACCGCACTTCCCCGCAGACCAAGCAGTGACGGAGCACGCTGGCCGGGGTCCCCCTGCCCTGGCAAGTCCTTCCTCTCCAGCTCGCCTTTTCTACACTCCACAATAAGTCGCCTTTCTGTTTCCACTTGTCATTACATCACCCTTCATTCCAGCAAACTCTCGTCATGTGTTATTTCTAAGCTTACATATTATTAACATTCAAGGATAGCAGTTTCCTGATGCCATGTAGGAAGGTACCTTAATCTCACCCGCAATGTGTTTCCAGATCCCACCGTGGATGGCCGATTTCTGGAAGGTATCAGTACCCCCTCCCCCATGTGCTCCTGGAAGCTGAGGGAGAGGAGGGTATGCCTTTGAGCCCCCCCTTAGCCTGTAGGATAGGAAGATGGGCTGTGTTCCTTTCTAGCACTTAACCCCTTCTAGCTTTGGGGTTTTGTCTGTCTTCACCTGCTGCGCCCCCGACACACACACACACACACACACACACACACACACACACACACACTCTCACACACACACTCACTCTCACAGATAGCAACTCAGTGAAGGCAGGAACGTCTGTCTGTCTTGTTCGTTGCTGTATCCCCAGTGCCTGGTACCCTGCACGTGTTCTATCAATGTTTGTTAAATAAATCAGAAGCCGAGAGAGAGAGAACCCAGAGGGCATCGGCGTTGTTTCTGCTTTCCTCGCCAAATCGGGAGTAGGCACCATCTGTTTCATTTGACGGAGCCGGCTCCATGTGTAACGTGTATAAAGGGTACGCGTGCCCAGCAGCAGTAATGGTGGCACAGGTGGCTCTTGTTAGGACTGTGGTGGCAGGAACAATGTGTGCTCGCCTGGGACCTGCTGGATCCAGACGGCCCATGGGCCCTACACGGTGTGTCGGGGAGGAGGGGTCCCCAAGGGGGAGGCTCTGAACACCTAGTTCACCCCATCCACGGTGTCCTTGTTAGCCTTGTTTACAGCGGGGCCTCTCCTGCCCTGCCCTTTGCTCTAAATACCTCTTGCCTGAGAACTTGAGGGCAGCTTTTCTTCCCTTTGATTCCTCGGGACATCTCTAGCGAATCAGAGGATACTTGCAAGGTGATAGGATATGTGCCTGTGAAAGGGAAGAGTTTGGTCTCTTCATGGTGACGGCTGTTTCAAGTGGGACCTCGGCCCATTCAGAGTAAGGCGCTAGATGCAGCACGAGACGGTAGGCTCCCGGGAGCTATGCCTCTGCACCGTCCTTCCAGCGCTCAGCCAGTAAGGCGAAATCGTTCTCGTGTGACTCTGATACTTTTACAAATAATTAGAGACGAACAGTTGTTCTTGCTGATGGTGTCTTTACTGAAGGATCTTGGTTACAAGTAAGGGGAAATGATTCTGGCTCGTTTAGGTTAAAGAACATGTAATTTATTTGAACGACGTTGGGTTACTTGCAAGAATCTAAGGGATGATGGGGCTAACCAAGTCTCAGGAAGGGTCAGAAGATGGGCAGGCCTGGGACCTTCCAGCCGGAGTTGGTAGAGTACCCCTCCGGAGCGTCCCCTTGACTGTGGCTGAACCCCAACTCTGTCAGTCCAAAGTCACAAAATTCCTGGAGAAGAAAGCCTGGTTCGCCTCACTGGCCCCACCGCTAGACCCACCAGCTGTGTCTGTAGGAGCACGTTGAACAGACATGGCCGCTGCTTCCTCCCCTGCCAATAATATGTTCCTTTGAGGTTTGAGACGCAGACACTCAGTTCACATCTACCACCGAGTAGCCTTTGCATCTTGGCCAAATGATTTGCTTTAAACAAAACACAGCAGATGGGTAAGCATTTGATGTGTTGAGAAAGCGTCCTCCTGATGGCCGCGCCTCCCTGCGTTTCTCTACCTGAGTTAGGACTTGAGCAGCAGCGCCTTCCTGTCACCTTGCCCGTTGTCCCTAATTGATGCCAGGTGATGCCTCCCAGTCCGTAGGGCCCGAACGAAGGGGTTTGCAATGGTGAATCCGTAGCCTGACTGGAGCCATCCAGAAACCTTCTGATCCTTCATCGAGAGGGAATTGTCAAAACAAGGTGTCCATAACCGAGCTCCTGACCGTGTTTTCAGAGACACTTGAGTTTCTGCCAGACTCTCGCCGGGTTCACATTCCCAGGGGTACCAGTGCAGCACAGTGAGAGGGTGTCGCTTAGCGAATGTCGGTGCGCCGGAGAATTGGCATTAAGTGATTGACTCGACAACTCATAATCTGCTGATATGAAGGGTTATCTGCTTACAGGTGAATCCTGTTGAATTATGGCCGGGCAGTTGCCGGGCTGAACTTATCTCAGGGACGGGAAATGAGTAACGCTTTAAGAACAAAGATGGGACCTAGAAACTAGTCAGCACTTTCTGTGCAGGAAGCAACAGTAGTGGCTGAGTTTTTGCACAGCCCCTCCAGGGAACGGTGTCTTCTGCGGGGGGTTTTAGTTTTGTTTTGGGGAGGCAGGGGTGGGTCGATTTTCTGCCTTTCTCATGAGACCGGGAGACCCGTAAAGAGACGACGTGTATCTTTGCCCTGTCGGACCTGACCCGCAATGAGGACTCAGTAGACTGTGTTGAGTTTGGTTCTGGTGTGGGTAAATCTAACTCGCTTGGGCAGTGCCCTCGGCTAGGGCACTTGACCAGCAAGTCTGACCCCTCCGTTGGGACCTGATTTGCCCCGGGCCAGGGAGATGAGCTCTCAGGTCCTCATGCTGGGTGTCCATGAGCTGAGTGTCAGCCTCACCACTCCCAGGGCTGTGACAGGGCCACCGGACGCCCAGCAAGGCCCTCATTCCTGGAGCCCAGACCCCGTGAGCCCGCCTTTCACTGGGCCTCCATCCGGCTCCTCTGCCCAGTCTCTTGCAGTCCTAATTCTTTTTAATTTCCTGTTTCTAGGCAAGTCCTTTTTCCCTCCTCCCCACACCTCCTCTCGGGTCACCCTCCCTGCTTCCTGCTGAGAACCGTGCTGCCTCTGGCCCCCAGATGTGTCTCTGCACCGCTCTCCTCTCCCCAGTCAGCTTCCTACTCTTCAGAGTTGCTTCTTGTCGAGTTTTTCTATTTACACAAAGCAGGGCCTCCTGTCCGCATTGAAATGGGGTGCCCATCCGGGGCCTGGGGGGCGGTGAGCGCTCCCCACGGGGCCTGGGCCCTCAGAGGACAGGGGTGAGATGCCAGCGCCAGGAGGGTGCCTCTCGCCTTCCCACGTCACCCCAGCACAAATCCAGCCCAGCCACACTCAGGGGTACCAGGTTCATCCCTCCAAAAACTCATTTCGGAGAAGACCCCAGCTCTCACCCTCAGGAAGCTGGTACTTTCCAGAATGGAGGCAGTGTCAGCACCCGTGTGTGCCAGGCCCTTGGCCGGGGAACGTCACGTAACCCTCCCGCAGCCTGGGGACACGTGTGTCGGCCCTGTGGACGTGGAACACGGAGGCATCGAGCGGCCAGCTCGCACGGGCCAGCAAGGGGCCGGGCTGGGGTCGGCAAGTCCTCCCTGTGCCCGGCGCCGTGTGCGTAGGCTGTGACCTTGTCGAAAGGCAGAGACACAAACGCCGTCACAGACACATTCCGTCGGCGTGACATAAAGCCCTGGGAAAGTTAAGATCTGTGCAATTCCAGTTTTCTTTGTTTTCAGTCAGAACCAAAACATAGGCACATCCTAGGCACGTTCTTTGCCCTCTGATGGATTTCTCTGAGGGGCTGTGCCGTCACGGCTGGCTCACAAGCCCTGGCATTCCCCCTCGCGCGGCAGGCCCTCCGAGGGCCCCCAGGTTGCCTCCTCCCACCTGACGCTCCATCCCAGCCGGTCCTGCGGCTCCTCCCGCCCTCACGGGCTCTCATTCACCCCTGAGCCCCGACTTTCTCACGCAGAGACTGGGGGAAATTGTTGTTCTATCGGCTCACTGCCCGACGGTGAGAATAATATTGGGATCTGAGCACGTGTGCCCTGTGGCAGAACGGGAGCTCTGACGTTTGTACTTCTTGCCATGCTGTCATTTTCATCATCATCATTCGTGCCACCACAGCGAGAGTGCCCAGGCTCCCCAGCCCCCGAGTCCCGCTCTGCCCATCCCCCCGTGTGGCGGGATGTTTCCCGATGTCGGGAACGTCTCTGGAGCTCCCTTGGGCCCCCTGCACACCGTCTGGGTCCCCCTCTGGGTGTGCTTTCACCGTCTCCCTCTGCTGCCGGCAACCCTGTCCTCAGCGCACACCCTTGCCCTGCCCTTCCTCCAAGGCCTTTCACATTTCACTTTCCCATGGCTTCTCTCGCCTGGTGCCCACAGCCAGTGTTTCGCCCGGCACAGCCGCCCTTCCTGTGGCTAATAACCGACACGGATGCTGCCAGATACTCGCGTCCCACCTTTCCTGGAATCTAAGGGATGATGGGGCTAACCCCGTCATCGCCCCCGGGCCTCGGCTAGAGTTGGGCTGGTTCTCAACTAAATGCCACCCAGGCGTTCCCCTGTTTCTGCCCCTCTTCCTTCTCTTCTGGAACGAATGGCTTTTTATTTCTGTTGTTAAGCCAGGGGGCCGGCTTGCTCATCGGACGCGCGCAAGGCACCGGTCGGGGGCCGTGGGTTGTACAAGGGGTCAAGATCGCTGTCATCACAGCCGCCATTTATGGAGCGCCAGTTATGATCTAGAAGTTTTATATCCTTCATTTTATTGAATCCTCGCAGCAAGCTTAGGAAGTTGATATTTTCAGGCTTGTTCTACAGATGGTGGAACCGAACTCAGAGTTAAGGAACTTTCCCGACATTTCATAGCTAGAAAGTGGACATGTTTGAAGTCAGGTCTCCCTGAGTCCCCAAACCAGTGCCCCTTCTGCCACATCAGACCGCACGGTGCCTGCTTTTGGAGATCCTGTGACCTAAGGAAAGAAGCGTGAATAAGTAAGATAAGAATTGAAAGATGGAGGCCAGTCATTGGAGAGCAGTGGCCTGGCTGTGAGCGCCTCTCTGACCCCAGGGAGGCGAGGTCTCTGTGGGTGGAGAGGTCTCTGTGGAGGAAGTGGACTCCGCCCTGGGGTGGGGTGCGAAAGGGATGAGGGTGCAAGCAGAGGGGGCAGGAGGATGGGTGGAAGGTGTGTTGAGGGGATGGGGGAGCCCGCTGGAGCCGTGGAGGAGGGTTTACCGAGCGGAGAAAGGAGAGCCTGGTGGGATGGGCTGAGTGCCAGGAAAGAAAAGAACCAGAATCAGCAAATCAGAGATGACTTTTGCACAGTATTTTGATGAAAGCACAGTTTGGGGAAAATTCAGATGTGGAACTGTGGTGTGAAATAGAGTCACGAGCAGGGAGGGAACAGAGGCTGGTCTCCGCACTGTGTCTGTGCAAACGCGGGCCCCCAGCCCGGCCGAGTCGCCAGGTGGGCTGGAGGAAGGCGGCCCGTGCCCGCGCCCCGCGGCCGACTAGACGCAAACACGGCTCCCGAGTGGGCAGGTGTGGGCCGAGCGGGGAGCTCAAGGGGAACTGCCACTCTTCAGCCCTTCAGTTAGAAAGTCAGAATGTCAATATGTTCACCGTCTCTGCACGGCCTCTACTCTTTTCTCAGCATATTTGCCTAGTAAGGGGATTAAAGGGAACATTTACATGAACTTTTGAAAGCCAATATTCCAGTTTTGTCTCTTCTTCTGCGATTCCCTCCCTCAGCTCAGGAGCCTGCTGCAGAAAGATCTGTGTGATCAGTGAGAACCCAGTCAATACATACGCAAATGCCACGTATTGATGGGCACAGCTGGCGAGAACAGCTCGGGGGCCTTTCCTAAATGTCCTCTGTGGGTCCTCAGAGGCTGCGTGAGAGCTGTTTGTGGGCCCTGATCCTTCCAGTGTGAAGAACAAAGCAGACAATAGGAGGATATACGGTTTGGTTCCAAACAGCCAACCACAGCTGGCAGCCAGGATGGCTTTCCTTGTGATGAGCAAAAACCAGATAAAAAGGCTTCCATAAAACTGGCCTTTGTATCCCCCTCCCTCCCGCCACCTCACCCCTCCCCCCCACTCCTCTCCCCTCCCCCCCACTCCTCTCCCCTCCCCCCCACTCCTCTCCCCTCCCTCCCCCACTCCTCTCCCCTCCCTCCCCCACTCCTCTCCCCTCCCTCCCCCACTCCTCTCCCCTCCATCCCCCACTCCTCCCCTCCATCCCCCACTCCTCTTCCCCTCTATCCTCCCTCCTCTCCCCTCCATCCCCCCTCCTCTCCCCTCCCTCCCCCCTCCTCTCCCCTCCATCCCCCCTCCTCTCCCCCCCATCCCCCTCCCTCCTCCTCCTCCTCCCCTCCCTCTCCCCCCTCACTCCTCTCCCCTCCTCCCCCCCATCATCGGTGAGCATTAGGAGCCGTTACCCACGCTCCACTGTGGCAGAGGTGTTGGCATCACAGCCTCCGTAATTTGCTGGTTTCCAGTGTTTCACTGGAAAAAATATGGACCATGAATCCCGATGGACAATCTTCAGCAAACACAACACTGTCCCTGAGAGACCGTGTTTCACATCCTTTCCCCGTTTGCAAAGGAGTTTTTCTTACATCTTTTGGTAATTGCCATGAGCTGGACTTGTAAATATTATAAGTGGTTGAGTAATACTCATCTGGTAAACTGACCAAAGGAAACGGACGGTTTTTTTCCACTCTTGGAAGTCTGGCATCCCAGGCCTGCCCCTGAAAGGGGCACTTGGGGATTGGAAGGGAAAATCTGCCCTGCCAGGAGCCAGCAGGCCCCGCGCAGAGCTGAGTGACGTGTGCAGGAAGGCTGCCGGCGTCCGCAGCCTCGCCCGGTGTTCGTGTGCTGGGTTTGGGGGCAAAGAGCATTCGTTGTTTCAGAAGTTGGTAGGTTCCCAGAAGTTCCACTGTCTTTCCTGGGTCTGAAATGTCCAACATTTCCTTAGCCGGGGACGGGGGCAGGGGATGGATGACTAGACCCCCCGAGGTTTAAGCCCTACTCTGAGGCAAGAGAAAGAAGTTCTCTCTGTCATGACGGAATGCTTTTCCTGTTCTTCCCGTGGCCAGTGGCCATCGGTGGCTTGGTCTCCCTCGTCCTCTAAGCTGGAACTACCTTCCTACATCTGAAGTGTTGGGGGCTCTTCCCTGCCTCTGTCTTTAAGGAATAGCAACCCCTCTGTGTTTTGCATGGTGGTGGTGTGGTGGATTTTCTGATGATGCCTTTTGGTGATACTTACTGAAGTTTCTGTAGATGAAACTTGTGGGGGTTGCTTCCAAAACATACACCAGGGACAGGGAGCGGGTGAGGGTATAGATGAAACCAGATCGGCCACGAACTGACCCCTGTTAAAGCTGAGTGGTGAGAGTTCATCACAGCTCCTTAGACTCTCCCGTCCGCTCTTGTATTTGTTTCAATTTTCCCACTATAAAAAGTTGCCCAAAGGAAGAAGGAAAGAAATGGGAAAAGGAAAAAAAAAAAGAGAAGAAACTCTTTATCTCAGTTTTCCAGCCCAAAGACACCTGGGCCTCCCCCCCCCAAAAAACCCCACGCTGTGTCGGGAATCAGGATCCCCACCCCCACCCCCGAGACGGGCCCCAGGGGTAAGAAAGGGTAAGAGCCTGGCCCGAGGGCTCCACCCCACCTGGATTCCAATCCCAGCTCTTCCTCTCACCAGCTGTGGGGCATTAAGTAAGAGAGTTAGTTTTCTAGAACTTCAGTTTCCTCATAAAAAACAGACAAGAATTAACCTGTTGCTGAGACTCGAGCAAGGCAACCTGGCCCGCTTTGAACAGTCCACGCACGCCGTGGCTCAGCTCTCCCTGGCTTTGAAAAGACCCTTGGTTTCTCCTTCCGAAGCATCCTTCAGAGGGGAGAGAC
This sequence comes from Lagenorhynchus albirostris, assembly GCF_949774975.1. Taxonomy (NCBI): domain Eukaryota; kingdom Metazoa; phylum Chordata; class Mammalia; order Artiodactyla; family Delphinidae; genus Lagenorhynchus; species Lagenorhynchus albirostris. The sequence goes on from NC_083114.1 coordinate 7,756,555, forward strand.
TCCATTCAAGGAAGGTGCTAGAGCTGTGTTCACATTCCAGAAAAGCCCAAGCTCTACTCTTTGACCCAAAAGAATCCACAGGGCTGCAGCTGGCTTTGGCTCATCCCTGTCACCTGCCTCCTCAGAATAACTTCCTCAGTTGACCCTGCGCGCACCCCGGTTTACTTAAACCTGCTGGAAACCTCCTACCCAGAGGACCCCCGTTTGCTCCGAAAGGGTTTGAACTGTCAGTCTTATTTGTCGTTGATCTCAAAGTCCCACTTTTCATCTTCGGACAGGAAACCAAGTTTATCACATATTATCAAGTTACAGTCTCTGGTGTCAGCAGGTGAAGGGCGTTTCATTTTTCACAGGTCTTGTGGACCCCGTCGTACCTTTCCTGTGGCACCATTTGTAGAACTCACGGTTTCCGTGGTAGAATAATCAGCGGCTGAAAGAGGAATCACCGTATTGACGATGGTTCCCGTAGGGCCTCCACACAGCCCACGCTGCGCTGTGAACCGTCTCCGAAGTGCGGGAGCTTTTCCCCATCCCCCTGGGGTCTCTGCGGGGTTTGTAATTGGGATTGACCATCTTTCTCTTGGACTCGACGCATTTTCCTAGCTCCTCTTGGACTTTTGGGATTGACCATCTTCCTCTTGGACTCGACGCATTTTCCTAGCTCCTCTTGGACTCTTTTGGGATTGACCATCTTCCTCTTGGACTCGACGCATTTTCCTAGCTCCTCTTGGACTCTTTTGGGATTGACCATCTTTCTCTTGGACTCGACGCATTTTCCTAGCTCCTCTTGGACTCTTTTGGGATTGACCATCTTTCTCTTGGACTCGACGCGTTTTCCTAGCTCCGCTCTCCCCGTTGCTTTACCTCTTCTGTGTCCTCCTTGTTGGTGCCTGATGTTCCTTCCAGATACTCGATGCACTTATTCGTTTACAGCAAAAAGAATGTCTCGTGCCTCTTCCGTGTGCCAGGCCCTGCCCCAGGCACAGGGGACGTGGTGGTGAACACAGTCCCTGCCATAGACGCTCACGTGCCAGTGGCGGATGTAGATAGTAACTGACTGAGGACCCAAATCGTGGTTGAAGAAGGGTCACTGCAGAGACAGAAGGAACACGGTCCATTGCAGGTCACGAAGGAGCTCCTGGAGGATGGGAAACTGATGCTGAGTTTTGGAGGATGAACAGGGATTAGACTGAGAGGGGCAGGAAAGACAGCACGGGTCCAGGCCGGGAGGCAGGAGGGTGCAGGGCACGTTGGAAGAACCGAAGTCAGGATGGCCCGAGCACAGGACACCGTGTGGCTTCACGGGTCGCAGGGGGCAGATGACGCAGGGCCTTCAAATGCCATGAGGAGTGGGGATTCTAAGCCGTTGGACCGTTTTGAGCCAGGAAGCAACCTGATCTGATTGCCATTCCAGCTCAATTGTGGGGAAAGGATTGGGTAAAGGGAGCGGCTGGTCAGTCCTTGCAGTGACCCAAGCAGGAGATGGTGGTGACTATGATGCCTGAGGCTGCTTCCATCGGATCATGCGTAGAAACTCAAACCCGATGTATGGTTTCTCCTTCCCAGCCAGTTACCGCTCTTGATTTCTTTGTCCTGCTTTTCTCATAATCGCCCTGATTTGAAAATTCAGGGCCACTCATATGGGCCTCCCCTTGGGCCATCGCAGCCTTGGTCCAGAACCCAGGCCGCACAGGCAGCCTCTCAGCCCCACGCGCCCTCCCAGCCCCAATCCTGGCTGAGCGTCGGCGGCAGGACTTCTTCCTGAGCCCGTCTTCTCCCCTTTCCTCAGAAACGCAGTCCTCCCCCTTGGCTTTAGGATAAGCCTGGGCTCCGGAGGGCCAGCAGTGGCCCCTGACGCTTCACCTCGGTCTGTCTGCTTCCCTCGTTTTCACTGTTTTTTAAGGAAAAAGGTTGCACAATATAAACCTTTCCCCCGGCCAAGAAGCAGTGGGATTCCTGCCCAGGTGGAGCCTTCGGTCAGCCTGGAGATGTTTCTGGAGGCAGAAATGAATGAAAAGATGTGTTCTTCTGCTCTGGCAAGAAGGTGGACTGAGAGAATGTTCACTCAACAGCCACACACACCCCCACCGCCTTACTACAAGCATCTTGAAATGCTAGATGAAATATTACAACACCCCCTAGAGTGTTAACGGATGGCTGAATTTACAAGGAAGAAAGGAAATCCCAGATGAAAGAAATGGAGGGAGAGCCAGAGACCAGCACCTAAGTGAGACCATCCGTGGCCACAGTGACATAGAACAGGGTCGGCAGATTCTGTGAGAGGCCAGCCAGTGAATGCGTTAGGCTTTGCAGACCCCAGACAGTGTGACGCATCTCCTTTTTCTTTTTTGACAACCCGGTAAAAATACAAAAACCACTCTTAGCTCATGGGTTATATAAAGCAGACCACAAGGGACTTCCCTGGTGGCGCAGTGGTTAAGAATCCGCCTGCCAATGCAGGGGACGTGGGTTTGAGCCCTGGTCCGGGAAGATCCCACATGCCGCGGAGCCCGTGCGCCACAACTACTGAGCCTGCGTGCCACAACTACTGAAGCCTGCACGCCTAGAGCCCGTGCTCCGCAACAAGAGAAGCCACTGCATATGAGAAGCCTGAGCACTGTGATGAAGAGTAGACCCCGCTCGCTGCAACTAGAGAAGGCCCACGTGCAGCAACGAAGGCCCAATGTAGCCCAAAATAAATAAATATTTTTAAGAAAGAGGCACACTTGTGGCAAGGCTAGAGGAAAAAAATGGATGCATGAACAGGTGGTGTGAGAAATAAAAAGGACTGAGATACAGCAGTGTTTAAATTATAGGAGAATATAATGAACACTCTTATACCAGTACTTTTGGACACGCAGAAAAAATGGGCAATTTCCCAGAAAAATATAATTTAACAAAACTGACTCAAGAAGAAGGGGAAGCAGAATTCCCAACGCGGGGAGCTGTCCAAGTGTGGCGTGAGTGTCAAAAACACCTTGAGCGGCTGTTCACTCATTCATTCAACGATTGTGTCTTAAGTCTCCACACCAGGCACCGTTGCAGAAAGCTGGCGATGCAGCCGTAAATAGAATCATCAGAACTCCACACGCTGTGTCCATTCTGTCCAGCAGAACTTTCTGTGAAGATGGAGATGTTCTCTGGTGTCTGTCTGATAGGGTAGCCGTTGGCCACATGTGGCTCTTAAGCTCTGGAAGCCTGACGTGGCCAGTGGTTATCTGGTAGCCAATAAGATCAATAACGTGTTAACGCCTTCCTATAAGAGAATAAGCTGCTGAACTCTGGCGACCCTGAGCTTTCCCGAAACAGCTCCTCAGTCTGAGGTGGGCAGTCCTGGTGGCCAAACAGCCACGTGACCCTGACTCCCCTGTTACTCGTAGAGCATTTTCACGTGCTTCACCTCATCTCCTCACTCCCCTCTCGGGGCCTTCATTTAGCGAGCGCTTGCGCCATCGTGGCCGGGCCCTGTGTCTGACACGCCACCACCGTGCTGGCCTCCGGGGTGTAGGAGGCACTCATCACCCACCAGGGAAGTCAGCGTGGAAGGCAGTGAGCGCGTCGGGTGAAGGGGCCGAGTCCTCCTGGGCCCTCCCTCTTCATCAGCGGTGCAGGGATGGGCGTTGTGAGTCCAGCCGCGTCAGCTGGGGGAGGCGGGGCGGGCTTGGCGGGCAGAGCTGGACACGGAGCAGACTGGCCAGGAGGGCCGATGCTCTCCTTTGTGGTCCGCAGACAAGAAGTTGAGGAAGTAAAACTAGAAAGTGTTAATATAAAAAAACTTAAAGAAAAAGTCTGTCTCTCAGAATTTTTTACAGAGGGGTGCCAAGTATCTTGGGCTCAAGAAGGAAAGCTAAAGCCATGTGGATAGGGGAGAAAATGGATTCTAGAATCAGTGTTTCTTCATAGACACCAAGCCCTTTGCTTTATCAAGGCCTCGTCAATGCAAACAGAAAACGGGGCCGAGCTGTGCACAGAAGCCGGAGCAGGGGGCTGGAGGGGGAGGCCCCAGCAGGTCAGGAACGCACGCACTCTTCCGGCACGGCTCTCGAGGTGGCGAGATGGCAACTCTCCGGTGTCCCTGGAGCCCCTCCCTTCCGCAGCCTCCAGCCTGCAAAACCAGAGGCCGCTGACAGCCCCCCACACCGGGGCTCCCTGGAGAGCTGCATCCACTGTCTCTCAGAAGATGTCTCACGGGATGGGTGATGCTCGTCTGGTGTGAGTCCTCATAGGGGGTCTCGTATGCTTCTGTTTTTCAGGGATGATAATGGTGATTCTGTTGCTGCTCGTGGCTATTGTGGTCGTTGCAGTCTGGCCTACTGACTAGTGGCCGTCAAGGGACCACAGCCGGGACACCTGCCAGTGATGGAGTGAAGTTCAGCATCCTCTTGCTGCCCGAAAGCCACTCAATAAACTCCCCCAAAGCTCTGACCTCCTGACGTGCGTTGCTTCAGCAAAGGCAGATCGTGTGGCAGCTCCAGAGAGCTGCCGGGGTATTGGGCAGTGTGGCCCTCGTGGGTTCTGCCTTGGTCACTGGGCTGCTAGCCCAGGGTCCCTCAGTGGTCACTGCCCTGTGGCTGCTGATGGAGTCCGGCCACCCCACAGCGTGCTGGGCGCCCTGGGGGAACGATGGCGAATTCCTACGCAGCTTGTGACCTCGAGTGTCTAGTCTGCTCGGGGAAGTCATGTGCCCATGTGGGAGACCAGTGCACAGCCAAGGCCACGTGTGTCCGAGAGGGAGGAAGGAGTGACATGAGGAAGGAGACACGCGCAGGCGCGTGTCTCTGGGCAACTGCCGCCCGCCTCACTGCCCGAGTCCCCCCCCCCGAGGCTCGCCACTCCTCCTGGTGAAATAGCTCAGGACTCTGCTTTAGGAACCACCTTCAGACCCAGAAGCACGTTCTTGTTTCCTCCCTCGGTGTAGTAACCCCATCTTCCCAGGCTGAAACGTCCTGTACGCAGCCGGAATCAAGTCTGATGAATGTGATCAGGCAGGAAGGTAGCGTTTAGGGTTCAGAGGAAGGTGTGATTCATTATGCAGGGAGGAGAACAGTACCTTTATTTGGCTCCTAAACTGGCCCTGACAACCTTGTGTGTGTGTGTGTGTACTGCACGCGTTGCACACGTGTGCACGTGCGTGATGGCAAGGGCAGACGCGTGGGCTAGGCCTGCGAAGGGTGCCGGGCCCGCGGGAGCGGCGGTGAGTCTGGGTTGGAAGGGGCAGAGGGCCAAGCTTCGTGCCCTCCCTCCTGGCCACGCGGAAGGCGGGCCGGGCCGGCGGGCCATGCTTTGCGCTCTGTGGCTCCAGGGGAAAGAACTGGTGATGAAAAACGAGGGCAGTTTCCAAGCACAAGATTTCCCTGGAAGAGGAGAGATCGGGCAGCTGGGAGGGGAGTCCTGGGGGGTCTCCTGTGGATTTCCTAGAGACTGTGGGCGGCTGCTCTCCAGAAGGCGTGACCTGACCCATCTCACCGCATCCTCCCTCCCCGGGGAGCCGAGATAGGCACCAGGAGGACCGCGCTGCAGCCTGGCGACCCGGAGACTCCAGCGCACGGCGAAGACCTGGCTCCAGACCCCAGGCCTCCGTCAGGGGAGTCCAGGTTCTGTGCTTGGTCAGTTGTTAAGTCGCCGCAAAGGCTGGGTGGCCCTATTCCCAGCAGCTCCCCGCTAGAGGGGCCAGGTCACTACCAGGCCACCTGGGCAGCCCCACTGCCACCTGGTGTGTGTGTGGCGGTGACACGCGGCACTCTTCTGGGAGGTGGTCTAGCCCTGGACTCCGCTCCGGGCCAGCTGGGACGGCGCTGCAGTCACAGTCACCCAAATCCGAACAACATCACTCCGTCCCCAGCGTCGGTGCCTCCCTCCTGCTGCCCGTCCACGCAAGTCGGCTGGGGGCCCAGACCCGGGCTGCTGGGACAGCCACGCGGGCTGCGGCAGAAGAAAGGGGACTCTGGGAACGCTCTGCCCAGAAGGGAAGCCGTCGCCTCTGCTCGCAGCTCCCTGGCTGGACTCACCTGATCTGCTCAGCGAGAGGACCGGGAGGCACCCAGAGGCAGAGAGCCTGAACTAGGCAGTGCCGCCCGCTGACGGCCACGCCCCTCGCCAGCGGTGCGAGCGCGAGCCAGATACCCTTTCGTGCCTCCGTTTCCTCCTCTAGAAAATGGAGAGAACACAGCTTCCTGCCCCCGGGGCTGACTGCCAGGGTCGGGTGAGCCAGCACGTGGCAGCACGGAGCACCCCGAGGGCCTCAGCTGACGGCGGGTTCTCCCTCTACCCCAAGCCTACAGCTGCCCCCCGGCCCGGGTGGCCTCCGCATCCAGGGCTCGAGGATCCTACCCCCTGCTTCCGACCCGGTGCCCGCTGACCTCCAGGGCTGCCAGCACGTGCAGAGCAGGCGAGGCCCTGGGAGCCGTGTTCAGACTGGCGGTGGCCCAGGGACGAGGGCAGGAGCGGGGCAGCCGTGAGCAGGAGACACGCTGCCGGGGTCGGGACGGGGAAGCACAGGAGAGAACACGGAGGCAGGCTTGTGTCGGGAACCAAGGCGCTGTGCTCCCGAAGGAGCCGGGCCGGACGGGGGCCAGGCGCCTGCGCACCCTAAGGCGCCCTGGGAGGCACCTTCCGCGGGGGCAGGGCGGTTGCTAACGGATCTCCCAGCGGAAGATCAGGCATCCGCGGAGCACATCGTTCAGTCTTGTGCCAAACCCCAAATCTGTATAAACAGCGTCTCCTTGGAGCCCCCCACCTTGGGGCTCACGGGAGGGGGCACTGAAGGTCTGTTTGACTTTCTCACCTCCCCTTGCTCAGCATGGAGCCCCGGCAACTCGTGGGGGGGTCTTTGAACCAGAGCCACGGCGGCCTGGCTCGGCCACACGGAAAGGCCTTTCCGAGCCAAACGCTCAGCTGATGTGCGCACACGGCGGCTTCTGTTCTTTTGACTGAGTGGGCTGTGGGCGTGGCCCAGCCCTTCCTAGCCGGGTGACCTGGACCTGCAGGCAGGGGAGGGGTAAGAAGCTGGTCGGGTGAGACCGTGAGGACCTGCCGTCCAGGCCTGGGGTGGTGCCGGGCAGGGAGGCTCCCCCTTTTGGGAGATACCCACCCCACTCTGAACTGAGGGGCAGCCCAAAATTGCTGAGGCATCCCGAGCGGCTGGGATGGGCCACTGGGGGTCTGTTGTTGCATCAGGAGCCCCCCTGGGGTCCTGTGGCAGGGTCCTGTGGCATTTTCCAGCTGGGTTTGGCCAGGCCTGGTTTCCCCCTTCAATGGCGTCAGGCCCAAGGTGCCAGGCGGCCGGCAGGGCTCTGGATCGGTGGTGTGAGCAGTTAGTTAGTAGTACCCCAAGCGTAGGGAAGAGAGGCACGACCCGTCACCTTGGGTGCGTTTTCGATGAAAGTAAACTTTATTAAAATAACGTCGTAAGTACTGTTTAACTGAACTGATGATTAATTAGAAGCATTTAAAGTCTGGATACTATATAAAGAAATCCAGATACCTGGTTACGACGGGTACTTTTGTTCCACTGAAATGTCATTATAATAACTGTAACCAAACCTTAGTTTTCATTAGCCCCAGGACACTCCGCTGCGCTCCCGGCAGAGCCCTGGACCCTCCTCGCACGGGGCTGCTGCAGGATTCCCGACTGTCCCTCTGCTCCAAGGACTGTCAGGTTCTCTCCTGACCAGTGCTCTGAGAACCACCAGCCGGCCTGTAGCTGGTACTCCTGCCTCTCCAGTTCCGGGCTTATACCGAGAGTTCTTTGTGTAGATTAGTGAAAGATCATCTTTTATCTAGTTGGGTTTTCTAGCCTAGCCCTGCTGAAGGTAAGTGCGGTTTTCCCCCCTTTATTTTGAAAAGTGGGCCAAGACTCGTCTTTCCTCTAATTGCTTCTTATGGCTTCAGAGTTCTTCCACCTCCATGCCAGTAACAGAAAGCATTTGCCTCTTTCCAGAAGTGACTTGCTGTCCTGTTGAGTCTCCAGTCTGATAGAGTCTTTGGATGGATTAACTCATTGCTTTATTTCTCACACTGGCTCTGTCCATCCTTTTTTTAAATTTTATTTTTGGGTGCGTTGGGTCTTCGTCGCTGTGCACGGGCTTTCTCTAGTTGCGGCGAGCAGGGGCTACTCTTCTTTGCAGCTCACAGGCTTAGTTGCTCTGCGGCATGTGGGATCTTCCTGGACCAGGGCTCGAACCCCTGTCGCCTGTGCTGGCAGGCGGATTCTTAACCACTGCGCCACCAGGGAAGTCCCTGTCCGTCCTTCCACGCCTAGTTTTTCTTGGCGTATTTCTTAAACGTCTTTATTTAGTCTCAAAAGAATATAGACAGAGCTATCTGTTCAACAGAATCGGAAACCTAGGTGCGTCTCTGCCGTGAGCCGGCAGCCCCCATCCCCAGGCGCTGTCTCTGGCCAGAGGGTAGGGATTTACGAATGCGGGAGCCTCCCCGAGAGCCAGCCAGACGCCGGGGAACTCTCCTCCAGCAGGGTCTGGATTTTTGACTAGACTCTGCTGGCCCCCGGGTCCCTGATGGGAGTCTCTCGGTTTCCTCGTACCTCGGCATTCCGGTCTCTAAAGTGGACTTTTCCAACCACCTTGGGTCAGGACTTGGCAGCAAGCTGGCTGATTTCCTGTTTTGGCAGATGTCTTAAATCCTGCAAATAGTCCAGCTGGGTCTGAACTGGCTTTGAGGGGAGCCCGAGGCTGCAGAAAAGGCTCGCTTTCGCCTCCGCCTGTCCAGCCACCTGAGGCCTGTGGCCTGTCCCTGCCCACCCAGCGTCCGGTGCTGCCGCCCCTGGGTCTACCCACCCGGGTTTTGACTCCTGGTTCCGAGAGCACACCTCCCGTTCCTAGAGCCGGGCCCCCTGAGGAGGCTGGGCTAGCCCTGTTCCCTCCTGCGCCGCAGGAACAGCGTCTCGGCCTGCTCTCCACGCAGCGGGAACAGGCTTTCCGTGCCTTCCGGGGGCGGGCTGCGTGGCCGAGACTTGTCTTCGAAACAGCTGGGTGCAGAAATTATAGCTTCCTGGTGACGATCGGCTCCACTTTGCATGGTAACGCAACATGTTCCTAATGACTGAATTGTTTATTTAATAGAGAAATCACAACCATTTGGAAGTTTAAATATAGCCTCCAGAAAGCCAGCGAGCTCAGCTCCTGGTGGCTGCGTGGCGCCAGCCCCGGCCCCAGCCCCAGCCCTGCGCCGAACGAAGCCTCAGCGATGGCTTGAGAAAAATCTTGAACGTCACTAACCCTGTTGTCTCTGCTGGTGAGTCTCCCCTTAGTTGTGCATAGAAGAAACTGGTTACGTGCAAGGCAGAAACTCTACTTGCAGGTTCTGAGTCAGATGGGGAGGTTCAGAGGTGCACTCTGCCCCACCCCTGGAGGCCCCCTGACCCGGAGCCCTGGGGACTGGCCAGGATGGATCCAGGGATGGTCTCTTGGGGACTGAACTAGAGACTGTCCAAATCGCACTTGGAGCCAGCCCGCCCCTAGGACCTTCCAAGCAAAGCTGCCCTTTTCCTGTTTTTGTTTCTTTTAATTTTTTTTATTTTAGTGGGTTGTTAGGGCACCATCTCAGGCTTTGTGAAAAACCCAGGGCTCTGTCGTGCTGGGGAGTTTTTAGACCAGAAGCCATATTCCTTAAATGGCCTGAGAACTCACCATCCTCTCTCCCCACAGGCCGACCACCCGTAGCTCAGGCCACCAATAAAGACTGGGAGACAGAGAACAGTGTACAAGAGTTTATTTAATTGATATCTGAATTTAGTTCTATCATGTGGGGCCCATGTTACAAGTTCCATTACAAGTTCCATCTGGGTCCATTACAACTCTAACCAAAAAAAAAAAAGAAAAAAAAGAAAAACTTAAAAAATCCACAACTTTCTCCATGTCATTAAATATATTCATATATAATAACCATAATATATTAGTATGCATTGGAGAGGAACACCGACCCAAACAATATGTCATGGTCACAACTAAACATGTACAATTCTGAGTGAACAGAACTCCGAACGTAGGAGGGAGTCGGGGGGAGGACGGGAGGTGCCCTGGGGAGGGGGGCTGGCTTGGTTCTGGCGGGCCAAGGCCCCACGAGCACACATCCCGATACCCCTAGGGTATGGCCTGGCTGTGGCCATGAACCGTGGCCCGGTAACCCCATCCATGGGTCTGGTTTGTCCACTCTCCAGTCGTCCTTTGAGTATTGAAACCCTAACATTTTTCCGTTTCTTAAAGGGACCATCTCCCGATCCCTCAGGGGCTCCTTGATTTCAGTCTCATTCCCACCTGGGGCAACCCCAAGCCAGTCTGTGCCCATTTCCTGCAGCTACTGTGGAGGCAGAGTGCCAGGCGGGCGCGAGGGGCCTCCCACTACCCAGGACCTGAGGATGCTGGCTCAGGACAGAAGCCCCAGCCTGCAGGTGAGTCCAGGGGCGGGCCCCCCTCCGCCCCACTTCCCTCTGCCCCAATAGCATGTGTGTCAGAAACGCAGGGACCCTGCTGTCAGGGGCTCCAGACCACCCAGCAGGTAAGAACCCAGCAGGTAAGAAAGTGGGCAACCTGGAAATTTTTTTTTTCCTAAAAAGACTATTCTGGTATGTTTTTCTTCAAACACCTACAATATCACAACTCTGGTTAATACACTCTTCAAAATCTAGTTCCATTTTATATCCTTTCCTAACTGTACAAGCCGGAGCACCTCAATTCCTATTTCCATCTCCTCCCGGGGAGGGGGGGCGAGGGGAGGAATTCCTATTTCCATCTCCTCCCGGGGAGGGGGGGCGAGGGGTGCTTTCCCAAGGATGGGTCCTCACCCCCAATTGGTGGCTGGATTCAGAGGAGCAGTGGGCTGGCTCTGGCTGGATCCGTGAAGTGGGGAGGGCAGCCTGTGAGGACTGATACCCCAACAGCGTCCTCACCCCACGCTGGCTGATCTGGTCACCCTGGCATTCCCTAACATTTCCTAGAGACCAAGCTACGTTGCTCTCGGGGTGGCGAGCCGGAGGGCGAGGCTGGAGGCTGGTTGAATTTAAAGCAAGATGCAGTGCTGCTTGGCAGGCCGCTGGCTCCAGCGCCTGAGGGGCCTCAGAGACGACCAGTGCAGGTCCCTGATGATGGGGGCTGAGCATCGGGCCCACTCAGGTGGGAGGTGGTGAGGCTGCCGTGGCCCTTCTGGGCGGAGGGCAGAGAAGCCGGGCCAGTATGAATAGACGCCGGGTAACTGGGCAGGGCCTCTGCAGGCCTGTGGGCCAACTAAGTGCACTCGGACAACCCTGGGTAGCGTTGGAGGGCCAACTGCGTGGACTGGTCCCTACGCTCCCAGCCTTGGGCTTGGATTCAGGCAAGGCAGATACCCCTTCCCTGGGCAGTTCTGTCTTCCCCCTGCCCCTGGGGGCATCTCTGGAATCCCTCCAAACACCCCCAGGCAGCCTTTCTCCCTCCACCTTAGGGTCAGCCACGGCCTGCCTGCCCGCCATCTGGGGCTTCCAGGGGCTGCCCCGGGGTCAGTTTACACCCGGCCTCACCCACGGCCCTGGCTGCCACCTCTGAAGATGTAACCGTGCCCATCCCTGCCCCCACTTCCTGATCTCTGTGCTCCAGGCCTTATGCCATCACCAGGGCCAGCATCTCAGGGGTGACTCACCCAAAAGCACCCCCTGTGGCCTGCGAGGGAACCGCGGAGGGTCAGACAGCCCGGCTCTGCCACTCATCTGCACGGGGACACTGGGGGTGAGAACCCGTCTCTCAGGGCTGCTACGAAGCTAACAGGAGCTCCCAAGGCTAAAGTGCCTGGCACAGGGCGGGTGCGCGGTAAACGGCAGGGGCGATGGGGGCCGAAGCAGGGAAGCCAGACCACGGGGCCCGAGCATCATCCTTGGTGTGACCCCTCTGAGCGGCCAGACTCCAGCAGGGAAGATGAAACCCAATTCCTGACAGAGGAGCCGGGCCTCGACTGCAGTGTGCGGCCAGTGCAGCGGGCGCCCCCAGGCGACAGGCCATCTTCGGGGGCCACCAGAAAGGAGTGGGCAAGGTGCTGCCGGGCAGTACCAGGACAGCCAGGTAGGCAGCCCCGGCGGGCGGCCCCAGCAGGCTTCCCCAGCTTAGCGGCCTCTGTCCCTACTCTGGGGGAGCCAGGAGTGAGGGCCGCAGCAGGCACTGGCCACGGCTGCCTCGGCCCCCGCGCCCTAGCGGTTCTGCCCCTGCCAGCCCGCGGCTCGGGCACGCCAGCCCCCTCCCCGCCGGGCGCAACGGCCTTGCTCCAGGCCCTGCCCAGCTGTGGACACTGCTCGGGGCCTTGTGGGAGCTGAGGTCATCACACAATAGTGTCACTGCCGTAAACCCCGCCCGTGCCCCTTCCCCGGAAAATGTCATGAAGGGACCGCTTCCAGCTTGCCAGAAAGGAGGCTCTCTGGGAGGTTTCGCGTGCGCGATGCCGCCTCCGTCAGGCACCTCCGCGGGCTTCTCAGGGGTGGCCCTGGGCCCACCCGTCGGCTGGGCGGGGGCTTCCCAGCCCGGGGGGACCGAGGCGGCGCGGTGGAGACCACAGGCCGCCCGGGGAAGGCTGCTGGGACAGGCTCCTGCCGCCCCCCCCCCCCGCATGCCCCCAGGGCCCCTGCACAGGGGGCCCCAGTTGTCACAAGCAGGGCTCCCGTGGGAATTCCCGAAGAAGGGTGTGGCTTTTTTGGGGGGAGGGGGATGGGGGGTGGCCAGGCGGTGGGCCTGGGGGGTTCACAGTTCTCCTCGTGTGCTCTTCTCTACCCATCGCTGTGGGCCACCTGCGCGCTGCTGCGCCCGCCTGCCCCGGCCCCCCTCCCGGCCCCGGGGGGAGCGCCTCTCTGCCCTGGAGGGGAACCCGTGAGGTAGCTAAATCTCGTCCTCAATCCGCCGGGGCCCGGGGCGCGCGAGGAGTGGGGCGGGGCTGGGGGCGGGGCCGCCGAGGGCCCCGCGCCGGCCCCGCCCCCACCCTCCCCCCAGCTGGAAAAGCCCTCACGGGCGAAGTCCACGCCGCCGCGGTGGCGGGGCGCCCGCTCCCGCTCGCCGGCCCCGGCGCCCAGCCCGCCCGGCGCGCCGCTGCCCCCCCCCCCCCGCACCCGCCGCGCTAGGCCTTCTTGCACTTGCCCTTCTTCTCGCGCTGCTGGAACTTGCGCAGCCGCCGCGCCCACGTGTCCCGCCACTGGATCACCAGGCTGCTCTTGTCCGCCACGATGCCGCTCTGGTCGGGCGAGTCCTCCGCGTTGCCCAGCAGTAGGTACTTCTTGAGGGGCTTGATTTTGGGGCACTTGCAGGCGATGTCCCGCGAGCGGATCCACAGATTCTGGTCACCGCGGCGGATGCGGCTGGTGCCCTGCTTGTACACGGAGATGATGTTCACCGTAAACTTCCACCAGTCCCCTGCCTTGTCCGCCTTCAGGATGTGGATCTGGACGGCTGCAAGGAAGCACAGGCAGGAGGGTGGGCCACGGGTGCCGCCTGGACCCCGAGCTCCTGCGACCAGGAGGGCCAGGGATGGGGCAGCCTGTTTGATGGAGAAGGGAAAGAAGACCCGGAGCAGTGAAGTGACTGCATGGGGTACCCGACTAGGAGTGGGTGTGTGGTGGCAAAGCTGATACTGGGGCCAAGGCCGCTGTTCCAGGAAGCCGTATGTCCTGTGTTTTAGGTGCCACCCGGCACTGTCTTTGGGGACAAGCCCCTTTAGGGTCCAGGAAGGTGCTGTAGGTTCTTACCACATCCCCAGAACTCTGGGCAGAATCCAGCTGCCGGGGTAGGTGCCCTCCATGAGCATAGCACTGGCCACTCGGCACAGGCTCCGGGGAACCTCCTCAGGTGGCACCCCCTGGGCATTTCCAAAGGCCCCGTCACTTAACATCAAGCCTCATGACACCCCTAGACATACAGCCTTGCCCTTGACCCAATCTCAGAAAACCAGAATGGGGTCTCAGTGCCCAGGTGCAGTGCACGCTCAACAGCCCTTCGGGGTGGCTGCCGCTCTCCTCCGGAGTCCAGGGCCCTGTGCTGCCCGCCTCCCATCCCTGCCAGACTGCCTCGTCTCCCTGGCCTCCTGATCCTCCCCCAGTCCTCAGGCCCTTCCCCTCCCTTTCAATTCTCTGCTCCTCCTTCCCTGAGTAGAAGGGGTTCTCAAGCTGGAGCAGGCATCAGAAACTTCTGGAGGGCTCGTCAAACACATGGCTGGCCTCACCCCAATTTCCTATTCCATAGATGTGGACTGGGGCCCAGGACCGCACACCTCACACATTCCCAGATGCTGTGGGTCCAGGGAACACACTTTGAGAATCAGTGCTCTAGTAAACGTTAACAGGTGTTCTTTCTGCAGGATATTAAGAGATACTTCATAAAAGGAGGACATACTTTTTTAAGGGGGGGGATTTTGCTCAAATATGTGAAAATACTGGCTTAAACAAAGGAAGTCGCCTTAGTGCAGGACTTTTCTGAGCCTTTAATCTACAAAGCGTGTGCAGACACGCGTGTGTTTGCTTCCCAAACAACTGACTGCAGGACCCTTTGGCTGGTGCATCTCAAGGCACCAGAGCCCCATGGAGCCTACCTGGGGAACTTCTGGTGGTGGTGGTGATGGTGGGAGAGAGACACAACCATTCCAGGGGTAAGTGCAGAGGTCTCTGCTGTACTAACCCCCGTCCGAGGGAAACTTGGACTCCTTCCCCCCCCGTCAGAACATGGCGCCTTCCCCTTGCCACCACGTCCGGTATACCCCTGGACAGGCTGAAGAATCTGGACCTGAGCCCGCCTGAGAAAGGAGCTTGTCTCCCCAGATTACAGGTGAAGGGACCGAAATAAGGTGCGCTCCAGCCACGAGGACATGTCCCCAGGGAATGCCATGAGGTAATCACCTGCCCACTTCGCTCTGGGCACTGGGCCCACCCACAGCTTGGCCTGGCTGGCCTCTCTCAAGGTCTCCCCAGGCCCTCCCCGTTCCCCTCCTGTGCCCACACTTAGCCCCGGGGTGATGGGAAGGGGCAGGGACGGCTGGGCCCTCCACCGAACGCCCTCTGACTCATCCTTCTGGGCGAGGGAACTGGTGCATTTTCCCATATTTTCATTTCAGCTGTTCCTGGGCATCCTCAACTTTGCACTCCAGTCTGAGGGCTCCAAAGAATGGCTGCCATGGCAACCGTTTCCATGTTTCTGTCACCAAGGGACTCAACACTCAGTGTGAACTCTGAGGTGGGGGTGGGGAGCCCTCCAGCCTGGAGAAGTGGCTGGGCTCTGTATGTGTTTGACTGCGCAGACAGAGGTCACCGTGGCAACTGCGTGCCCCTCAGCTAAGCAAACGGGGAGCCGTCCCCAGCATCCCCGAGAGCCCCGGTTTCCTCTCCTTGGGACTGAGCTGAATACAGAATGAGCCTCCCCCAGGATGCAGCTGTTTGCCTGTGCGGGACCTCAGACCCCCGGCCCAGCCACAGTGTCCCCCCAGCCAGGGTGGGCTGGGGTGGCCAACAAGGATGCTGCAGAAGGCACCTCTGGTGAGAACGTGGCTTTGATCACATGTTGGTGTTAAGAGCTGAACTGTGTATCTCCCCCCCACACCCCGCCGGCAAAATTAATACATTGAAGTCCTAACCCCCAGTGCCTCAGAATGTGGCAGTATTTGGAGATAATTACCTCTTAACGCCTTTAAGAGGAAGTTATAAAGGGTGGGCCCTAATCCAATATGACTGGAGTCCTCCTAAGAAGAGATTAGGACAGACACGCACCGAGGGACGACCACGTGAAGACACAGCAAGAAGACGGCCGCCTACGAGCCCAGCAGAGAGGCCTCAGAGGAAACCAACCCTGACGACACCTTGATCCAGTACTTCCAAACTCCCAAACTGGGAGAAAGTGAGTTTCTGTTGTTTGAGCCCCTCAGTCTAGGGTACTTTGTTCTGGCCGCGTGAGCAAACTCGTGTCACTGGAATCAGAGACTCGGGGTCTTGGGCCTCAGCTCAGGGCCAGGTGGGAAGGCAGAGCTGGTGAGGCCAGAGAGCTCTCTGGACAAGCTCAGGCCCCGGGCTGGCCCCCAGAGGCCCTTCTCCCTCCCCAGCCCAAGGGGGACCCACCTAGCACTGAGGACGCAGCCCGGAGGGGGATCTGGCCCTGGACACCTTGCTGTCCTCAAGCATCCAGGGGCCGAAGCAGTGGACACAGGTCGATGGGGACGAAGCACGGGTCCTTGTCGTCCTCCCACCCCAGCAGCGCCCTGGCAGCGGGCTGGGACGGCACGGGGCCGGGGGCAGGGGCGGGTGGTGGTAGATTCATGGGATTATGCTGGAAAAAGGCCACATTTCCGCTGCCCTTGGCAACGCCTCTGCATATTACACAGCCCACCAAGTATGAGCTGCACACACAGTGCGCAGGCCAAGTCCCCGCAGTGTACACACGGCTGAAAATACTCGAAATACACATTGAAACTGTGACCTCAGGCAGACCCACTCGGCCCCCTCGGGGAGCACGCAGGGCTCGGCTGCCACCTCTGATCCCTGCTGCCTGGGAGCCAGGAATGACCGGGGTCTCCTGGGGGCCTGTGGCACCGCCCAACCGGGGTTGCGGGGGGCACTTGGTGCAGCGGCCGTGGACCCATGGTCCCCGAGGGTGTGCCCCTTACACCCACACGACGCTCACTCCAGGCCAACGACCCTCAGTCCTAAGTCCCCATCCCTGCACCGCTGTCCTAAACTGGCCTCACAGGGAGGATCCCCCATCCCTCATTCAGAAACGAGGCAGATGAGACGACCCTCAGAAGGACAAACGGTGAGATCAGACCATATCAGACCGAGCGGTAAGAGGCGTGCCGAGACCCCCCCACAGGAAGAGGGAGGGTCCCAGCACAAAGCCACCGGGGCCAGACTCTGAAGCGCAGACAAGGGACTGGCCGGGAGGGGAGGCTGCCCCCGCCTGCTGGTGCCGGGGCCCCGCACTCAGGATGAACATCCCCGTCTCAGGTCCACACCTACATGCCTGCCCGCCCTCCCTCTGAGCCCTGCGCACCCAAACACTGAGAGCTCAGGATGGAGCGGGCGCCCAAGGAAAGCAAGGGGCGCGCGCAGCCTCCAGAGAGCGAGAGGAGTCAGCCCCTGGACCCCACGGGCCAGGCTGGGTCCCTGGGCTGCCAGTTTCCGTAGGAAAACCTTCCTGCAGCGGGCCCCGGGGCTCCGGCGAAGCTGCAGACAGCCCCGAGCAGCTGCCCCCCTCAGCAAGTCCGGGGCTCACGGGAAGGCCTCCTGTGCCAGGAGCCCTCCTCGGCCACCAGGGCAGGGCCGTGGGGACTGATCTCCCCTGCTCGCCCTCCAGCCAGCCTCCTGGCTACTAGGGGCACGCACCTCTCCAACCCTAGGCAGAGGCCTGGCCCTCGAGGGCGAGCCGTGACTCCAAGGGGGAGAGGGGGGGACAGAGGGCCAGGCCCCGGGGGCCAGCAAGAACGGCCTGTGCCCACACCGGGCTGGTCCTGGCCACGGGGCGGGGGGCGGGGAGGCAGGCCGCAGGCCACAGCCAGCCCGGGGGGTCCTCTCAGCCCCATTCGTGGCTCAGCCCGAGGCCCCCGTGTGTCCTTCCGTAGGCGCAGACCTCTGGCCATCCTTCCCGGGGTGCCTCAACCTCCACTGAGTCCCAGCGCCGGCAGAGGCAAGCTGAGAAGTGGGGCACTCCAGGGCCCAAAGGGGGCCACACGGCCCCATGGCAGCCCCCTCCTCAGTCCAGAGCCCCTGTCCTTTCAAATCCTCCCTCCCTCCCCAGCTCCGGCCCAGGAGACCGAGAGTCTGTCAGCTCTGGGCCCTTCGAGGACCTGGCGTTGCCACCACCTTGGACAGTGTGTGACAGGCGGCGGCACTGGGCTGACTGATGCCCACGCCCGCTTGCAGGTCTCGGGGACGTCCTGCCGGGATCAGAGATCCTGGCCAGCCAGGTTCTAGGCCAGCTACTAGGGCAGCGAGGAGTACACAGTTAGCGCACATCCATGGGGCGCAGCCCGAGACGATGACCTGCTGGGTGGGGCCTGGGGCCGTGGCCGAGGCTCAGACCCCGGGGGGATGGGGGGACGGCGTGAGGGGGGCGCCCGTCTCCTCTCCCCTCCAGCTTGGGACACCTCTGCATGGAGGCTTCCTGCCTCCTGGAGGTCTCCCAGATTTATGGGCTGCTCGGCGTGGGTCCCCGGGGGCTTCCCAGCAGCTGCCCCTCCCAAGGAGGCTTGGGTGGTCAGCCGTACCTTCCTGTTGGGCCCGTGCAGCCAGGGAAAGCTTGTCGCCCATCTGCCTCTGAGACAGCAGCCAGGACGAAGTGGGGGAGGACACTAGCCCCACAGAAACCATTAAAACCACGCGGCCCCATAAATCTCCCGGCACGGAAAGCGTGTCATGAGTTGCAGCTGCTTTCATGAAGTGCAGCTCTGACCACATGTTTCCCAGCCCCCTGTGAAGGTCAGAAACGGGCGAGCAGGGCCAAGCCTCGTTCGCGGGGACGCTAACCTGTGGCCGGGGCACGGCAGCCCCGCCCGGTGGAGGGCTGGAGGCGTGCTGTGGTCAGACCCCCCCCCAGTCGGAGTCCTCAGGAACCCTGGGGCTGCCCCGCCCACCAAGGCCCCACCCTCAGACCTTAAGTGCGGACACCCAGCTCGGGGCTGGTGAAGGCTCCCCCTTTCCCTCCTCAGCCTAAGCAGCAATGGTATGCCCCTCTCTCTAAGACCACCAGCAACAGGGGTGGCCTCAGCGTCCCCTGCTGGGTCCCAGTGCTTGGGCTCTGTTCTGGGGAGGGGAGGGGGTGAGGTGCCTGGGACTGATGCCGGGGGCTCCCTGGAGGAGGGGCCCTCAGGAGAGCTGGGAATCAGAGAGCCGGGCTCCGGGGAGGCTACTGGCCCTCTGCCCTAGGAGATGGTCCTGGTCTGACCCTGCCAACACCCCCGGCCCCCAGGCGAGATGCGCTCAGGAGACTGGCTGCCCGGCTTTGCGAGAGGCTCAGGCAGGAGAGTGGAGCTGGGCCCTGCCCTGCCCCAGCGGGGTGCCCTCCTCGTGGAGGCAGGTCTCCCCTGCAGTCAGCCCGAGGGAGAACGCCCCGGGTGCCCCCTCCCAGCCAGAAGCAACCGAAACGGCCCAGGCAACTCCTGATCCGGTGCATGTGCCCACACCCACCATGGGCACGGCCCCAGCTGTCACAGTGCCACCCCGGAGAACGGCCGAGGCTCCCCGCCCTCCCCCGTGGGCCTCACACGCCTCAAGAGATGCCCCACCTCCCACACCTGCCCCCCATGCCGCACGCGCACGCGCACACGCGCACACACACAGCAACGGTGGGGCTGGGGAAGTCCCCCAGGTCGGTTCCCACCATCAGTGGAGTTTGGCCTCTGGAGGAGGACAGGCAAGAGAGTCAGCCTCCCCACCGTGGCCTCAGCCCAGACCCCGCGCCTCCAGGGCTCACATCCTGGCTGCAAGTTCGTACCCACTCCTCAGCGGGGCCCCCACGCAACGGTTCTGCCACAGCCGTCGGCAGCAAACTCTCTACACAGAGCAGCCCCTCCTCCCGCGCTGGGCCGGCACCCAGGACACCGTGCGTGGAGCCCTGTCCTGGAGGGCGGGCGTCCAGCAGCAACTTTGGTCCCCTTGCACCCTCTGAACACGGCACTCGCTCAGCTCCGAAGAGTCAAACCACCCTCAAGGGATGGAAGCTGCTTCCCCAAGAACACCCAGAGAGGGGGCCTCAGGCCTGGAAACAGGGGCCAAAGCAGGATCCTAACCAGAGCCCTGCTGGCGGAGGCGCCCACTCCGGGGGTGACCCTGCGCGAGCCTCTGAAAAGCTGTTCTGACCTCAGGCCAGGCCTGCCTCCCGCAGGTAGCCCAGGCTGCTCAGAGGCGGGGGAACTCTTGGGGCGTCCCCACCTCCTGTCAGCCTGAGCCTCACACAAGCAGGTGAAGCGGCAGGTGTGGGAAGACCCCAGGAATAGCGACGGTACTGGAGTCCTCGTGCCAAAGGCTCTAACCCCGGGAAAGTAGGGTGTCAAGACCCCCGAGATCCATCCCACTGGGGAAAGGTGCCCATCCGAGCCCCACGTGAGTGGGAGAAGTGCTCTGTGATCCTGGAGACAGGTGGCTGGTGAGCGGGGACAAGACAAGTGTTGCCTGTCTGTAGGGGAAGGCGGCCCGTGTCCCCGGGCACCTTGGACAGATCCCCGCCTTCCCCCCCACCCCCGACTTCGAGCCTCGGTGTCCCAGTCTGTGAGATGGGAGAAGACACCTTCCATCAGACAGCCTTCCCTACCCACACCTCCTTTCTAAAAACAGGATGTTCAGAGGAGAGGATGCTCCAGGGAGGGGAACAGACAGGGCCCCAGCAGGTCCCTCTGGGGCCTGGCACCCTGCAGCTGCTGGGGCGGCAGAGGTTGGAGGCCCAGGCTCTGGGCTCCCATCTGTGTCTCCACACAGATGGGGAGGGCTGCGGCCCGTCATCCCCTTCGCGCGGCAGGAGGCCCCGATGGGTGCAGCGCCTTGCGGGCTCAGGGGCCTCTGTCGAGCTGTCACTGGGGCCCCCTGGCCCTCGCTGCCAAACCTGGTGGTCACCCGCATTCTGCGACCTCAGGCTGCCTCATGCTGACCTGGCTCCACATCTGGCCTCCATATGGGGCTGGCACTCTGAGGAGGGAGGTCACATCTGGCTGGGGAAATCGGAGGATCCCCAGGGGGCTGGTGACCCTCGGGGAAGGGTCAGTGAGCCCCTGAAACGCCATGCCACGTGCTGCCGGCTGGGCTGCGTCCCGCTCCCCGGAGCTGGGGACAGTGCTGGGGCAGCCGGCCCCTCCCAGCCATCACCACCAGCTGCCTCCCGGCCCCTGCTAACTGCCCTGAGGGGGACAGCCCCCAGGGTGCCCCTCTACCATCTGCCCACCCCCAGGCCCTGATGTCACGGCCCGCTGCAGACACGGGAGCCGGGCCCCCAGGACGGGGTTGATAACCGGGCCCGTGTTCCCTACTCGAAGGGACTGATCCTGACCAGGAATAGCTATTGACCCCAAGGTCGAGAAAAGGAAGGGCAGGGGGTGTCAAGAGGGGGAGAGGCCACCGTTTGCCTAGAGGCCCCGTGTCCCTGTCCAGGCCTGAGCTGTGAGGCTCTCCCCATCACCCCCGCTCACCTCATCCCGGCCTGAGCAGCCAGACGAGAGCCCACAAGGGCCGTGCCCACCGCCTACACCTGCTCCACGCGAATCCGCGGTCACTCCGCCACCAGCATCGTCTCCACTGCAGGCTCGGCCTCCCCAGCCTCCATCACGGACCCGCCCGTGACCTCCCTCCACCGCACGGGCCGAGCCCCGGCTGAACGGCCACGCCCACCCCGCCACCGTGCCCGACGTCTCGTCTCCGACAGCCCCGCTTGCCCGACGCTCACCCCAACACCGCGGTGACCACGCCTGCTCATCCCCACGGAGACGTCTTTGCAGCTTCTCAGGAGCCAAGAGTCAAGGGTCCCGTGGGGGAACCAGTCCATGAGCCTTCGAGGGGGGCTGCACCCGCTCTGCTGCCCAAGGCCCAGCGCCCTGGCACGGGGGGCAGGCTGGGGGCACAAGAGCCTCAGGCCTCGGAGGCCCCGGCCTGGGCGTGTTCTTGACCTCGTTGAGTCTCAGCATCCCAACGGCAGGAGGAAAAAGCCCTCCCTCACAGGCGTTTCTGAGGATTCGCTAAGGGTGAGAATGAAGGCTGTGAGGTGCCCACCCGGGGCCTGCAGGGCAGGGACAGACACCGGCCTAGCAAGGCCTCTTCTCTGGGGTCTCCACTGTCCCAGGAGGTACAGGGTTCTCGGGGGCGGGGATCCGCTTAGGTCCCCAGGCCCACCTCTGCCGGGGCCCCCAACAAAGCACACGCGTGCACGCATGTGCACACACACAACCTCATGAACCCAGCTCCTCCCCACAGATGCCAACGGAACTTCCGCTTCGAGCTGTATCCTCAGAAACCATCCTTGAGGGAGCGCGGCAGGAATGCTCGAGACAGATCATCTCACGAGAAGCATCCTGATTTTCCATCTGCTGGTGCCAAAATGTCGTTCAGCAGAAGGGGTGACTAATAAACATTTCTGGGAACGAATCCTTTTTCCAAGAACTGGCAAAAGTGAGATGATCTCACCTTTCAGAATGCGAGCTGTCTGTCTCCTCCCGCCTCCCCCCACCGCCCCACTTCTGCACCCAGGGAGGAAGAAGAGACGGGCGGCGGCCCCCGCGCGCCAGCGTGAGCGGGCCGGGCTCTCGGGGGCCGCAGAGTGGCCCCTGCACGCGGACGAGAGCCCGGCTGCCGAGGCCCACAGCAGCGCCTCGCCCAGCCTCCCTGGCCTGCAGCCCTGCCCCCAGCACCTCCACACCCCCTCTTCTCCCGGTTCCCCAGCCTGCTCCTCCCTCTGTGCTCAGACACTTTGCTCCCCCTGCCTGGGAGCCCTGCTTTGCCCCGTGAGCACTGGCTACCTGCGCTCCCTCCTCCAGGAAGCCCTCCCTCTACACCCGCCCTGGAGGAGGGACCAGGCCCCACTCTCGTCCCACCCCAGGCCGGACCCTGGCCACACGCCTCCCGTCCATGCTGTCATTTGTGTGCGCATCTCCCCTCTGATCCCGGAAACTCCTGGAGGGCTGAGCCTGTGTCTCCTCCATCTCTGTAAGCCCAGCACCCGGGACGGGAGGGGGCACGCAGCAGACGCCTAACGAGTGTCCGAGGAGGGACTGGCTGAGGTGGGGACGCGTGTGAGGGGGCGGGACCTCCTGGGACGTGTGTGCGGTGCCCACGCAGAGGGGCCACGGGAGCCGAGGGGAGGTCGCGCGAACACCAGGAGGTGAGTGGGGACCAGACAGTGGAGCCTCCCAAGGAGCACAGGGACCAGCGAAGAGGCAGCGGGGGGAGGGAGGCTGAGGGGCAGGGGCAGGCCGGCCCCTCTTCCACGCGGGCCAGGGGTTAGAAAGTCCACTCCCCACACCAGCCGAGGGGTGTCTCGGCCTGAAGTCATTGCCAGGCCTCGGCCAAGAGTGCACCATCCCTACGGTAAACGCCCCGGGGACGGCGTCACTCTCTACACACCCACCGAGGTTTTGGAGCCCCGGGCTTCTGGGTAGACGCGCCGCGGAGCCCGCCCGCGACTCCGGGAGGGACGCACGCGCTCTGCCTGCGTGGGCGCCGCCGAGCGGATGCGGGCTTCGAGGATGTGCTCACGCGTGCACGCTCATGCACGCACACACACATGCACGCTCAGGCACGCACACACACGCACACACCTACGCATGCCTGCTGGGAGCATTTACGCCAAGGAAGGGCCCCTCTAGGCTAGGTTTTCCTGGAAAGTCGGCAGGAAATGCTAACACGCTAGGAAATAACAAACACCGTCTTCCATGTGCAACTGCCCCGCCCCGAGCCTTCCCACGGGCGCTTCCTCAGCATCTGCAAGGTGAGCCGGAATCCCCTAGAGGGCAACAGAGGACTGAGGTGGGCCCAGGAGAGGGGGGCCGTCAACGACAGCACCACCACGGACCCCTGCCCCTTGGAGATGGCCCGGTGAGGCCACCATCCTCGCCACGTCTAGAAGGACGTCGTGTCCCCTTGATCTCACCACCACGGGACAGATCAGGAAACAGGCCCAGCCTGGTCCAAAGTCACAGAGCAAGTGTGGAATCTGCCCCCGGATTCTGGGGCCAGTGCCCCATTCCCTACGGATGGGACTGGAACAGCTACCCTTCCCTGTCCCGGGGTCTCCCCAGAGCAGAGAGACAAGGCGGCTCGGCCCCGAGGCCTCCCCCCACCTACTGGGCCCTGTCTCACCAGGAACACGGGCAGGACCAGCAGACCCCAAGCCAGCCGGGGTGATTCCTTGCCCCTGCTCCCCACGGCCTCCCGCCCACTGGCCACCGCCCGGCTCAGCGGAGACCCAGACCCAGGCCCTCCCGCTGTACAACACCAAGACTCCTGAGCTGGCCTCAGAGGAGGAAAGGGGCCCGGGGCCTGCTCTTCACTACCCCCTCCCCCACCAGGTTCTAATTAGCAGCTTCTAGAACGTCCAAGTGCCCTGGCTGTAAAGTGAAGGAAATGTGTTTCCTAATTGGCTCCCTGCCGGGGTGTCAGTCAGAGAGCAGGGATTATGCGGCCCCTGCAGCCTCCCTCCCGGCCTTCCTGGGCCCGCCGGCTCCCTTCGCCATCCTCGCTCACCTGCCCCAGGTCTGCTCAGGCGTGGAAGGCACACCTCCACTCACACCTCATCCAGGGGCCCAGCAGGATGCGAGGAAGATTCTCCACAAGGTCCGTGGACCCCGGTGGGAGATCTGGCCTCCGGCCTCAGAGCAAGGCCTGCGGCTGCTGCCGGGCTGAGCCCCCGATGCCCCCTGCCCAGCCCCTGTGGGTGCCACTCACTCCTTCCTCCACAAGCCTCTCCCTGCCTGCCCCCACCCTGCTGGGGTCTGCCAAGCCCTGCGCGGAAGGCCCTGTGATCCCCTTCCTGGCATCTCTTTGTCCTGTCTTCTGCCTGAACAGGCAGGCCTAGTTGCTGAGCTGGGGTGGGCTGCTCCCCAACTCTGAGGCAACCCCGAGAGCATCACGGACAGTGCTAGGGACCAGAACGTGCCTCCGAGAGCCTCTGGGAGATGGGCGGGGGCAATGGGCCGGGGGGTCAGTGACGAGGACATCAAAGCTGACGGCACAACAGCTCCGGACCCTGTTGGCGCCCTGCGGGGGCACCCCGCTTCTCCCCTGCACCTGCTCTCCTCAAATCTCACCCCGCAGCAGAAACGTGGACGCCTGGGCGGTGTGCTGGTAGCAGCGCAGGGCCAGGAGCTGGGGGGGAAGGTGGCGTGAAGCCGCCATGAAGTCTGGGAAGGTGGGCATGCCGGGCTGCTTCTCAGCCCTCTTGATTTTGGGACACATGGGGCCCTGGGGATAAACGTGATGGGGGAGGGGCGGCCAGGGAGGCCGGGCCTCTGCTGGGCAAGTCACCACAGCCAGCTGGGCCAGGGGCCGTACCTAGGACACCAGCTTCCCTCGGATAATCCAGGATGGAGTCAGGCAGCAGAGGACAAGAGGAGGCCAGAGGCCGAGCCCCCTGCGCCACCGCCCTTGTTCCCTGGGGGGCCCATAGCGGGGGCAGGGCTCAGGGGGGCCCCTCTGGGAATATAACAAGAGGGGGCCCGGCCCCCTCCTGCAGAAAGAGGGACCTGCCTGCTGCTGGGGGTGGGTGGAGACAGGAGAGCTCAGAGGGGGCCGAAGTGTCCCCCACAACCTCAGGGGTAGGGGAGGCAGAATTCAACGGAGGAAAACAAGTCAGAGAGAGCAAAACGAGTCCCACGGAACCAGGAGGCAGACGGAGCCATTGGGTAACTGTAAACAAAGGTGCTACCTTCCCTTTCTTCACGGAAAGAGCAGGAACGGGGGTAGGGGAGCTGCAGTCAACACCTCACACAAAGTCTGCGCGGCGCCCCTCCTCCCAGGCCCCTTCCCCAGCGTCTGCAGAGGATGCTTCAAGACCCAATTCAAACCACCCTCCCCCCAGGCGGCCCACCTGTTCCTTCCCCACCCCCCCCACCCCCACCCCAGCTCTGCGGGGGAAGGGAGCAGCGGTGGCAGAGTGACAGGCCCAGGGCTCTCCTCTGTCACCCTGGCTCTCTGGGCCTGGACAGCCTCGATGGGCCCCCAGCCCTAAGCCTGGGACACTGCACGACCCTTGGGTCCTCCCACCCTTGTCCCACCCGAGTCCCACCTCCCGTCCCTGGCAGACGCTGACGGTCCCAGGCCAGGAGCATGGACCACACAAGCCTAATCCAATGCCACCTGGGGCCTCTGGGGGCTGCTGTCACCCTGGGTCAGAGACAACACTTCCTTTATCTTTACACCAGCTCGACGTTTGCTTTCAAAATCAAAGTTGGTTTTCCCGTGAAAGTCAGGAGTTTCTGCACCGCCTTGGGATGCAAGCACTTAAAAGAGGCTTTTTAGGAATTCATCGTGGACCCAGAGGGCTCCGGGATGGGATGCCCACGGCCTGGCCGCTTCGGAACTGACACGCCAAACCCACCGGCCGCTCCGACCCCATCCTGAGGGGAGTGCAGCTGGATCGCGATGTCTGGCCAGCCCAGGCCCCCAGCAGGCCGGACACTCAGGGCCCAGAAACCACAAAGCCAGATCCTCACCGCGCGGTGCAGGGCTGGCGACGCGGATTCAGAGAAGGGGCGCAGGGGTCCCCACCCCCAGTGCCAGGGTGGACGGCGCCCGGGGAGACTGGGGGACGGACTGGACACCCTCTTCCCAGGAAGGGAGCCTGAGGCCTCCGGTGACAGGGACTCTCTGCAGCCCCCCAGCTCCCGCTGAAAAAGGCCCTCAGGGATCGCGAGGCTGTGTTCACACGTCACAGTTACCAGCGAGCCGCTTTAAATGCAGATTCTCGACCCAGCTCCACCTGGTGGAGTCAACCCTCGGAAGGAGCTGGCTTCTGCAATCGGCATTTTAAACACACCACGGAAGCGCCCTCCCTTTCTCCAATGCCCGGAGGACCTCTCTTCGAGCTACAGAGCCTCAGGCTGAATGCCCATGAGTACGGACGAGGGCACCGAAGACCAGAGAGGTAAAGTGACTGGCCTACAGCCACACGGCCCCTCAGGGGCAGAGAGAAGCCTGGGAATCCCAGGCTTGTCAGGCCCCACTGGCCAGGATGCCTCCCTGCAGGGCCAGGGGGAGAACCCTGCCCACACGCCTATGACCCCTCACACCACCTGCCGCCAAGGGGGAAGAGCTGGGACATTCCTGGGCGTGGGACCCATCCCACTCGGCTCCCGTCGGGTCCCAGGGACTCTGTGAGCAACACCCACGCAGGGCCACCTGCGCCCCAACCCCAGCCCCTCGCTGGTCACGTGGTGCCCTCCCCTCCCCTCCCCCTCCCCAGACAAGGGGCTCTCACTCACCGTAGTCCTTCTTGCAGTATTTTTTCATGTTAATCTTCAGCTTCCCTTTGGAGGCCTTGCAGTACGAATCACAGTCTGCAGGGTAGGGGAGAGCACAGACAAAACCTAATTAGGCGGGCGAAGAATAGGCTGCCAGGCCAGGTGGGAGGCCACCTCCCTAAATACCCAGCGGCCTGTGATACCCAAGGGGCCAGGCCGCGCGGGCGGCCATTCAGGGCGTCCTGGCCTCGAGAGGCGCTGGGACAAAGGGCCCCCGCCTGACCACCCCCGCCGGCCCCCCGGCCTCCGTGAGGGACTCTGGGGGCTCCCGTATTGTGCCACCCAGGGCTTTGGAGCGCCACACAAATTCCCCCTGTTCTTAAGATGCACCCGGAGCCTGATTAAAGCCAATAGAGGCCTCATTGTCACCCCGCACCCCGGGTCTGTGTCAGGCGCTGGCTTCCGTGGCGAGCAGCCTCTGGTTGGGGTCAGGCCCCAACAAAAGAGGTCACAGAGGAAATTAGCAGCCCATGAAGCATTAGAAAACCCCTTTGGTGTCCACTCTACTGGAGTGTGCAAATAAAATGCCCCACGAAGAAGAGTTCAGTTCTAATGGGCCCTACTGCTGAGAGGCAGGGCCGCCGGGCCCGCGTCTGCCGGGTATCAGTTCGGGGACGTCCCAGTGCGAGCCGGGCAGGATGTGTGACGCCCTGGGGCCTGCCTCCCCTGGGGGTGGCCTCTGTCGGCCCAGCAGATGCAAACCTCCAACGCCGGTCCCCCCGGGCCGCCTCCCTGCCAGCTCTTCCTTCTCTTCAGATAAGGTGATGCAAGTCCTTTGCCATATCTGTGTTCACACGTCAGCTTTTGGCGTGACGGCCAGCCCACGACAGAGGCCCCATAAATCACTCCAGCCCGCCCTGCACCACCACTCAACATGCTGGCTCTCACTGAATTCTCACAACCGTTCTTTGATCTGCGGGCATTATTCCCATTCTACAGACGAGGAAACAGAGGCCGCCTGCCCAGTGCGTCCCAGACAGCTAGCAAGTGGCGAGGCTGGGCCTTGCACTCGAGTCTGAGATGCCAAGATCACTGTACTCGTGATTATGCTACGCTGAGTCTCGGTAAACACCGATGGGTTCTCCCTCGATAAGCACGAGGCGTTCAGCTCAGAGCTGGGGACGCACAACGCCTGGCATTCCAGCAACTCCCAGACTGCCGGCACGGAGAAGAGGCCAGGCCAGCCCCGGGGCTGCGGAGGGCCCAGCCTGTCCTAGGAGTAGTGACGGTGCAAACGGGCTGGGTGTGTGTCCTGGCAAGGGGACACACACACACACAGACACACAGACACACACAGACACAGACACACACAGACACACAGACACACAGACACACACACACACACACACACACACACACACACACACACACACACACACACACACACACACACACACACACACACACACACACACACACACACACACACGACTGCTCCAGGAGCAGGGGCCAGCCCCCCATCCTGCAAAGGGGAAAACCAAGGCCAGGGTGGGGGTGAGGAGTGGTCTGTGTGGGAGTACAGGACAAGGCCAGGGCAGGAGGCCGCCTGTCCCCCCAAACCATCACTCAGATCTGCAGGGAATATTCAGAGATCACCCCAGAGTCAGCCTCTGGCCCATGGGAGGCGGCTGCCTCCTTCAAGGTCCTATCTAAAGCTGAGACAGCTCCATCCTGTTGCCCTGGGAGCCGCAGGCCTGGCAGCCCTCTGCTGCCCCCCGAGCCAGCTTCCTGGGGCACCCCACTAGGAACCAGTCTCCGGAAGTGGGGAAGAACAGCCCCCCGTCCTGCCCCCAGGGGTCAGAGTCCTTGGACCTCTCCCCCCCACACCCGGATGCCCTGCCTGGGGGCAATGGAGTCCACAGTACCAGCCCCTCCTGCCAGCTGGTGGCTTACTGGAGTCAGGACCTCGTGGAAGGCAGGGCTGGGGCATCCAGGGAGAGCAGCCTGGATTCCACTGGGGCCAAGCCCGAGGGGTCGACACACGAGGTGACAGTGAGTGGAGTGGCCCAAACCCACAGGCAGTGGCACCGCCCCCCACTCCCCTGCCCCGCACGGCACTGCACACTTCACTGCTGGGAACGGCCGCTCTCGGCCACATCTCTGCCACCCCAGGGGCAGATGGCGCTCACGGCAAAGCCACTACGGGGGCTGAACGCAGGCCGTACCTAAGTCCTGGCGTCCCCCAGCAAGCTGGCGGGGATCCCTGCCTGCTGTCTTCCACTAGGGACAGAACTAGAATGCCAGTGGTGCCGGTGACGTCACTGCAGGGACGGCCTTGAACTCACTCTCATCGCTTTCTCGTTATTTTTCCTTTTGGCCCTCGTCAGTACTTGCATTCCGGTCAATCACCTGCCCTGTCTCCTCTGCGGTGTGGAGACTCAGCCCTGGAGAGAGCCCCTAAGAGCACGTCAGCTCCTCCAAGCCTCCAGGCAGCCCTGTAAGCAAGGCACCGTGATTCCCATCCTCAGACAGGACAGCAGAGCTGACAAAGGTGCCAGGCCCAAGTGCACTGTGGGCTGGAGGGGAGGCGGCCCCTGGGAGGACCGGGCCCTGCACCTCCAGCCCTCCCTTCCCTCTCCATCACTCCCTCCTAGCAGCGTCCACAGCTCTTCCTTTCAGAGCCAAGTATCCACCTGGGCCAGAAACCATCCCCGAATGCGTGGCATCCATCACTGCCCGGTTAGATCCAGCTCCGGACCCCATGTGACAATCACAGTTGCCCCCATGAATACCAAGTCTGCCCCTCAATAATGAGCGCCACTCACAGGGCACTGAAGAGGCGTGTGGCACTGCTCTCAACCCTGCCCGTGCTCCTCACGGCCTGGCTCCCAACCCAGGCTTCTGGAATGACCCAGAAGCATTCTGATTTCACTGGTTTAGGGGGCAGCCTGCGTGTCCAGATGTTTAAAGTTCCCCAGGTGAGTTTAATGTGCAACCAGGCTCAGAACCACTGTCTGAGCCAACTGTAGTCGTAGGAGGTGGAGACAGTCTCTGCACCCAAGACTCGTATGGAGGACCCAGGCTGGCAGAGGAAAGGCTCTGAGGGGTGACTGCTGACTCAAACTGGGGTCACAGGGCAACCTCCAGCCGCTCGTCCTTGCGGGAAATGGTACCAGCCTCGACATGTGCACATCTACAGCTGTATTCGGTTTGTTGTGGTGGGTGGTTATTTTTTATGTGGGTCTTACGTCTTTCCTTTCTGTCAGCCAGCAATTCTCATCAGGTCAGTGTGCTTGCTGTAAACTGTCCCCTCTCCCTTCCAATTTGCTGATTCTGATTTAGTTGTGAGCTAGGAAAACAGAAAGACTAAGGTTATTCGAACTGTAGGTAAAGCATGGGTCAACAGGCCTGGAATGAGAGACTGAACTGCTCCTTCAGGGCACGGACACCATGGCAGCTCTCTGGCTGCGTGCTGACTCTTTGGGTGTATTCCAGAGAACTGAGGTCACTGGACAAGAGGTCCCTGGATAAGGAAAGTGTTCCTGAATTTTCATCTGTCATCAAACACACACACAGCTACGGAGGCTGCCTCCAGATGGACCAAACGCAGCTTTAAAATGCATCTCTGACTCCTTCAGAATGGCATCTACTTGCAGCTACCCACGTTTCCTCTCCTTGTTTTGTTCCAAAATAGCTATACAGACAATGAAAAAAAAAAAAAAGAAAATTCACCCTAATGCCAAAAACTAAACTGACAGATGACCCAACGCTGGAATCTGGGAGCAATCTCTATTAATTAAAGGCAGATGATGGTAGAACAAGCAAAACCTGTCCAGGTCTTACCTCAGGACAGAGCTCTTTGTCTGATGAACAGAAAAATCCTGGAAAAAAAAAAGGGAAGATGACAGGGAGACAACAACCGGAGAAAGAATGGGCAGGAAGTGGGTGGGGGCCCCAGGGTGGAGCCAGATCCGGAGAAGGGAGGCTTAAGGAAGGGGATGGATGGACGGGAAGGACTGTGTTTGCAGTGGGTACATGAACTCACGTTTTTATCTAAATGACTGATGCAGAGAACAAGGAAGTCAGGCAGTGGAGACAGAAGGACACCACCTCCACAGAGCAGAAGCGGATTGAGGAGAAAGGCTGGGAGGGATTAGGAACTGCAGAGGGAGCTGGATGCATTCCCTTGCCATCCAGCTTGGGGCTGGAGTGGGAATCCAGCTGTCACACTAGGCCAGGGATCTGCAAATCTTTCTGCAAAGTCCCAAACAGTAAATATTTCAGGCTTTGCAGGCCATACGGTCTCTGTCTCAACTATTCAAACTGTCGCCGTAGCTCAAAAACAGCCGTAGACGATATGAAACTGAATGGGTGTGTCAGGCTCAAAAAAAATTCTAAAAAGACACAGCCTCTATGAAGTAGGAGAGAAAAAGCCATATGGGAAAACGAGGCCGAGCTGAAAAGGCCACGTGATGATACAAAAAGGGTGACACACGAAAGAAAGAAGAGCTGGAAAAACCTAAATCTAAAAGCCTAGGAGCACAATTAAAATCGACTTTGGAAGCAGTCAAGAGAAATAATACTGTAGAAAACAGATTCAGAAACATGAGAGTAAACTGGAGAGATTCTCACAAAATTTAGAGGAAAAGGATAAAGACGTGGAAACTGTGAAAGAGAAATGATAGGGATAGAAGAGGGAAAGTGGAGAGATGGCATATAATTGGGAGAAAACTGCAGCAGAGACCAAAGATAGGATCCCTCAGCTGAAGGCCAACCTATGTATGAAGGAAAGGATGAGCTGAATTTTTGGAAAAAATCAAGGATAAAAGACCAACACACCCACGTACATCTTTGCAAAACATATGAAATACCAGGATGAGGAAAAAATCGATTCAGATTTAAAATCAACAAGCAGCTGGCCAGATGACAATGGAGCAGTGTCTATAGGTTGTGAGGAGAGAAAACTTTGAGATCCAAGATTTTTATACCTAGCTAGACTGTCTTCTATATATGAAGGTCACAGTAAACCAAAGACATTCTCTAGTGTGTAAGCTTTCAACCATGTATCCTTTTTGAGACGAACACTGGAGAATGTTTTCCAACCAACTATGAAATGGATCAAAAATAAGAATGTAAGAGGGGAAAGTCATGGAATGAACACACTGGTGATGAGCACGGAAACCAGCGGACATAGAGGTTTCCAATTTGGTTCTAAGAGTGAAGGCAAAGATCAAAATAATTTTAAAATGTTTGAAAGGGAGCATCAGACAATGTATAGGTATGTATAAATAAGTATACAAATTTAACCTGCAACTTTAAATGATATTAAAAAAAACTGAGAACGAGGCGGGGAATACTTTTGTCTTAAGTAAGCAGAACACAAAAGATGCCATTTGATGCTTGACTCTGATAAATAAGAGCTATTAGATCCAACAGTGCTTTTGAAAAACCCAAAGATAACCACAAAACACCAGAGAAGAGAAGAAACAGGGTAGAGGCAACTGGGATAAATTCAAATCACAGAAGAGCCACGATCTCAAAGCAAAACAATGAATGTAAATGGATTCAACACCTCTACTGAAAAACTGATTGTAAAATATTAGACTGTTTAAGAGAGACAACGAAATAAAGCAAGTTTTTAAAAGCTTACAACTTTTAAAGAAGTTTTAAGTTTGTCACTAGGTGACAAAGAAGTTCAAAAGTAATAAAAAAAATTTGTGTGGAATAACGTTTTATTGAAACACATTATGCAAAAAACTGTGAGAAAGACAAAAAGGAACAGACAGAAACACATAACCAGTAAAAGAATGCTAAATTAATTCCAAGGAGCTAAAATTACACAGGCCACATTTCCTGACCACAGTGTAATAAATATTATTATTAAACAAAAGGGAATGAAAATAAATGAAGTGCATTCAATTCTAGAATTTAGAAAATAAGGGAAATAAAACCCAAAGAAAGCAGGAAGAAAGAATTAATAACAGGAGAAGAAATTAATAAAGTGGGATACTGAAAAAAACTCAAAAGTTATAAATACATCCAAGAATTGATTCTCAGTAAAGCCCCCAAACCAACAAACACACACACACACACACACACGCACACACACACACACAGACAAAACACTGTCATGTCTAACTATGAATGAAAGAGAGAAAACAGACCCATTAGGAACTAATGAGAAAGGGGTGTAACCACAATCTAAAGAAGATTTTATAAATTACAAGGCTATTGTATACAGCTTTAGACTGAAATCTTGGACATCTGAATGAAATGCATTCCTTCTGAGGGAATCATAAGGGACCAAAGTGAACTAAAGAGATATCAAATCTGAACAGATAAAGAATCTTAAGCATCTCTGGATCCAGATGGTTTCAGAGGCTGGCTCCATGTAAACACTGAAAGGATGTTTCACGCTATTTGATCTGGTTAGAAAACAGAAAAAGAAGGAACACTAATAGGATGAACCACATAAAAGTACCTAAAATCGATCATTCTTCAACTTTAAAAGAAAAAAGCAGTTTCATATGGTCTGATCTTAAACAAGTGCTGGCATGAGCTTAGACACACACACACACCCTGTGGACCAGTTGGTCAGCCTCACTGACTAATCGGATCCCATATTTTATGCCCCGAAGGTCCCCATCCTCCCTGGACCCAGGGCCCCCGCAGAGGAGGAAGGGGTGAGCGGGAAGCTGGCCCTGCTCTCTCTGGAGACCCTGTGGGGCTAGAATTGAAGGTCTGCTGGGGCCCCTGCACCGGGCTCACCCTCCAGCTCACCCTCCTCCCCAGCGAGAGGGGAGCTGCCAGGGATGGATGCTGGCACTGCCTGGCTGCCCGCCTGGATGCACTCTGTCCCGGGGAGAGTGCAGAGACCCGAGGCCGCCATCTGCGACTCGCAGCAGGCCCATCCTGGCTGGCTGGCATCCTGGCTCCTCCTGGGAGCAGCCAGCCCTCCCTTTATTCCCCCCACCTGCTCCCCTGACCAACCCGAAGCCAAGAGCCGACCCCCCCGCAGGCCTGATCCCAGCGGCCAAGCCCCTCCCTCCTCTTCCTCCACCTTGGGTAGCTTGCCCTCTGCTCTGCCTCCTGTGCCCCAGGTGCCAAAAGTCCTGCTGGGCGGGCCTGCTCGGCCGATCGAGGCTCGGCTCCGAGCATATGGCAGGCGGGGCCCAGCGTCCCCTGGTCGGAGCCAGGGGCGCTGCATCTGGTGCCTCCCCTGGAGCAGGGCGGGGAGCTGGCCAGGGTCTCACTCCCGGCGGCACCCCAGCCTCTCTGCTTCTGGGCTGTCGGCTCGGGAAGGTGGGGCAGTGGGAATAAAGAACGAGGGACATCCAGCCACGGAGGTCCTTCTCAGGGCAGAGACCTGGAGGCTGGGGGAGTTTCCGGTTCCACTGGCTGGGCACAGGGTAGGGGCTCCTGGAACCCCTCACCCCAACCCTGCCGGGTGAAGAGCTCAAGGGGGTGGCGCCAGGAAGGACACCCAGCCGGCTCTGTCCACTTCGGCTGGGCCACCCTGCCCACCAGCAGGTGACAGATGACAGGTGAGGCCACTCTGCCCAGAGCGTCCTGGCTTTCCCTGACCCAGATCCACAAAGCCACTTGGAACTCCTCAGGCCAGAGGCCAGCTTTCCATGTGTGTCACTTTCACACAAGGTGGGTCTCCGTGGGTTTCATGATGGGCATGTTAAAGATCGAGGAGGCACGCCCCACTAAGCCAACCCCCACCTCCTGGTCCTAGGCTGTAGGTGACGGACCCACTCCCCCTGCTGAGACACCTTCTTCGAACCCCCATCATAAGCACTTTGCCCAGGAGAGAGCCGGGGTCCACAGGCAGCTCCCAAGTGCCCACGCGTCTCTCCAGGCCTGTGCTGGTCTCACCCACCCCATCACCTCCCAGCCCTCCTTGCCTCCACGGCATGACGTCCATTCAGCTCTGGGCTCTGGGGCAGAAAGGCCAAGGTCACCCCAAATGAGGCAGCCCCAAGCAAGGACGGGCACGAGGTACCTTGTAAAACTTTTGGGAGCAAAGCCAAAAGTGTTTGCAACATAGAGAGCAAAGGGTGGGTGTCTTTAATATATAAAGAACTCTTCTGAATCAATAAGACAAACACCCTAACATTCAAAGAAGACAAACAGGCAATTCACAAAAGAGGGAAGAAGGCGGACACGGACATGTAACAATGCTCAACCTCAAATAATCAAAGAAACGCAACTTAAATCAACAGGAGGGACTTCCCCGGTGGTCCAGTGGCTAAGAGCAGCGGATCGGGTTCAATCCCTGGTCAGGGAACTAGATCCCACATGCCGCAACTAAGACCCAGTGCAGCCAAATAAATAAATATTTTTTTAAAAAAATCAACAGGGGTCTTCCCTGGTGGTGCAGTGGTTAAGAACATGCCTGCCAACGCAGGGGACACGGGTTCGATCCCTGCTCCAGAAAGATCCTACATGCGGAGCAACTAAGCCCGTGCACGACAACTACTGAGCCTGCGCTCTAGAGCCCGCGCGCCTCAACTACCGAAGCCACCGTGCCTAGAGCCCATGCTCTGCAACAAGAGAAGCCACCGCAGTGAGAAGCCCACACACTGCAACCAAGAATAGCCTCCGCTCGCCGCAACTAGAGGAAGCCTGTGCACAGCAACGAAGACCCAACGCAGCCAAAAATAAAAATAAATAAGTAAACTTATTTTAAAAAATCAACAGGAATGTAGGGCTTTTGCCTGGGGAAGTGTCAAAGCACACACACACACACACACTCAGACAATGCAGTTGGGGTGCAAATCAATGCTAACTTTCCTGAGTGCAACTGGCTTCTAAGGTCAAAACCCTGGAGAACACACACCCTTGCTGGAGCACCCCGACTTCTAGGAATTTATCACCCCTTCATCCACTTAAGTTTTGCTACAAGATTTCCACGTGGCTGGCTCTGGGAGGTGTGGGTGGACCCTGGGGCTCACGGAACAGATAGGGTGGCTTTATAGAAGGGGACACGTCAATGATACGAGTGTAACCACACTCACCAAAGAGTGACACTCACAAAATGAAGGCACAGGCCAGCATGCGCTGGTAGAGGATGGGGATGGGGGTGCAGGTGGGGACCTCTTAGATGTGAAGGCCAGCCTGAGGAGGAAGCTCTGGGAAGCAGCCGGGGCAGGAACAAGGCGGGCAGGTGTGAGGAACCAACAGAAGAGGGGCCTGGAGCTGGCGGAGGGGAGGGGCGGCCAGAGATGAGGCTGCATGGTTCATGGGGGCCCCTGGGTTCTTCTCAACCATGGCAGGGGTTTGAATTTTATTCTCGAAGAATATACTGTGCACCGAAATGTGGGGTGGAGGAAGTGTGGCTGGTTTTTATACTCTTGCTTTGTCTTGTCTGTATATTTAA
Organism: Lagenorhynchus albirostris; assembly: GCF_949774975.1. NCBI lineage: Eukaryota > Metazoa > Chordata > Mammalia > Artiodactyla > Delphinidae > Lagenorhynchus > Lagenorhynchus albirostris. The sequence goes on from NC_083114.1 coordinate 7,792,811, forward strand.
TTTTACTATAATGCGTATACCATTCTTGTATTAAAAGGAGAAAAACAAGGACTCCCTGGCGGTCCAGTGGTTGAGACTCCACGCTTCCACGGCAGGGGGCGCGGGTTCGATCCCTGGTGGGGGAACTAAGATCCCGCGTGCCGCATGGCACAGCCAAAAAAAAAAAAAAGGAGAAAAACACTAAAAATATTCTGAGGCAAGTCTCTTCTTCAGTGAGGATGGGGACTGAATGGGGGGGCTCCCATAATGAGACGACGTTCCTATTCAGTGAGGTGACATTTGCATTCCTAATCCATGGGGCTTCTGCTCCTAGGAAGGGCTACATCTTCCTAGGAGATGGGGTGTGTGTGTGCGTGTGTGTGTGTGTGTGTGTGCGTTTGTTTACATCCTCTCCCAATTCCACAAACATTAATACCAAGGGACAAAGGAAGAGTGAGTGGTCAGCGAACTGTGTGTGTGGAGACAGGGTGCTGCTCTCTCGAGGGTCCGGGAAAGCTCCCTGAGGAGGTAACACAGCGCTGAGACCTAAACAGTGCGAGGGAGGCAGGGCAAGAAGATCTGCGGGAAGAGGGTTCCCGGCAGGAAGAACGGCCCGTGCAAAGGCCCTGAGGCAGGATCGAGCCTGGCAGAGTCCAGGGCTGAATGCAGGCCAGGGAGCCTCGCACAGAGTTGAGGTTGGGGAGGAGCAGAAACAAAAACGCACACCAGCCAGATGGGCCAGGATAAGGTGTGGAGTCTGTTTCAATGTAATGCAAAGCCACCCGAGGGTTCTAGCCAGGCCTGGGTCACCCCCAGAGAAGCCCTGTCCTTTCTTTCTGCTCCTCCCCAGTACGGCCACCTTCACTCAGAGCTTCCCACGTGGCTCGCCTTGCCGCGCCAGCCGGGGCGGAGGCAAGTTCCTGCAGGACGGCGTGCTGTCGCAGCCCACCAAGGGCCCCCTCTCCCACCCCCTTTCTCCTAAAGAGCCCCCGCTGTGGTAGCTCCACCACCATCAGGCCTGGGTCTGACACATCGGCTGAGGCCACCCCAGTATCCATCTTTCTTCTTCCCCAAGTAGCAAACCCCAGTGTTTCCTACTTCAAATCTTCTTCCAACACCCCCCTGCAGCTCACACGGCCACGTCCCTCACTTCTCGCCCCGAGGGTGTGAGCCGAAGTCGCCTGCGAAGGGCTCCAGGGAAAGCAGCCGTGTCCTGTAAAAAGGGATCCCACCACCCGCGCTCTGATCTGCGGCCCTTAACCATTCCAAGCCTCAGTTTCCCCATCAGTAACATGGGGTAGTGATGCCGATAGTAACTGCCCTGCCCCTTCATAGGAGTCAGGAGGAAATAACCTTGGTGCGGTGAGACAGGTAAGGGATGCCGGCGGTGGTCTCTCAAGGAGATGACCTTTCAGCTGGAACCTGAAGGATAAGAAGGGGCTGCCAACAGGGTATGCTAGGCTCCAGGAGGCCTCAGAGGCCCCGGCTCAGTGACCGCAAAGAGGGGGTGAACGACGGCGGAGCAGTGGGAAAGTGGGGGCCTCGTGAGGAGAGGAGGAGAGCTCAGACCTGAGGCGGAGTGACCCGGCTCTGGTCCTCGGCAGAATCTATAAAGCTGACCGAGATACGGGCGACGGAGCCCTGTCTCCCACCAGGAGCACGTCTGCCTCCAAGACCCCTTCTTGGGCTGTACCATGGACCCAGAGCCGGGCAGAGGGAGAAGGCGCCTGGATGCAGAGGGTATCGGGGCCCAAAGCTAGGACCTTGTTTTTGCCCGAGGCCCACAGTCTGGGGACATGTACTCCATTCTCTGTAACGTCTTCTCCTCCACGTGAGTGCAAGTGGGTAAACCCTATTACGCGCAGAGGATCTGGAGAGAACGAGACCTAACCCCACAGATGCTGGAGAAGCCAGAGGCTCCGCAGGGGGCCACTCACAGGTTCAGCCACCACGCCTTGGCCGTGGGCGCCGGTTCCCTCGGCAAACTTCCTTGGACCCCACTCCTGGGTCACCTCCCTGTGTGGCCTTCCTCTAGGCCCCCAAGCACAGCGGGGCACCCTCTACCCTCTCAGAACCCAGGCCATGGTCCAGAGTTATCCGTCTGCCCCCTCACCCAGTGGGGAATCGGACCTGGGTCCCAGCACCTGGCGCAGGATGGGTCACCACTGAACACCCGAGGAACACGCTGGAACGTAAACTCTGGGTCCCCCCGTGGCCAAAAACATAGTGTAAAAACAAGCCCTGTGAGATACCAAGACCGCTCAGACAGACCTGCAAATCAGGCTCCCCAAACCAAAGACACAGCCTCCCTCGTGATTATTCTAGTGACACCCGTGAGGAAGCCTGGGTAAAGCGCTCAGTCATCTTCTCAATCTGCTAAGCTCTCTGGCAAGAACGAGGGCGTGATTTGGGCTGCAGAGGGTTTGAGTGGCACCAGAAATCAGGGTGCGTCCGTGGGGACTCGCAGCTGACACCTGGAAGCAGCACCCCGACCTCTCGACGTGCGGGCTTTTCTCAAGGTCTTTGCCTGCTCGCGTTGGGCTGTGGAGTGTCCGTGGGACAGACTGCGCCCCCGGACGCTGGGATACAATCTGGTACACTGGTGGGAATGGCCTATCTCAAAACATGGATGGGAACACGGATGGGCTTCAAGGCTGTGGGACGGGGGAGCAGTTGGCAGGTAGGCTACAGAGGAACTCGAAACACTGGCTTCTCGACTCTTAAGCTGTGTGTCCTTGGGCTTATGACTGCACGTCTCTGAACCTCAGATTCCTCATTTAGTAAATGGGGAAGGAACGTGTAATCCTTCGACGTTCTAGTGAGATGAAGCCTGACAAACTAAAAAATGTCAGCTGTCATTATTTTTCCTATAATTCAGGAGCCATGACAAGAAAACCAATCTCACTATACTCCTGGCATACTGATTTTTTTAAAAAATTGTTTTTTAATTTCTCACTCAATGTATTACATGTACCAACTGACGGCTGGCTGTTCCCAAAAGCAAACTCATCTTTAGGGGATCTGGTTTCCTTCCTAGCACCTTGTCACAGGGCAGTTTTACATTTTTTCAGCATTGTTTGTTTACTGTCTGCTTCCCTCCCTGACGACAAGGGCCATTGCCCTGTCCACTGCTCTCCCCAGGGCCCAGGACACTTACAAGCTCTCAATACATATTTGTCGAATAAAAGGGGGACAAAGCTGCCCCCACCGTGTGGCAAAGTGACCCGAGGCCCCGACAATTCCCGCACCCCTCCTCCAGTCCAAGGGTGGAAGACCCCAGGCCCAGAGGAGCAAATCTGTGTAAACAGCGGGAAAGCAAAGGCCTGAAGCAGGATTCAGAAGGGTGGAAAAGGAGTTTTGGAAAATGCTGCGAAACACAGAAAGCCGCAGCTTGGCGAGAACGGCTCCTCGCCTGGGGAGGACAGCGGGAGCCGGCAAACCTTCCCTCTCCAGGGATGTGTGCAGGGCTTTGGTGTTTTGTTTGGACTTTAATAAGAGATTCGAAATCTGCTTCCTTATTATGAAAATGCATTCGCAGACTGAACACCCCGGGCCTGGGATTCTGAGGGCAGCCCCTGCTGGAGAAGCCAGGGATGCTGAGCTGGGTGGGGAGGGCCCTGTAGGAAGGAGCAGCCTCGTCCCAGGCCACTGCCTTGGAAGCCGCTCCTCTTTCTGTCCTGCCTGGAGCACCGGGACCCCCAAAGGGCATGGGCTGTGGAGCGGGGCGTGGAACAGGCAGGCTGGGCTGGGCGTTCATGAGGGGGACCCGCAAGCCGGGCTTTTTCCCCTCCCGCAGCCGGGGAAAGCGGTCGACCCACCCAAGCTCCCTTCCTGCCGGCCAGGGCTGCCTGCAGCCTGTTTGGGGGTGGGGTGGCCGGGCTGGGGAGGTCGGGGGGCTGCACCGGCCACGTGAGGACAGCAGCTTCTCTTCCCCACTTGGAACAAGACGGTGCCAGGAGTCCCCAGCACGCTCTTTCTTCTTGCTGAACAAGATGGATTGGAAAACAAATTGGCTCAAATAAAGCATGTAATTAGATTAAAGCCTCTTGCCCAGAGCCTTGGGGACTGCAAAAGCCCTCCCGACTGGGGGCGGGAGACCTCGGCTGGCTCAACCAGTGCCTGGCCATCCAGAATCTTCTCTTGACCCTCAGCTGCCCATCCTCAGTCCTTCCCAGCTGGGGTAAACTACGCCGAGGGAATTCATCCTGCCCTGGAGATGGTCCCAGGCCCTGCTCTGCCACCAGCTCCACAGGCCTTGGGGTCCCCCTCTCCCCTGTGTGCAGATCCCGCCTCAGCCTCAGAGGGCGGGTGTGTCCAATCCATGAGCTCCCACCAGACCTCAGCATGAACAGCTGCGACGGTGATGTATACACCTGGGCAGCTCCAGCCAAAGCACTTTCCACCCACAACCCCATTTGCGCTGCACAATGACCGGTAAGGAGGCCGGGTAGGTAGCATTAGGACCGCCATTTCCATCACACACATGAGAAAACAGGACCACAATGTTCAGTGTCCCAAGTCATGGCCACTGGGGACGCTTTCCCTATCACCACTGGTCCCACTTCTTAGCCTCTCTGTTCCTCAGCCGTCTGATGTGAGAACTGAAGAGGCAAGTCCAGTATCCTCTTTACTTTACGGACATCTATGCTGAGTGTGGAAATGCTTCCAGACGGCAAAACCCTACCTACCTGGAGGTCCCTTGTCTGTTTCTTTCAGTTCTCTGGGATACAGGTGAGAAGCAGGAAGGAAGAGGTTAGAAGCAGCCAAGTATCTATCACAAAGGAAATCCCTTTAGCTCTTCATTCACAGCTTAATTATCTTTTATTTATAAACACTGATAAGAAATGTCATTATCACCATTCCCAGAACATAGTACACTGGGACCTGTATTTAGGTGGGGGGACCTTCTGGTGAGCTACCCATTGGCAGGAAGAAGGAATGGCTAGCAGAGAGCAAGGAAGAGGCAGAAAACTATGAAACTGTGAAAAGCAGATGTAGAATACCTATAAGGACCATTTTGAAGAGAGGCCAACAGTCCTAAAACGGCTGCAAAAGCTTGTTTACAGTATAATCCCTTTTTTGCAATGGCTGCATTATCCTGAGGAGCTGAATCACGCTCAATGTGCGTTACTTAATATGGCAGGAAAGCTGGCAATACACTCGGGAAAGATTCCCATCCAAAATGGTTAAAAGTTACGGAGCATTACAACAAACTATGGCATCTGAAAACCGTATTTATGGGGGCCACTCATTCCACAAAAATGCAAGGACCACTGCAGATACGGAGACCCTCCCTGTCAAGTCCAGACTCCCCACCCTCTCAAGTGGAGAACCAAGGTACCACGTTTGCTTTGGGGAAGGAAAGAATTCTGGATATACTTCGGGTCAGCATAGAGCCCGTGTCCCCCAGGGAAGGGGCTGGAGTCTTCACGTTCCAGGCAGAGGCACGGCTGTCCTCCCCAAGAGCCACTGCAGGGCCTCGAGGATGACGGTCACCAAAAGGGCCGTGGACTTCACCCCTGCCCTGCCCTCCCCACCTGGACATGTCTAGGTTTTAACAAGACAGCCAAGGTCATCTTTTATACCAGGCTTCTGTTTCTTACTCATCTCTTCTGTCTCCAGGAGCCCCCCAGACACAAGGTTCCCAGCTGGAGCTCCCCATCTGTCTCACCATTTTACAGGGCACCCTCTGAGACTGTACTGCCCGAACTCGCACCTACCGTCCACAGACCAAAGGGTACCGGAGCCACAGAAGGGTGTGTCTCAGGGGCTCGAGCCAGGCAGTGACTCCCACACATCCCCCCAGGGCTTCCCTGACCCACCACTGGGAAGTTCACACCGGGAGAAGCTTCCCGCACAATTCTTGGTGGTCAACGGACTAACCAGCTCTCACCTGCAGGCGAGGCCATATCTGTGGGAGGCACCCCTCAGCTGTGTTCCCGGCCCCCGCAAGCACCAGCTCCTGGTAGAAGCTGGGAAACGGCTACCTGGGCCCTGGGACAAGTTAACTCAGAACCTTCTAATCTCATGTGCCTGCACCCTTGGGCGTCAGGCTTTACCGTAGCCCTGAGGTCCCAACCACCCCCCTCCTTGTCTCCCCGCTACAAGGTGCACGTTGAAACCCCGAGCCACGTAACAAGTTCCAACATCTTTTGTCAAAGACCCACACGCTTGCAGGAGGTGAAGCCTGTAAAGCCCGGTGGAGAGCACAGGTAGAGGTTTCTGCTGGGTGGCAGATGCGCTGCCCCGCTGGATGAGGGACGTCTGACTGGGACAGATGGGGGCAGGGTCCCCATCGCTATGAGGGAAAGACATGGAAGCCACACCGTCATCAGAGCCAGAGGCATACAGCCCCGGGCCATTTTCCAAGATGCAAGCTCTGCCGGGTGAGACGGACCTTCAGAGGTTGTGCTTGAGGACCCCACACTTCTAGCTACGTCACCGGTTCTCCTTATCTGCTCTCGGGGCCACTAGGAAACAGCAGCCCATCCGGAGGGCTGACGAGCCGCCTGGGACTTGAGGCTCTGCATGGGTACGGAACAGACCCAGCAGGCTCTTAGCAAAGCCTGACACTGGGGGGCCTGGAGACAGCCACGGGGGTATCTGCTGACACACGCACACCTGGCTCTGCTCTAACAGGTAACCGTCTGACTTAGAATCATCTATGCGGGCATCTTCCTCACCTAGTAAACCGTGGTCCCTTGAACTCAGGACTCCACGTTCTATCGTCTCTGGAACCCCAGCCCCCAAACCAGGCCCTCAGTCAATGTGCGTCTGATGAATGAATGAAAATGTATAAACGGACAACTGCGCAAATCCTCACGTCGGAATTCCCAAGGAACGCTAGGAGCTGGGGGTGGGGTGGGAGACTCAAAACCGCTCCCAAGCCTGGCTGAACAAGAAATCCCCATTTTCAGGCTGTAGCCCGGATGAGGCCAAGGGAAGGATTTATTGGGCACGGGATCAGTATTTCATAAACCCCTCCAAACTGCAGAAAAGGCTGCACCTGCCTCCGTCAGTCTGCGGCCGCTAATCCGCTGTAACAGCTCTGTGCCCTCCTTTCTGTCTCCCGCCCGGAGGGCAGGGTTAGCCTGTGTATTCGCCTTTAATAAGCTGAAGCCACTGGGGCGCTGCATTCACTGCTCTCTGCTCCCACAGGGCCGGCCCCACAGGGTCTCCTTGTCGGCTCTCCGAGTGAACAGGGGATTTTGTGTTCGGCAGGGGAAACAAAGCTGTCCCAACAGGGATCCAGTTGGCTATGGACACGCTTCTCCAGCAAGAGCCAGCAGTGGTCACAGCCTGGCGCTGCCGTCGGCGCTGAAGGGTGATTCAGTGGCACGGGGGAAGGAGGCGAAGCTGGGCTTCCTGGGAAAGTCACGAAAGAGAGGGAAGCTGGTGGCCCTGCGGTGTCCACCCCACTGGCTGGTTGGCCGGTGAGCCCAGTGCCGATGAGGTCACGCCTCTGCTGAGTTCCCGGGGTGGGTTACAACCCAACCTGGGCAGCTGTCGGGCAGGATGGCCACCCCCCGGCCAAGACTGCGCTAAACGGCTTCCTAGATAGAGAAAAGGCCCTCAAAGCTCACCATCACTTTCTGATGCCAGTTAACTGTGGCACCGTGATGACAGGGGGCCACAGACACCCCAAAGTCAGCAGAGTGAACAAAAGGCCTATGGCGAAGACTGTATACAGTTTCCAAACCCCATTTTAGTTTCCTCCTGGGCTTCGAGACTACATTACTCAGCACCCCTTGTGTGAGGTGTGGTCATGTGACCGAGTCCGGCCACGGGACGTGGGTAGAAGCGATGCAGACGCTTTCAGTCCCGCCCGGAAAAGGGCTCCCACAGGCAGTCTCTTTCCAAACCAGTGACTCCAAGGCCCCAGGGGATGGCGGAGCCACATGACTGAAGGAGCCCAGGCCCCTGCTCACTGCCTGGAAGGGAGCCACCCCGCCAGGAACACCTGCGATGGACTGTCGGGATGCTTCTTACAGCACGAAGCCTGCCCTGACCAACACAGCATTGGTGAGAAGTAAAGAGAGTTTGACTTAGGACAGCAGCAGCGGTGTGTACAGGGCAAAGGAGAGAGATAACAGGAGAGATCACAATACTGTCTTTACTGAGTGACTGGCGTGGTGTCAGAGGGAGGACATGGGCCCCAGAGAAAAACCACCAGGCCTTTCCACAGCACAGAGCTGTTGGGGAGTGAACAGAAATCCACAGGGGGTTCCCAAACCCAGTAAAACTTGCCTTCCCCCCAAGTAACTTACCAAGTACAGCAGACGTGGTGGGTGCCTGGCCCAGAGCCCCTTTCCTGGACCAGTACAGCCACCTAGAGCTGCTGTGGGAGGTGGCAGCCACCAGCTCACACTTGCACTTCCTCTGAAGGCCTGCCCCTGGCTCATGGAAACTGCTCTGCTTGGAAACGTCCACACGCCCCATCCCAGCGAGCAGTCCACAGCCAATGGCCAGCTACGTGGGCAGGCACCCTGCCCTTTTGCTTGTAAGCAGGGCAACTTCTTTGGGGTGATTCACTGTCTAGACCGCCCATGGAAACAGGCTGAGGCCAGACTTGTGAACCCACACATTTTCCTAGCTTCTTCCCCTGCCCTGCCCACCTCACCCCCTCACTAGTTTCTCCTGAGAACATCCTCTCAATAAATCATGTCACAAGAATCCCTGTCTTGGGGCCCCTGACAACCCGAATGAACGGCTGGCACTGCACCCCTTCCCCCATCCACAGCAGTACCTTTGCCACAAAGAGGGGGAAGGACAGGGATGAAGTTCAGACCCAAGACAATCCTAGATTATCGGGCCTAAGAGTAGATCGCCACCTTCTCCGAGGTCTCTCCATCTGGTGAAGATGTCCTCGCCTGCAGGGAGATTTTAGATGAAGTACAACTTTCCAACCCTGGGACTGAAGGAGGTGACCTCACGGGACAGAAGGAATGCCAGGAAACTAAGGCTGTGTCCCACCTGCTGGGGGAGCGGGCAGGATGGCAATGACTGGAAATCTAACCCAGCCCGGCTTGGAGGAAATTTTAAGGCAGCTTTCACTACATCTGCTGCCCCAAACACTTCGGAATTTCTCACCTCTCTTCAGCAAGAGGAATCTTTTCCAAGTCCCCATGTCTGATTTCTCTCCACAGCTTACCGCTTGGAAGGATGCTGGCTTGAGACACCATGGTCCACGGAAACTTGGGAGATGGGAGACCTGAGTCCTCACCTAGGTTCTGCCATCAACCCACTGTGTGACCTCGGCCAAGTCGCTCTCCTCTGGGCCTCAGTCTTCCCATCTGTCCAATGTGGAGGCCAGATCGGATGAGCTATCTCTAGGTTTCCTACTGGTATCAAGAGACAAAATTCCACTCCCAGGAGGCCTTTCAGGAGAAACACTGAGCAATGTGTAACCACCTGCTCTCTGGGAAGAAAAAGTCTTGATTCGTAGCTTGTGCCAATTTCCAAGGTGTAAATATTCCCAGCGTGGCCAATTTCAAACCGCCAGCAGGATGCCCTGAGCGCAGAGCTGGGAAGAGATACCGACAGTCAGCTCTTGGGAGCAGGTGTGCGCCAGCCCCAGCGCACCACCGATTTTCAGATACCTCTTAGCACAGAATAAATTTGTTTCAGACCCCAATTCATTTCCCATCTCTGCAAAAGAAACAGCTCTCTCCTTTCCTCGATCCTACAACACACTTTACTCGAGCAGAGCCCACAAAACAGTGCAAATCACACTGGCCATCATCTTCGCTGGGGAGAGGCTGACCTCTCCCATGGAAGGAACTGGAGGGGGGCAGTGCCCCACTGCGCCTCCCCAGATGCAGATCCACTGCTCTGAGATAAAGCCCTGCCCTGGGGGAAAAGGACACAAGGCCCCTGATCTGTGTGGTCATGCCTCAGGGCAGAGTGGGCCTAGTTTCATAGGCCACACCCATAGCTTTAGGAGCACCAAGAGAGTCCTGCTTGACAGGAGGTAGGTTGGGGGGTGGGGACAGTCTGTGCTACGTATCAGACGGTAGGGGGCAGCTGGTAGCCTCGTCCACCTCAAGGCCACGTTGGTCCTTCCAACACTGAAGGTCCATGTCCACAGAAGGGAGGACGCCTGCCTAAGTGGGCAGACAACATGCCCCACCCATCCTCCTCTTCGCCTTCCCTCCCCTGGGTCTGGACACCATTCCTGGTCCAAATCCCTCAGGGTCCCCTCAACACAGCCCTGAAAGAGCCCCCAAAGCAACCACCCGGGTTCTATGACCAGAAGGCCCCGCGATCACAGTCTCCCAACTAGCTGGGACCTGGAAATACTGAGCGGGAAGGGGCCGAACAGACCATTAGCCCAACACCTTCATTTCACTGAGAAGACTGAGCCCAAAGCTATCAAGCGGCCTGCAGGACACTTTAACTGGGTCACTGGGGTGGGGGGGGGGGTCATGAGAAACTCAAAATCCCTGCTCTTAACGATGGCATTTAACATTGTTGCCAGTATCACTTGCCATGGACGGAACTGTGTCCCACCAACATTCCCATGTTGAAGTCCTAACCCCCAAAGTGATGGTGTTTGGAGGTGGAGCCCTTGAGGGGTAAATAAGGTTCTATGAGGTCATGGGGGTGGGGGCCATGAGGATGGAATTAGGGCCCTTATAAGAAGAGACACCAGGGCTTCCCTGGTGGTGCAGTGGTTGGGAGTCCGCCTGCTGATGCAGGGGACGCGGGTTCGTGCCCCGGTCCGGGAAGATCCCGCGTGCTGCGGAGCGGCTGGGCCCGTGAGCCATGGCCGCTGAGCCTGCACGGGAGAGGCCACAGCAGTGAGAGGCCTGCGTACTGCAGAAAAAAAAAAAAAGAAAGAAAGAAGAGACACTAGAGAGCTCTCTCCCCGCCAGGTGAGGACACAGTAAGAAGTCGACAGTCTGCAAGCCAGAAGGGGCTCCTTGCCAAAACCCAACCATGCTAGCACCCCGATCTTGGACTTAACACACTCCAGAACTTTAAGAAAATAAATTTCTGTTGTTTAAGCCACCATTCTACGGTCTTTTGTTACGGCAGCCCAAGTGGGCTAATGCATTACTACTATTATTATCAAGTCTGGAGTAGTTTTAAATCCGGCAGGGTATTTAATAAATCAAAGGGACCACCCCTGGGGTTGGGGGCGGCGGTATTAACTAACTGCAGTAGCATCTGAGGTTCTGCAGGGGCCGAGCCCAACAGCAATCCAGAGAGGGGACGGACTGTGACGCCGGCACAGTGTGTTCCTGTGCGTCCCCTCCCACCAGCGCCCAGCCCACGACCTGGACGGGAATCCCAAGGGAGGTTTCGGGCATGGCTTTGGGCAGGGGGCCACCCTGCAGGGTGGGGATGGGGTCTCGGCGTCCACCCTGCCTCAGCCTAGCTCTGCAGCCTGCACGCCCCCAACCCCCAGCCTCTGCAGTCAGAGACCCTGTGACGTCCTCGTGACACAGGGCGGGTCCTGGGGATTCCAATCCTCTCACTGACACCTGTCACTTGCCCCATTCCCATGTGCCATCCCTCTTGAGTTCCCAGTGGGAAGAGCTCCCAGAAGGGCTAAATATTCCTCCCCCAGGCTTCTCTGGTCTCCCAGCTCATCCCTTTATCCTCCTCCAAGGCTGGTGGCAGCTCCACCTGAAAAAGCCCAGCCACAGGGGAACAATGCGGGTCCTGAAACCCCCCATGCAAATGGCTTCCTTTGTGCTCCCCCGGGGAGGCCCCCAGTGGCTCTCTCCCAGCCCTGCTCACCCCAGCCTGACCTCTGCCCTGGCCCTTTGTGCAAGCCCCAAAGAGGGGAGGGGAGGGAAGGGGGAGGGGGGAGGAGATGGGGAAAGTGAGGGAATAAGGAAGGCGGTGGGGAAGAGAGACAGAGACAAAGGCAGAAGGAAGACCCAGAAATAGAGAGACAGTCTCGAAAATCAGAGCGAGACAGGCAGACAGACTGACAGAGGGAGAAACTGGTTCATGCAGGCTGCCCAGAGCAGGGTCTCCTGGCTGAGCAGATGGAAAGAGTCCGTACCATGTGAAACCGCCATTTCTGTGGGTCACAAATGGTCGAATAAAATGACAATTCCGTTTGGTCCAACCCAACACATACGGATCCATCTGGTCTCCAGCCAGGGCGGGTGGAGTGGGCAGGTCCCACTCGAGAGAAGAGCCCCCATGTGCCCTGGCTCAGCCTCTGGTTCCTTTCCCGGAGGGTTCTGGGGAACTGGGCTTGAGGTCAGGAAATCCGGGCTTAACAACCAGAGGCTGTTTTGCCCCCAGAGCACATCTGATGAATGCAACCGTCTGGAGGACAGGCCAAGAATGCCGTGCCACACCAGCAACAGAAGACAGCTCCACAACCGAGAATTCTCCAGCCCCGCCGGCACCTAAGTCGCAGCTGACCGGCCTTTAGCTCCAGCACCCTCTGCTTCCCACGGAGGGAAGTGGCAAGGATTTATGATGGTGACTGGCTCCCTTGTCCCCTCTGTGGGGCTGTGGAGGTGCCCCTTCCTTGGGGACACTCCCCTAAAGGAGGCCCGGAGCTCTCACCCCACCCCCAGCCCCAAAGCCCAGAGTTCAGGCCTGACGTGGCCATGCCTTTTCCTTTAGACCATGAAGTTAACCATGACGATAGGTAACACCTGGGTAGCACTTTTCACCCCACACATCACTCCACGTGCGTTCTAGCCGCAGAAGCAGCCCAAGTCTCCCCACCACGAGTACTCTGATGCGCTTCTAAATATAATACTTTGTGTAGCTCATGACTGCATACGTTTTAATAATTAAACCATTGAGTAGACCAGCTGTAAAAGACACTTGGGGGACGACCAAGAAAGTTGGAAGGTGGACTGGGCATCAGATGATAAAGAATTTTTGTTAGTTTCGTTAGGTGTAATAATGCTGTTGAGAAGATGTAAGAAATGTTCTTCTTTTTCAGAAGAGGAATTCTGAAATATTTAGGGGTGAAATGTCATAACGTTTAAGCTTTTCCTGCAAGATATTTCAGCAAAAAAAAAAAAATTGTTGAAGTAAATGGGACACAATGTTAAATCGAAGTGATACGAATGTGGAGGTCTAACCACTCTATTCTCACCACTGCTCCGAGAGTTTTCATGATAAAAATTTTAATACACAATTAAACCACACTAATTGAAAATATAGTAATATATAGTAAAGCTCAGAGTTTTGGATAAACGTCGTATTAGGTTGGGCTAAAATTCACCATAGAGAAAGGACCAGGCAAACATTTGGCTACATGTGAGCACAGCACTTCCTGTGATCAGGCAGGAAACGTCAGCTGACTCCAGAAAACTTCACTTTCTAAGCCCTCAGCAGCATCTACTTCAATACGATGCGTAACTAATAAAAGAGCGGGTCCAAGGTAGCAGTAGCATCCTGCCTTAATACTTTTGGACAGAGCACATGGATGTCATCCTGTAAAAATACACCAGGGTTTCTCAACCTCGGCACTACTATTAGCATTTGGGGCTGGATAATTCATTGCCATGGGGGCTGCCCTGTGCGATGCAGGACGCTTAACAGCGTCCCTGGCCTCAACCCACTAGATGCCAGTAGCACCCTCCCCCTAGTTGTGACAACCAGAAGTATCTCCAGTAATGTCCAAATGTCCCATGGGGGCAAAGCAGCCCCAGGCTGAGAACTACCGGTATATATGAGCACAATGAAATAGTTTCTTTGAAATGCTCTGTAAGCCAGGCTTTTCACCAAAGTTGACCCTCCGTGTGTAATTAGATATAATCTACTTCGGACATATACTGTATCTTTTCATTTCATACTCAAAAATTCTCCTACAACATTATTATACAGATATCCCATAAGTGAGTCACTAAAATGCTACTGAAAGACATTTGGTCGTTTCCCTCTTTTGTTATTATGAACAACGCTGCAATAAGCTACCTCCGAGCAAAGTCCTGCGACACATCACTATTCCCTTAGGCTAAATGCCTAGACGTGAAAGGATGAAGCTAAAGATACAATTTGATACGTGATGCTAGATCACCCTTCATAAACTTGGCACCTCGTTGCCCTCCCATCACCAGAGCAGGTGGATGCCTGTTTCCCTAACCCTTTCAACACTGGGAATTACTTTTCGTTTTCTAAATAGTGTCGATTTAATGAGGTTTTTAAAATGGTATTCTTGTTAATATTATTGCTTTATTAGTAGCAAGTGTAATACTTCAGATGCTTTATTGCCATTTGTACAAATTCTCTGAATTTCTAGTTCATTTTCTCAGCTCAGTTTTGTATTAGGATCTCTTTTTCAGTGAATTGTAAAAGTTATTTATTGAGGATATTAATCTCTGGTCATCCATGTTAAAAATTTATATTTTTCAGCTTTTAGTTTGCCTCATGTTGCTTATAGAGATTTTTGAAGTATAGACGTTTTCTATTTTTATCTAGTTAAAATCTTTCCCTTTATGATTTCTTGCTTTTGTATCGTATCTAGAAAGCCTTCTTCACCCCAAGATTACACTGATACTGACATGCTTTATTCTAGAACTTTTAAGAATTTATTTTTTTTAATTATTATTATTATTTTTTGGCCACGCCCCACAGCATGTGGGATCTTAGCTCCCCAACCAGATATTGAACCCATGCCCCGTGCATCAGAAGCGCGGAGTCTTAACCACTGGACCACCAGGGAAGTCCCAAGAATTCATTTTAAAGATACATTTCATACATTGGGATTTATGACTTCACAGCATGAAGTAAAAATTTATTATTATTTTAAAATAAATAGCCATTTTCCCAGCACCGTTTACCGATTGACTCATCCCTTTTCTCACTGATTTACGATCACAACTTTATCATACACAAGTTCTTATGTTTATATTTGAGTGTATTTCTGGACTTTCTACTCAGCTTTCGTGATTTCTCTATTCCTATGCCAGGATCACACTAACGTAAATATCCTGTTTACAATATTTAAAAAATCTGTTAGGGCAAGTCACCCTTCATCACTCTTCTTTTTTAAAAACATTCTTGGCTATTAAAAATCACATCCTATCCAATTGAGATTTTTTGAGTACAATTATGCTAAACTTACAGATTTCAGGGAGAATTGACATTTTACAATTCTGAATCTTGCCCTCCCGGAACATGGTAAATCTTTAGTGTCCCTTGGGAAAGTTTTACCCTTTAAAAAAAATACCGTCTGTACTTTTACTGCTACGTTTATTTCTGTGTAGTTGATATTTTTGTTGCTGTTCTAATTGGGAGTTTGTTTCCATTATCATTAAAAAACTGACACTCATTGAACACTTAACTACAGGCCAGATATCCCATTCTATGCTTTTCACTTGCTATGACATGGTTCTGTAACTGCTGATACACAGGAAAAGTTACTGACCTTTGTATGCTAATTCTGTAATGGTCTCCCTGCAGAATTCTCTCACCAGTTTTAACAGTTTTCAGCTGATTCTCTACAGGCACGTGTTATGACACAAGGCTCTGAGGAACGCACAGAGGTCCTTCCCACCTCTTCCCGCCACCTGTTTTCAGGTATCAGCTGATCCGTGTGCCCGTCTCCCTCGGCTGCCTTGGGACCAAAGGGACGGGTCACTGCTAACTGGTTCTCCCAAGCCCAGACCCTGAGGCCTCAGCCACGCCAGCGCCCCTAGCCAACCACCCTCCTTCCCAAGGGCCACTTGAATGGGCACCTGTGGAAGACAGTGGCTTTTAACTGGCTGTACCTCCATCTCTACCTTGGTTTCAGGTCCCCTGTGGACACACAAGTTTGTCTTCTCTCTTGGTAGGATGTTACCACACAGTCAGGTGTGTGTGTGTATACACTTAAGTGTGTGTATATAATATATATATATTTTTAAAGTACTCTAAAGTGACCAACCAGCATGACTACTGAGAGGCAGAATGATGATGGGGAGGTTAATGTCACTCATGGACTCTGAAGCCAGGAGACCTTGGCTGGAATCCCAGCTCACTGACCTCTCTGTGCCTCAGTTTCTCCTATGTAAAATGGGATAACAGCAGTATCTAGCTCATCTGGGTGGAAGAAATGATTAAATGGCTAAGAATCAGGAAGAGCGCTGAGCACATAGCAAGCATTATATAAATGTCGTCTCCTCCTTCATGTAGCCAGAATCGATCTATCTTTACTCATGGGTCTGGTCCAAACACTTCCTGGGATAATACTTATCTGACAGCCATTTCCTCATACAGCTGATCCCGGACAGCCCTACATCCTGTGTCACACCATCTTTTGAAAACCAATCAGCACTCAGTCAATTAATAGACCTCCTTCTTACAAATGGCACGAGTTGCTTACAAGTGTTACGGTCGGTGATCCTAGCTCCCCCACAATGGATGCACAGGTCCCTCTCTCCTATACCAGGAGTACCAATGGCTCCCTTACCTGGGGCCCAGGGAACCACACCCTCCTCAGATGACTCTAAAAGCGTGCAGGCTGTGAGGTCAGACCTTTTCAACGTAACACTAGGCAACACGGCCACTGCCATACGTCTGGAAGGCAACAGAGGGCGTCCGCCATTCCCCCATGTTGGCTGAACTATTTCTGCTTGGAGACGAAGTGGGGAGGTGCTAAGTGGCCCCCCAGTCTCAAAAGTCTCCCAGGGAGCAAGAGATCAGGAAGGCAAGCATGTCCCCCACGGCTTCCCGAGCCCCAGCGCCCTGTCCCCAGGGCTCCTGCCCTCCACCCAGTCCACCCCAAACCAACCAGATTTCCTGCACCCTTGCACTCTGACCTCAAAAACTCAACTTTTAAAAAACTGTAGTAAGGGGCTTCCCTGGTGTCGCAGTGGTTGAGAGTCCGCCTGCCGATGCAGCGGATGCGGGTTCGTGCCCCGGTCTGGGAAGATCCCACATGCCGCGGAGCGGCTGGGCCCGTGAGCCATGGCCGCTGAGCCTGCGCGTCCGGAGCCTGTGCTCTGCGGCGGGAGAGGCCACAACAGTGAGACACCCGTGTACCGCAAAAAAAAAAAAAAAAATTGTAGTAAGGCACACATAAAATTTATGATTTTTAAATGTACAATTCAGTGGCATTAAGTATATTCGCAATGTAACCCATCACCACTCTCTAGTTTCAGAATTTTCTGTCACCCCAAAAGGAAAGCCTGTACCCATCAGACAGTCACTCCCCATCCCTCCCGCCTCCCGGTCCTGGGCAACCACTAATCTTGTCTCTGGATTTGCTTATTCTGGGCATTTCATATAAATGGAATCATACGCTGTGTGGCCTTTTGTGTCTGGCTTCTTTCAATTAGCATAATATTTTCAAGGTTCATCCAAGTTATAGCATGTGTCAGTACTTATTCCTTTTTATGGCTGCCTGATATTCCACTCTCTGGATATACCACATGGAGTTTATCCATCCTGCCACCATCCATTCTGTCCCAAAGGTAGACATTGGGCTGTTTCCACCTTTTGGCTATTGTGAAGTCAAGCCCTTTAATTGATTTCCAGTCTTTAACAGGGTCTTACAGTCTGTGAGGCCACCTTCTGCCTTGGGCAGCCCCACCTGTTCCCAATCAAGTTCTTCTCACAAGCCCTCCCTCTGGCTGACTGTCTACACCTGTCCTCACACAAACCCACATCCCTGGTGAGGAGCTACGAGACTTCAGCTCAGCTCAACCCTTCCATACACTGCAGTGTTTGTATTTTCCATGGCGTTCCATTGCTTTAAAAAAATTTTTTTATTTCTTTTTGGCTGCATTGAGTCTTCACTGCTGTGTGCGGGCTTTTCTCTAGTTGCAGCGAGCAGGGGCTACTCTTTGTTGTGGTGCACAGGCTTCTCACTGCAGTGACTTCTCTTGTTGCGGAGCACGGGCTCTAGGCACACGGGCTTCAGTAGCTGTGGCTCGCGGGCTCTAGAGCGCAGGCTCAGTAGTTGCGGTGCACGGACTTAGTTGCTCCGCGGCATGTGGGATCTTCCCCGGCAAGGCTCAAACCCGCGTCCCCTGCACTGGCAGGCCGCTGCTTAACCACCGCGCCACCAGGGAAGTCCCTCCATTGCTTTTTTTTTTTCTTTTTTTGCGGTATGCGGGCCTCTCACTGTTGTGGCCTCTCCCGTTGTGGAGCACAGGCTCCGGACACGCAGGCTCAGCGGCCATGGCTCACGGGCCCAGCCGCTCCACGGCGGCCATGGCTCACGGGCCCAGCCGCTCCACGGCGGCCATGGCTCACGGGCCCAGCCGCTCCACGGCATGTGGGATCCTCCCGGACCGGGGCACAAACCCGCGTCCCCTGCATCGGCAGGCGGACTCTCAACCACTGCGCCACCAGGGAAGCCCCCTCCATTGCTTTTTTACTGAGCACTTAGAATAAGCCCGCCACTGAACCAAAGGCTTTACCCAGAGCATCTCATTTAATCCCCACAACAACCGTACACAACAGGGTTATCATGACCCCGGTTCACAGGCGAGGAAACAAGATCAAGCAGAACTCCCAGTTCACTGCCCTTCCCCCCCCACCGCCCGAACACTCGGCCAGTACTGCATTCAACTCTTATCAGCTCGTTTCCTCTACTCACCCAAGCTACCCCCTACCCTGGAAAACCAAAGCCTAAAACGAGAACACTCCAAGGTTATCCAGCAGCAGGTCTATAAAAACCCAATAGTCTTCCATGGAACAAATGGAGGTGCTGCGAGGCCACCAGAGGTGACATCTCTCAGCCCACTCCCACCCCACACCTGGGGCGTGACAGCTCCCGTAGGTTCAGCCGCCAGGCTCCCCCGAACGGCTGCCGGGGGGCCTCAGAAGCCACCCCCACCCCCCGCTAGACCACTGGAGCAGCTGGCAAAGGGCACCACTCGGGGCCCCAAAGGGGGTGAGTGCAACTGGGCCAGAGGGTGGCCCCCAGACCCAGGTAGGTGGGGGCAGAGGAGAGGAGCCGGTTGTTCGCTCTCGTACCTGCATCCTGGGTCCAGCTTCCACTCGGACGACAGCGGTACCCCTTCCAGCCCAGGAGGCCAGCGGAAGTCAACGTCTTTCTGGCCCCGCCCAGAGGCGGCCCTTCCTCCCTCACGCGTCTCCGGGGGAGGCTCACGTGCGCTCTCACGTGGGAGCCGTTTACACCAGGGAAAGCAGCAAATGCTATACATCAGGCCCTGCCCCAGCCAGGTGTTAACTGTTTACTGCGTGCCTCTGCTCATGAGGACCCGCAAGGCCCATGGAAGAAGCTGGTCAGCAGAGGGGGGAGGGGTGCAAGCAGGCATTTACAAGGAAGGAGAAAGCTTATTAGCAGAAGTTCAATCCTCCCAGGAGAGGCAGGGCGGGGAGGGCCCTGGACTGTTGGTCCCACCCCGTCATCTTTCAAGGAAGCAGAAGAGAGAAGTCTTTGCTCTGTCCAAGGCCTCACAGCCGGGGGAGAACCAACCCCAGATCTCCCGGCTCCAAGACGGTACTGCTGCTATACCAAGGGGTCCCCACGAACCAAACAATATGCCCCCCACAAACCAAACCCCGACAGCTACCTCGGAGTTGGTGCAGGGCAAGGGAAGGCAGGCGGTGGAGGCCTCTACAACCACAAGTAGATAGGTTTAGAGTCGGTTTGCCCCATCTCCCTCCTGGCCCCAGGGTTCCTCGCCTCCCTGCCCCAAGACCGGGTACCAGCCAGCTTAGCGAGCAGGTGGACAGCATTCCCGGAGTGAGCTGGCCCTTCAAGGGGATGGGTTCAGGGTGAGGTTATGTCCGTCAGCTTTCAGGACAAATTCTTGCCTTATTAATTCTCCTCTGTTCCGCAGGCAAAAGTAAACAAGCTTTTCTCAGGCAGCCCAACACGGAGGCCTTCCCTATTCAAACACTGCAAGAATCGACAGGCTTGGAAGTACTGAGCTCCCAGGCCCCGCTTCCCAGGGGGCCCCCTGGCCTCCTGCCCACAACGTCCCTCCTGCTGAGATGAGGAGAGCAGGGCCTCTTTGTGGTGGCAGACCCCAGAGTCCCAGCGCCCGTAGTCTAGACCTGGCCCAAGTTCTCCAGAAAAAGCAGCACAGATCCTGACCATTCGGAGACCCAGAGAAGGTCACAAAGGTCTGGCCAAGGACCCAGCATCCCAGCAAGCATCACACCTGCTCACTTAGCCCCTCTGTGGAGAAAGCACTTTGTCAAAGGGTGTTCATTTACTGTTTGCATCCATTTAAACCATGTTTTTAAACGTCCAGAAAGAAGAAAGGAAATAAACAGTGGTCAAATCAAAAGGAGTCAGAAAAGTTAACTGAGAGTTGATAAACACTTTTCAAAGAAAAATGCTACACGTGTTTGTTAGTTGCCCAGGAATCTTTTGTCTGGTTGAGCGGAGGTCGTTGCATGTTTTATACCAGCTTCTTGTGGTGTGTACAGAAATCTCATGAGTTGTTTTTTGCTTCTCCTCTATTGTTGTTTCCATTTGCCCATTTCTAAGGTGGAATGAAAAAGCCAAAACCACTGCAAGAAACATAAAGACAAGGTTGCAAGGACCAGAAAGATGGGAGGTGAGAGAGCGAGAGAGAGAGGGTGAAGATACGCCTTGTCCTTGCATGAGCTGTGTTCTCAGCCCCGGTGAGTTCTGATGGGACTCAAGTCACAGCAAGGAAGCAAGAATCGCGACTACATTAACTGGAAGTGTCTTCTCGCTTCAAAACTGCTCTACCCGAGAGCTGAACTGGGCTGTTCCTTTTATTGTGTTTTTACCAAAGAGCTTCCTCATCCTGCCTCCCAGGCACCTGTCATGCTGCTTCCTTCATCCCCTTCCCAGCACTATTTCTCCTGTAAGTGTCCCCCGAGGCTCAACCAAAGGTGACAGAAGACTCTGCCCAACAACCCAAGACCAAAATATCTTTGGTTTTCCCCAGTGTAGCCTCCAGCACTCCCTGAAATTTTCTGTCCTTTCCTCTTTGAGGGCTGTTTGGTGATGGTGCACATCCAAGTTCTGAATCCGTTTTCTCTCAAGTTCCCAGCGCATGGCCAATATTCAAAAAAAATCCAGTCTATTCTAATGTATTCAGGTGGGGACTTCCCTGGCGGTCCAGTGGCTTAAGACTCTGCGCTTCCACTGCAGGGGGCACAGGTTCGATCCCTGGTCAGGCTGTGCCACGTAGCCAAAAGTAAAAATTTAAAAATTTAAAAACTAAAGTATTCAGGTGACCACATGGGTGCACAGACCTCCCCAACAGGTGGATCTGGGGAGGAGCAAAGGGGTTCCCAGAGCTGACACTGATGTCCCTGCAGGGCCCCACTGTCACCATTCCTGCCCCCCATTCCCACTCCAAGTACCAGTACACAAAAGCCCCATATGACCGCAGGCCCAGGGCGCTGGGTACAGCATGGCCTGCTCTCCTGGTGCCCCCTCCAGCCAGGCTCCGAGCCCTCTCTGTACCCAGAGCCAGGATTGGGTGACCCTTCTTGTACCAAGGACTGGTGACGTCCACGGACGTCACAGTGACATTTTTACTTTCTCACAGTAATGTTTTTAAATGCAGAAATAAAATCCATAGGACTACAAAGGAAACTAATCAATACTGAAATACACTTAACCCAAATCTTTCCAAAACCCCAGATTTAGGGTACAGTTACGTAATGTATGTGTTTCTTTATTAATGATTATAAGTCAGGACCTAGCAGCAGGTCTGGTAACTTCCATCACTCTGAAGCAATTTAGTGAGCGTAATACTATTCCATGATAGCTGCACCAACTCTAACGTGATGTGAAAACGGCTGGGATTTCTGCTGGTGGCCAAATCACTGATGTTGCTGGCCTGGCTATGGTTTGTGGCCCATCTTTGCAATAAAGGAAACTCTTTTTTTTTAGGTCGCACCACACAGCAGGCAGGGTCTTAGTTCCTCGACCAGGGATCGAACCCGCACCCCCTGCAGTGGAAGTGCGGACTCCTAACCACTGGACCACCAGGAAAGTCTTCTTTTTTTTTTTTTTCCAGGGAACTCTTGATTTCAGTTAGAAGGGACAGTGAGGGGGTGAGTCTTTTCCTGTCCCGATTCATGCCCTCCCCCAATTCTGTTTGTGGACCCCCATGCTCTAGAATGCCTTTTTCATCCCCACCACCCGTCTCCTTCCTCCTCTGCAACCCCGAAAGGAGTCACCCCCAGCTCAGGTGGCCCTGGACTGGAAGGCAGCTTCTTAGCCTCGCTGGCTGAGCAAGAGGAATGTGGCTTTGAGGGTCCCAGGCTTGGGAGACAGGCTAGCCTTAGGCACCATTCTTGGAAGGGACATCGCAGAAAAATGCCCTGTGACTCCATCATCCTCAGTCCAGCCCAGGGGCACCACCCACACCAACCAGCACCCTGATGCTGGTTCAGAGGAGTCTGGCCCCTCTAACCCCCTTCCCCACGCCCCACCCCACCCCACGGCAAAAGCAGGAAGGCAGCAAAGGGGGAAGCCTACCTTCGGGCTCCTCCACGCTGCTGGCTGCAGTGGTCGGCGGTGCCACGGGGATCTCTTTGTGGGGTTCAGGATGGGAGGAAGGGGAAACAATAAGAACATGTTAGAGAAGAAGGAGCACAGTGCAGACTCCTCCCAACCTTCCTGGGCCCTCCCTCCCAGCCCCACTCCTCGCCCCAGCAGAGGATGGTCAGGGAGGAAGGGAAAGCCGGCATGAGGGCCCGGGCACCCTACCTGTTCTCTTCTGGAAGCCATCCCTCCACCTGGCAGGGACAGGAGCGAGGGGAAGGCAGGACCCTGACCCCTCTGCTGTCTGCGTGTTGTTGACTCACCTCGGCCCCTGGGGCAGAGAGAGGGGTCCCCAGGGCCCCCTGCTCATCACAATGGGGCTGCGTGGCCTGGTCTGACCTTGACTCATTGGTGGGGAAGGGGGTCCATGGCAGGGGTAGCATGTGAGGGGCTGGGAGGTGTCTTCCATGTGCAGAGAGGGGCCTGCACCCCTGGCCCAAGTTCCCCCGGGCTCACATCTCGCATCTCACAAGCTAAGGCATTTTCTCGGTGGGCAGAAAAGACTGACAGAACAGAAGACCGTAGGGCCTGACAGAAACATGTGCTTTTTCGTGACCACTCCTCTCCTACCTAGAAGGGCAACTAGCTTCTCTACAAGCTCCCGCCCGGTGCTCAGAAAAGGTGAGGAACTTCAGCCAGACTCCGGGAAGACCCAGGCTTCACGTCTCCGGCTTCCTTTCTAGACAAGGCCAAACCATGAGCCGAAAGTCCCTGAGGGACAGGGGCTCACCTCCCCTGCTGAGTGACCATGTGAACAGGGGGTCACAGAGGCCTCCACGAATCCCACTGATTCTGGCCACCATCTGACTATTAGGGGTAAGACCTCCCTCGGACCCCCAGACTCTAGATCAGCTGCGATCTGAGGCTTGGGGGGGTCGAGATGGAATACCTGGGCCTGGGGGCAAACGTGAGGGTCACCCACAGAAGCCAGCCTCTGCACCTTCAGAAGGAACAGGCAGAAGACCCAGCCCTCGATTCGGAGTCAAATCTTGCTCTCGGGTGATCTTATCAGCGGCAACAAGCCACAGGTGCCCCGTCACAGCAGCTCATTAGAAGCCGGGCCTCCTAGCAGGCCCTCTCTGAGCCTTCCTGAGCTACCTGGCCCAGCAGGAACATTCCAGAGAGAAATCCAGACAGCCCAGCCTAATCTTACAAGTCCAGGAATGGGGCTGGGGCCAGTGGCCGTGGAGGCACCCTGGCTGCCTAAGCCCAGCTCCTTAGGCCTGGCTCTGGGACGTCAGCAGAGGGCCCCGGGGCTCCCAGAGCTGTTGCGAATCAGACACAAGTGTCCGAGGCACTGTCTGGGCACCTGTAGCCTGATGCCGGCAGATGGAGACCCGGGTCCTCAGGTCCTTGGTGGGAACGCTGTCCCCAGCATCAGCCCGCCCTTTGCGAGAGGAAGGGAGACGGTACAGAGCATGTTGGAAAGGGACAGTTCCAGTCTCCCAAGGTTTCTGTCCCTAATTCCGAAACATCAGCTCCATGTCAAGGCCTTTCCCCCTGGGGATTTGAAATGTTGGTTTCAGCCATTTCTGGGAAACCCAACAGCTCCTGACTCCCTTTAAAAGGGAGACCTCACTTGCTCCCTTCATGTTTTCGTAAGCCCAGATGGTGGTGCTAATTTCCTCCCAGCATTCTAAAAATGTTCACCGTGCAGCTTTTTGGATGGACGGAAAAGAAAGACTCTCGCAAGCTGTGAGACCCTGACAATTAGATGTCGTGAAAACTCATTTCAACCTTCTCTGCCCTGGATGGATACAAGCTCAATTTCCCGTGGCTTGAATTTACGTTATCCGCTGTTACTGGACCCCTGCCAACAAGGAAACATCTCCTGATGTAGAAACTGGTCAGAAAAGCTGCTGGAACCCACACGGCTCGTCGTGTCCTGGACGTGAGGCCACACCCGAGTCGGGCAGCTGAGGTGCTGGGGGTTTAAGGCTCCTGCCCAGTGTGAGAACATTCCCTGCAAGATCTAGGGGGTCACTCCAAGAACCCCAAGCAGCTGCCGGGCTGAGGGGTCCCCACCCTCCTGCTTCTGCCTCGGGTTGTCTGTTCCAAGCCCCTCATGCCTGACCTGAGAAGCCAGTGCCCACCCAGAGCTGCAGGACGCTGGAAAACCACAAGCAGGGGTCGGCCGACTTCTCCTGCCAAGGGCCAGCTCGCAAAGATTTCAGGCCCTGCAGGTCGTAGGGTCTCTGTTGCAACTACTCAATTCTGCCGTTAGAACCCCCAAAGCAGCCACAGGTAGCACGGGCACAAGTGGGCATGGCTGGTCCCATAAAACTTTATTTATGGACACCGAACTTTTCCTTTCATATCATTTTCGCATGTCATAAACTAGTCATCTTTTAATTTCTGGTTCAGTCATTTTAAAAAGGTTAACAAGAAACCCAAAACCCCATCGAGCCACATAAAAACAGGCAGTGGGCCAAATCCCCGAGCAGAGTGTGCTAACCCCTGCTCCAGAAAAAAAGCCTTATCCTCGGTGTCTGCCTAGTAGGCTAGGATTCACGTGTTCTTCCCCCTCCTCTCTGGGTGCGGGTCAGCCCTGCACACGGAATCAACGAGGCTGAGGCCGGGGGCCAGCACCCAGCCAGGCCTGACTTCCATCCAGGGCTGATCCAGCTCATAACACCTGCGCAATCCTGCCAGTTGTAAGATGTTAAAACTCTTCCGAGCCAAGGCCCCTGAGCGACCCCCCCCATCTTGCTCACGCCCCGCCTCAAGTTCCAGCAACTAAGGGGCCCTCTAGGACCCTCATGGAGGGCTGCCGCCCTTCCGAAGGGCGCATGGGAGCCGTGCCGGCTTCTCTCAGAGGCCTTGTGGAGTCCATCCTTTCAGTTCTGAATCTGCCAGGGGCTGGGGATCCTGGAATTCCTGCAGCAGCAGTGGCAGCCCCTGACCCAGGCCCCCCAACCCAGGCCCAGGCCCAGGGTCAAGGTGGAACATGGGAACAGGACCTGGGCTGAGGAGAGGGGCTTGCTCCCCCCCTTCACCCCACACCCTGGGACCAGGAGACTCTGTCTTTTCAGGACAGAGAGCCACAAATGGGCTGGCTCTGCGGAGACCCCCGCAGCCTTGGGGGTCTCACAGGGCTCCCCGAGCGCAGAGGGCCACCTCAGGGAGCACTACCCCCACTGGATGCGGGTGACCCGTGTCCGGGAAGGGCCCCCCAGCCCCGAGCCCGCACCCGACCCCAGCCTGCAGGAGGAGGGCACCCTGGCGTACTTATGCAGGGGGCGATGGGGGAGCGGCTCTGTTGGTAGCCCTTGGCACAGCGGTTGCAGGTGATGCCGGTCACACCATCCTTGCAGGGGCACTGGCCCGTGGTCTGGTTGCAGGTTTTGCCAGCGGCGCCCACAGGGTGGCAATCGCAGGCTGTGGAGAACACACGACAGGGGGGTCAGAGGCGGGAGTGGGGGTGGGGAGCGGCCAGAGCACACCCTCCCCCCAGGGTCCTCCCCACCCAGTGGCGCCCCGGACCCCATCCCAGGGGAAGAGCAGGGCTGGGGGAGCCAAGCCCGCACACATTCCAGAAGCTCCGATGCCTGACCACCTGCCTACCTGGAAACGGGAATGAGAATCAGAAGGGGCCGACTTGAAAGGACCGTCTGGGGGGCAAGGGTGAAGTGGGGGAGCCCTTCCGAAGCCCCGGGAGGAAGGTGTACACAGCCCACGGGCTGAGCGTGAGTGCAGGAATCAGAACTGGGGGTACGCCTGCCCCTCACAGGCTGCTTTGTGCCCCGTCACTCCTCTGCCCCAGCCAGCTCCTGATCCTCTGGGTGGGAAGGACAGAGTGTGGGACGTGATGGAGCCCCGGGGTTTGCCAGGTCAGGGGAGTCACCGAGGGGGTGTGACCTCCCCCGCAGGCTGCGGCCTCCACTCTGCTCTGTCCATCCACCCTGACTGGCAGCCAGGCGGAGTCTGAGACACAGGCTTCTGGACCACAAAGCCTGTCAACTGTAGCGCTAGGAAGAGTCACAGCGATCATGGAAAGACCCCGATTTAATGCGAAGACTCGAAGGTGAAGGAACCCCCAGGACCTTGCAGCAAAGGAATGGCCAAGCTGGGAGGTGCCGCGAGGCCCTGATTCTTAGGCCAGCCGCTGCTGTACCCCACACCCCTCCTCCTAATTTGGACCGGGCTGAAGAGCTGGGATTGCCCACCCTATCACACCGCGCCCTGAGGCTCCCTCCCTGTGTTCCAAGGACCCAATCCCAGTGACGAAATGGCCAGAGGAGTTTGAGGGAACATCCCCCCATTACGGACTGAATGACTGTGTCCCCACCTGCAGATTCATATGTTGAAGCCCTAACTCTCAATGTGATGGCATTAGGAGGTGGGCCCTTCCCTTGGGAGGTAATTAGGTTTGTTTATTTATTTTATTTAAAAAAGTATTTATTTATTTTTGGTCGCTTTGGGTCTTCATCGCTGCGTGCGGGCCTTCTCTAGTTGCATTGAGCAGGGGCTACTCTTCGTGCACGGGCTTCTCACTGCAGTGGTGGTTTCTCTTGTTGCGGAGCACGGGCTCTAGGTATGCGGGCTTCAGTAGTTGTGGCATGCAGGCTCAGTGGCTCGCGGGGTCTAGAGCGCAGGCTCAGCAGCTGTGGCGCACGGGCTTAGTTGCTCCGCGGCATGTGGGATCTTCCTGGACCAGGGCTTGAACCCGTGTCCCCTGCATCGGCAGGCAGATTCTTAACCACTGCGCCACAGGGAAGTCCCCGGTAATTAGGTTTAGATGAGGTCATGATGGGATTAGCACCCTTACGAGAAGAGAAAGGAGAAAAGATATCTCTCTACACAGCAAGAAGGCAGTGGTCTGCAAACCAGGAAGCACTGTCGTCAGACACTAAATCCGAAGGCACATCGATCTTGGACTCTCCGCCTCCAAAACTGTGAGAAATACCTGTTGTCGAAGTCACCGGTCTATGGTGTCTTGCTACGTCAGCTAGTGGAGTAAGACTGCCACCAACTCCACGATACTCGGGCAAGAACTGTGGGACCTGCAGACACAGGTCACCTGCCGCCCTGGACCTAGGCGGTGGACTCAGCGCGGGCAGGGAAGTGGGGGCAGGATGAAGGAGGCCAAAGTTCTCCCCGGATCCCTGGGGCCCCCCTTGCCCTCCCCACTCCCTCTCCCCAGGGAAGCCTGGGGAGGGTGGAGAGCCGTCTGCAGGAGGGCATCCTGCAGCAACTTCACTTGCTGCCAGAGTTGCTGTTTCTATTCCCAATGGGAAAAAAATATGCTAGGGAAGAAGTGAGAGCAGAGCTCCCCAAAGAGCTAAACTAGCACCTCCCCAGCTGCACTGCCCAGCGTGAGGGCAGGAGGCCGTGGGTGAAGATGTGGCCTCTCCCAGCCGGCCTCGGGCCCAGGAGGGGCTGAGGAGGAGTTAGTGAGAGAAAGGAGGAGTGGGGAGGGGGCAGAAAGGAGAGGAATGTGAGGAATTGTTTGTCAAAGTTGTGTCTAGACACGTGAGAGCTTCTGGAAACTCTGGGAGCGGGGGGGTCCTGGCCGCCGGGTGCTCCGTGTCAGGTGAGAGGACGGCAGGGACCACAGGCCTGGGGGAGGATGTGGAACTGTCCCAATCCTGCCCTCGTAGACAGCAGCAAATCCTTCTGTTAGAAACGTGCCTAAAATCTACGCTAAATTCATTTCCTATTGGTTTTTTCTTCTTCTTCTTCCCTTTTTTCACTCAGTCCTGATGCATGTTGTGAATGATAACGTGAGGAGCGGATGGTGGGAGACGACCTCTGACCTTCGATCCATCCCTGGGATGGGAAGGGTGACGGGGCACGGACAGCGTCTCTGAGCTGGCCTGGCGACAGCAGAGGGCCACAGCACAGGACCCTGGCTTCCCAAGCCCCTGCCGCGGCTGTGGGCACCAGGCAGATGTGGAGTCCCGAGGCTCCTGCCAGCTGACCTCGCTTGGCCGGGCTCGCAAGCCTGTTGGTAATCCTAAAACCCGGGCCAAAACGTCCTCCCCTCCGTGCTGACAGAGCACAGCTGCGTGCCAGTAACTTCTGGGCCTTGGACTTGGCTGGGAGGAGATCACCAAAGGTTGCTTGGTCCCTGGAGGGTCAGAGCCAAGTCACCCGCAGGCCCAGGTCGTCTTTACCGAGGCAGGAGCCAGCCCGGAGCAGAATCTGGGGGGAGCAGCGTGCATCGCCCTCACCCGAGGCCCTTCGAAGCTGGTGACCCCTTAACCGCCCAGGCTGGTGGGCTGCCGGGCACCAGCTGAGGTCAGCAGGGCTGGGGGCCACCCGGGTGATGGCAAGGCAGGGCGTCTGCTTCATGGAGCAGGCGCATCCTTAGGGCCATCCTCTGGGCATTGCGCTGTGTGGTTTCCACATCTTTCTCCCAGGATTCCGCAAAGACGCTGACTGACTGGCCCTTGGTCTCACAGAGGCAGCAGGCTGACTGTGCTTCCTCGAAAACCACTGTTCCAGGAAGAGAAGCCAGTGGGGTCCCACAGGGTGGGGGGCCTCAGGAGGCTACTCAGGTCACCTCCAGGGCGGTGGGACCATCCCCAGGGATGGAGCGCTCCTGCAGCACTGGCCTGCCACCCGGACGCCTGGGAACACCTGAGCACATCCACTCTCCCATATGTAATGCTTCTGGCCCTCACACCAGCCTGTGAAATCAGCAAGACCCTACAGAGGCGGCCACGGACCGGGAGACAGGAAGCACCTGACCTCTGAGCACGTCACCGAGGGCCCTCACCCTCTAGGCTGCCCCTCTGCGCTTCTTGTTCTGCAAGGAGAAACACACAACACACTTCCCTGTTAAAACCCAGGCCAGGTGACATCCCTTACGGGCAGCCGAATGCAGTCCCAACACAGAGACTTGCATTGCACTCATTCTCAATTCCAAGCGAAACGGCCCCAAAGTAAAGACTTTTCCCAAAAGCCCATGAATAAGGAAAGCCTAACTTATACCCTCTGTGCAAAGAAGGGTGAGCTTCAAGGTGTGAGGAGAACTGATGGATGACAACAGCCCACAGAGGATCCTCTACAGCCTTGGACCAGGGAATCCAGCTAGCGGTGTCACAGGAAGGGGGCCTGAGCTGCCCACATAGGAGGCCCCAGCCCTGGTCCTTAGGGAGAGAAAGGCAAAGGGATCCTGCCATATCCCTACAACCCCCAAACACACCCAGACACACAAACACACGTAGATTCCTACAGGCTCTCACGCGCACACACACGCACACACAGCGCCACAGTGGGCAGGGGAGCGGGTGGGGACAAGCTGAGCTGGGAGGATGCAGAGGTGAGGCAAGTGGAAGGCTCTTCCTTGGCGGGGGTCTGGTTAAGGGGACGAAGTGAGAGCCTCTCTGATTCTTCCGAGAACGAGGTCTGGGTCCGAATGTCTTTTGCCACAAGAAGCCCATTTGGTGACTCCCGTTTCCTGGGAAGTCAGCAACTTCTTTACGGAGGAGGTCAGGCCCTTCCCCGGCAGGTCACCCGTGTGCACGCAGCAGGCAGCACCTGGTCCTGGGAAACAATCTACTGGAGGGTTTTTCCATGAAGAGGAAGGTGAGACCCAGCGGAAGCCCAGGGCCCTGAGAAGGTGGCCGGATTAGGCTTCTCACGAACACGTGGGCTGGAGGGCCTCCTGGCGCAGAGGAGATAGACTGTCCTTGCTCTGGGTCATCGGCCAGAAACGGACAGCTCAGGACACACAGATGGTTTCAGATGAGTGTCAAGAGACCCAGGTCTGACCCTGCCCTGCCAGTAATGCTGTGTGACCCCGAGCTAGCGCCTCACTCTTTCTGAGCCTCGGGTGACTCACCTCTAAGGCAGGAGGTCTGTAACTCGCACTAAAGTTGCTTCCAACTCAACAGGCTAAGATCCAGGGCAGTGGCCTGTCCCCTGGGCCCGTCACCCCGACTGCCACAGTCCATTGCAGTGTCCTGGCCCAGGAGTCTAGGAAAGTGCTCTTGCTGCCGGGCACACACCAGGCCCTGCCTCCACACCCATGGGCCACCCCACCCGACACCACGACCTGCTGCACTGGGCCAGAATCTCCTCTCTGAGATTCGGGTCGTCAGCTACGAGAAGTGTATCAGGGTTGCCGAGAGCCCCTGCAAAGCTGACCCGGAAGGCAGGCCGGTGGAGCAGTTATCAGGACCCCCGTGATGGCCAGGGTCCCTCTCAGCTCTGATCCCTGGTTGCTGGTCCCGAGCAGCTGCCTTTCCTGCTCTCTCTGACACTCTGTCCTGGATCCCTGAAGGCCCACAGCTCCATAAGGAGGAGAGGCATGCCTGGGGCTGGCCCCTCTCCACTGCAGCTCAAGCCCTGGCTCTGGAAACCCATCCTGGGTTCCTATCAGGACATCTACCTGCTTTTCCTGAGGACCCGGCTCCAGGGGC
The DNA here is from genome assembly GCF_949774975.1 of Lagenorhynchus albirostris. Lineage (NCBI taxonomy): Eukaryota > Metazoa > Chordata > Mammalia > Artiodactyla > Delphinidae > Lagenorhynchus > Lagenorhynchus albirostris. The sequence continues at coordinate 7,823,582 of NC_083114.1, forward strand.
CCTCAAATGGCAGTGATCCCAGGACACATGCGTGTGGAGGAGAGGGGAGTGGGCCTGGCACCCAGGCCCTCTGGAGCAGCTCCAGACAGGAGGGGGAGAGAAAACCACCACAGCACCGAACCTCGCCTCAGAGGTCTTCACGGCCACCACCCAGGCCTCCAGCCAGTTGTGAACTCGTGTTATGAGCCGAATGACGCCCCCCCAGAATTCACATGCTGGAGTCCTAACCCCAGTCCCTCAGGATGTGACTGTACTCACAGACAGGCTCCTTAAAGGGGTGATCAAGGTAAAATTCAGTCACTGGAGTGGGCCTCAATCCAGCATGACTGGTGTCCTCGTAAGAAGAGGAGATGAGAACACAGACACACCCAGAGGGAAGGCCACACAAGGACACAGGGAGAAGACGGCCGTCTTCAAGCCAAGGAGAGGCCTCAGGAGGAAACAGCCCTGCGGCCACCTTGGTCTTGTGCTTCCAGCCTCCAGAGCAGTGAGAAATAAATGTCTGCTGTTTGAGCTCCAGGCCTGTGGGACATTGCTCTGGGCCCCTGAGCACGCTCACAGCTTGTGTGCGGCCTCAGGAAAGCGCCTTCTTCCCGAGGGGCTCTGCCCAGGCGCGTCCCGGGCCTCAGGAGGAGGCAGACTGTCCTGCCACTCGACCAACCAGCCTGGGGGCCCTCTCACGCCTCGGCTCCCCTGTGGAAGTCGCTGCCTCTGCCGGGGGATGGAAGCTTTCTCCAGGTAGGCCGTGTCTCTGAGGGCCCCTGACACCCCAGCAGGCCGGCGGAGCAGATATCAGGACCTCCGTGAGGGCTAGAGTCCCTCCCAGCTCAGATCCCACAACAGTTCCTCACTGACCCCTCCACCGGAGGGCCATCTGCAAAAGGGCGGCCCACGCGGGCCTCAGGCGGGGAGCGTGCTGGGTGCCCGGGCTGAGCGGGAGGCTGGTACAGGGTCAGAGGGGCGAGGCTGCGCCGTGAGCTTCTCCAGGGGCCCTGCCCATGGGCGGCCTCGTCCTCGCCCGCCCCGTGCGTGCGGGGCGCCTGCCATTCCCGTCCTTTAAGAAGAAAGTGCAGAACGCCAGGTGCTGGATGCAGCCCTTCCCAGCCAGGGTCTGACGGAAACGCCCCTTCCAGTGCCCACAAGGCCTCGGGGCTGCAGAGGAGCGCGTCAGGGAGAGAAACCGCCCGGCCCTGAATCGGGGACACTGGCGTCAGTGAGCATCGTTAGAGACGGTCAGGGGGTCCCTGGGACTCCAAGGTCTGCAGCCTATAGGCCCGAGGTCCTCCTCTGCCCGTGGCACTGGGTTAGGGTGAAACACCCTTCTCTGCTTGGAGTGACACTTATCTGTGTACCTGGACACCATCCACAAAGAAAGCGGGGGCGGGCGGGGCCCTGTTACGTGGACCAGGCTGAGCTCCTGCTGCTGTGGGGGGAGGCGGGGTGGGGGGGGAGAGGTGGGGGGAGGGGAAGGGAGAGCAGCGTGCTCTGTGCCGGTGAGGGTTTGTGCGTGAAGACAGAAAGGGCCAGAATCTTCAGGGAAAATCAAGTCCAGATCCAAAGGCTTCCCATGTCTCTTGCACGTGTGCTGGGCCTCTTTGGGGAAGCCTGGTGGGACCCCCCCCAGAGGTGGCGCTCGGGGGAAGGACACGTGTCAGGCACTAAGGGGTGTTCTCCGCTCCCCAGAAGGGTAAGGAGGATGGACCCCAAGAAGAGCAACGTGGAGGCTGGCCGAGATGGCTGGGGACTCCCGAAGGAAAGGGCCTCGGGTAAGGTGCAGACAGTGGGTGGGGCTCAGAGAGGCGGGCTGGGGGTGGGGCAGGGAGGAGGAGTGAATGCTGACCCCAGGGAGACTGGTCCCTTTGTGAGCTCAGAGCCACGAGGAATGGGAGACAAGGGACCAGGAGGTCCAAAGTCAGCATCACAGAGCCCTACGGAAGCAGCTCGTCATCGCCATCACCATCATCCTTTCATTCACACACGGTCAAGTTCGCTTTCTGCGGTGTCCAGTCCTACGGGCTTTATCACATGCACAGGGTGCTGTAGCCACTACCACACTCAGGACACAGAACGGCCCAAGTCGCCCATGCATCCCCTGTGCTCCTCCTTTGCAGTGAGGCCCCCGTCCCTACTCCTGGCGGCCCAGGATCTATTCTCGGTCCCTACAGCTTATTCTGGGATGTACCCTATGTAAAGTATATGGCGGTACCGTATGTTCGGTGAGGTCACACAGTAGGTAATCTTTTGAGCTTGGCCTCCTTTACACCCAATGAATTTGAGATGCGTCCATGTTGCTGTGTCAGTCAGCAGCACGTTCACTTGCATCGCCGAGTCGGATTTCACGGCACGGGTGCACCGCTGGCTGTCCATTCACGCACTGAAGCACAGTTGGGTTGTTTCCAGTTTTGGGCAGTTGCGAATAACGCGGTTATCAACATCCGTGTGCAGGTTTTGGTGTGAACACAGATTTCGTTTGTCTGGGATAAATACCTAGGGGAGGCATTGCTGAGTATTACGGCAGGTCTATGCTTAACTTTGGAAGACGCTGACGAATGTTTTCCGGAGCAGCTGTGCCATTCTGAATTCCCCAGCCGTGTGCGAGAGTTCCGGCTGCTACACACCCGCGCCAGTGCTTGGGACTGTCAGGACTTTTTATTTTCAACATTCTAACGGGCGGGTAGTGGCATCTCGCTGTGGTTTTAATCTGCATTTCCCTAATGCAGACAAATGATGGTCTGGGTATTTATTTGCCATCCCTGGATCTTTGCTAAGTAGCTGTGCAAGTATTCTGCCCCTTTCTAGCTGAGTGGTTGGCTGCCTTATCGCGGAGTTCTGAGAGTCCTCTACACAGCCTGCATTCAAGTCCTTGGTCGGATGTGCGATGCACAAATGTTTTCTCCCATCTGCGGCATGTCTCACAGCAGGAGCTTCTTACAAGGTAAGCCAGACGCATCACTCCAGTCACTTGATCCTCAGCCCTCCAGTGGCACCCACTGCTCTTGGAACGGGCCCCCTCCTCTCTGCCCTCGTCGCCTCCCTTCTGACAGAGAGCCCTCCAACCCTCACCTGCTTCCAGGCAATGGTGCTGCTCCTCCCTCAGTGCCCCCCTGGCTGTTTGTTCCTCACACCCCAGGTCTCATCTCAAAGTCCATCCCGTCCCCAGAGGTCCTCCCGGGATGCCCCCTCCCCTCCCCTGCCGCCAGTGACACTCTCTCCTTCCACCTTATTTATTTCCTCCACGTACCTCACCACAGTCTGTAATCATCCTCTGCTTACTTTTTCTTCTCTATCATCAACCTCCCTCCAGAACACAAGCTCCAGGGGTACGTGTCTGTCCTGGTCACCACCGTACCCCCAGTTCCACGTGGAGCAGGCGATCCATGAACGTGGGCTGAATCAACGCACACGCTCAGAGCCAATGTGCCGCCCTCTCCGTGGGGAAGAGGCCGTTTCACGGACCCTGTGGCTCTGGAGGAAAGTAGGAGGGGCACAAAGCAAAGACCTTCCCCTCACACGCGAGGTCACTCCCCACCCCTAAATTCTCCGTGCTAATGAGGGGGCGAGGATAATTTAAATCCACAGATGAATCCACAAGCTTCATCTCAGCTGTCTGGGTCCGCCTCCTCCGAGGCTCTGCTTTTCTTTCTCCCAGCAGTTGCTAACGAGGCACAAAAGAAGAAACGTTTCAAGCTGCACGACCTCTCTTTCAGATCAAGGTGCAGACGGCAGGAAGTGGAAAGGGGGAGCCCCTCATCCCAAACTGGATTACGACCCTCCGTGATCTAGCTAACTATAGTCCTCCTGCACCTGATCTACAGCTGAGGCGAAAGGCACAGGTCCTACAGGTCGTTCCGTGTGTGTGTGTGTGTGTGTGTGTGTGTGTGTGTGTGTGTGTGTGTGTGTGTGTGTGCGCGTGTGTGCGTGCGTGCATGCGTGTGTGTGCGCTGTCTGCATGCACAGGCTCAGGTAGGCGGGCAGGGGCTGGACAATGCAGTGGGGGAGGTGCTGGAGCACCCGATGACCAACAGTGAGGACCAGTTCGGGCCTCGCATCCACCTTTCAGCCCCAGACCCATCGGGAGCCCCTCAGATGCTGCAGGTCTTCGCAGCACCTTCAGAACTGCGTCCGGATGCACACAGCCCTTCCCCACCTTCTCCGCTCAGGGCCTCCGCCTGCTGGCTGCCGGACACCCATCTCTGCCGTTCCAGTCGTTTGTCAGTTTTGCTCCCAAAGCGTGTAAATCCTTTATCAAGGGTGTGCAACGGCGTTAGGGCAAATGCCTGGGGCCCTGCCCAGTCTGGTGGGAATCGGTCTTCAAGTGCACGTGTCCCAGGGCTGAGACTCTCAGGGGAGAGGGGCCGGCTGTCCTGTGCACCACACTCACCGAAAGAACTAAGGCCACAGGGAGCCAAAGGAATGGTCTCCATCCACTTGGTGTGCACACTGGCAATGGCAGGGGCTCTGGTTACTCTCTTTTTCTCCTCTTGCACTAATAATCATAACAGCTCACCAGTATGGCGTGCACGCCATGTGCTGGGGACCTCCTCTGCATCATCTCATTTAATCGACACCATAACCCTAGGAGGGAGGAGGGACCATTATTATCCCCATTTTCAGATGGGAAAACTGAGGCACCGAAGACTAAATACCTTGCCTTGAGGTGGACTCTGAACCCTGGTCTCAATAACTCCAAGTTCCATGCTTTTAAAAGCTCTTCATCCCTAGCCTGTGGCTGGGGTAACCTGCTGCTCTTCCAGTAGCAGAAGGTATTTCCCAAGTAAAATGCCCCTGTTAACTGGGGGCCTGCAAACATCAGGAGGCTTTTCTGTTCGGACCGGGGACCCCGGGCATCCTCTAGGAGAGTTCATGTAAAATCAGGATGAGAGCAAGCTTCAGAGACAAGGAGACTGACACCCAGGGAGGTGAAGAAACTGGCCAAGTAGGCCCAGGGGAATGAGACGGAGGGCTGGGCCTGAAAGACCCCACTTCAGAGCAGGGCACCGCAAGGGCCAAGTCACAAGATGGGAGACTCTCTTCATTTGTAAAGACCTTAGGAGAAAACCACCTCCACCCGATTTCCTGGCTCTGCCAGCTTTTCCAAGTTCCCGGGTCACAAACTTCACTTACACAAGACATTGTCCTATTGGATCAGGGACCCATAAATGTTTTTTAATTTATGATTTTTTTTTTAAAAAAAAAGAGGATGTGTTATGTGGAATGTCAAAGCTGTATGGGGCTCAGAGACCGTAAATCTGAATATGATTTCATAGATGAGGAGACCGAGGTCCAGGGAGGTCCCATGACTTGCGTGATGCTCTCCGGGCTTTGAGCCTGGAGCAAATCTGGAGATCAGGATCCTGACCCCCACGTGCCCAGGGAACAAGGAAGGCTGCACCAACACAGGCCACAGCTGGAGCTGAGCCCTTCCATGAGGATTTCCTCTCCTCTGACTGCCTCTCTCGCTGTGGGTGCTGGCTTTGTGGTCCCTGCCCTGTAAGCTGGGAGCCGCTCCAGCCACTGAGAACCTTCCTGCCAAGATGACCAAACCTTTTCCCTGTACCTCCCAAGATGATGCTAGGAAAAGGAAATGTGACGAGGAGCCCACACATCGAAAGGACATCTCTGAGGCTTTTAGGCTTTTGTCCACTGCATGGACACTAGCTTAGAGTCAGGAAGGGGTGGAGGTCCCAGGCTCCTAGCTGTGCAGTGACTAAATCCTCAGACCACCAGATCTAGACATACACACATGTATACACACACACACACTATGAAGCAGTCATGACTGTCCAATCCCAGCCTTCATCTGGACACTGGAGCATCAGACTGTATAACTAAGCTCCCAGCCGTACCAGCAAGATTTAAATTTTCACAATTTTAAACACACACCCCCCCTCTGCCCAGTTTTCATCAAGAGAGCCATTAAAACATAAGGCTCTCCCCCTAAAGAGTAAATCCTAGGTCACCTGTGAATATCCCCTTTCTCAGCACAAGAGCAGGTCACTGTACTCGTTTCTTTTTCTCCCACCGCCCTGGTTCTCAGCCTTGGCTACACATCAGAGTGGTTGGGGAGGCCAGGGCGTGGCCCAAAATGATCGATTCCTCCCCAACCTTTGGCAGAGCTGCTGGAAGAAACGGGTGGATGGGAGCGGCCAGCAAGCCCTGGCAAAGCTGGTGTGGACCATCTCAGGCTTCTGCCCACTGCCACCCGCATCTTCTGAGGACTCGGGCACCTTCTTAGCAGCCTGCCATCAGCCATGGTGACCGTGGACTTGAAGGGGGCAGGTCAACGAGGGAAGGAAGCAGGCCGCTCTGAGCGGGGGCGCTAGATGCGGTGGGTCATTTCTTCATTCTCATCACAATTCGGTTCACGGGAGACTCCTGGAATGTCTTTATCCATCACAGATGGTTTGGGGAGATGATAAATTAATATCGTTTAAAGGGAGGCATGGCTGAAATGGTTAAACGGTAACGTCTTCTTTGCCGGCTCTAAAGAGAAAGGGGCCCAAGTCCATAAAGAAGACAAATGGTAAACAAAACCGCCTATCTTTTGACAGATTCCAGAACGAGTATCATTCACACACCCTTCCGCAGAGAAAGGGGAGAAATTCATCTCGTCTGACTTTGTATAGGACAACAGCCCACGCCATAATGAGGCCTTCCCAGTGCTGTGAAATCGCGCTGAATAGCGGAGAGTGCAGCCGCCTGCTCCCTGGGCATGTTGATTACAGCCCTTTGTGTGCACCGGCCCTGCCAGCCCCAGTCTGGTAAGCTAGGGGAGGGGAGAAAGTACCCAGCAAATTTGTTGCTGTGAAACTTCCCAAATGGGGGAACGGCATAATGACGTTTGGGATGGAATACCCTTGCTCCAAGCTGTCCTTGTCTGGGTCCACCCTGCTCTCAACTGAACAAGGTCGGGAGTCAGCCAATCACCAGCAGTGTATGGGTGGCCTCAGCCCCTGCCCGGGGCTCCTCCCAGACCCTGGGAAGTCGGGTCGGGGGTGGGGGTAAAGGGGCCCCAATAGCCATTCCCAAGCACCCTCAGGTCAACGGCCAACTTGAGTCAAGAGGCGCTGCTGGTTTGTCCCATTTCCCCATGAAATGCATCTGAAACAGAGCAAAGAAGTACAGCCTTCACCCGAGAGCTACAATGGGGCCAGGGCTGGGGGTGACTCCACATCTCCATGATTTTGGAAGCCCCCTGAGAGCAAACCATGCTGGAACCAAATGCTTCCACTAAGTGAACCATTTCCTTAAACCATCCGGCCCTGGGAAGACAAGACAGTGGACTCCTCGGGGGCGGGGTGATGGAGAGACACCTGTCTGAAGGTCTCAAGGGTACACATCCCCCTGCCGGCATCTGAACTCCTACAGCTGGTTCCCACCAAGATCTCAGGGTCTTTCTTTGGTGGGGGAACTGTGGATTCAAAGTTCCCACATCCCCTAAGGGGGTGACACCAGGAAAAAAAGAGCTGAGGGGAAAGAGCTGGAACTTTCAACAGATGACTTCCCTCGCCAATGAAATGGCAAGACCTTTCAGGTCACATTCTCCTTCTCACCAATCAGAGAGCAGATCTTTCAGGCATTGTATGTTCTCACCAATCACAAAGCAGGGCCCTTCAGGCAATGCTCTGCCTCACCAATCAGGAGGCAGAATCCTTGAAGCACTGTCTTTCCTCACCAATCAGTAGGCACTGAGAGTCCCACCCTTTCCTGCCACATTTCCCCAGAAGGATAAGCAAGTGTCCTTCTGAGCAGATTCCATCCTTACATTTTCTCCTCTTCCATGGGTTCTTCTCCCAGCGTTACCACCAAAGTAGTTGCTGTCCAGGGCTGGGAGGAAGGACCCAGCCACCAAGGCCGGCCAAAGCATTTGGAATAAGACAGGACCACACCCTCATCTGCCTGCATCTGTCCCTCCTGGAAACCAGCAAAGGAAGCCGGCAGCTCCACACCATTTAACTAGAGTGGCAGAGCCCTGCAGGATGATCTGCAGGTTCCCAGGACCCTGTGGCCTCCTGACAGCTGGCTCCCAGCAGTGAAGGGCCACACACGGCCCTCATCCCTCCCCACGGCAACAGAGGAAAGGGAGAGCAGGCAGATGGCAAGATGACCAAGGCCCTGCTCCTTCCTGACTCTCCAGGGGACATGCCTTTCCTGCTCTGACAGAAGAAACTGGTACGGCAGGAAGTGACCACTGCCTTTCCAGACACAGCCCAGACCTTCTCATCCGCGGGCACAGGGCTGCCCACCCGACTGGCCCCTGTTGATTAAATTTTCTTGGCCAAATCCCCACGAAATCTTTGTGCAACCAGTTGTTTACAAGACCCTGACTTCAGTTTCTTCAGTAGAAGAGAGACAACAAACACTTGGGCACAAGGCGTTGGCTACCTTCCAACTACATTCTCTGAAAACCCAAAGCCCTCCTTCCACGGTGCCCCTGCCTTCCTGCCACCGCAGACGTTTCTTGGATTCCCTTTGCCCAGGTCACTTTCTCAGTCCCTGCTCAAAGCCTCCTGGGGGATTCTCACCTGATCAGTTGTTCTTTAATGTGGAAACAGCCCAGCTACCTTTACGCTTAAATTTCTCTCGGCAACCACCAGAGGCAGCCTTAAGCCCACGGATCTGGAAGGAGAGCTTGCTTGTGTGTTGGAAGCCATCCTATTCATCTCTGCTCATTTGGAATCCAAGGGATTTCTCTAGGAGGAGACAGACTGGGAAGCTGTTTTTTGGAGAACAGCGTCCTGCACAAGCAGGGCCGGCTCACGGGCCCCACACTCAGAAGGGCACGCGCTTGGTTGAAACTCCGCTTGCCATTTTGAAATTCTTAGCAATTCCTGAACAAGAAGCCCCGTATTTTCATTTTGCACCGGGGCCCACGAATTATGTAATCGGTCCTGCACACAAGTGCCCAACATCTGGTGGATTTCCTGTTAAGAGGACGATACTTTGGCTTCATCCAAGGCTAAGCAGTGGCCATAGGAGAGTTTCCCTGCTGCAGCTCATCATCTGGGCATCAGTCTCCCATGGCTTGTGTCTCTCCAGTGTCAGGGTCTTTACAGACCCATGTGAGGACCCCAGCCATGCTGGCTTGTGGCCCAAGAGCCCTAGAAGATAAATATGTTCTCAGAAAGCCATGCTCACAGGAAGCCGTGGCGCTAGGCCTCGCGTTTTGGACCCGGAGAGTCCTGGTTCCTGGAATTCCCAAAAGCAAATGGGGGTGGGGGGAGAGCACTTCTCCCCTCCCCCAATGTCACTAAATTCCCTGGCATTTTTATCAGTTCCTCTGAGTCATCCGACCATCGCTTCATTTTTGTTAGTGGGAGAAAACAAACAGCAGAAAGTTAACACATTACTGCTTGCTTCAGTGAACAAAAAATAGAGTCCCCCATCTCCCTTTAATTTTTTGTCCTGAGAAGTGAAACTATTTGCAGGTGGATTAAATGTTCCTTCTGAGCCCCGCCCCCCCCAGCCCCCCAGTTGCCGACATCACAGTGAAGGTGCGCATCTGTGTGAGCGCTGGGGGCTGGAGGCGGGGGGAGCGGTGCGCACACATCCAAAGAAATGCATCTGCTTGGTTTTGGTGAAAGAGAGTCCTTTGTGCCGACGGTAAGCCCGTTGAACATGACCCCCGCCCTGTGGTATGCGGCACACCTGTGCCGACGGAGGGGGCGGGGCGGGGCCCGGGAGCCCTGCACCCTCGCGGGGACCCCACCTCCTTTCTTCTCCTGGAGCCGTTTCTCCACCGCCCCTTTGTTCCGACTTACACCTCCAGATACCTGGGAGGCGTGCGTGCGTGCGTGCGTGAGATGATCTCAGCGTGGGGACTAGAAAAAAGAAACACCGGAGGAGAAGGGTTGGGGGGGAGGGGCGGCCCAGGCCCGCCCCGCCTACCTTTGCAGGCCTTGCGGTGGGTGATGGGCTTGCCCAGGTCGCGGTAGTAGCCCTCCTTGCAGTAGTGGCAGTGGCGGCCGGCCGTGTTGTGGCGACAGTTGAGGCAGACGCCTCCGCTCTTGCGCCCCGACAGCTTGTAAAGCTCCATGTTGAAGCGGCAGCGCCGGGCGTGAAGGTTGCAGTTACAGGCTACGGGAGACAGGGACGCGGGTCAGGAGCGGAGTCAGGAGGGGCGCCGGAGACCCCGTCCCCCCAGCTGCCCCTCCTCCACTGCCGACCCTGAGACAGCCTTTCTTCCGGGAGCTTTTTCCCTGGCTCCCCTGTTTGCATTCATCAGCGGGTATTGACCACCTGGCAGTACCTGAACCGTCGCCAGCCGGCTGCTTCCCTCTCCAGTGGAGAGGGTTCATTTCCTTCAAAGGACCCCCACTCCCCCCGGCCCACACACCCATCACACGAGTCAGAGCTGGGAGATGCGGCTGGCATCCTCCTGGTGCCCAAATCCTGCTTGCTGTGGGCTGAACTGTGTCTCCCCCCACCCCATTCATGTGCTGAAGCCCGAACCCCACCCAGAACCTTGAACGGGGCTGTATTGGGAGACATCTTGGTAGAGGACCTATCTTGGAAATGGGGTCTTTAAGGAGATGATTACATTAGAATAAGGACATAAGGGCTTCCCTGGTGGCGCAGTGGTTGAGCGTCCGCCTGCCGATGCAGGGGACGCCGGTTCGTGCCCCGGTCCGGGAAGATCCCACATGCCGCGGAGCCTGTGCGTCCGGAGCCTGTGCTCCGTAACAGGAGAGGCCTCAACAGTGAGAGGCCCGCGTACCGCAAAGAAAAAAACAACAACAAAGGACATAAGGGTGGGCCCCAGTCCCATCTGACTGGCGTCCTCTTTTTATAAAGAGGAAGTCTGGGCACGCAGAGAGCTGGCAGGGGTGCAAGTCAAGGAGAGAGGCCTCAGGAGAGACCAACCCTGCCCACACTTTGCTCTTGACTCCAGCCTCCGAATTATGAGAAATAAACGTGTGTTGGTTAAGCACCCCGGAGGCTGCCAACTTATCACAGCAGCCGGAGCAGACACTTGCACTGCTTCTGAGCAGCGCCTCTACCCACGCACGTTCCCCACTTCCCTGAGCTCCAGCCACTGGGCTGGACTCCCCTTTTCCCACGCCTCCTCCTGCCACTGAGGGCTCAGGGCCCCGCTGCACCGTCTCCCCTCCCACCATCAACTTGCATGACTTCCCACGGCGTGGTGGCCCACGCTCCTGGCTGCTGGGTCCTCTGGACAGGCCCTTAGCATCCTCCCCCCGGCCCTCCTCCTGACTAATCCTGCTTCCCTCCACCTGTTCCCCACATGCTCCTCTGGACTCAGCACCCTTTTCCCTCTACTCTGACGCTGTCCCCAGTCTGCCTCGTCCACCCCTCATGGCAGTGCCCACCTCTGTGCTCCTGTCTCCCAAATCCACATTGCCGGCTTCTGCTTTGGGGACTCTATGTGGACCCTAAGGCGCCTTCCCCAGACCCATTCACTGCTCTCCATCCATCAGGCCTTGGCCCCTCTGTCACCTGAGCTGAGCCCTCCAAGCTCCCGACACTGTAAGCAGAGCAGGAGTTCTAAGCACGTATCTGAAGATGTCCAGCACCTGTGTAAAATCTTCCATTGGCTCCCCACTGAATAAAATCTAAATCATTTAACGCGGCCTCCCGGGCTCTGAATAAACGGGTCCTGCTTCTCCCCCCGCCCCTCTGCCGTCGTTCTGATCACTCCCCTTTCTCCTCTTATGCTTCAAGCTGTATCAAACTCTGTCAGTTTCTGGAGCATGCCACGTGTGAGGACCCGTCACCTGTCCGCTCTGTGGCTTTGCATTTGCCGTTCCTTGCCTCCTTGGACCCTCTGCTCTCAAGCCCCTTCCTCATCTGCCTGCATCCTTCCCAACCTCCGTGTCTTGGTTTCAATGTCACGTCCAGGCCCATCTTCGCCTCCGGCCAGCCTGGCTTGCACTCAGGGGGGTCTGAGCTCCCTAGGGATCCAGCACAGCCCCTACACAGCCCTCTTCATATCACCCTGTGACACTGTTCCCTGCTTCCCCTTTAGGCTTCTGACTCCAGGATGCCTCCAGCTTAAATCTGGCCTCATCTCGGCTCACTCTACAACACGATTTGCCCTTGCTTTTGCGCTAAGCTTGCTTTAAATCGCATTTTATGTAATTGTTAAAGAAACACACGCTTAATACCAGACACTTGAAAAACAAAAGCAGAAAGGTTAAAAAAAAAAAAAACCACACTCAAATCTCCACCCACTGCTGTTAATACTGGGTCTCTCCTTGCAGGCTTTAATTAACATTTGCTCAGCTGTGGAGCTATTTAATTCTTTCCTACACACATGGATCATACTTGTACCTCGCGCTTCCAAGCCAATCTTCTCATAATGATGAACATTTTTTTTTATGTCAGATAATGTCCTTCATAGTTTTGAAAGTCCTCCACTGTATGCATACACGAAATGGGCTCCCTGGAATCAGAAGCTGATGCAGTTAAAAGCACGGTCTTCCCAGGTTGGGTAGTTATTTCCAGTTTTTCACTATTACAGACAACACAGTGGTAACCACCTGTGAACATGCATATCTGTACTCTGCTCTGATGACTGTCGTACGGTAAATTTCTCAGGGCAGAATCGCCAGGTTAAATTTTGGTGTTCTCAACTCGGGATCTCAATTGCCCTCAGGAAACGCTGTCCTAGTTTACTCTCCCACCAGCAGGATATGAGAGTTCCTATTTCTCCACACCCTAGAAGAGAATAACAGTATGCATTTGGTATCAGCATTCTTTTTTTTTTTTTAGCCTTTGCCCATTCATCTGGAAAACACACACACAATTTTAATTTGCATGGCATGTCTTTGATTACCAGTGAGACTGGATTTCTCCGTGTGTTTGTTTTTCTATTTATATCTTTTTGTGTGTGTATGCATTGCCTGTTCATGCCATTTGCCCAAATTGCAAAAAAAGGTGGGTTCTTTTCTTACGATGTCTAGTGCTCTTATAGACGATGGATTAAAAACCATTTGTCTTTTTTATATCCGAGCTGCAAATATTTCTACCCGTTTCTTATTCACATATTACTTTTGTGATTTAAAAAAATTTTGCCGCTGTCATTTTTCTCTCTGTTATGACAAGCTTCTTTAAATATTCTTCCTAGAATCACCCTCCAAATCACACACAGTTTACAAGCAGAGATGGATGAGGGCTCCGGAGGAGATGCTGTGATACAAGAGAAAAGACCTCAGCTTATGCCTGAAGTCTGGAAGAAGCATCCAGGAGGCAAATTAAGCCAGAGAATGACCCCCAAGAGCCTAACAAGTATCCCCTCATCACCTCCAGCCCTAGGGGCTGAGTTCAGTCAGGTGCAAAGAAAGTTCAGCTACGCCCTGCCCACCAGCACGGGGAAAGATGCAAGTTCACTGTCACTGTGGAATCACTCAGCCAGACTAGGGTGAGAGGGGGCTGCTCAGAGGGACCACCGAGCCAGTAAAGAGGGGTCCAGGACAAGAACCCAGGTCTCCTGGCTCCTGGCCCACTGCCGCAGAGGACCCACATCAGTGGAAGGAACAGCTGGCCCTAGACGACAGCTTAGAAGCTGGATCTTTCCTACGAGGACAGAAGTCGCAGGGATCTGGAAGAATCACCGGGGCGTCACTTCCTCAGGCCTTTCGGCTACGGGAAAGGCCTCAGTAGCTGCATCTTCTGACCCTTCTCGGAGGCAGATGCTAAGCCTGCATCCGCATCTGTAAAGTCAGTCCAGCTGTTCCCCATTCCCTCCTCGGAGCTCAGCACCCCCCCTTCCCCACCTCAGGGGGAACCTCTGGTTGGTATCTCTCTTCCATATGCACCTTACACCAGCAAAAGCTCTTCCCAAACAACTGGTCACACAAAAGAAAGCTCAGAGGCCGAACATCAAAAGACAGGGCTCCCCCCGCCCCTGCCCTGTCCCCCTCTTCTCGGAGCTGTCAGGGGACATCAGTGGCAATTGCCCACGCTCAGCCTCCTGCAAAGTATTTTACGGCTTGTTTTCTTTTCTCTTTGTTTTATTTTCTCTGCACAAATGGAAAAATGCATCAGGCAAAGCAGCTCACATCTGGATCCCCTGGCTCCACACAGGGTGTCGCCCAGCTCCCAGCCTGTCCCCTGTCCCTTCCTTGGAAAGACACCTTAATCCCTCACGCCTTCCTGTTTATCTCCTGCCTCTCTTGGAGGCAAAAATATTGGGTATTAGTTTCATTATCAGATTTCAAGGCGGGAAGCAAAGGGCAGCTTTGTGAGAACGAAGAGGTCAGCCTGGGAGAGAAGGGAGGGCAGAGGGCAGCACAGCTTATAAGGAGCCCCTCGAGGTGCTGCGTCCTGTCCAGGGGTCTCCCAGCCACCCAGAGGGAGCTGATCTGGCCTGGCCCCCAAGCTCTGTGCCCTCCCCTTCAGCTGTCACGTGGGGATCACCAAGGACACATCACATCACTGAAATGGCTGCATTTCAGACCCGGGGCAAAACGTGGGTCAGGAGAGAGGGAAGCGAGCGCCCCATCCCCCCAACCAGAAACCTGGCAGGGAAAGGGGCCCAGGAGACTTTCCTCTCCCCTCAAAAGGTCCTCTAAGTCTTCTTTTAACATATGCCTGTCACCACCATTCCTTAAGAGTCTACGAACTTCTCCCACCTACCTGGACTGTCCAACCCCCTCACTACCCCCAGGGAGTTCAAGCAACACACATGCAGGTGCTCCGGCTTCGTGCCAGGTCCTGTGCCACAGGCCGTGACGGAGACGGGGGCTCCCAGTCTCACAGAGGGGAGGGAGGGGCACTCTCAGAAGCAGCTCTTAGATAAAATGGGACAGATGCTCCCCTCAGCCGTGTTGGTTCCTGGAGGACAGGGACAGTGTTTGCCCTTATATCCTCCAGGCCAGAGCAGACCTCGATATATTTTCATTATACCAATGAGAGAGAGAGAGTGCAAAAATAAGAAAGCAAGAGAGAAGATGGATGGATGGATGGATGGATGGATGGATGGATGGATGGATGGATGGATGGATGGATGGACAGGTGGATGGGGGAGTGGGTGGCTGAGTAGATGGATAAATGGATGATGGATGGGTGGGAGGATAGACGGATGATGGGTAGATGAATGGGTGAGTGCATGGGTGGATGGGTGGGCGGATGAACGGGTGGGTGGGTGGACAGATTAGGTAGGTAGATAGGTAGAAACGTAGGACAGATGGAGGATTGTGTGGTCTGCCAAGATGACACCCTCCACCAAGGCACAGTCCCGTGGCATCTGTGACTTTTTTTTTTTTGCTTTGAACTACTTTAAACTTGTCCTGCTGCTTTAACTCATTGATTTAGCTCCTGTCTGCTCAAGCGGATTGCAGGAGAAGAAGCCACATTAGGATGCCCTGAACTCCTCCTGGGACCCCGTACACAATGGGGACTGAATCCGCATCCACTGGTTTGATGAGTTTACCAGACACAGATGCCGGCCCTCTCCTGAAAGGCCTGATGAGCTACCCCCAAATCCCGCCAGGGCTCTCCCAGGCCCAGAAAGAATCGGCAGACATTGCTAGGCCGGATCCTGGCCCCGTCTCTCAGCACCTCGGGTCCTGACTCCCCTGAACTTCATGTGGCTCAGGGGCTCTTCTGGAACAGGACGGGCCTTGGGCAATGGGCCCCCTCAGAGCTCTGGGCCTGGTGCAGGGCCCTGCCCACCCTCCCCGCACACAGGATCGATCCTAACGTTCTCCCCTGCCTCCTAGGCCAATTCTTTCAAGAAGGTCGCCCAGGTTAGTTCTGCCGCCCAGCAGGGAACTTTGGACTTCTGTATCTGCAGCCGAACCGCCCCACATAACTGGCCCACGTTTGCTCCATCTGCAGGCTTGGGGGCTTTGTAGGCAGGAAACCAGCCCCCAGCCCTGGGCTGCCCGAGTGCCCGGGTAAGCGCAGCTCTCAGACCTACCGTGATCAGCGACGCATTGCCACGAGTCCAGGCCACCGGGGCGGGTGGGGACACGAGGGGAGCTTACAGGGTGGGGGACAGGGGCCGCTTCTCTCACCAATTCCTTTGCTAATTCGGTCTGTGGCTGCCGGATGAGGCCCACAAGACCTCCTCAACCACACACAGAATGTTCAGAACATTCTGGGTGAGGGATCAGAGCAGCGGCTCTCAACCACGGGCAGTTCCGTCCCCCAGCAGACATCTGACAACGTCTCTACAGACATCTTTGGTTGCCACAACTGCCAGAGGAGGTGCTACCAGCATCTCGGCGACAGAGACCAGGGATGCTGCCGAACACCCTACCAGGCACAGAACAGCCCATACGAGTTCCCCCGCCCCAAATGTTAATAGTGCCAAGTTGGAGAAAGCCTGGGTTAGAGAGATCATGACTCTCCCCCCCGCAGGGTAGGCAAAGCTTTACACCCTTTGCTGCTGCCTCTGAGGGCAAACTCAGCAGCTTCAAATGCTGCCCAGGGAGTGACAGACCATTTGTTTCTTCAACAAACACCAGTTGAAGCCTTTAAAAGGGCCAGATTCCGGGAATTCCCAGGCGGCCCAGTGGTTAAGACTCTGCACTCTCATTGCCGAGGACGCGGGTTCAATCCCTGGTCGGGGAACTAAGGTCCCCCAAGCCGTGCGGGGCGGCCAAAAAAATAAAAATAAAAATAAATGAAAGGACCAGTTTCTGGTGTGTGCGTGCAGGGGATGTGGCGGCAGACAAGACAGACACTTGCCCTCAGGGTGCTTCTGTCTCAGGAGGGAGATGGACAGCCGTCTGGTAACCACACAATAGACCTGGAATTTCCAACTGTGCCCAGAGCTGTAGGGACTGACGGTCGGGAGGCCATTCTGCTGGGACCAGGTGGACAAGGCAGGGCCTGAGAAGAGAACCAGAGCACAGACAAATATTCTTGCTGGCCTTGCTCCAACTGCAACATGCAGATGGCACCCCTAGGAAGCCTGTTCCAATGCAGATTCTGATTCAGGAGGGCTAGAGCGGGGGCCTGGGAGTCTGCATTTCTAACAGGCATCCAGGCGCTGCCACTGGTGGTCCACAGGCCAGCAGCAAAGGTTGGTGGAATTGGCACTAAACTGAAAAGAAATCAGTTGGAATGGAAGGCACTTTGGAGAGAGAGCCCATGGGGAGGTAAAGGGGAGAGTTTACGGTGGGGCGTACGTGATGGAGCAGTGGGGAGAGGTCTGGTTTCAAAAGAGACTTCTGAAACGATTGGTTCAGAATAACAAAAATATTTGGGTATTTTTAAGAGTTTGGGGCAGTTTGTATTTCCTTTTATTTATTATTTTGCTACTCTACTTGGTATATACTGTTTATTTAGAAGTTGTTTGACCCTTGTTTATAAATGTTAAGTATTCCACCCTAGTGGTGGCTTCTCTGAGCCCAGTTTCAGCGTCTAGTGAGATGACCAGGCTGAGATGTCACCGCTCCCCACACGCCTGGCTCCCGCCAGCACCTACGGACACTGAACTGGGCTCTCAGAGGGCTCCTTTTGGGACAGGGGCTGAGGCAGGACCCACCCAAGCATTTCTGGGGTGTCTTTTCGTGTCTTACAGGTGAGCTGGGCATAAGAGAAATGATCGTTCATGTGGATAGATCTGCAAAACAATCAAATCCCCGACTGTAGGTTTCATTTTACTAATGACAAATCTGGTAGCTCATGGGTTTATTTATTCACTCAGCTGATATTTACTGAGCGCCTACTACGTTCCAAGCACCAGGCAAGGCGTTGGAATAGAACAGTGGGCAGGACAGAGGTGGTCCCCACCCTCGCAGAGATACCTGGTATGAAAAAGTCTGGTTAATGCTGCTGTCACTGTCACTTCACTCCAAGGACTACCCCTTTCCCCTGAAAATAGGGCTTAAAGGTTGTCACCAGAGACATCAGCTCCCATATAACACAGCGGTGACCAGCTGGGGTGAGCCAGAGAGACTGGGCGGCCGCTAAGAGACTAGAAGCATCTCACAGGAGCCATTAGGTTACAGCCAAGGCTCAAGGGCTTGCAATCACTTGTGGAGTGCCTTGTGTCAACTTCAATCTGAAACAGTGTTGGAATGCACCACCTACACATGGCCAGGAGAACTAGACAACTCGCTTGTCTAGAAGAAAAGTCAACAAGTCCACGCTGGGTGTGACGGTGCCCAGGTGAGGTGAGGGTGTGCCATGGGACTCCAGGGAATTCCCAGAGAGAACACGAGAGGGACGACGTGACACCTCAAGGCATAAGACGGGGCCACCAATGATACCCCCCGACGTTGCACGCTTCGCGCGATCGCTTGTTCATTTCTTCATTCAACGAATATTAACAGAGCTCCTTCGATGTGACAGCCTGAGCCGGGAAGCACAGCCGGTATAGGGCTGATGTCACTGCACTTCACTCTCTCAAGACTATGCCCGCCTCCTCCTTCTCTCCACTTCCGGTTTTCAATCCAAGCCACCAATCCCCTCCCAAGACCCCAACATGGGATGGTTCTCAAACATGGGTGCGGAGAATCACCGGATTGCCTGCCAAAAGAGAGACAGCTGAGCCCCAGGCCCACGGGTTTCTGATTCAGTAGGCTGTAGGTGGGGCGTGAACACCTGCACTGCTAACAAGTTCCCAGATGACGCTGGCGCTGCCTGTCCCAGGGCCACACTTTGAGGACCACTGGTCCAGAACGTGCAGAGGAGAAAAAAGATGTGTGAAGGCAAGGACCTAGAGTCTCACACGTGAGTGTAGTCATGATTAAACTCAAATGGCACACAACTGATACAACACCACAAGGCTGCAAGGACGAGAAGCAAGAGAACTGGACCTGATGTGGGAGAGCTGGGACCTAAGCGCTAGTCCTGGCTCTGCGGCTCACCCAGGTGTGTGCCCCTGGAAAGCCCACTTGGCCTCTCTGAGCTTCCGTGTTCTCATTGGAAAATGAGGACATTGGGTCTGATGATCTCTGAGTTCTTTCCTGGCCCTAGAAGTCTATGGCTGCGTGACACCAAAACTCCTGGAGATAAGGGGCAGATTCTAGCCAGCAGGGAAGCTTTCAGGAGTTCAGGAGGAGTGTGCTCCAGCTGCAAACTAGCCACAGGTGTGGGACTGAGTGGGGCGGGTGGCAGGGTGGCAGGAAGGGCAGTAAGACCATTCTCAGCTGGCGGGCAGGTCACAGATAGGGCATGATGGGACCACAGCCCTGAGGGGTCATCCTGCAGATTTCCACAAGTTCAAGGCAGAGAGGATGGGGGCCTTCAGCAGGGGAGCGGCCTCAGAAGGGGCCTAGCTGATAGGAGTGCTGACCACCTGGCCCAGAAGGACTGAACCTCCAGGGTACTGGGCAGAGGAAACCATTCTGAGGGAGAAGGTGGTCCACTTCGGGGCATGTGGGTTGGGTGATGGGTTGATGGGGGGACCTTGGTGAAAAGACTTCCAGGAGGGTAGTTAGCAAGAGGGAACTTCCCTGGAGGGTGGCCAAGAGCCCCCCCGAAGCCAAGTTCTCACAGGGAGGGGCCCACCGACCTCTCTGGAAGTCTGTTTGGTGGTACCTCCTCTTGGGAGACAGAAGGCCTGCAAAGCCACAGTACTTTTTTTTTTTTTTTTTTTTTTTTGCGTTACGCGGGCCTCTCACCGTTGTGGCCTCTCCCGTTGCGGAGCACAGGCTCCGGACGCGCAGGCTCAGCGGCCATGGCTCACGGGCCCAGCCGCTCCGCAGCATGTGGGATCTTCCCGGACCGGAGCACGAACCCGTGTCCCCTGCATCGGCAGGCGGACTCCCAACCACCGCGCCACCAGGGAAGCCCAACACTTTTTTTTTTTAAGCTCCAACTTGAAAACAAACTCTCTGACTCCAGACCTGTGCTTTATCTCTGATACCAGAAACAGAATGGACAAGAGGTGGATCAAGGTGGTAGGAAAAATGAAAAGGAAAGAAAAACTGGGAAATGCTTTCAAAACCCAGTCCCCGGTGTCCGTCCAGGAGGCTGGAGTTCCTAGCAGCCAAGGAAGGCTTTAGATGGTTCCTGATAAAGTCCCGGGAGAGAAGTGGCCTGTGTTTGTCAAGGGCTTAGAGAGCTTTAGCCGAGCCTGCACACAAAGGGACCCTCTGTCAACAGTCCTTCAGGCCACTAATAGGGCTGAACAAACACCAGGGTAACAAGCTCTTCACACCTGTGGGGCTTGGGAAAGTCCCGGCCCCTTTGTCAAGACGGCAGACAAAAGAGCTGCTGGGAGCTGTCGTCCCCACCCAGCCAGACCCTCCTGGGCTTCTGGAGCAGGGCCTGGGGCGGGAGCCGGGGGCGGCGGGGGAGGGGGGATGGGGGGATGGGGGAGTGGACCACATCTGAGGTCTGCGAGCAGAAATGTGAACTCCAGTTCACAGCGAGACGGCGGATGAACAGAATCCCCGCGCACAGGCTGATGGTGAGCGGACGGGAGGGGGCGTTTCGTGGGCTGGGCTGGGGCCCCGGCGGGATGCGGGGTCACAGGGTGAGAGGCCTGGTGGCTTTCTCCCCCGAGGTCTGTGCAGGCGACCGGCCCCTCCCGAGGGGACCGCACAGGGCCATCCCCCGAATCAGCTTGACCTCTCCGTCATTTTTTCCACTGACTTTTTTTCTCTGTAAACATCGTAGCTTTTTCTTTCCCCTGCCCTTTTTTGGCCGCCGCACCTCCCCCGAAGGCTTTGAAACGATCCCTCCCAACGTCTCCCAGGCTTTTTGCTGCCGAGGGATAACTCAGGGCTCCTGCCGCACAAACATCCTTCTCTCGGTGGAGGAAATGCCGGGGACGCTTTGGTGAGCCGGGAGGAGCCGTCTCAGTTCTTTGTCTGCAGCCCAGTTCCTCACATCCTCCCTTCCCAAGGCCCTGCCCCGGGCCGCTCCCTCAGGGACCTGAGCCCCAGGCCCACTGTGTGGCCTTCCCAACCCCAGATCCCTCTTCCAACCCTCCTCTCACCTTGTCACTACCCTGTTCTGGAACCTTCCGCGGCTGCCCACTGACTACAAGATGCCAGCTCCCTTGCCCTCAGGGGTACTGGTTTCCAAAGAAAGGTCCAGAGACTAAGAGTCTTGCTTCTCCCTTCTAACAGGGCCGGCCCTGCATGAACACCTCACCACCACACCCCCGGCCATGCCCAAGATCCACCAGCCCAGCAGGGGAAGGAGATGTCATCCTCCGAAGGGCTGCTGGGGGCTTCCAAGTTTTTACTCGTTTACCCTCTTGTCGCAGAAGAAATGAGAAAAACGAGGCCCCAACAGGCAGAGAGACCTTGCCAAGGACCTGGAACTCGTTAGGGAGCGCTTTCCAGACCTCCAGTGCTGTGAGGTGGCATGGCCGTGGGCAGGAAGAAGCCCGATAAACCCGTGGTTGCTGGAATTCATTCCCCAAGGCCGAGACTTTTCAAAGGCGGAGAGAGTGAGCAAAACTCCTCCAGCTTGCTGCAGGAGGCTCTCTTTCCTCGTGGCCTCCCCACCCTGCCCAGATGCCTGTCTAGCAGCACGGGGGCTGCCTTCCAACCCGTGTTCCCCGGAGGCGGTGTACACTGTCCTTTACTAAACAGACATAGGAGGGGTGATTCGCCGGCCGCGCCAGCCAAGCCTGGCCCCCACTGCCCGGGGTCATTTCCCATCTGTAATGGGTCCCATCGCCGAGTCCGGCACATGCCAGGCTGCAGACTCCAGCGGCTGGCAGCAAGGCGGTTTAATGACTTGCAGCCGATTCTGTTCCCCCCGACACCAGGCAGGAAAACACGCGATTCCCGGTATACCTTTCCCACTTCCTTCCCCACCGTGCCACGGCCGTGCACTTCTCTGCCGGACCAGTTACTGAATTCAACTCTGCAGTGAACTTTGACCTGGGCTAGAAGCTCCGGAGACCAGCCTCCGCTGCCGCCTACCCTGCTCCCGGGGATGCGACACCGCTCCCGGGGATGCGACACCGCACGTGTGAGCCCAAGAGATGGAGGTTCCAGTTCATGGATGGATGGGGACAGGCTGAAGCCGGGGTCCCCGTGGGCCCCTTCTGGTCAACACAAACGTGACTTCTCGTTTCCTAATGCACTCTCCAATGAGGGTTGCCAGATTTAGCAAATAAAAACACAGGACGCCCAGTTCCATTGGAATTTCAACAAGCCCTTTTGAGCGAAAGTCTGTGCCAAGTATTGCAGGGTGGTCCTACCCCTGCCACCTTCTGGGGCCCCGTCAGACTTGTGCTTTGCCCAAGATGTGTGATTTGGCACAAGAGCTTTTTATCAAAGGTAGCTCTGATCTTCTCGGCACCTGAAAACCCAGGAAGAGGTTAAGAGGGTCCCTCAATTCATCAGGACCAGGAGGGAGGGGGGCTGTTCGGGCTTTTCTGAACTCCAAGGGTTGTCTGATTCTCCAGTTCCTGTGTGGTCTGTGCCAGCCTGTCCTGCCCTAACCACTTCTCTTTCTCCATCAGCTCCGTGAGAACAGAAATCCCCTGCCTGAGACCATGTGGAGATGTGAGAGAAGGGAAAGACCCTGCCCATCTGAACCCCGACCAGGGTTCTTGGCCTCCTTAATCAATAGAATTTGATAAGAAGCCAGACAAGAAATTCAGGCAAGGCATAGCACAGGGAGATCAGCTCGGTCCTTTGTGACCACCTAGAGGGGTGGGATAGGGAGGGTGGGAGGGAGACGCAAGAGGGAGGAGATATGGGGGTATACGTATATGTATAGCTGATTCGCTTTGTTACACAGCAGAAACTAACACACCATTGTAGAGCAATTATACTCCAATAAAGATGTTAAAAAAAAGAAATTCAGGCAAGGCTTTATTGGGACACATGCTGCAGCACAAGGGATCGAAAACTAGTAACAAGTGCCCTTGTTCGCTCCCCGAGGGGGAGGGCAGGCCGGTTCCTCATACGGGGTGAGGGTGGGGATGGGCCCAGGGGTCGGGCCAGAGGGGTGACTTAGGTAGTCTGCCCATCCCTTTGGGGGTGCTGTGTGGAGGGGGCTTGCGCGGTGCCCTGCTTTTGCTCCCCACGCTTCAGAAGCGGCAGTTGGGTTCTTTCGGTCTTTTTGTATCTTACTGTCCATAATTTGCCCCAGCTGTGCATTCGTGCAGTTATTTTTAGTTCCTTAGAGTTTCTTTGTATTTTGTTGCTTGAGGAGTCCAGATGCAAGCACTGCAGCAAAGGGTCCCAGGTCCCAGGTCCCCACCTGTCTCATGATGACCCAGAAAGTGTTCTTGGTGGACATCACCACCAATGTTGAGCAGACAGGCCACCGCTCTGTCCCCACCGGGCTCTCCAGGGGCCCGGTGGTCCCCAGCATGCCCCAATATCATATGCAAAGATCCCACGTGGAATCTCACCACCGTCCAGGGAAAAACAGGAGGAGAAGGCAGTTATGATCAGAATGGCCCAAACTCTTTACCCAAAAAAGTCCGTTTTCATCAGGACATGCTTTGTGGTAGAACCGATTAAACTCTGGACCCCAATTCTGAATCCAGTTATTTTAATCAAACCAGTGGGTATCATTGGTTTAGATACCAGTCAAGAGTTGATGAGATCACAATTAAAGACTTTAAGTAAACACCAGGTCACTGGAGAATGTAGGTGGCCTACCACAGGACAGAGAGAGTGACAGGGAACAGCTGATTCCAGCTGACCTAGAATGGGCCGCCCCCAGGAGGGAGTGATCTTGCCGTTTCAAGGCAAGTAGAGGCATTCAAGTAGAGGGACACAGTACAGGAGACTCTGGCTCTGAGAAGGAGGGCGAACCAGGTAAAGTCCCTTCCGACTCAGCAACCCTAAATGGAGACACAGTTCCACCTCTGGGCTTGGGAGATGCTTCCAGGTTTGAGGCTCCAACTGGACTTGTTAACATTCTTATGTGTGAGTTAGTGGAAGGGCTGTCCTGAGAAATCCTCCAGTCTGGAAATGATCCTGAGTCAGAAGGAGACAGCAGAAGAACTTCCAGCAAACGTGGCGGATTTATTTGCAGAAAACATATCCCAATGGTCCTTCTGGAATGAGGGCCCATGTTATCAGCTCTAGCTAGGGAGAACAGCCTGGGGATGACGGCCACCTCTTCCTCATGGACGGATGACGGCTCCACAGCTGAGCACCCTTCTGAGAGGCTCTCGGATCAGCACAGCGACAGCAGGACAGCAACGGCTCATCTGAAAACCAGCCACTCTTGCGGGGCTGCAAAGGCTTTAGGGCAGACCGATCTTCTGCAGAAAGGCACCAATGCAGCTGTATTCAGCTGGCATCTCTGTGACGGCTGGTGCCAGGAAGTGCTGGCTGTTGTGCATTTTAAACACCTCCCCTGGATTTAGGAATAGTCCATCCCAGTGGCTTGCTGGCTCTGTCGTACCGAGGCTCCCAAGCAAGAATGACACAAGAGACTGGCCCTTACAGGAAAAGGGAGGGTGCTGTGGTAAGTGAGCCCCTTCGCTCTCCTCCCCCAGATGGATTTCAGCGCCCGTAGTGTGGCCGAATGCCTAGCTCACTAACAAGCAGAGAGGTTCTGCTGCACGGCTCTGGCTCAGCACCCAGAGGGCATGGCTGCGGAGGGTCCCCCGGATGTGTCGAAAGCCCCGTGGGAACTCCAGCCCCGCTAACCGGCAGGGTACAGGAAGCAGGAGGTGGCTGGACTCTCTTTTGCTGTTTGGCTTCAGGACGGAGTCCCACAGTGTTAACACAAAAGGCTGTCCCCTCCTTCAGGCCTCACCCCCAGGTGGGGCAGGAACGAGGGTGCTAGGGCACTGATGTGTCCAGAAGGGGTGAGGGACCCCTGGGAGCTCCAGAGAACAAATGCCAGGCCACGGCCTGAAGGATGAGGCGCGCTGGCAGAGGGGCGCAGGGGGCAGGGGGCAGGAGTTGAGGGCAGTACTCAAAAGACGGAACGGCTTCCACCTGGCCGTCGAGAAGCACTTTGGCCACTACGACAGTGACAGGGGAGTCGCCTGGAGCTGTGTCTATGCACCAAAGTAGCACCAGACAGACACCCATGCTGTCACGACTCTTCCCAACCTCCCCCGAGGCAGGGATCATGAAGTCCCTCCTGGCACCTTACTAAGCTGTGTCTCCCTTACTTCCTCATCCGTGAAGCAGCAACACTGCCCTCAAGGCATGCCATGGAGGTGAGGGATGTGCGTGCAGGGGTGTGGAGGCCTCCAGAAGGGGCCCCAGCCCTAGACAGCCCAAGCTGCCCGACTAGTGACTTAGGAAACCATCTCCCTGAAAAGGGGACCCTCCAACACTGTTGGTGGGAATGCAAATTGGTGCAGTCACGATGGAAAACAATATGGAGGGTCCTCAAAAAACTAAAGATTGAGTTGCCATGTGATCCAGCAATCCCACTCCTGGGCGTATACCTAGACAAAACTATAATTCAAAAAGATACAGCCCCCTTATGTTCATAGCAGCTCTATTTACAATAGCCAAGACATAGAAGCAACCTAAGTGCCCATCAATAGATGAATGGATAAAGAAGATGTGGTACATATATACAATGGAATATTACTCAGCTATAAAAAAGAATGAAATCATTCCATTTGCAGCAACATGGATGGACCTAGAGATTATCATAGTAAACAAAGTAAGCCAGAAAGAGAAAGACAAATACCATATAATATCACTTATATGTGGAATCTAAAATAACGACACAAACAAACTTATTCACAAAGCAGAAACAGACTCACAGACATAGAGAACAGACTTGTGGTTGCCAAGGGGGAGGGGAGGTGGGGGAGGAAAGGATGGGGAGTTTGGTGATTAGTAGATGCAAACTATTATATACAGGATGGATAAACAACAAGGTCCTACTGTGTAGCACAGGGAACTATATTCTATATCCCGTGATAAACCATAGTGGAAAAGAATAGAAAAAGGAATGTATATATATATATATATATATATATGTATAACTGAATCACTTTGCTGTAGAGCAGAAATTCACACAACATTGTAAATCAACTATACTTCAATAAAATTCTTTTCAAAAGAAAGAAACCATCTCTTTACCCCCCTTCCTCTCCACAGGAGGCACAGATGGAAAACTAACACAAACCTGCTTGCTCTTCAAAACGCCCCACAATGTACAAAAGGAAGTCACAGAATAAAAAAGTGAAGGACCAGGTCCCTGATCTTACAAACTTTATCCACCTGACATCTCACAAAGAGCACACGAGTCAGGGCCTTTCACGCCCATTTTACAGGTGAGGACGTCGAGGCTCCAGGCTGAGCCCCCATGGCTCCCAGGGGGCAACTGGAAGGGAACTCTGATTGGCTCCAGCTCGGAATCCCGGCATCGTCCTGCTTTCCCAGCTGCAAACCGTGGGGTTTAGCTCTGCCCCCTGGACCTCCACCAGTGACTTGTAACCAGAAGAGAACTATTTAAGGCACAAGCTGGGCTGGGCTGGGCAGGGGTTGTTTAATGACGATAGTTCCCCTCAGGTAAAGTCTTTTGATGTTTCTTCTTGCCTTAAAATTAGGGGGTTTGGGAACCAGACAGGTTTCTTGTTCAAGTGGGAGGGGGACCTGCGTGTAAACGCCCCCCATTTCTTGGCCCTGGTGCTTCTGGCGGCTTCGGATTTGGCTAATTCCCCAGGCGTCCTCTGTAATTCCACAGTAATGTGGCTTTAATTGTCCCCAAAGCAGGGCATTCTTCCTTTATTGTGCAGTAAATTTCCCTCCAGAGTTCGGATTTCATGCGCCCGCTCCAGCCGGGGAGCCGGGCGCCCCCTCGGCCCCCAGGGGAGGCCGCTGTCCTCACACAGGCCCCTCATCCTGGCCACCAGCCCTTCTCCTGCCTCAGCTGAGCTGGGGGCTGGAGGCGGCCCGGGGCGGCTGTCAGACCCCCGGGATGGACACACTGGCAAGGAGGCAGGGACACTGGTCTGTGGTTCTGTCTGGAAAACGAATTAACTAACAAATGCAAACAAGCTGTCACACCGTGACTCGTTAGGCCGGGGTTGAGACTGGGTTTCCACCCGTTTGTCTCAGCAGCACGGAGGCAGGAGCTTGGGGTGCTAAGAAGGGGCTCGGGGCCTGCTCGAATCTTCCACGTGGACCACCTGGGCCAGACGCCTGCATCCTTCCCGGCCAGCTTTGTGGCGTCTGTAATGAACAGTAATTATGAGCATCCCCTTATCAGATGAGATAAGGCTCATAAAACACGGGGAGGAGGGTGAGGTGCAGGAGGTCAAATCCCGCCTGTCACACGCTAGCACGTGTACTTGACAGTGGGCATGTTTGTTAAGCGCTCTGTCTCAGTTTCCTTACCTGGATGAGGACGATAACGGTGCCCACCTGTCAACAGCAGCTGACACAGAGGGCCCAGTAACTGAAGTTACCATTATCGTTCTGACAAACTGTTCCAGGCACCCATAAAAGATCTGGATGCAGGGACACAGGTTAAGAGACGGTCAGAGCCCTGGGTGGGCTCCTTGTGGGGAGACAGAAACAAAGCAGAGAGCACCAACGGGGTCACCTCAGGGGAGACCCTGTCCCTCGAGAAGCAAGGCCGGCTCTTCTCCAAGGGCCCTTGCGGTGACTGTTCTAGCAGTGGCCCGACATGGTGTGTGCCCAGAGTTTTAAGGGATTCTCATTGTGACCATCTTTCCTCTCTAGAACCTAAACCATCTAGAACAGAGCCAAGAACGATACAGAAGGGAAAAAAAAATCTCTCAGCAGCCAAAACAGCAGTCACCACTTTTCTCCACTAAGAAGGATGCTCTCTAGTTCCAGAAGGTCCCATCTCCACATTCTCCTCTCTCTCTTGTTTACACGGAATTCTATCACAGCACGAAGATGAGGGAGCTGGAGTTTGGCAGGGAGGCGGAAGACAGAACAACAGGCAAGGCAAGAACCCAAAGCAACATGAGGTGTGAAGGCAACAGAGGGGCGCTGTGGTACAGAGGTACCACATCTTCCTTATCCACTCATCTGTCGAGGGGCACTTAGGTCGCTTCCATGTCTTGCCTATTGTAAATTGCTACGAACTCTGGGGCTACACGTATCTTTTCGAATTAGAGTTTTCTCCAGATACATGCCCAGGAGTGGAACTGTAGGCTCACATGGTAGCTCTAGTTTTAGTTTTCTAAGGAACCTCCACACTGTTCTCCATAGTGGCTGCACCAACTTACATTCCCACCAGCAGTCTCATACTTGACATATCGATTCTGCTTCTTATATCATCTTACAGCACGTAGATGCTTTACATGTTCATTCATTTACTATGTTTCCCACATCTAAAAGGTAAGCTCCATGAGGGCAGGGATTTTTTTTTTCCTTTTTTGTTCACCGAGGTATCCCCAGGGCCTAGAACACAGTGCCTGGTACAGAGTCGACACACAGCCATACTTGTCAAGTCAATAACGAAATGAATGAATGGATGGATGGATGAATGAATGGGCCCTAGAGATAGGTCAACCCTCTCTCCCACCCCTTGGAATGACTCCCTTTTCCGAACACTCCCCACAGTCTTTAAACCTCCAGCCCCCACTATCTCCTTCCTCACCTCCACACGTGCAGTCGGTGGCCTCACCTCCTGCTTCTCAGAGGAGATGGAAGCAAGAACTCTCACAACCCACTGCCCCCAACCTGGAAGCACCCCTCCATCAGGGCCGACATCCTCCCTCCTCCCGCTGTGTCAAGCCAGTCACTGCGTTTCGGACCCTAACCCTTGGTGCCTCTGCAGGAAACACACACCATCACGAGTCCCTTCTCTCTCAGATACTCAGCCTCTCCCTTCTGTCCGCCCCGTCCTCCCATCCTCCTGGCAATGACGCTCACATCCCTCCCCCTCGAAAGCCCTCCCTCCAGCCCACATCTCCCCGCAGCCGCTCTGCCTCTGGCCTTCGCAGCTCAGCCCACCGGCGCTTCACCTCCCTCTCACTCTCCATCTGCCTTCTCTGTCCCCTTGTCCCACGGGAACACCCATGCTAAGGCCACCCACAACTGTGATACTGCAAATGCAATCGATGTTTCCATCTCTCCTGTTCGACCTCTCAGCAGTCTTCTGGTTTGCTTTTTGTTTTTGTTTCTGTTTTTGTTTTGGCCGCACCTCGCGGCATGTGGGATCCTAGTTCCCCGACCAGGGATCGAACCCATGCCCCCCACAGTGGAAGTGCAGAGTCTTAACAGTGGACACTAGGGAAGTCCCGATCTCTCAGCAGGTTTTTTTTTGGTTTTTTGTTTTTTTTTTTTGCGGCACGCGGGCCTCTCACTGCTGTGGCCTCTCCCATCGCGAAGCACAGGCTCCGGACGCGCAGGCCCAGCGGCCACGGCTCACGGGCCCAGCCGCTCTGCAGCATGTGGGATCTTCCCGGACCGGGGCACGAACCCACGTCCCCTGCACTGGCAGGCGGACTCTCAACCACTGTGCCACCAGGGAAGCCCTCTCAGCAGTTTTGACAGCCCTCGCCACGTCTCCCCTGCAACCCTCTCTTTCTCGGATGTTCACGGCAGCATCCGCGCCTGGCTTTTCTCCTCCTCGACCTGTCTCCCTTCCAGGCTTGCCCTGAGTCAAAGCTGGAGCTCTTCTAGGAGAAGTGGGCCTTCTCTCCTCTCACTTGACTATTCTATCTCCCTTGATAATTTTGCCCGACTCAATGATCATCTTCTTGGAGAGACGGCTCCCAGATTTATAGTTCTGGCCCAGAAATCTTTGAGCGTCGGATGTATATATCTCACTCTATACCCCACATCTTGGACCTCTTAAAGGCAATTCAAACTTAGCGTGGTCCAAGATTAAAGTCTTCATATTCCCTCCCAAATCCAGTTGTCTTCCAAGACACAATGCTGTCATCCACCCACCAAGGCAAGCAAGACACGTAGGAGGCACCTTGGTCACCTCCCGTTTCCTCAACGCACGGTCTAATCCACCACCGAGTCCTGTTTACTTCTGAATTCCCAAATCTCCCCCAGATCTCTCTGCTTCATTCCTTAGTCCAAGTCACCATCCTCCTTGACCTGCCCGGGGTCATGAATTTGGGCTTTAAACCCACCTGGGAGCTGGTGTGGGGTTATGAATTCTCTGGAGGGACCATCTTTCCCCTCCATCCAATGAAAAGGTCCAAACAGTCTGGTCTCCTGGGCTCTCCCCTCTGCACAGCAGGCCTGTGTCCCGTGGGCCTTTACACCGAGAGTGTAGCCCTACAGGGTCTGAGCTTCACGTGCATCTCCTGTTAGACTCCCTGCCAGCATCTCTGGTCCCGAGTCCCACGAAGCCGAGGCTCCAGGTCCCGAGGTTTTGACCTACACCTTCCCTCCAGAGACACCTCCATGATTCCACTTTCACTCTGTGGGCCTCAGCAGATGCCTTTTTCCTCTTGCCAGCTCAGTGGTGCATTTTTTTTTTAAGTTTGTGTTTTCGTTTATTCCTTATTTTTTTATCTTTTTGCGGTATGCGGGCCTCTCACTGTTGTGGCCTCTCCCGTTGCGGAGCACAGGCTCCGGATGCGCAGGCTCGGCGGCCATGGCTCACGGGCCCAGCCGCTCCGCGGCATGTGGGATCTTCCCGGACCGGGGCCCGAACCCGCGTCCCCTGCATCGGCAGGCGGACTCTCAACTACTGCGCCACCAGGGAAGCCCCTCGTTTGTTCCTTTAAAAAATATTCCGTCCTGTACTTGGTTCCGTCGCCTTCAGAGGCAGGGTGTCCGTTCCACCATATGCAGTGAAGATACGCTGATGGACGGGATGCCACCATGTGTCCGGCGAGGACCTTCCCTTTCCTGGTGACCCAGAGCGCACACAGTCCGCCCCGCCAGACGGATCTTTTAAGAAGCGCGTCACTCTCCTGGACTCCTAACACGCTGATGTTACAACCCGTTAGCGCATCACGAGATGGGCTTAGTGGGTTGTGGGACAGGGTTACAAAAACAAAAGCAAATAGAAAATATCAGGGTGGACTGCTCATAGCCAGCGTTCATTAAAGTTTTATTTTGGATGGATGGGTGGATGGATAGAGGTATTGGGTCATTATTCATTTAGTAAATGTATTTTCACTGTGTGTCACAGTCCAAAAATGTTTCATTTAAATTCCGTCGAATGTGGTTATGCTTAGTCTGTGAGGACGAGGGCCGTGCTTTCCTTCCTTCCTATTCTCTTGCTGGGCATAGAAGCATGCTGGGTTCATTGGGGACTCTTGGCAAACACAGAGAGACATGGGATTGAGTGAGTCTCTGGACAGAGCGAGGGAATCACTGGGAAACTGATGCCCCGAGGTGTAACATGGACCGTTTTTCTCTTGGAACTGGAATCTGCTCGGTCCCAGAAAGCCTTGCACCTGGACCTTGCCAGGTGAAGGCCAAGTCCAACCTTGCAACAGCTTCACCTTTGACCCCAAAGCCAGGGTTCAGTGGAAACTGAAACCTGGGGAGGGTGATAAATGTGGGCACAGGTGGCAGATCTGAGAGGTCGGGGCTGCCCATGGTGGGGGGAGGGTCTCCCTCTGCCCCCATTCTGCTCACTTCTCACCCCCGTGGCGTCAGGCCTGGGCTCCTGCCACCCCGCTTCCTCCTGTACCCACTGCCTGACCGACGGGTCTATTAGTGGCTCTTTTATCAGGCCTCTTGTCTGATCAGAAACCTGCCCGGTTCCACAGAACTTAAAGGACAAGTCTGGACTCCTTAGTGCGGCGTTCGAGGCTCCTCGCCACGCCCCCGATCCCTGTGCCGGTGTCACCCACGACTCCCCTCTACCGCAGGCTGGATGCCAGTGCCGCCCACACTACTTACTCCCTCTGAAGACCCCTCCCTCTGACTGAACCTCCTCCTCTGTGATGGCCACACACTTGACCCAGAGCAGCCGCTCAAACTCCTCCACCACGCGCCACATGAAGAAACAGGACAGTCAGGTACCGGAGGGGGCTGGAGCCCCGGACGCGTCTGCCCACCCGTGGGAGGCCAGCCGGGGCTCCCAGCCACCCGCCGCCTGGGGCACACCTGGTGGGAAACTCAGCCCTACAGCGTTCCTGGCTCTTCAACCTTCAAGACCCTCTTCAAGTCCCCAGCTTCACCCCCCAGGTCCCGAGTTCTCTCCCCCCAACCCCCCACACTGCCCCCAAAGCTCCGACAGCCCGGCCCCGGCCCTGGAACCTAACACAGCTGCCTCATCCTGTCCGCACTGCCCCCCACTCAAGAGTCTTATCTCCTTGCGTCTTTCGTTCCGCCGTCTCCCGGCGGCAGTACCCAGCGCCTGGCCGTCAGTATGACAGTCTCAATAAGTCGGTGCGGACGGATTGACTGATGGGGCAGGGATGCCAGGGCCCAGGTGGGAGTGAGGGTCCATCTGGCCTCTGCCTCCCTCCCGGGCAGGGCCTTGGGTGACCGTGTGCAGAGAGAGCGGGACAGGCCAAGGTCAGGGACGAGCGGGGCTGAGCCTCCTTCCTCGGCCACTCTTGCAGGAGCTGGAAGGACCCGGCCTGAGAGAATCGGCAGACACACGTCTCGGCCAGACCGAGACCCTGCCGCTCGTCTCTGCTGCCCCACCACGAGGTCTGTTTGAGCTTCCCAGGCCTGGGGCAGTATCTCACCGCTAAAATTTATGCAAATGAAATAACAACCAAATCGGGGAAAGGAATGAAATGCCTAGCGGGATCCAAATCACCTCAGAAACGCGCCTGCAGGGGTCTGTGAGTGGAGCAGTCATTTTAAAGATGGTTTAAACCCACTCACTGGGGAAAAAACACACCGGCATTCCTGCAAACCAGCAAGCCCTGTGGCTGCAGGGGGCCACTGGCCTCACTGTGGGGAGTGGGGGAGGCTGGGCTGGGAGGGGACGGGGAGCTGGACTTCAAGGGGGACCGCTGTGAGTTAACTACAGGGACATGGCCCCGGCCCAGGCATCCCACAACGCCCGACTCCTTCCAGAATCAGACCCGGGGAAAGATCCAGGTCCAGCTCCGAATATGCCAGAAATGCTCACCAAATCCTGCCAGTGGAGACAAGCCCGCCCCAGGGATAGGGCACTCTGAGTGTTCGTTCATTCATTCATTCACTCGCTCAACAAATCTTCATGCACTGCCCACCAGGTGCAGGATCTGCTCTCAGTGCTGGGGACCCCTCAGGAAACAAATATTCACTCAGCAAACATTCCCTGCGCTCCAGCTTCACGTCATAACTGATCTGGGCTGGTGGTGGTGTGGGGGGTGGCGGATAAAAAAAGTGAACAGGAGACACTGTCACTGGCCTCCAGAAGCCTACAGTCTGGTGGGAAGGGGACAAAGCGTGGATGAAACTCAGATTCCTGGCACCGATTATGCGCAAAGAGGGCTTAGAAAACGCAAAGATGATTTCCGACGGGCCGGCTGAGAACCTTCCTGGAGGAGGTGTCATACGAGCTAGGTCTGAAGGAATGGATAGGAGCTGGGTCTATAGGGGAGGGGAGGAAAGCTCTCCAGGCAGAGGAAATGGTACAGGAAAAATATAGAACAACGTGGGGAGTCTGGACCACTGGCCTCTCTCCTGACCCCTGAAGCAGAGAATTAGATGGAGCCAGGAGTCACTGTATTTTTTTCTTACCATCCACGTACATTCCTTTTTGCACACTAAAGAGATGGGGTCTCCCTTTGCACTCACCCTGCCCACTTTCTGCCCACAAGTGAGGAGCAGCGCAGGGATGAGCTGGGAAGGAAGGGTTATAGGGAGCTGGGCCGCCACTGCAGAAGAACCCTGTATTCTCTAAGGCAGAACTAGAGGGGAGCGCCTGCCCGCTGGTTCTGGGTCCTCACCCTCACCCCACAGTGCACGCCCCCAGCTTCCAAGGCCGGAGTCGGGGGTGAACGTGGGGGCTTTATCAAGACCAAATGCTTTTTTTAAACAAAGGGATAAAGCAAAAAAAAAAAGCACAATGTTGCAATTTGATAAAGTTGGAGGGTGGGCACATAGGCATTTATCATAGCATCCTCTATTCCTAACAGTGATATTATCCTCTTAACTATTTCGGAAAAAAAATACATTTCGGTTCGGTTGGTTTGGTTTTGTAAAGACTGCAGCACGGAGGTGAGTGATTATTCCACTGACCTCAGCCGGTGGCCTGGTGCTGGAAAACTTCCTGCCCCTCTTTTCAGGGAAAGCTGTCCCTTCCAGGGTCTACGATAGCTTGTCCTCAGGGGGATCTGGCTCTAGGGAGATTCCAGAAAGCAGCGTTGGTCAGAGCAGCAGGAAGATGTGAAGAAACAGGCTCAGAGCTTGCAGGAGGGAGTGAGGAGAAGGGTTGCATGCACACATCCATGAAAACTCTGGAAGCCAAATCGATTGTCAAGGGGCGTGATCTACAGGCAAGGGCTCCAAGCGAGTACCCCAGGGGCCTGCAGAACCTCAACTGTGGGTGGGACAATGGTGCCGGAACAAATCAGTCTTGTCTCCACAGACAGAATGGGCTCCACTAACTCCATCTAACCCAGCAGTGCCAGGGGTCTGTACCCCAAAGGAAGTGTAATGACTCCAAGGAATCCTCTGCTTTGGGGTCAGGAGGGAGTCTGACGGTCGTCGGGAAGGACTGTGTATCAACAGTTGGCCCCTGTGAGTTGCTAAGGAACTAACTACTTCTGCGAGCAGGGGACAAGCTAAGTCTTCCAAGAAGTCGGGCGGGGGGGGGGCGGGGGGGAGGGGCGAGGGGTGACTGCGCCAAAGGCTCAGAAGCAAAAAGCAGCCACGCGTGAGAAGGATGTCCGTGCCGTGTGTCAGCAGGAAGGCTGCATGGGGGCAGCGGCTGGAGGCCGGCACAGAGGTAGGCAAAGGGGTACTGGGCCCGCGCACATTCAGGCCCAGGTGGCGGCAGCTGTCCACACACTTTCTGCTGCAACTGGTGCTCTGGTGATGAGTAAAGGCCAGATCAGGTGGGTGATGTGGGTGGAGACGAAAAGACCTGGCAAAGGTGAACCATGATGAAGACCTGAGCTCAAGGAGCGGGCACGGAGAGAGAGGAGGGACCAGGGAGAGTCAGGAGTGGGGGACATCGTGCTCTCCTGGGTCCCCGTAGTGGATATGGGGTCACCAGTGTCCAGGTGGAGAACTGGGTGGGTTTGGTTCAGGCTTTGAGGCTTAGAGGTGTCGGAAGGGAGCATGTGGGTGCAGTGCCCATTCAGGAGACAGCACCCCCTGAGCCTGGAGCCCCCCAGACTCGGCTGTCAAGTCCTGGAACAAGTTTTCTCACCTCTCTCAGGACCCAGCACTGAGCGGTCCTGGCAAGATTCATTTCAGGTCTGCAAAGAGCCAGCAAGCAGACACCATGAGAAAGACCCCAGGCCTCAGGCTTAACCTCTGGGCGCTGTGATGTAGGGACCGGCGTGCATGCTCCCCTCACACCCGGAACAGTCCAGGCAGGGCAATGGGCGCGAGCATCTGTGCACCGACGGGGACGCCTGAAAGCTCAGGGCTGCACGGAAGGAATAACTGGGTTTTGGAGGAAAGCGATCATCTATTCCGATGGTTCTCCAGTTCTGCTGCATATTACCATCACCTGGAAAGCTTTCTTTTTTAAGTGTGGTTTCCCCACCCCCAGAGACTCTGATTAATTAGTCCAAGTGTGGCCCCGGCATGGGTAGTTTTTAAAAGCTCCCAGCTGGGCTCCCCTGGTGGCGCAGTGGTTGAGAGTCCGCCTGCCGATGCAGGGGACACAGGTTCGCGCCCCGGTCTGGGAAGATCCCACATGCCGCGGAGCGGCTGGGCCCGTGAGCCAGGGCCGCTGAGCCTGCGCGTCCAGAGCCTCTGCTCCACAACGGGAGAGGCCACAGCAGTGAGAGGCCCACGTACCGCAAAAAAAAAAAAAAATAATAATAATAAAAGCTCCCAGGTAATTTTAAAATACAGGGAGTGAGACCCCCTGATCATCCAACCTTTGTTTCTCAATGTGATCCAGAGAGATTGGTCCGCGGGAGAGGTGGATGCCACCCCTAGCGGTGCAGAGCCCAGGGAGCAGGGCGTGCACACAGTGATCGGTCGCCAGGAAGGGGCTAGCAAGAAATCAGTCATTTGAGGGAGAGAGGAAAGCTCTTTTCGGGAACAAAGAGGTCCTGGTAAACGTATCTTAGGGAGATCTCTGTTTCCGGGATTGGTGGGGCTTTAAAAACATTCACTAGGAAGCCAGGGCCCAGCTCACAGGCCCCCACGATCACCTGGAGTCCAGAGGAAACCTGTGGAATAAACCTAAGGCCCAGGCCCAGACACAGCCAAAGGCCTGGGGATGAGGGGGGACGGCCCTGCCCCTGCTGGGCTGCCCGGGGCCTCCGGCACCAGGTCCTCGGGCGGGCACACGACTCAACAGGCCTGGCGAGTGAGCACTGCAGCCAGACCACCTCCCCAGAAGCCGAGTCGGCACAGAAAGACACCACAGCTGCCAGCTCAGTGCCTGCACCTGCCTTCGCAGAGGCCCCCAGAGGATGCAATCCGCTGCATCCCTTGGACTCCGACTTCCCCACTGGAGAGGTGCGGTCTCAGAGGCTCCTGGGGGGACGGGAAGGGACTAAACAGTTGTCCAGGGCTTGGGAGAAGCTGGCACCCCCTTGATGGTGAGCGTGTAGTCAGCGGTATGGGAGGAGGGAAACTCCTCTCTGGCTGTGAGCATTTATAATGTTGCAGGGATTCGGCCAGATGCCTTAACCAATGGCATTTCAAATACTCCAGGAATAAAGAAGATGTGGTACGTGTATACAATGGAATACTACTCAGCCACAAAAAAGAACAAAATAATGCCATTTGCAGCAACATGGATGCAACCAGAGATTATACTAAGTGAAGTAAGTCAGAGAGGGAAACACAAATACCATATGATATCACTTCCACGTGGAACCTAACGTATGACACAAATGTACTTATCTATGAAACAGAAACAGAAAAACGGACATAGAGAACAGACGAGTGGTTGCCAAGGGGGAGGGGTTTGGGGAGGGATGGAGTGGGGGGTTGGGATTAGCAGATGCAAACTATTATGTATAGAATGGATAAACAACAAGGTCCTACTGTTTAGCACAGAGAACTATATTCAATATTCTGTGATAAACCATAATGGAAAAGAATATTTAAAAAAAGAATGTATAACTGAATCACCCTGCTGTACAGTAGTAATTAACACAACACTGTAAATCAACTATACGTCAATAAAAATAACAATAATTAAAATACTCCAGGCGTCGGGTGCGACCACACTCATTCTGACCCTCGGTCACATGGAGCTTTGTGTTATCAATGTGGACGCATCACTCATTTCTTTGCGGATTCACTAAACATGCAGGTCAGCCTCATGCCAGATACTGCGCCAGGCCCAAGGGCACAAAGGGGCACGGGATGTGGCAGCTGGCTTGAAGAGTTCATATTCTAGCAAAGGAGGGAGGCATGATCTAGGGAGTGGGTCCCTGCTGGGGGGACGGACGCACCGGAAAGAAGGGTTCAAAGCAAGTGAGGGATGCCTAGGAGTTTGCCAGGAGGCCAAGGGCAAGGGCATTCCCAGCAAATGGAACAGCAGGAACCAGGGCTTGGAGGTGGGAAATTATCACGTCCGTGAAAGCACACGGCTTTATCGGTGGGCAGAGTGAGAGCATGACGAGCCCCGAGTGTGAGTGTGGGGTGCTGGGGGTGAGGGAAGCAGGTACCCAGCCGCGGCTAGGTGACAAGGGACTGGGTGGGTATACAGAAACCACCCAAAAAGTAAGCCTTTCAAAGGCCAAAGTGGCATGCTCAGAATTCTATTCAGAGAGAGAATTCCGACGGAGGCTGCAACAATCATTCATCCATCAAAAAGGCACCAGGGAAATACGATGGCCACAACGAACAGAACGAGGCCCTGCCCTTCACGAGGCCAGAATCTAGTAGAGAGGCCAAAATGGACCATTTAAACATGGGCTAAACGCACGACATTCATTCATTCATTCAGCAAATATCTGTTGAAAGCCCACGTGCTAGGCACAGGGTCAGCCGTGAACACACAAAATCCCCGCCACCAGGGATTCAGGAGACACAAGGCACACGAGAGATCACAGGGAGTGTGAGAAAATGGGAACTCTTATGAAGGAAAATAAAGCAGGAAAGGAGGACAGGGTGTCGGAGAGAAGCACTGCTAGCGCCACAGAGATGGTCGTGGAGGCCTCACCCAGTAGGTGACATGTGAGTGGAGACCTTGAGACAGCTGGTGCGTGAGCCATGTAGCTGCACAGGGGAAGAGCACTGCAGGAGAAGCAGCAGCCCGTGCAAAGGCCCTGAGGCAGGAGTGCGCCTGGCAGTTTGGAGGAACGGCAAGGAGGCCACAATTGGAAAACACACAAGGGATTCCAGCAGGGACAGAGGAGGGGTACCCAGCCCAGCCCCACGCAGAGGGAGAACAGAGAAAACTCCTCAGTGGTTGTGAGCCTAGATTCAATATTCATGGGAAAATAAAGAGTTCAAGACACTGAGATAATGGGGATAACACGCCCACGACAGGTGAGAACAACCACTGTGCCACAAGGCCCTGCAAACTTGGGTGGGATGGTGCGGGCTGGGGGCCTGAATGAGGGTGGGACAATGGGGAATGGGGAAGGACGGCCACCGTAGGGGTGGTTAAGCAGCACTGGCATTGGATGTCAGCGTGTGAAGAAGGGGGAGGATCTGGGACGCCCTGAGGTCTTCAGGGACCAAGAGAAAACCCAGAGTGGGGGCAGGTCTGGGGCAGCAGGCGGATTCAGCCCTGAGTGGCTGAGTTTGGGAGGCAGCAGTGGGAGGCCTGCCCAGGAGGCAGGTGGCCACCCCAGCTATGAGTCTGGGGGACAGACAGGTCTCCAAACAGGATCAGAAACTCCTGGAGGACGGGCACCTGCCCAATCTGTCACCACCTCCCCCAGAACCTAGGAAAGGAAGGGGAGGATGCACACGGCCCTTGTGAGCTATTACCTGTGAGCAACGCACGGGTCTCCCTGCCATGTCCCATAGTCCTCAGGGTAACCTCCGTCTATAGCCAAAGGGACAAGCACACAGAGCTGACCTGTGGGAATGGCAGGGCGGGGAGGAAACCCAGGTCTGTCCCACCCCAGCCCCTGCCTCCCAGAGGTGAGAAATCCAAACTTGCTGGCTCGACTCATGTCAAGATAGGGAACAGCAGAGACAGCCATCGACTGGCCTGACCCGGGAGTCCCCAGGCCCCCACTGTGGGTGTCCGAGCCAGCCCCCGACGGCTTTCAGGCACAAAGACATAACTTCCCCGGGACCCTGAGCACCTGCACAAATATGGACCTCCTCACAAATAAGGCATCTTCTTCTAGAAACCCCCAAGCAGCGGGGTCACTGAAGGAGGGGTAGACACCACTGCTGGCCCAGTCAAGTCACAGCTTCCAACTCTTGCTGGACCGAGATTTTCTGTATTTCGACAAGCTGAGATGCACACTTTTCTACATTTTGGCATCTTTGGAGCCGTCGATCAGGCAGGAGGGGCGACTCCACAGTCACAGGCCACACGTGAGCGTCCAAACATGCCGCGTGGTAGGAAGGTGATGGTGTAGGGGGTACCAAAGACCTGAAGTCACTGGAGACTGGGGGAGACAGACGCTGAGCATGACGCTGTTTGGGGGGGTTCCCGACTGCATTTGCATTTTCCTGATCGCTCACACACAAACCTTAGACCCAAGAGAACCTTAGGCGTGGTGAAATTCACAAGGTCACTCCGTGCTGGGGCTGGAAGGGACCGTTTCCTCCCAGAGAGGAAAGGCGGGCAGGGGAATGAAAGTAACCAGAGAGCAGCAGCGCGGGGGACCCGGGGGCACACCTGAAACCCACAATTCGGCATTCTTTCCACTGCGCCCACCCACAGGCGGCGGGCGGCTCCACCTTCATTTCTTTTTTTTTTTTTTTTTTGCGGTACGCGGGCCTCTCTCTGTTGTGGCCTCTCCCGTTGCGGAGCACAGGCTCCGGACGCGCAGGCTCAGCGGCCATGGCTCACGGGCCCAGCCTCTCCGCGGCACGTGGGATCTTCCCGGACCGGGGCACGAACCTGTGTCCCCTGCATCGGCATGCGGACTCTCAACCACCGCACCACCAGGGAAGCCCTCCACCTTCATTTCTGACTCTGCTCTTCCCTCCTCAAGGACGGGCTTCCTGGGGTCTTCCAGGTAAAGTGCCTTTTAACGAGGCCCAGGCTCCCCGGCCGCTCTGGAGCCTTGCAAGTCATGATCCCCTGAATGGTTTCTCCAGTGGACCCACTGTAAACCCTGTTCCACGCTGGCTGGAGTGTTTTTCCATTTCCTCAAGTCTGGGTTCTGCAGAGACGTAACTGAGGGTGTTCACCTCGGCCCTCGCTTTATGTGGCGCGAGGTAACGAGAGCGGGGACGGCATCGGGTAGCGTTACTGCCAGAAGGGGCTGGGGGATCACAGAGCCAGCACCCTGATCTTTCAAAGCGAAGAAACCAAGCCCTGGCCGGGGTCTCACAGGGCAGCATCCAAGACGGGGCTGCAGGCCCTTGGTTACGTTTTAGATTCTTTTCCTTCTGGTCTAGAGCATCTCTGAAAATGTCCAATGGGATTTTGGTTGTTCTGCTCTATTTCTTTCAGTGCCTGGACATTCCAGGAAGATCCTGATTTTGGTCACGACTCTGCACTCGGTTTACGTAAACGTCAGCCACACCGCCTTGGGAAGAGGGTGGAAATGGAACATTCTAGAGGCTCTGTGGGATGGGTAAGAGGACTCCCTGGTGGTATACCAAAGGGACCAGGCATGCCAAGGCCCCTGGGCTCTACCTCCTCCCAAGATTTGAACCCGAGGAAAACAACCAGGTGCAGCCTTAGGTTTAGATGGAGAAAATTAGTCCCAAAGCAAGAGTCTAAGGTGGGGGGAAGTGAGAGAGGATGAGAAGTATTTCCTCTGCCTTGCACTAGGGGACAAGCGGAAAACTCATGGCCAAGTTGAGATGCCAGGCTAGGGAGCCACCTTCACCTCCGCTCCCCTCCCGCTGGCTCCCTCGGTCCAGGGTGGTGGCCAGCAGCACCACGTTCACGGCCCATCCTTAAACATCCTCCCACTTCATCGGTGAACCGCAGGAACAGTTCTGGAGTGGGTGGACTGGATCAGAAGCTCCTGCTGCTGGACCACAGAGGCCAGGGCAGGCTGGGATACCCTTAGATGAACTTGGGCTTTCTCCTCCTGATTCTGAAAATTAACTCCGCCCCAAGCCACTCTTGTCTCACTCATCAAAAAATCATGGGTGGCACGTTTTCTCAGGAGACTTTCCACCGTTCCCCAGGGCCGGGCTGCAGAAAGCCTGGGGTCCCCGAGACTTGCCTCTCCACCCCTGGAGCCCACAGTGGTTTTTAAGGTCAAGTGTGCCCAGTGGAGGCTGAGCACAGCCAGAGAAACTGGGTGACAAGGTCTGGTCTTCCTTCTCTGCATCTGCTGCCCCCTCTAACATCCTGCTCCCCAGCCTGCACGATGTTCCCAGGGCCACAAAATGGGGACAAAGACACCAATACTCTTGCCCTTCTGCATGGGACCCACATCCTCTGACAAGTGGCACCGGAGTCACAAGCTCCGGAGTCACACAAACGCTTGAGAAGGACTCACGCACGGGTCCTCCTCTTTCCTTTTGCTCCCACAAGCAACCCGCCAAGTCCTGGTGGCATGACCGCCAAATGGACACGGGTCCCAAATGTGTCCACTTCTCCCTATCATCCTTCCTACACCCCTAGCCTCCATCATCTCTCACCTGGAAACCCCCAAGGCCTCTCCCCTGATTCCTCCAAAGCAGCTAGGTGATCTTACGAAAATGCAAACAGGATCTGATCACCTCTCAGCTCCACACACACCCTGAGCTTCCCTCCACACTTGGAATGAAACCCAAACGCCTTCTCTGGCCTCCCATCACCCAGCCCCTGCCCACCACTCTGACCCTGTCCCCCTGCCTGCCCTCCTCCTACCTGCTGCACCCGTGGCTGTCGTGTCCAGCTCCTCCAGGGTGTACGTGGGATGCACGCAGCCTGCTACACGGCCCCATCCCCCCGGGGGAAAAGGAGCCCCTCCGAACCTCACCCAAACACCCACCCTGGCTCCGCACTGCCTAAGCACAAGCCTTCTCATCTAGCTGAGATCTGTGGCCTCTGCAGCGGGAAGCTCTCGGGGCTGCGACACCCTGATGTCCCCTCCTTCCCCCCGTGTGAGCTTGCCTCCTGTGGCTCCCGCCTTCCCGTCTGACCCCAGATCTCCTGTCAGTCATCTGAGCCCAACTCCGAGCTGTCCTCCAACCTCTCACCCCGCTACAGCCCCCATTCCCAAGCCAGACAAGCCCAAGTGGGGGCCAAAGTCACCGTCCAAGCCCCTTGTCATGCCAAGCTCTTTGCACACCCCTCGCTGTTCACTTCCCAAGCAAACCAAACGACGTGAGGTCCACACACACACCTCCCCTCCTGACTGCCCACTAGCCCTTCACCCCTGTGACACCCACTTCACTAGATCCTATAAAATTCCTTCAATGAACATCATTCTCTACCTCTTTCAAACGTGTCTCCCTTGCTCCTCCCCCGCCCACCCCGCCCCTGTGCCATTCATCACCCATCCTTTCACCCTGACTCTGCTGTGGAACCAGGCTGACCACAGACGACTCCTGGCCCTGCCACGTGTCAGCTGGACAACCTCTGGCCGGTGACTTAAGACCCTCCTGAGCCTCAGGCTTCTCATCTGTAGAACAGATGTAACACTTAATTTAAACACTTTGTGAAGATTGGATCAGATAACGTGATTGAGCCCAGCACACTAAGGGATGCCAGTAACTGGCATTAGTGTCATCATTCATAGATATCTGCTGAGCAGCTACCCTGCGGCAGGCTGTGTGATGGCGAATACAAGACACAACAGAGGATACGATCCAGCAAGCCCTCTCCTGGGCATATACCCAGACAGAACTCTAATCTGAAAAGATACATACCCCCGCTATGTGCACAGCAGCACTATTCACAATAGCCAAGACATGGAATCGACCTAAATGCCCATCGACAGATAAATGGATAAAGAAGATGTGGTACATATATACAATGGAATACTACTCAGCCATAAACAAGAGTGAAATAATGCCATTTGCAGCAACATGGATGGACCTAGGGATTATCCAA
Source organism: Lagenorhynchus albirostris (assembly GCF_949774975.1). Lineage (NCBI taxonomy): Eukaryota > Metazoa > Chordata > Mammalia > Artiodactyla > Delphinidae > Lagenorhynchus > Lagenorhynchus albirostris. The sequence continues at coordinate 7,866,533 of NC_083114.1, forward strand.
TTAAGCAAAGTGAGTCAGAAAGAGAAAGACAAATACCATATGGTATCACTTATATGTGGAATCTAAAATATGACACAAATGAACTTATCTACGAAACAAACAGACTCACAGACACAGAGAACAGATTTGTGGCTGCCAAGGGGGAGGGGTGGGGGGGGGCGAGAGATGGATTGGGAGTGTGGGATTAGCAGATGCAAACTAGTATATATAAAATGCATAAACAACAAGGTCCTACTGTGTAGCACAGGGAACTATACTCAGTATTCTGTGATAAACCATAATGGAAAAGAATATGAAAAAGTGTGTGTGTGTGTGTGTGTGTGTGTGTGTGTGTGTGTGTATATATATATATGAGAATCACCTTGCTGTAGAGCAGAAATTAACACATTATAAATCAACTCTACTACAATAAAGTTTTTAAAATACAAAAAAATAAAGGACAAAGGCTCTCACAGAGCCTGCAGTAGCTAGAAGTGTAGGAAAGACAGGCATATACACAACGACCACAATAATACTAACTGTAGACACGAAGCGTGTGCCAGGTGCCGGAAAACGTCCACAGAGACCAACTCATTTAATCCTCACATCACCCCTGTTTTACAGATGAAGAAACTGAGGCACAGAAAAGTGAAGTCATTCGTCTGAGTATCACAGTAGAGGCAGAGTCAGGGTTCACGCCGCAGCAGCCAGGCCCCAGGGTCTGGTTGTAGCTAGCAGGACCAGGCACTGTACAAGCAGGTTTCTTTAACTCCCCACCACGTCTCTCACTGTTAAGGGCACAGGGTGGTGCTCAGTCATTAAACTATGATCTGTGAACAGGAGGCCTCCGCAGGATTTCCTCTTCATCATCCGGCTACTGCCCGGTCGTCACTGAGGTCACTGTCATCGTCAGCATCATTGTCGGAAAAGAAAGCTGGGCTGAGCGTAGTCTGAGTATGACCCAGGCCCACATTTGGCCCTGCCCAAGGTGTGGCCACGGAGCTCTTGGGAGTCTGGGCAAACCACCCAGCAGGCTTCCACCCACAAGCTCCCTGCAGCTCAGGAAGTGGAATCCGGAGGGAGGCTCCTGGGGAGGAGGGCACCAGGGGACGGTCTGTCCTGCCGACTGTCAGGGCAACGGCCCAGGGAGGGGAGCGGGGAAGGGGCATCCTTCACTCGCTGGACCTCCGTGTCCTCCACCACATCTCCACCCTGGATTCCCCACCTCGGGAAGGAAAAAGCAAGGATGGTGCCCGGCACACCCAATTATGGAAGAAAAGCATCTAAGAGTCAGAGAACATGAGTCAGCAGAGTGGGACTGCTGATTTTTAAGAAAAACGGATGTGATTATGAGATGTGGGAACTGAGGGACGTGGGGTGATGCAGACCCGCCTTTCCTGGGCATCAGGCGCTGGGCGAGGCTGAGGGGCAGGGGACCGCGCGCTGCCAACGCATTCGAGCCCTCGCTGCTCAAAAGACAAAGTCACTACTCAGGCTCCCTGGAGACTAGCTTTAAAAAACTACAGATGTTTACTCTCACCAGCAAGGTTGGCGACTGTAAGTATATTCAAAAACTTGGTACAACAACGTGAATAATCCTTTGCTTCCTGGTGCTGGTGTACAGGTCACCAAGCCTCCCGAAGTCCTAAAGTGTATTGTGAGCCCCGAGAGTCAAAATGGTAATGAACTGGCATAAGAATAGAGAAGAAAAACTAATCAAATAGAAAGTCTAAAATAAGATCTGTTTATATCCAAAAAACGGGGAGAAAGTCGAGGCAAAAAAGACAGATTAGGGAGTGAGTGGTGTTGAGGCAACTGGTTGACCATCCAGGAGGTATAATGGCTACACTCTACTCCCTTTCCTTCTACCAAGGTATCTCAGACAGATTAAGTTTACATGTAAGAAATGAGGCTGCAAAAATTACTGGAAGAAAAGGTAAGTAGTTATATACTCTTGGGGTCAAGATCGCTTTTCTACAGGATGACACCAAAAGCAAACACTGCAAAACATGTATCTGACTATATGACAATTTTAAACGCGATGTCAAAAGGCACCACAAATGTTAAAATTTCCATCACAATAAAATCAATAACAACCTGAGAGGAGTATCTATAAGACAAAAGATGGACTAAACGTTACAATCTTTCACATATAAAGAGTACATTAAGGAAAAAGATGAACTCTTACTGAAAAATGTATGAATGCCCCAACAGGTAATCCACAAAGTATAAACTTAGGGAAAATGTTCAACCTTTCTTGTAAGTTTTTGAAGACATACAAATTAAAACAATCAAATACCACTTTTCGTCTTCCAGGTTGGCCAATATATTTTAGAGTAATTGGTGCCCAATACATACGAGGAAATAAGGACGAGCACTCCACACGCTGTAAACTGGGATGGTTTGGGGGACATCTATGACACAGCACGTATTAAAACAACATGTGCTACAACATGTACTTACTGTGGCCCATCCGGGAATTTCTCCTAAGGGAACACTGAGAGTGACACAGAGATCCACTTAGAAGGATACTCAACGCAGTAAAGCTTAGAGTGCAAAAAATCTGAAAACAGCCCAAAGTCCAACTTTAATGCCTGATTAAGTCGTGGTACATCCACAGATACCAATACTATGCAGCCACACAGAACTACAGAGTATAGGACTATTCAACAGCATAGAAAGACAGCCAACAACATACGAACTAAAAAGCAGTATGACTGCGTAGTACAGAAACATACATGCGTAGATAAAGGTCTACAAGGTGACAGACGCTCTGGGATGTTAAGCCACTCGGGCTGGTGGGATTAACTGTCCCTTGCATGTTCTTCTTCTTTTCCTAGTCTCTGTCTTCCAAGTTTTCTACCATGAAGAGGCATTGCCTTTGTAACATGAGTAAGTAAAACAAATAGTTTAATCAGAAACAACAGCACAAGATTGGGAGGCTGGGGTTATGCCCTGACAACCCGACCACTGCTTGGTGTGTAAGGCTCCCCTGGACCCTCTCGCTTGCTCTCCGTCAAAGGTCACAGCATCCTCATAGTCTGATCAGGAGGCCCACTGGGAGATAAAAGCCACTGTCCCGTCGAAGTCACCATTTGCTAGTTATGAACCAAACTTGAGAGGATTTCGGGGTGTGGGGAGAGTGAGTGTTGCTGCTAAAAAAATGTAATTCTGAAACTCCTGAGGAACCCAAATGCATGCAGAACAAGAAAGACAACACGCCCTTGACCCTGACGGGGTCGGTCGTATTCCAGCTCTGCCGTATCAAGAGAGGCACCGACACGTTAGGAGGTGTCAGGGGAGGTGACTGAGACCACGAAAGGTCTGGAAATGGTCACACACAGGAGGGTTGGTTTGAGGAAGTAGGTGTGATCATGGAGGGTGGGGAAGCAGAAAAGCCTGGGGCGGTGGAGGGGAGGATGTCTTGTGAAAGCTGAAGCAGCTGTTCTGAAGTGTCCAGGGAAAGACGGTTCCTGACCAGAACTGCCAATCCTGGGCTGGGTCCTGGCGCTGCGGACCAGAGGGGTGGGACGCTGTAGACCGCATTCCTATAAAGGGATGGGGGGTGGTGCTGGCTGAATGACTCCAGGGCACAAGGAGGAGTGGGGGGAGGCAGCAGAGCCTCTGCAGAGCACACGTGAGCGAGCACAGATTATCCCGGTGCCAGAATTCATGATCATAAAAATGCCGAGAGGTCCCAGAGAGAAAATGAGGGCCTGAACGGAGCGGGGGGAAATCACAGAGGAAGCACGCTTGGAATAGGCACGGATGAACAGAGAAGATGGGGGAGGAAACCAAAAATAGGATGAGACACAACTGTCAGATATTATACTGTGGAATGAAAAATTAACTCTCCCCAGCACGGCGGCGCAGGAAGGGAGCGGCTGCTGCGGAGGTGCTAGTTCAAAGGGAAAAGGAGTGAAAGCCACGGGGAACTAGAATCTAAATATACACGGCCTCTAGGAAAAGAAGGAGAAAACCATCCTTTGGAGCAGACAGGAGTTTTATCACCAGTGGGGTCATTAACAAGCTGGCTGTGGGGACCTGGTTTACTCATGGGAATTTTAATTACGACATCCAGCTCTCTGCCCGATGTGTCCATCTGGACCATTGGTGTCCTAATTTCCCCTAGCCCCACGTGGCCCTGTACCGAAACAGGACCGACCTCCTTCCTGGTCCCACCACCTGGGATGACGTATAGCCTGGGGGCTTAATCCTCAAGGTCCCCGATGGGCTCCTCCCTTGAGGTTCACACAGGTCTCCAGGGAGGCACAGAGGATGTACTTGAAGTGCTGAGGTCAAACCAAACCTGAGTTCCATCATCACCAAGGATGGATCAACTCTCGGAAAAACCTGAGTATTTTTAAGCAAGAAGAAAAGGAAAAGGAAGGCTTCTACAGAGCCCTGCGGCCACCTGAGCAGCCAGCAGCTGGTACACAACAGCACGGGGATAACGTGATGTGATGGAGGGGGACGGGGCATCTTGATGGGGCGCCCATCACTGCCAACACCCCTACCAGCAGCCTCCTGGGGGCTTGAGGATGAACAGAATCCAAAACCAGAGCAGCAAGGAAGTCACTGCCGAAGGCGGCAAGTGTGGGCAGCCAGGTGCCCTGCCAGAGGGATGTGGGAAAATCAAGTCAGAAAGGGGCAGGTGGGTATTGGGCCCGTGGCGAGTTACAAATGTTCCAGCCTCTCCCCAAGTGGGGGACTATTTGAAGGAAACAGAAAGCCACCCACTACTGCACACCCGGCCACTTATGCAGCGTCACCACCCACCTTCCGTCCCCAAATCCTGCTCACAGGTAGGGGAGGAGTCTGGCATGCCAAGCCCCGGGGACTCTCCCTAACGATAACTTCCGTAAGCTTCCTCCAAGCACATCTAAGAGCTAACTTACCAATTAAAAATGGGCAAAGAAAAAAAAAAAAATGGGCAAAGGATCTGAACAGACACTTCTCCAAAGAAAATGTACAAATGACCAACAAGCCCATGAAAAGAGGCTTAACATCGCCGGCCATTAGGGAAATGCAAACCCAAACCACAATGAGATACCACTGCATAGCCACCCGGATGAGGCAAATATTAACAAGTGCTGGCAAGGATAAGGAGAAAGTGGAAGCCTCCTGCATTCCTCCCTGTGGGCATGTAAAATGGTGCAGCCACTGTGGAAAACAGCCTGGAAGTTCCTTCAAAAGTTAAACATAGAGTTATCATGTGACCCAGCAATTCCACTCCTGGGTATATACCCCAGAGAAATGAAAACACATGTCCACACAAAAATCTATTCGCAAATGTTCATAAGTAGCCAAAAAAGTGGAAACAGGGCTCCCCTGGTGGCGCAGTGGTTGAGAGTCCGCCTGCCGATGCAGGGGACGCGGGTTCGTGCCCCGGTCCGGGAGGATCCCACATGCCGCGGAGCGGCTGGGCCCGTGAGCCATGGCCGCTGAGCCTGCGCATCCGGAGCCTGTGCTCCACAACGGGAGAGGCCACAACAGTGAGAGGCCCGCGGACAGCAAAAAAAAAAAAAGTGGACACAACCCAAATATCCATCAACTGATAAACAGATAAATAAAATATGGCATGTCCATACAATGGAATATCACTTGGCCGTAGGAAGGAATGAAGTTCTAATACATGCTACTATACGGATGAACCTGGAAATCAGGATGGGAAATGAAAGAGGCCAGTCACAAAGGACCACACACTATATAATTCCATTCATATGAAATTTGTCCAGAATAGGCAAACCTATAGACAGAAAGTAGATTAGTGGTTGCCTAGGGCTGGGAAAGGGGGTTGATGGATGGGAGGAAAAGAGGAGTGACAGCTGGTGAGCACAGTATTTCTTTCTGGGGTGACGAAAGTTGACCGGAGTGGTTGCACAACTCTGAATATACTAGAAGCCACTGAACTATGGACTTCAAATGGGCTCATTCTACGGTATGTGAATTATGCCTCAGCAAAGCTGTTTTTAAAAAGAATTCACTTAATCCTCACATCCTTTTGAAGGAGGCACTATTATTAACCCCCTTGTACAGGTGAGGAAACTGAGGCATAAAGCTTAACCTGCCCACCCACCCTGGTCACTTGGCAAGTGGCAGCAGGATTTGGAGTATGACCCATGATCCTCCTGCGGGAAGCTGCCTGCAGCCTGAGATGTGACACCTACCCCTCTTCAGCTGCAACATGGAGGGGACAAAGGGGGGCAGAGCCCAGCCTTCTCAGTCCCTTCCAAAGGGGGTCTTGGGCAAGATGGCTCCCTTCTGTGGACCCTGTTCCCCACCCCAAAGGTTTGGGGGTCGAGGGGCACAACGAGCCCTGCACAGGGAGGCTGGCCAAGGCCACAGTCACTCCTCTGGGCACAGACCAAAGGCCAGTGGCTCTGTCTGAGGCTCTGCCAGTCCTCATGCTTCAGAAATGCAGAGCCTGACCCCTGGCATCACCGGCTATTCTGCAACCGCTCTACCCCGAGGTCCGGCCTTCCCTCGGGGAGCAGAGTGCCCTTTACCACTTCCCCTCCAGGCAGCAGCCCGGCCCCTGCTTCCAGGCAGCGCCCTTCCTCAGCTCCCTGATGACAATCCGCTTTATGTCCTCTCCGCCTCCCTGCCCTGTCCCCCGGCTTTCTCTCTATTCACGCGCTGTTTCCTTAGACGCTGCATTTTTTCCTATAACATCATGTCTGATCCAGACTTTCCGAAAAGCACCCTTTCAGGCCTTGCATCTTCCCCAGTGTGGCTCCTGGCTGGGCTGGACCGAGGCCCCCTCCTCTGTCAAGTGAGGGGGCCGCCCTAGCCTCTCTCCCACACCCCACTCGGGGAGTCACAAAACACATTCTCATATCAGAAGCCACCCCTTGCACCTCGGCCACAAATCCTTCCCGAAAGCAGACAAGATATCCTCCATCCACAATAAATAAATAGGATGCACTCAACACTTAAAAATATTTATATCCCATCCTTGTATTTTAATATATTGGAATGTTCTCTCCGCTTCTACTTCTTGTCTAGCTTCAAAATAATACATTTCTAACACCTTTCCTGGGGAAGACAAGGGGTATTTTTCCACCAGCCCTGTGAAAGGCAGTCCCCCAGGCAATACAAATAAGACTCTGTACTGAGGGGCGATTGGAAGCTGACCTTCTGGGACTTTCTAACGTGACAACGGGAATGTGATGGATGGGGAGCGTTTCCTGGCCCCGGTTTTCAAGCTGAGGCAGAGGCACCGTCTTCCTCGCCTCCACTGAACAGCCTGGGATTTCAGCTTCGGAAATAAAACAGGGGAAAGTCGGAGAGATGGGTTAGAGAAAGGGGGGCAGGGGAGGAGGGGGGCTCAGGAGGAAGGCCCCACCGTCCCAGCGGCCCCCGCAATGGTTCAGGGAAGCAGACAGCCAGCAGAGATGCCAGAGACCATCTAGCTGGACCTTATGGAGCAAAAGCGGGGCCGCCAAGGCCCAGTGAAGTGAAGGACCGCACAGGCCACACAGCTAGTTGGTGGGCAGGTGGGTCACAACTCAGGGATGCTTCCCGACCCTGCAGGGGCCCTGCCCGCCACACCTCACAGCCTGCCCTCACCGGGAAGCACCTGCTCCCTCGCTCCGAGCTCTGCAGGGCCGCTTGCCTGCGCGGACAAGGGTCTGAAAGGCTCACAGCCTCTTCTCCAAAAACAACAGAGCCCTCGCCAGCTCCGAGAGGCCATGGCGCTCGGTTAACCAAATAAGATGATCCAAATGGGATGATGAGACCCACAGGCGGCTTTCCAGGCCTCTGAGAAGCTTCCACGATCTGCCCCCCCAGAAAAACAAATGCAGAGGTTGAAGGAAGGGCCACCCAGCCTGTCCCTGGGGCCTCCACCCATCAGCCCCTGTTTGTTTTGTTTACGGGAGGAAAATTCTCCCACTGTCCAGGGAGAGGAGGACAGGGGTCCCTGCAGGGCTTAGGGCCCAGTGGGTATCTGGCCCCCACTTGCCCCACCGGCTCTCCTCCATCACTCCATCAGAGGCTGCTGGGCCCAGAACCTCAGCACAGCCAGGCCTGCTGTCTCTGGGGGCTGCGGCCGCGGGAAATGTCAGAGCCGTGTGTCACCACCCCTGGGAGGAGATGAGTCAGCACGCAGACCTCACTCCCGCCCGCCTTCTCTCCCTCAGAGGCGTCCCGACTGTGTTTGTGAAGCTGGTTTTTAACTGAACTCCAGCACACACGCGTGGGAGCATTTAGAGCATTTATCAAACCCTGCTCCAGATTTCAGCGGGATCTGTCCAGCTCCAGGAACCTCTGTGGACAAGGACACCCTTTCAGCATGACCTTCTGCTGAAGGTCATGACCTTCTCTCGGAAGCTCTGGGACAGGTGAGCAGGGTGCCCGGTACCTGGGGAGGCAGGCTGAGCCGACACCGACACAGTGGACCTTTGGACAATCCCACCACACTACCTCCAGTTCCCACGCTCCATCCAAAACTCCAAAGGTTTTCTCAAAAGCCTTGAAGCAGCCTCTACACGACTTCTGGTCACCAGAATGAATGAGCTCGAGTCATTAGTTCTTCATCTTCCCACTTTCACTGGACCCGCCCAGGTGCTCCCACTTGGAAGAAGCTCAGGCTGGTGGAGGGAGGGAGGGCTGTTGAGGCCGAGGCAGCCTGGAGCATCGGGGGGAGCGGGGAGGGGGGCTCCTCCCCCAGGAAGAATGTCCTGAGCATCCTACGTGAGCTGCCCAGTGTGTCGGCTTCTAGAAATACAAAGACTGCCCCCTTAAGCGGCTCACTGTCTAAAGAGGGAGACGGGCACAGACACAGATGGTTCAGCCACGGGATAAACACTGCCAATCAAGTGGGAACCAAGAGATAACAGAGGATGAAGTGCTTCCCAGCTTTAATCTTTTAACCCAAGTTAATTAACCCAATACATTTATTTGCAATAAATCAAACACTACAGAAACATATGCATGTTATATACTAAAAGTAACCTTTATCCTACCCTAAATACCTTAATATAGTCACCCAGACCTTTATAAATAAGTACATATACATCTTAAAAAAAATTAAGAATTATCATATGCTTATACTATTTTAAATACTCTCTTTTCCCCTGACTCCTTTTAAGTCAATAAGTAATATGATATAGTGTAATTAAATTATATTATATATAATATTATACAGCAATACCTTAATAGCTGAATCATACACATTTCACTTTATAGGCATAGGAGAGTTTTTTAACTCATCCATTGTTGGACACATGTTTTTCTCCTTACTGCATGCTAAACGGATTTGGATCCTGCAATGAACATTTCAGTTTTCTCATCATCATTCCCTATATTCCATCTCCACGTCCATCTTATCCTGCTGCCTTTTAATCTCAGACTGTCCCCGACTGAGGAGTGTTGGCTCTGGTTGCACGGAGAGTATCTCCTTGCCATTTGAGGGTGCCAACTTCCTGACATTTGCTCCCGGATCTTGTGGTTTGATCCTTTTCAGAGGCGGGCTTTTCACATACAATTGACTCTCTTCCTCACGGCGGTCACGCTCTGTAAGGTTGCGGGAACACTCAATGTGCAAACACTGAACCATTGCTCCTAAGGGAAACACAGCGTTAGGTTCCTACGGGCCTCTGGCCGCAGCGTTATCGTAGATCCATCAATGCTGAACCTTGTTGCATGTGTGTATCTGTTTAAAGACACCTATTTAATGTATAGTTGAGTCATTAGCCTGGAACTCACAGCCAACGGCACCGTAACTCATGCCTGAAGGAAGCTTACTCAACACACAGATTTTCTCCGTGAGGCTCATCTTGCACTTACGACACTAGACAGCACTTCAGCCCTACACTTGGGGGCCATTTTAAACAGTGAAATCGTCAACAAAAAGCACAAAAATGCAAAAAATGTGGCACCAAGTAGACCGCAAGAAGGACGATTGTTTACAGCATGAGCTGAAACAGGAAGGCGGTGCGTAGCCTTGTGCAACCTCAGCTGGGAATGTGCCCTCGGGGTGACTCAGACTCCTCCCCACTCTGCTCATCCCAGGGTGACTGTGAAAGGGCCGTGAGGACTGTTTCTGGGGGTACAAACAAATTTTAGCAAGTAGGTAGTAAGGAATCCACAAACAACGAAGGTCGATCAATGGTATTCTTTTGTTCCCTTGGTTTTGCTCTGTATTTTCTATGGGTCCTGTTTGTTTTCTTTGATCTTCAAAAGGGCAGGATCTGGACAAGTTCGATATCTGTTAATGGTCAGAGTAACCCGCGCTGGGTCCCGTCTCAGCCCACTTTTGCAGGGGTGTGGCCACCTGCTCAGCTCTGTTGTGGGCCAGGTTTTGATGCTCAGCCAGGGGGCATCCTCCTTTATACCCACTGCCTGTTTTCTGGAACTCTGAACACATAGAAAATATGATAAACTACGATGTCCAACATGTACGGCCACTCCTCTCTGGGGAATGGTACCTCACAGAATATACTGCTCCTCTGGGCATGTACTTTTCGTCTCCTATATCCTCCCAACACTGCACCCTCTTACACACACACACACACACACACACACACACACACACACACACACACACACACACACACACACACACACACTGACCTTAACCTCTTAACCTAGCTGTTCTCTGAGATGTAGTGGATTGAATAGCCCCCCAAAGATATGTTCATATCCTAATTCCCAGTCCCTGTGAATTGACCTTATTTAGAAGCAGGGTCTTTGCAGATGTAACAAAGTTAAGGGTCTTGATATGAGATCATCCTGGATTTAGGGTGGGCCCTAAATCCAGTGACAGGTGTCCTTATAAGAAACAGAAAAGGAACAGACACAGAGTCACACAGAAAAGAAGGCTATGTGAAGACAGAGGCAGAGACCAGAAAGACGTGGCTACAAGTCAAGGAACACCAAAGGTCTCCAGCAGCCACCAGAAGCTAGGAGAGAGTCGGGAACCGAATGCTCCCTCAGAGCCTCCAGAAGGAACCAACCCTGCCAACACCTTGATTTCAGACTTCTGTCCTCCTGAACTGTGAGAAAATTAATTTCTGCTGTTCTAAGTCACCCAGTTTGTGGTAATTTGTTAGGGCAGCCCTGGAAAACGAATACACCTAGACAGAGAAAGCTGTAGGGGGTGGGAAGGAGGGAAAGGAATTCTGCTTTCCCCACCTCAAGGGGCAGCTCCTAAAGGGATTTCAGGTTTTCTCACTGATATAGACACTGAGGTTCTGAGTCAGGTAGCAGCCAGTATGGAAACATCAGTCTGCCCTCATTCAAGCATTTGCATGTGGCAAAACCACATCAGAGGATACAAAGGACAGAAGCAGAGAAGGACCACGACAGACTGGCGGAAAACAATGGCAGCACACATAACAAAGGATTGGTATCCCGAATATATAAAGAACTCAACAAATAAACAAGAAAAAGACAAACCAATAGATCACACACATACACACAAGAGCTATGAATATGCATGTTACAGAAAAGGAAACCTGAAGAGCCAAAAAAACATACGAAAAGATGCTCAACCTCACTAATAAGCAGGCATATGCAAATTAAAGAACGATGCAAATGCAAATTTAAACAATACACCCATCGGACTGGCAAAAATATACAAGTCTGACAATATCAAGTGTTAGCTACGGCAGGGAGAAATGAAATCCTCCCTGTAGAGCTGGCGGAAATTGGTGCAATCATTTTGAACAGCTATTGGGCATCATCTAGTAGCGTTGGAAAGAGCCAAATAATTATGGGTTTTGGTGTCCATCCTAGAAAAATCCCACACATGACTCCAGGAAGTACAGACAAAGCTGCTTATTGCAGCAACGTTTATAATAGGAGAAAACAGGGGGAAAGGCTAAATGGCCACAATAGGAAATGGATCAATGAATTGTAGCTTGTTTATACAATGTCATATCACATAACCCTTAAAGTGAATGAGGTAGGACTTCCCTGGTGGCACAGTGGTTAAGAATCCGCCTGCCAACGCAGGGGACACAGGTTTGAGCCCTGGTCCAGGATCCCACATGTCGCGGAGCAACTAAGCCCGTGCACCACAACTACCGAGCCTGTGCTCTAGAGCCCGTGTGCCACAACTACTGAAGCCCGCATGCCTAGAGCCCGTGCTCCGCGACAAGAGAAGCCACTGCAATGAGAAGCCTGTGCACCGCAATGAAGAGTAGCCCCCTCTCGCCACAACTAGAGAAAGCCTGTGTGCAGCAACGAAGACCCAACGCAGCCAAAAAATAATTAATTTTTTTAAAAATGAAGTAGAGCCCAAGGAAGCAACATGGATTCATCTCAAAAACATAGCAAGTTATAAAATGATACATCTAGCATTTAGATAAGCTCATTAACTCATAAAACAACTCTCTGTATTGTGTGTAGATACTTATGTAGTAAAAGTTGAAAAAACATGGAAAGACAAATCAACTATACAATTTGTCTCTGGGAAAAATGGAGTTTAACGGAACTAAATAGGAGAATGAAAGGTACTTCAAAGGTACTGTATCAGCAATATTCTCTTATTTAAAAAATAAAGTCAAAAAGAAAGACATGGAAGAAAAAACTTGGAAGCACATTAACTATCAAATAAAGGAGGCTATCATAACTTCCTAGAGAGTGAGCAGATAAAGTGTTCTGAGAATGCAGAGGATAGAGACCTCCACCTTGGGAGGAAGGCTTCCTGGAGGAGGTGGCACAGAGCCTTGAAAGAGGGATGGTTGAGATTTGGAGATGGGTCTGAGAATGTTTACCATACTACCCTAGGCCTGCTCTCTTGGGCACTCTGGGTCACTCTATTTGCTGTATTTACTGAATAATGTCTTAAGTTCTCAAATTTAATATAAAAAGTGACAGACTTGGACACTTTCTGTTTATCTTTCAAGGCAAAGTTACCAAGGTGGTGGCTGTAAATCTTCTGATCCACAGTCAGGGGCTGGAGAACAGGAACTCTTCCCTGACTCCCTTGCAGCTAGGCCTGTGTGTGATTTAAGCTCTGCCAGTTAGGTTCCCGTATGAATCTGCAGGGAGAGAGCCAGGGCAGGGGGCATCCTTCCCTGGGGTGGGCAGTGCAGGGGAGGTGTGGTTCTGGGGCTGCAGCAATGCCTCCACTGCCTGAGTCTGCAACTTCCTGATTGTGGCAGAGACAGTGGCTCCCTGGTGGCTTGTTCTGGGAGAGATTTGGGGTCTTTGTCCCTGAAAGTCCACTTAGAATCTTTTCTTCAGCCCTCCCAACAATTCTGAGAGTTATCTAAACTCTTTAATGAATCCCTTTGTGCTTGAGTAGTGGATTCTGTTATTTGCAACTAAGAACCCTGCCCAATGCCAAGTTCACCAAATGTTTCTTGGTATCAAGCCTAAGGACTTAGTTTGCCAACCGACTTCACCATAAGCTACAAATACAACAAACTGATCAGCCCAACCTGTGGAGAAGTTGAGAGAAGTCAGTCATACCCTGGGCATCGATGTCCAGCTGAACGGGTCATAAATCTAATCCAGTGTCTCCATGTTCACACAGGGCTCCCCCAACCCCCAGACCCCCAACTTTCTCTTTCTCTTAAAATGTATAATCTGGAAACAGTCATAACTAGGGACATAGTACTCACATGTCCTTCACATTTTTTTTGGCAACAGCATAAATCACATTTTTTTTGAGCACTTGGGATTCTTTTCTCTCAACTAGCTGAGATATATAGAATTTCCATTTCAGTCTGTAATTAAAATACAATTAAAATCGCATTTGGAAACTTAAACCGACATAGACATTTGTGTTTATATTATAAAATGTCTTGATACACTTTAACATATGGTAATAATAACAAAACAAATTTGGCACTTACAGGGTAACTTCTGCCCCAGAATCACAGAATTTGGAGTATGTCACAAATACAGAAACATACTACAGTTTTACCTAACCTCCTGAGTTTGTACATAAGTGTGATGTTGGAGTCACATGGGCCCCAGTCCAAATTCCATCTCTTCTATTTTACAGACGAGTGACTGTGAGCACATTACGTATATATCTTTCTGAGCCTCAGTTTCCTCAGTTTTAAATGAGATTAGTACGTGGTTGGTGTGACAGGTGAGATAACCTGTGTGTTAAGCGCAGGGCATGGATCCCAGTAAGCGCTTGATAAAGGGTCAGTGCTGTGATGATGACGGTGGTGGTGGTGGTGGTGATGGTGATGGTGATGGTGATGGTGATGATGGTGATGGTGATGGTGATGATGATAGTGGTAGTGGTGATGATGACGACGATGATGGTGATTGGTGGTGGTGGTGGTGGTGGTGGTGGTGGTGGTGGTGGTGGTGATGGTGATGGTGATGGTGATGATGATGATGATGATGATGATGGCGGTGATGACAGTGATGATGGTAGTGGTGTTGGTAATGACGATGATGAAAGAACAAAGTATGTTTTGAAATGTCAGTGACTGGATGTCAAATCAAGGGTCAAAACCAAGCCCACAGCCCTTAGGGTATTCAGCTCTGTGTGTTAACTCTGAGGCAGGTCTCCTACTTCAAAACTTTTGTCCCCAAGACACAAAATGCAAATGGATTCATCCAGGTGCGGAATCCTTAGCACCAAACGTGAGATACTACTGCCCCATCTCATCTAAACAGCAGGGAGAAAGTCCCATCTCTGCGGTTAACCACCAGTGGGATCACAGACAAGCCATTTCACATCTCTGGGCCAGGAAATGTGGCCCAGTGAGTGTTCCCCCCAAACTTCAAGGCACATATGAATCACCTGGAGAATCTTGTTAAAATGCAGGTTCTGATTCAGTGGGTCTGAGAAGGTGCCCAATAGTCTGCATTGCTAACAAGTTCCCAGGTGCTGCTCCTGCAGCCTGAGACCACGCTTTGGGAAACAATGGCCTAGAAGATTTCTCGGTTCCCCCACCCCCAGACTAGCAAGCTTTGATCAGAACACAAGGGCCCATCTGCTCACCATTCATTCTTTCCTTTTTCCTTCTCTCCAACCCACTCCCCTCCACCTTTGGGCTGCCTCCTTTTCTACCCCACTCATGCGTTTGGGGGGGGTGACGGGAGGATTCCCACAGTTCCTAAAGAACCAGAGATAGGTTATCTGTTCCCTAACAACAGCATGAATAGAAAAAGAGAGAGAGACATACCAGATCCCAAGGAACGCCCCCCCAAAAAATCTTTTAGGTGCAAATCCTGTTTCTCCTTAGCATAGAGCCCTCACTCCCAGCCACTTTCCACAAAGAAGCCAGGGATAATATCACGAGCACCGAGGACCTCCCACTTCTCCATAGATTTATAACAAAACCGTCTCAGCAGGAAAAAGTATTCTGGATTTATGCCTCCTACATCCACCTGCTGGCTGAGTGCGTTCTTTTATATTCCAGAAACGTTCCTAACCCTTTCCAGGCCACCAATGCCATACCCCTGGCTCCAGAGACCCCCCCCAGAAAAGGCCGTGGAGAGGCAGCTGTCCTGGGACCGGGAGAGTGACCTGAGCTGACCTGCCAGGCTGGCCCCAGAAATCCAGGTGTCGGGACGCAGCTTTTCTGGGAACCCTGTCCCTGCTGGTGAACGAGTTATCACCACGCCTTCCCATTGCAAAGCGGACACTCAAAACTAAACACCTGCCCATAGCTCCCCAGGGTTCTGGCCCAGACGGGAAGCAGGAGTTCTGCCCCCAGTGGGCCCCCCAGCTCAGACCCACACGGTCAGCAGGGCCTCTGTCCCACAGTGAGACCCAGTGATGGGTCACCGCAGCCCTGTCCCACTTGGAGGCACTCACTGTGACCGGGGCCTGGTCCAGCCCTGGGGTGGAAGAACTTGACTCTGAAATGTCCTGTGGGCAGCAGGCCCTGGCTACCACATCAGGACTGTGGTTCCAACCTCTCACTCCACAGAATAAAGCCCACGTGGGAAATCCTGCCCTGCCATGGCCCAGATCACCTTCTCTGAGGTCTCCCAGTCTCCAGGACCTACCGGGAATGCTACACTGAGGTCACAACACGGCCAGACCCGGGCGCCGTGGGGGCCGACACTGGGCCAGATGTGCCGGCGAGAGAGAAGTTTCACTCAGCCTGGCACAAGCACCCTCGAGTGTGCCCGTTTCAACATGTCAGCCTGCTTGCCCGGCGGCTCTGACCCTACTGCCACCTCCAAGGTCATGTCAGGCCCTCCCCACCCCGGGAGCAGTTTCCCAAGCCCCTCTGCGCGCAGAGCTCCCTTCCTGGGCTTCTCACGGGCCCCTCAGCTAAGCCAGCTTTGTACTGTCAATCGTTATTTGCATCTATTTTTTTTTTTTACTGCGGTAAAATACACACCACATAAAATTGCCCACCTTGACCATCTCTGAGTGCACAGTTCAGTGGCGTTAAATACATTCATAATGCTGTGCAACCATCACTAACCATCCCTCTCCAGAACGTTTGCACCTTCCCGAACTGAAACTCAAAACCTGTGAAACAGTAACTCTCCACACCCGCCTTGTCCCCGCAGCCCCTGGCAGCCATCCTTCTAGTTTCTGTCTCTAGGAATCTGACTATGCTGGGCACCTCATAGAAGTGCAACCGTACAGTATTTGTCCTCTTGTGTCTGGCTTACTTTACTCAGCATAATGTCTTCAAGATTCCTCCAAGCTGCAGCATGTGTCACAAATGCCTCCTTTTTTAAGACCGAATAACATCCCAGTATATATATAGACCACATTTTGCTTACCCATCCGTCCATCAACGGACACTGGGGTTGCTTCTACTTTTTGGCTAGTGTCAATAACGCTGCTATGAACATAGGGGCACAAATATCGATCTGAGTCCCTGCTTTCAATTCTTTGGGGGGTATATACCCTGTCAATTACGTTTTAACTTGTTCCTGACATACAATATTTGTCAGAAAATTGCTCAGATAAGCAAACAGCTCCGGGAATTTTCTCAAACTGAAAACTCTGTGTAAACAGCACCCAGACAGAGAACCAGAACACCACCCCCCTCCTTAGAAGCCCCCCCCCAGGTTGCGCCCCTTCCCACAGTCACTACCCCCCACTCAACCAGGGTAACCAATATCCTGACAGCATACGTTAGCTTTCCCCGTTTTTTCACTTGACACAAGTAGAATCCTATAGTATGTGTGTGACTTCTCTTACTCAACATTGTGTTTTCATGACTGCTGCATGCAGTTGTGAGTTACTCACACTCACTCTTGTATGACATTCCACTATATGATATCTCACAATTGATTTTTCTATTTCATTGTTGATGGGGGTTTAGGGCTAGTGTCCAGATTGGGACTATCACAGATAGTGTTGCTATGTACATTCTAACACGTCTCTAGGTGAGCATACGTACACATTTCTGATGATTATATACCTAGGAGTATTGCTAGGAGTGGAATTGCCGGGTCACAGGGTATACACATATCAGCTTTTGTAGACAAAGCCAAACAGTTTTCCGAAATGATTAGACCAGTCTATACTCCTGCCACCAGAGTACTTTACCAACACTTGGTAGTCTCGTCTTTATTTTAGCCATTTTGGTGGCTATGTAGTGGGAGTGCCTTGTGGCTTTAATTTGCATTTCCCTGATGACTAATGACACTGAGCACCCTGTCATATGTACTCTTCCGCCTTATGTTTTAGGGACAGGTCACAACCCCCAACGAGAAGACACAGCAGGGATCTCAACGTCTTACATGGCTGGGTCTCCAAGCCTCCCATCTAGCCAGGGCTCATGATGAAATCCAGGCTTGATCTGTGTTACATAAGGTAAGGCTAAGTTCGCCACTCACCTGGCCAGGTCACTGTCATGGGCCATGGGCTGGATTAGACATGGCCGGCCTGCTCCTCAATCACTGTTTGCTCATAACAGTGTCCCAAGGGCCAGGCCACTTGCCAAACGTGCCAGATGTCACTGGGTTGGCACTGGCTGATGCAAAAAGCCAACAAATATAAATGTGCAATTCTTAGGAACAATGAGTTCCTCTTCGGAACACACACCACAAATATGGAGAATTCCGCAATCAGTAAAGGAACTAAAAGTAACCCATGTCTGGTCTTGCTTAAGAGTCATTCCAGCCAACTCCCTGAGCTAGACCTGCTCTCTGTTGGTCCACCCAAATTCAACTTGATTCAATCTAGCAAGTATTACTGAGGCCCTACTATGCACCAAGCACTGAGATCATGATGCTAGGGTCACAGACGTGGGAGATGGTTGCAGCCTTCAGACAGGTTATAGTCTACAGGAACATAACTACACCATAAGGCAGAATATGATAAATGTCCTAAGTAAGGTATGTACAGAATGCAGGTGGGACATCATGGCTGGAAACACCCAGCATCATCTCATGAGCTGCTCCAGCCCAGGTCCTGTGAAGACGTCTTCCGACCCCATGCCTTCGTAGATGAGGTTCCTGCCTGATGCTCTGGCTCCACCCGAGTCTCTCTGTTTGCACCTGCTGCATCAGGTGGGATACTCCGCAATGACTCTTCCCACGTCCTTCAAGACATACTCCACAGTTTCCCCTTCATCCCGTGTTGCTCAAGGTTCAGCGCACTGTGATGGGCGACCCTCCGACTGCACAGGTGCCTCCCAGGGCACCCAGCTGCCTCGCTGGGGATGCTGCACGGCCAGGTAAGGCTCATCTTGCCTTGTATATAATGCTGATGGAACTGAGAATAAATTACAGATATGATGGATGCAGGTCACATCCTGGTTGGGTCAAGATCGACCTCATCTTTGGGGATGGGGGTGGGAGGGATGACTTAACTGGCAAACTCAGAAGTAAACAATGCCGGGTGACAATTTAACACATGAGCACAGCATCCATTTCATAGTCACAACGAACAATACAAAGTCCTTGACTAAAATCTATTCACTTTGCTCAACAGACTCATCAGACCCTCATTCAGAACCTATTTATTCTCAGTTTACATTCAGTGTTGAATAGTTCATCTATTTCCTTTCCTGATGGGGTCAGAGTAAGTCAATTAAGAGCAGAAAATCAGGAAAGGAGAGAAAAGGCTTATATTTATACAGATGTTCACTGTAGCTGTTTTTGTTACAGCAAAAGACTGGGAAAACCTAGGTACATCAGGGACTATCTAAATAAATTATATCACCTGCATTCAGTGGCATAATAAGGGATCCATATGTGCTGGTTTGGAAATATTGTCACAACATATTAAGTGAAAAAGGGCACTTAATTGTATGAATAGTGTACTGCTATTTGTATTAAAAATACAAAGATATATATTCATATATCTCTTAGTACATGCATCAAACATATCTGTAAGGATACAAAACATTGCCTTTTTTGGAGTGAACAAGCATTTGGTGTGAGGGGGAGACACTTTTTATTGCGGTGTTTAAAACTTTTGCTTTTGCATTTTTACTTTTGTAGTGCTGGGAATGTTATTCCATGCTCATGGATTATGACTGCAATTAAAACAATGGTTTAAAAAAAGAAAGAAGGGGAGATGGATAACTTTTGGAAGCAGAGCCAGTGACAGCAGAAATAATTGATAACAGACAGCTTGGAAACAAGGGGAGAGATCCAAGGAAAGTTTCAGTAAGTCAGTAAAGCAAAAGAAAGAGAATGAAGGTAAGAGAAAAGTAGAAGGTTGGGACCCACAAGTCAAATAGATAAGTAAGATCCATTGACCCCAGGTGATATTACTGTATTAGAAGACGATTTTTAATTATGTACTAACAATGCCTCTGAAACATCAAAATAAGATTAGGTTGCATTTAACACTCTTTAGGCAGAGAAATTTGAAACACTAGCGACATTCCCATTTATGTCAGAATAAAGACAAGGATGCCTGCTACCATCCTTACTATTTAAAGTTGTTTTGGATAGTGTAGCCAATGCAAAAAGACAAGAAAAGAGATTGAACAGCAGAAGTGCTGGAAAGAAAGAGACAAAAGATGCTATGAAGGTGCTACGATGATCTACCTGTAAAAACCAGGAAGAGAGACTCTCTGTTCAGTGAACAGACCAATTACTACATAAACATATGAAAATCAATTTCTTTTATATACACCAACAGCAAACAATTAGAAAATAACTGGAAAACGATACCATTCACCTTTCCTGCAAACAATTCAAAATACCCAAGAATACGCTTAAGAAATGTGCAGGGGCCTACGTGAGAAAACCATGTGAACTGCTGACGGACAAACTGAACTTCCAGATGAGAAGATCCAATTTTACAAAGATTCCAGTTCCCTCAGCATTTATCTATAAACTTAATGCAATTTCAATCAGAATCACAGAGGAATCACCAAATCATTCTAAAGTTCATTTGGAAATAAAATGCAAGCGCACAGCCAAAGTAATTTTATAATTGTGGGAATCATGCCCTAAAATAATTAAAAGATTAAAACAGTGTGGCACTGGCAAAAGAACATAGATTCCTATCATTGGACAGAAAACTCCAGAAACAGAACCAAGAATATGTGAGAATTAACACATGACATAGGTAGTGTATGGAACCAACAGGAAAAGGACAATGTTCAGATAACGTAAGGCTGAATTCTTTACCTTACATTAGACATCAGATCATTGTAGGAATGGATTCAAGATTTAAGTGTGAAAACTTAAGCTATGAAAGTGCTAGAATAAACTAAAATGTAGATGAGTATCTGTAACACTGTACATTGCGAAGAATGACACCAAAGACAGAAGTTAAAAAGAAAACACTTAGACGTGTCTCTATATGAAAGTAAAAAGCTTTTTCTTAGTATCAACGAGCACTAAAAGCAAAACTTAGAACCAAACGGCAAACTGGGGTAAAACTGTTTGCAATTGATATAACAAACAATTTACATCTTTGATATACAAAGATTCTTACAAATTAATAAGAAAATATTAATCCCCCCATGGAAAAAAATACACAAAGGCCATGAGTAAGCAATTCCCCAGGGAAGAAACACAAATGGCTAACAGATATATAAATAAAAAACGTTCAAAGAAATGCATGCTTTTTAAACCAAGATGCTGTTTTTCACCGTTCAAGCTGACAAAGATATTTTTAAAGGACGATACTCAGTGTCAGTGAGGGTATGGGGAAACCCTCTACAGTGCTGCTGATGAAAATACAGATAAGCAAAACTCATCTGGCAAGCAATTTGCCAATACATGTAAATGACTCAGAAGACTGAAAAAACATGAACACCCTCTAACCCACCAACTGTGGTTGTAAGAATCTACTCCAAAGAAAGAATTAAACACGTGTGCAGGGACTTCCCTGGCAGCTCACTGGTTAAGAATCCATCTGCCAATTCAGCGGACACGGGTTCAAATCATGGTCCGGGAAGATCCCACACGCCGTGGAGCAACTAAGCCCATGTGCCACAACTACTGAGCCTGCGCTCTAAAGCCCTTGAGCCACAACTACTGAGCGTGCACTCTAGAGCCCATGAGCCACAACTACTGAACCCGCGTGCCACAACTACTGAAGCCTGAACACCTAGAACCTGCGCTCCGCAACAAGAGAAGCCACCGCAATGAGAAGCCCGCGCACCACAACGAAGAGTAGCCCCCGCCTGCCGCAACTAGAGAAACCCCACGTGCAGCAACGAAGACCCAATGCAGCCATAAATAAATAAATAAATAAATATTTATTTATTTATTAAGGGGGGGGGAAAACACGTGTGCAGAGGTTTGGCTCCAAGGATGCATGTCGCAGGCTGCTGGAAACAGGAAAAAACTGGAAAAGTAGCAGGAAACTGGTTGGAATCTGTGGCACGTTCATGTACTTAAAATGCTCAGCAACCGTGAAAATTATGTTGCAGCCAGAGTCAAGATAGCAGTAAGTTTAAAAAAGCAAGTTACGAAATAGCTTATGTTTCAATATAAAATCCTGTTTTTAGAAACAATGTGTATATGCATTAATACATGAAACAGAAGTACATGTACTAAAATGTACACAGATGTACACCAAAGATTTCCCTGGATTATGAAATTATGAGTGATTTTTTTTCTTTTAACTTGTCTACATTTTGTTAAAGTTTTAAATGAATATATTTCTGAAAGAAAAAAGATTTTTTAAGGTTTTTTTTTTTTTTTAATTTGTAAAAGAAAGCTTGAGTACACTCATATTCACAGCAGCACTATTCCCAGTAGCCAAAAAGGTGGAAGCAACCCAAGTGTCCATCGACGGAGGGATGGATAAATAAAATGTTGTATGAACGTACAAGAGGATATTATTCAGCCTTAAAAAGGAAGGAGATTCTGACACCTCCTACAACATGGATAAACCTGAAGGACGTTATGCTGAGTGAAATAAGCCGGTCACAAAAGGACAAATACTGTATGATTCCATTCATACATTCCTATGAGATACTGGAGTGGTCAAATTCACAGGGACAGAAAGGAGAGCTGGTGGTTGCCAGGGGCTGGGGGAGGGGAATGGAGAGTTACTGTTTAATGGGGACAGAGTTTCTATTTGGGAAGGTGACAAAACTTCTGGAGAGGGAGGGTGGTGATGGTTGCTCAGCAATGTGAATGCACGTTAACACTACTGAAAGTACACTTAAAACGGTTAGGATGGTGGGCTTCCCTGGTGGCGCAGTGGTTAAGAATCCGCCTGCCAATGCAGGGGACACGGGTTCGAGCCCTGGTCCGGGAAGATCCCACATGCCGCGGAGCAACTAAGCCCGTGTGCCACAACTACTGAGCCCGAGTGCCGCAACTACTGAAGCCTGTGCGCCTAGAGCCCGTGCTCCGCAACAAGAGAAGCCACCGCCACGAGAAGGCCGCGCACCACGACGAAGTGTAGCCCCGCTCGCTGCAACCAGAGAAAGCCAGTGCGCAGCAACGAAGACCCAACGCGGCCAAAAATAAATAAATACATTTATGTAAAAAAACAAAAACAAACGGTTAGGATGGTAACTTTTATGTGATGAGTATTTTAGCACAGTTTTTTTTTTTTAAAACATGACACACAAAATAGTTCAATTTTTAAAGTTTGGGGGAGGCGCTTCCGTGCTTTAGAAAAGTCGCTTAGGAAGAACAGCTCACGCTCTGATAATGCCAAATAAAGGAGGTGTTATTATAGAAAGTGAGACATAACCAACACTCCAGAGACCTTTAATTTGGCACCGATGACTCCTCCGCCTGGCACCAAGTGCCCTGCTCGAGCTGGCATTTCTTCAACCCATTTCCCTCCGGTCAGCCCCGCCCCACTGGACTGGGGCTGAGAGGTCCCACTGGAGAGCAGGGACCCCCACCCCCCTCCCTGCAGCAGCCTCAGGATGGGCAACCCCCCCCCAGCACCCCCTCCCCCGCCCCCGGTGTGGCTGAGCCTCCGCCAGGCCCCACCAGCCTCCCTGCCCCCTTCTCTTGGCTCCCAGTGCATAGGAGCATTTGACTTTCTAATTCTTTCCTCCTCACAACAAAAAGCTAAATGTTCCCCAGGCACTTGGCCTGGTTTCTGTCCTCGGGCAGAGATGGCTGATGGCCGGAGAAGGCAGGCAGCAAGAAGCCAGCCCCAGTGAGTTCCCAAGAGCAGCGGGCCTCGCACACCATCCGCCTTCCTAAACCAGCACCGACAGGCCCATCCTCCGGCTCATCAAGGCCAGAGACATTAAGTGACTTCCTTGCTCAGTGACCCCGAGCGAGTCGTTCCCTTGCTTGGGAAAGGGAGAGAAATCAAGTCAGCCTAGGGCAGCGGCCCCCGGTTCCTACAAGAAGATGAATCAGCGCCTGACAGTTGGAAGGAGGCAGGTATTACCACCACCCTCTGCTCATGACCCTGGCCCATCCTGTGGCCTGGGCAGGTCCCCGCTGTGTCCTCAAATGCCCACCTCCCCACTGGGCCTCAAAAGGATGGGCGGGCACGTGGGCTGCAGGATTTCTCGGCACAGAAGGAAGCAGTGTTCGTCTTGCTTAGTAACTAGTGCCTGTATCCAGATAGCTTTGCTAGTGTTAAAAAAAAAATCTGTTTGGTCACTCTAACAAGTGCTTGCCGGAAATGGCAGGAGGCTGGTTGCGGCGAGCCAGGTTCTAAAAGGGAGATGAAACCCCCAACTGGAAAAAGATGATCACAGGCAAGCGGCTTGCAGCTGTGAACAGAGGCCCCCTCTCCAGCGCTGTGGCATTTGGGGTGAGCAGAGGGAGAGGGTCCCGGCGTGGCTGAGGCAGGGGGGTGACACAGCAGGACTTCCCAGAGGGGGCGATTAACACTTAGGGTCAACCAGCAGCGAGCAACCCACCAGGGACATGGAAGGAGGAGCATGTGAGAAAGACTTAGGCAAAAATTTCATTCCAGGGTGTGTTCTCGACAAGGAAGGATCATCTTCAGAACTGGCTGCTGCAATGTGTTTATCAAGGCATAAAACTGCAGAGTAACCCGAGTATGTATATTAATTCAATTATAAAGAATTGGAGCGCAAATCGGACTCCTTGTGCCTGCTTTTCTCGGTCCTCCACAACGGAGGAGAGCCTGTCCCCCGGGCTGGGGGCCCTGACTCCACATCTGTCACCACCTTTCCGGTGGCGGCCACCCAAGATCCAGGCATGGGGCTGCAGAGAAATTAATCAGTAAACCCAACCGTTTAAAATAATTCAGACACATCCCGCTTTGCAGGGTGAACAGGTGCGAGAGAGGGTTTCACGATGGTTGGCCACACGGAACCCGGAGAGAGGTCGTTTCTCTGGATTTGAAATCGTTCAAACTCTCAGAAGGACAAGAGCAGATTTGCAACCCTGAGGTCCTCCACTCTGCTCCCAGCCAGCTGAGAAACAGTCACCGTGGCTCAGTCAAGCTGCCAGCCGGCCTGAAAACCCAAAACCTGCAAAGAGGGTCACTGAAGCAGAAAAAGCTTCCATCTGCGACGTCTGAACGTGGTCCAGGCTTGCGGGCCCGCCCTGAGGTCTCAGTCCTCAAATGCGCATCACCCCCTCACCCCAAGAGTGGTGAAGGGGTCCGACCAGAAGCCTGTCCCCCCATCTGTCTGGGGGCACCTACCTGGGATGGTCACTGGAGTGCTAGGAGCTCCAGAGAGCCTCAGAGGACTTCTATAGCCAACCCTTTGTTTCTCAAAAAGGCGGCTGAGGCCCAGAGAGCCGAAGGGTTGGCCCAGCATTACCCAGTCAGCCAGGATATAGCCTGGCCTGGGACCCAGAACTCCTGACCCCAGCTTCCTAGGGATCCCTCCAAATCGTCAAGAGCAGGACGCCAGGAAATTTCAAGTCACAGAACAGGTGGCTCTTGAGGCCGGCCTGCAGATGGACACCCACCTGGGGCCTGCGGGACCCCCTCGGCACGGCCTTCAGCTGTCCCCTTCCCCCTGCCTCCCACCGGGGCTGCCTGTTCACCACCAACGCCAGCCTGACGGAGCTGGGGTTCTGCTCACCCATCCAGCGAGGCTGTGCAGCCCTCAGCTCTGGACACAGCAGCTTCCATGCTCCTGCAGAGTCAGCCAAAGCCGTGCTGCAACCTCAGGGGTAGAGGGGACGGTGGCAGACAGCAAGGGACAAAGTGGCTTCGTGCAGCCTCCTGGTGCAGTGGGGGGGTTGCTACATCTGCTCCTGAGTAGAGGGTAAGCTCCCTGGGGCAGGATGTCCAAGGAGCCGTCATTATGACCTGGGACCCCGGGGACCCTGCTGGCTCCTCCCGGGCCAGACCCTCAGCCTTCAGAGCAGGGGCTCAGACGCGCTGCCCTCTCCCTGGACCCAGGACCGGGTTCAAGGGTCACATGACCACAGCACAGGAGTAGCAGGGAAGTACCCGGATCTAAACCCTTCTATCCCGTGTTCTACGAGGTCACCATCCTCAAAACGGTCAACTCTACAGGAAGCTCAAGTCTGGCTTAATGTGGACCCTTTCCTCAGCCTTCACGAAGGAAGTTACATAAAAGGCAGAGCTATGGCTTTCTTCATCAGATGGTGAATTCATTGGAAAGCTTACTGGGCAAACAGGGCACAGGCCCAGAGCCCCATACAAAGGGAGGGGCCGCTGCCCTGAGAGAGGAGAGTGGCGACTGGGACTCCCCAGCGTGGGGAAGGACACCTGGAGGGACTCTGAGGACGACCGCCTACTCAGAGGGGTGCCCCCTCTTTCAGCTCCAGGACTCTGGCATATGGCAGGTAGACAACTTCAGACGCTCCCCCGACTGCCATCTCCCTGCCCTGGTCCCCCCATCCTCGGCTCCACTGTTCACTTTGCGACCAGGGTGGTCCTTTCAACAGCACAAAGCCGGTCATGACGCCCTCTCGTTTAAAACTCTTCAATACCTTCCGCCTGCTGTCATCAGATAAAATCCAGATGCCAGACACGGCCAAGAAGGGCTTGCGGATTGGACCCTGCCCTTCCGTGCAGCCCCATCTCTCATCCAGCCACACAGAGCCTCTGTGAGTCCTCACTGCCCCCAGCTCTCTGTCATCTCCGCACCCTGTGCCTGTGACTCCCTCTCCCTGCAATGCTCCTGACCCCATCCCACCTGGCCAACTCCCACTCGTCCTCCGAGCATGGAGGGTCAGATAAGACCCCAGGGCAGACAGCCTGGGCTTGGACGCTCTGAGTCTGACACTGACAAACTCACTGTGTGACCTTGGTCAAGCCGCTTAACCTGTATGGGTCTCATTATCCCCACCTCTGAAGTAAGAATAATAACTTCTTAGGGTGACAGTGAACATGAAATGAGACAATGCCTGCAAAGAGCACAGTGCCAGGCACGCAGAAGATGCTCAATGAACGCTAGCTGCCATGGTGATGGGGAGTGTGATGGGGAGTGTGATGATGGTGATGAGGAGGAGGACACTGATGACGATGATGGTGAAGGTGATGATGAAGAGGACAGTGATGATGGTGATGATGGTGATGATGAAGAGGACAGTGATGATGGTGATGATGGTGGTGATGGTGATGATGAAGAGGACAGTGATGATGATGATGATGGGGAGGGTGATGATGGTGATGATAAGGACAGTGACGATGATGATGATGATAGTGATGGTGATGATGAAGAGGACAGTGACGATGATGATGATGGTGGTGATGGTGATGATGAGGACAGTGATGATGATGATGATGATGACAGTGATGGTGATGATGAAGAGGACAGTGATGATGATGATGGTGATGGTGATGATGAAGAGGAGATTGATGATGATGATGACGGGGAGTGTGATGATGGTGATGGTGATGATGAGGACAGTGATGATGATGATGGTGATGATGATGGTGAAGGGGATGATGAGGACAGTGATGATGGTGATGATGACGGGCAGTGTGATGATGGTGATGGTGATGGTGAAGGTGATGATGAGGAGGACAGTGATGATGGTGATGACGGGGAGTGTGATGATGGTAACGGTGATGAGGAGGACAGTGATGATGATGATGAGGAGGACAGTGATGATGGTGATGACGGGGAGTGTGATGATGGTGACAGTGATGAGGAGGACAGTGATGATGATGATGACGGGGAGTGTGATGATGGTGACGGTGATGAGGAGGACAGTGATGATGATGATGCTGATGATGATGGTGAAGGTGATGAGGAGGAGGACAGTGATGATGATGATGGTGATGATGATGGTGAAGGTGATGAGGAGGAGGACAGTGATGATGGTGATGACGGGGAGTGTGATGATGGTGACGGTGATGAGGAGGACAGTGATGATGATGATGACGGGGAGTGTGATGATGGTGATGGTGATGGTGATGGTGATGAGGAGGACAGTGATGATGATGGTGGTGATGATGGTGAAGGTGATGATGATGAGGACAGTGATGATGGTGATGACGACGGGCAGTGTGATGATAGTGATGGTGATGAGGAGGACAGTGATGATGATAGTGATAGTGGTGATGTTCACAGTGAGTGTGATGGTGGTGATGACAACGATGGTGATAATGAACATGGTGATGGTGATGATTTGTTTCATGATGCTTTCACTTCCTCCTGGAAGCCTTCCCTGATCCTGCCTCACAACTGGCCCAGGTGCCTCCTCTTCCTACTTCCAGTGCCTGTTCTAACCCCTCCTGTGACACTTATCACCCTCTACTGTAACTGCTGGCATGCATGCCCCTCTAGAGTGTGACTCCCATGAGGGCAGGCCCCACGTGGTGGTCTCCACTGTATTCCCATCACTTAGCGCAGAGACTAATGCATGAAACAGATGCTTAAGAAATAGTAACTGAATGATTTTAATGTTTGTTTGTTTGTATGTATGGAAATACCATGACAATTCATCTCCTTACACCTACTTTCTCTTGCTACCATTAAAACATAAAAATAGCCCTCATAAAAAGAATGAGGAAAATAGTGATTTTTTAAAATGAATACAAATGGGGTGCTACCCGGTTTTTATGAAATGGCTTTAATAAATTATCAGCAGAAATGCATCTCACATGGGCTCTATTACTAACTGCAAAAAACCACCTGGAAGACTCTTACAAGGAGCCCTGACTTGGATACACCGTGTTTGGTAACAGCGAGAGCCAGGAAGGAGTGTGGTTAGAAGAGCTGACAATTCTCCCCGAGTGGGCACCACTATCACCCCACTAGCGTGTGAGCTCCCGAGGACTGGGCTTCTGTCAGGTTTGTTGACTGATGAATATCTAGAACCTGGAACAGCCAGTAGGCACTCCAAACCTATTTGTTGATTGGCTGAATGAAAACAGCTGTAATGGCAGCTCCCTTCTGAGTACCCAACTGTGCGTGGGCACCGGGCAAAGTGCTTTCCCATGTGTCATTGAGGTCGGCACTTTTTTGTTATTCCCATTTCACAGATGAAGGTACTGAGGCTCAGAGGAGTTGAGGCAAGGGCTGGAGGGACTGTGAGTGCTCCTGTGGACCCTGTGGATGCAGGAACTGGGGCTCTGTAGCAGAGAAGCCAACTGCCCTCAGTAGCCATTCTGCCCCTTTTGTCATAGAGGCACATGGCCACCCAGCTAGAGACCCTGCTTCTCAGAATACCTTGCAGCTATGTGTGGCCATCTGACAGAGTCTGACGAGCTGGGAGTTGAGTGGAAATGGTACGTAGACAGGGTGCTGGGGGACTGATTCCCACCATGAAGGTGAGGGCAACACCCCACAGGAAGGTGGAGCAGCGAGACAGAAGGCTGGGTGCTGTCCTGGATGACACCATGGAGCAGAGCTGCCTGCTCAACCTGGCTCACCCGCTACCTCCAAGCAATTAAGTGAAAGAGAAATAAACATCCGCTCTGCTTGAGTCAGTGTGTGCTGAGCTCTCTGTGCTACGGACACCAAGCTCACAGCTAACCAGGAGGTCCCTCTCCAGGTCACGCAGCTCATCCGTCTCGCGCGTCTCCACAGCACCCTGACACAAGCAGCCACACTGCTCTAAAGGGAGCATCGAAGTGCCGAGAACAAGACCAAAGCCACAGAAGCCCACAGGAAGCCTGAGGAATGAGCTGTAGGACGTTTAGCGGTCTCCTCCCACCAATGCTCTGTAGCACGGCAGGAAAGAAGAGCCAGCGGTCCAGGGATGCTACTCCCCAGATGGAGATCTCCAGAACCAGTCACTCCCCGCTCCCTCAAGGGCCACACGCTGACAGCATCTTGTGAAAGCAACACTCTGGTGGCTGTTTCTACACTAGAATGATGACAGTTTGGGCTTTGGGCTTCCCTCCCACAAAATGACTAGACGAGACAGCTTCTTTTCATTCAAATCATCCCATGCCTTTGTGAAAACGTTCTCTTGCTATTCCCGGCATGTTCCTGGAGGCTACAAGTACATCTTGTCTCATGCAACACATGTTCTCTCGAAAAGCTAACAATTCCGCGTTGCTACAAAACCTTATCCTTTCAAAAACTGTATGTGGTGAGCTTTCCATTTAAAGAAGTGCTATTAGGAATCTATACATAAAAGTGGATTGTCGCCCCCATTGTATATGCTTTTTAAACCTGGATTCCATATCCCTTCCCCAGCCTAGAAGCTCTTTATAAGTCACTCTGCAGTTCCTCAATGTGCCTCTGAAAGACCAAGGCCCAGAAGCCAATGCAATATTCCACACATATGTGTCACCCCTGTAGGAAGCAAGGGCTCTCATCTCCATGGCAACTGAGATTCTCCACGTGCCAACTCAACTAAACTCAAAATGGCTTAAGAGAATGTTGTGGGTTTGGGTGACTGAAAGGTCAGGAGGTAGAGCTGGTTTCACTCAGGGATGTCATCAGAGACTATTTTCCTCTATCTGTTCTCTTGGCCTTTGTGGTACCAGTATCATCCTTGGGTGGGTTTCCCTCATGGTGACAAAAAAGATGCAGCAGTTCCGGGCTTCACAACCACACATCAACATACCATCCAAGGTAAGAGAGAGGGCCAGCTTCCAGAATCTCTTCCAGAAGAGGATAAGAGAAACAGGAGTAACCTATTTTATAAATGCCTCCAGCCAATGTCCTCCCATGCTTCATCAGACCAAACCAGATCACCTGTACATTCCTGAACCAATTCCTACAGGCAGGGAAATTTTTTGTGCTGATGGATTACGTACCAGGAAGGATGGAGCCACCCAGATTGGATTAGACAAAGCATGGACAATCTCCCCAGGGCTGCATGGCTGTACAGAGAGGAAGAGGGATGAACAGGTATTGGGGAGATGGTCGGTGATCGAAGATTACATTAGCTTCCTTGGGCAGCCACATCCCATGGGTGACTCAGATCAACCTTTCCTTCAACTAAAATGCTTAAGTCTCCCTGATAACATAAGGATCCGTCCCAATGTAATGATGCCATTCATTTTTTGGACCTATGGCAAAGACTTCAGATTTATCCCCCAGATGTTCCATCTGAGCAGGTTGTCTCAGTTGGTTGTCATCCAAACAGAAAACAGAAAACCTCTCCCGACCCATCTCGACTGGGTGCGCTCGCCGGCGTAGCTTACACTTTGTGCTGTCTCCGTGCGACCCTCCAACCAGCGTCCACGGCAAGGTGAGCGCCGCTCACGGTGGCCTGGTTCTCACCGGCCAGATGTGCAGGTTCCCCGCCCACTGAAAACAGCATGAGAAGGGCCGTGAACAACTCAACTGGGAAGACTCACCGAAAGTAAGCCACTACGTTTGCAAGAGAAGTGCTGTCAACTGAGCTGTGGAGGAGATATTTGGAAAAGACCGGGGAGCAGTTATGAAAAACAGGAGATGCTGAACTCAGATAACTGCACAAGCTTCTCTAAGGAATCCCTTCACTTTAATGAAACTGGAGATGAGGTACCACGGGCAACGTCCACGCCAGAAAGAACGCAGGACCAGCAGACGCACCCTCAAAGAAAACGTCTTGGCCTCGCATCAAAAGCTTGGCACATGGACGTACATTTACGAGTCTGAAGTTAAAATCAAATATTTAAAAGTTTATCCGACTTACTTGATTATCCAGCCAACTTCTGCTTTCCACTGTGGGACATTAAAGGACTTCCCCTATGGCCATCCCACCCCCAACACCCCGGCTTCCTGCCATTCATAACTTTACCAGCCTGTCATCCATCTTCTCCTCAAAGGAATAAAAACGTTGAGAAAAGGCAGGCTGAGCCTGGAACTCTGTGCCCGCATGTCTGCTTCCTCGTTGATGTCTCATGATGGAAGGAGGTGCTTTATGACCGTGAGTGCGGATGCGGGGCCCGTGGGATTTGGTGGGATGCAGGGGGTGGGATTCGGGGAGGGGGCAGGTAAAGAGACTAGCTGGGGGAGGAGTAGTCACATGTCCAGTAAACAGAGCTTGGGTGATGGCAGTGTGAGGGGAAAGGAACAGGTGCAGATGGGACATTGCAAAGAGATGATCAACAAGATCTGGGGATTGCTTGAGGGGTCAAAGACCAACATGGGGCTCCTGGGTGACTCTCGTTGGCAAAAATGGAGAAGACCACAGAGGAAGTACGTTTTGGTTTATGGATGAGATCTCAAACGTTCTAAGTTCAAGACAGCAATTTCTTATGTTTCAAGAGAGGCCAGAACATGGATGGAGAGTTCGGAACCATTTCTGTCTCAGCTCTAAGGATAAATGGAGTCTTGGCAATAAGAAGTATGGAGGGCTATAGGTGGGAAGCAGGACTGACCTCAGGGGTCACCCAGGGGTTAAGGATCGAGGGCGACAAGGAGGGAGAGAGACAGGCCTGAGCAGGGGTGTGGGGAGAGACCGTGGTCATGAGGCCAAGGCTGGGGAGTTTCAAAGGGGTCGGAGAGGTCAAGCAGAGCCACCTGGTTTAGTCATCAAGGTCACTGGATACCTCGGTTGGATCCAGGGGTCACGGCTGCCTGGGGGAACCACTCCTTCACCGTCCAGAAGCAGCTAGAAGGTGTGAGGGGAAGGGGATGGTGTTCACAGAAAAAGAAACACTGCTTACCCTGCAGCCATGAACATGGCAGGAGAAGCCACGCTCCCCAGCCAACCTCACTGTGCAGGACACTCTTCAGAGGCCTTGGAACAGGACCAGAGCTCGAGGAGAAGCATCTCAGACACTGAAGAGGCAGCTGGGGTGGGGAGGGGTGGGAGGTGGCGAGGGTGCCCAGTCGCCCTTGGCTCACGCCCGGGCCCCTGCTGACCCGAAGACGACGATCCCACCATCCTCCAGCAGGAGTGACAGCCCCAGCAAGGCGGTGGGGGCCTGCAGGGGAGGCCCTTCCATCAGGACCTCACTTCCAGCAGCACAAAGGATTCCACGAGCTGCTTTGCCATTTCAGGCCCTGCTTTGGGTGGCAGGTCTCCTCTGCCAGGGCCTGAGGCTGGTGTGTGGTGGTGGGGACGCTGGGGAGCCATTAAGACCACAGAAGCCACCAGAAGCATCCCTAGATGTGCAATTTCTTTCCAGCTGGAGGTACCCCAGACCTCCTCAAGTCAGTTTCTATGTACCCCCAAGAAAGGGTTCACAGGGAAACAGGAAGGGAGGGAGGGAGGGAAGGGCAAAAGTACAAACAGAATACTGAGTGTTGACAAGGAGAGCCTAACCACTGTCTGGGAATGGGCCTGCAGAGTTGAGTAATGATACTAAAACCTGTTATGGAAAACATCTTCCTTGGGATGACTTTCACACTCCTCATATGGAGCTCAGGGCCCCAAAAGCCTCCACAAATACTAACCACCTACAGCCTATGGCGGGGCTGCCACAGCCCTGCCACACCCGCTCTCCTGTATGGGGGAGGGTTTGGATGACTTGTCTAAGACCAGAGAGATGGGTGGTTTATACATCATTTCTTCTGCCTTAGATCTTCTCCAATGACCCCTCCGCCATCTCACCAACCTTCCTGGATATTCTACTAGCCGTTAAAGCTCGTCTGCCCAACCTTTCCCCACTTCGTTTCTACCGGATACATTGTCATTATTATTACTATTATTCACGTAACACCTTAAAAATAAAGTGCGTCGCCTTTGTCTTCTCCCTCATGAAGGAGCTGCGGGTTCTTATCTCCATCTCACAGGTGAGGCCCCTGAGGCTCAGGAGGGTGAAGTGACTTTCTCAAAATGCTAACATGAGCTGGCGGTATGGCCTGAGTCAGAAACCAAGTCTTCTGACTCCCAGCCCAGTGCTCTACCTCCAATACCATGTTGCCTCTGGATGCCCTCCCCGTCACCTCGAATGCATCTGAACTTATGCTCTCCTGGGCCTGCTCCTCGCACAGCATGGAGCCCAAACCTTGTCCCCCTTCCTGGCCAAAATCTACCTCATTTCTTCCACTTCTGTTCTTTTTTTTTTTCCATTTCCAACTCAAGAGTTGGAGCTGGTTGCCCACATTTCGGAGACAATTTATCTCCAGCTGTTATCAGTTCTTTCCTCTGGTCTCTCCCTTTGTTAATTCCAAGATGCCCAAAACAGGAAAGAAAATGATAACACCGCCTATCCTCTGTTCACCCAACTGTCTGACCATTGCCTACCGCAGAACAGAGCAGGGAGCACTTCCAGGAAAGAGGGGGAGAAGCAGCAGTGTGGCCAGCATTTCAGCTTCAAAAATGCCGCCTGCCCCCAACCCGAGTTCTATGCAATGTGAACAAAATGCTGAGACCCGCACCTGGGACACAAAACTCTGACCTGGGTACTTGAAATCACCACCGTTCGGGAAAATATGATGGGTCCACACCGGATCTCCTAGAACAAACGCAGGCGAGCCTCATTCCCCAGCAAGAAAGCACCTCTGACAGCGTGAAGCCACGACACCTGAGCCCTAGCTTAGGGAGGCCCCGCCCTGGATGGTGGCAGGTGGTTGATAAAGTCACACAGGAGATGAAAATATCTGATTGTCAAAATACCCTAAAAAAATCACTTGTATCACCAATAATAGCACAAAACGCACGGTGCTGTGTATTCGTTTTGGACTCTATTTGTCAGATGCGCTGAAGGATGAGTAACTGTGAACTAGTCTAAAGTAAAGGAGATGGGTCTGAGCACTCCCATTGCTATGCCTGGAAGGAATTCCCAGCTGAGGCCAGTGCATGTGCATGTGAGGTGGGGTGGACAGGGGACTCTGCAGGCCGCTCACCAGGGCTGATTCCATTCCACTTCGATATGAAGGACCCCTTTCATTCATGGAGGATGTGGCCCTTGCGAGAATCAAAGCACACAGTGGGGTCAGGCACCATCCACAGTGTCAGGCTCTCCCATCAGCCCCCGTGAGTGAGGCGAGCTGAGTGACCCGGGGAATCATTTCATCGCTTTGACCAGCAGTTTCTAGAATACCTCCAGGGGCCCCAGGATTTGCTGGCATCACCCTGAGGGCTACTCTGGGGTTGAGGGATGGCCCAGCCCAGGGGGTCTCCCTAACTTCAACCCAAGGAACTCTGAGTCACCTACCAAGGCCAACTCATCCTAATACCAACCAGATGGGCCTCCTACAGAGCCTCATTCTATATGATGGAAACACTAAGGCACAGAGAGAGTAGATACCTTGCCCAAGGTCATGACCATCATTAAGTGATGGGGCTGGGATGTGAACTCAGGCCGTCCGGCTCCGGAGTCCACATCCTTAATCACTGTGCTACACTGCCCCTCAGTGCGATTCTTGGTACACAAACCAACTAGGCCTGACCTCAACACGGTGAGGCCTTTTTAACAAGCCGGAAGATTCTACAATCACACATTCCTTTGAGTAAGACCCTTGGAGGCTGGGGGAGACAGAGTGAGGACTGCTCATTTATTCCAACACTTGTCTCAGGGAGCTGCCCTCGGGGCTTCTGAATATCCCAGGTAGCAGCAGCTCCAACCCCGGGAGCTGGACAGCATTTTCACATCCAGCCCCGAGCTTTGGGTGTCAAACCTAGTGAACGGGCTCAGGGACCAAGCTTGGGTGAAGCTGCTGTTGGATAAAAACTGTGGGGCTTCCCTGGTGGCGCAGTGGTTGAGAGTCCGCCTGCCAATGCAGGGGACGCGGGTTCGTGCCCCGGTCCGGGAGGATCCCACGTGCCGCGGAGCGGCTGGGCCGGTGGGCCATGGCCGCTGGGCCTGCGCTTCCGGAGCACAGGCTCCGCAACGGGAGAGGCCACAGCTGTGCGGGGCCCGCGTACCGCAAAAAAAAAAAAAGAAAAAAAAACCTAACTGTGACTATAAAGGTGCGAAATTGGCTTTGCCCCATGGGGCTGGTAAACGGCTCTCCGGGCCAGTGGAAGAAGTGTGACTCCTCCTGGGGGGACCACTCCAGTGGACAGGACACTCCTCTGGACCTGTCAGCTCAGGTCTGCTTGGTGCAAAACAAAAAAGTTGGCTCCCTCCTTAACAGTCACACCTCTGAGGCCAACGAGTCATGAACTTGGAGTTGTTTTTCCAGCACCAGAGATGAATTTCCACTGATGTGCACACCCACTCACCAGCTCCACGCCTCGGCCTCGTAAGGAATGACACATTTTTGAGAAGGCCGGCCAGGTGAGGGGTTCAGCCCAAGGCCGTGTGCAGAGAGACACTCGGTGACCCTTGACGGGAATGAGTCACAGCCCCGAGCTCCGACCGGAGTGAGCTGGCCGAGTCCCATCCCGAATCCTTCTGGAAAATGCAACTGCTGAACTTACATGCCACCGCCGTCGCCAGCCTCCTTCCTTCCTGTGCTGGTTCGACGTCAATGTCGCGAGCGAGCAGCCGGCACGACTACCTTCTCTCTGATGCTCCCCTTGGTGCCCCAGCGTTGCCCTCTGGCTCTCGGTGCCAGGAGACCCATCTGAAGTCTTCACTCAACATCTCCACCCACTCCTGGGCCTCTCGAGCTGGTCACCGTCCCCGAACAAAGAACTCAGGGTCCTGGGCCCCTGGCAACGTGAATCAGGAGTCTTCCAGGTCCTGTTTCCAAATGGCTTCCCTCTTTCCTGTCTCCCTTGCAAGACCCATGAAAAATGAGGGAGAACCAGCTTAGGAAAACAGCCAGGGTGGGGAGTGAGGGAGCTGAACCCACCGCACCAAGGAAAACTGAGAACCCCAACAGGCTGGTACACAGAAGACAAAGCGCGGCCACGTTCACGGCAAGCACCGACTTGCCAAGCACCTCCTTGGTGTCAGTCCCTGATCACCCTGGACCACTGCGCCCCACGTTCCCGGAAGGCACGCCCGAACCAACAGGTGCAATTCGCAGAATCTCTCTCCAAGAACTGGCCTCGGAAGAGGGCACACACGCACCCCTGGAGGGGAAGAAGCAAAGCCCGAGCGTTCCTCGTTGGGGTTAAATGCAAAGCGGATTCCTGCAGTGAGTGCGAGGTCAGACGCTGGAGAATCTGGAGCAACCTCTCCACCCCTAAAGTGTGACGAGTCTGTGAAAATCTAACCCAAGCAAAGACACATACGTGCCCCCAGCCTAACACCAACGGGACATGAGCACCTTTCTTGAGAAGACTGAGATTTCCATGCCAGGCTCTCCCGGTGGGAAAGCTGCCCTCAAATCTGTGCCCTGATCTAATGAACTCCCAGGGCAGGAGGTGATGGAGAAGCCTCACGGGGGCTTGCTGTAAGAGTTCAGTTTCTTCCCAGATGACTCACTCTCGGGTTCAGCTCTCTGAACCAGCCCACAGGCTCCTTCGGCCTCTCCCGCCCCCGTTCCCTGCACTCGGGAGGCAGGTGCCGGGGACCCAGGTGGGAGAGCTGGCCCCTCCAGGCCACCGTTTGCAGAGCCGGGCCCCGTGCACGGCCACTGCAGCCTCCTCCTCGCCCGGCCTCCCGAGCAAAGCGCCGCTGCCAGCCTGCTTTCAATATCCGTTCGTCCCTCGCTGGCCTACCAGCCAGACGGTCCCCCCACCCGTTTCTCTTTGAAGAAAAGTGATTTAATTTCATGAGACTTTGGGGTAATCATGTTATGATCTTCAACATTAACCAGAACCAACTCCCTGCTATGGGAGGGTGGGGAAGGAAAGGGGAAGAAAAAAGTAAACAGTCCCACTCGGGATTGCCAGAAAGGAGAGGAAAAAGAAAATCACAGCAGCTGCTTCGCCGGTTCCTCTGATGGGGACGGGCTTCTGCCAGAAACGGGGCCTCTGTGTCAAGGTTTCTGGAAACAAGGAAGTTGGGCTTGGCGGGGCCTCCATTTCTACAGGTTAATCAGCTCAATTCTGGGAGGGGGGAAGACTGGTTTTCACTCCTAACCTTCCTCTTATTCCCACCACCCCCCTTCCACTCACTCCATGGTGCTCCGCACCGACCCCTCCCCTGAAACCACCTGACATCCTTTTCTGCCTGACTGCAGAGCTGCTCTGGAGCCCAGGTCAAGCAGCCACTTTAGGTTTCCCTGGAGGGCTTCACCTCCACACCCCTGCCTGCCTCTTAAAGCTTTTCGGACCACAAAAGGAGGCTTGATGAGACGTCAGGTTGCGGAGAAGGTAAGTCAGGAAGAGGGGGGCTTAGGAAAGACAAGGAATAACTCAGGGCCCAACCCCAGAACAGTGCATCTAAGGGTTAGCTGGAACTCGCAAGGAATTCTCATGAACAATGGTCCTTCTTGGCAGACAGTCCAAGGGTGTGGTGCTAGCTTGAAAAAACAGCAAAGAACCCAGGCTCCAGGGCCACTGGGAGGTGGCTGGTGAGAGGCTGGAGAGCTGGAAAGCTGGGGTGAGGGTGCAGACACCCAGGAAGTGACGGGTCACACGGCAAGGTGCTCCCCTTGGGGCCAAGAGACACAGACCTTGGCTGGGTGAAGGGCAGACAGCTCCGGGTCTGCCCTGGCTTCCTTCCCATCTTTCAGAGTTGCCTGTCTGCTCAGACCACACACACGCCCAGCCTCAAGGCCTCTCCAGGTTCTCTGATCCCTCCTCAGGGATGCTGAAATGGCAACATCTTCTAGGCGCTGTGACACGGAGGGACCACATAAGGCAACCTCTCACACCCCACCACTCGGTCAAACCCCAGTACCCATTCAGATTTCAAGCCGGGACTCAGAGTGTCTCAGGAATTCTGGAGGGAAACAAGGCCCAGACGTGACTTTGGAGACATATGTTTGCAGTTTATGTCCCTTTCAAGGGTGTAGGGAAAACAACACAAGTGAAATCGGCCCCCGTGTGACTGCCACATCGCCCCCAAACCTCCATAACAGGCTGCTGGCTGAAGCGCACGCATGGGGGTCTCCCCCCGCCTTGGCAAGCAGGTGGGCACATCCTTAGACCGCGAGTCGGGGCTAAGCGAAGTCTTTTGGCCTCTGTGAGGTATGACAGTGCCGGACATAGAAACTATCATTCATTTTAATACATTTTTGTCTTTGCAGGCACCTCAAAGGGGCTTTGTTTGTCTTCCCACCTCACAGAAAAATTTTAATTTAAGATAAAGGTCAAACAGAGTAGAACAGAGGGATTACGAAGTCTAATTAGTGAGAATGTGAAGATATCACTATATTAGAAAAGTGATCAAAACAGGCTTAGAGCAAACCTTGGACCATGTCTGGAGCTTAATGTGGTGGTTCCAGAGACTGCCCTTCACATGCTTGAGAAATACTAAAGAAAAATCACTCCGTCCGAGGGTATCTGTGTTCAGTCAATCCATGTTACATCAAAATGAGATCTGTGTCCCCCGAGAGCAGACTCCTTCCGGCAGCTGACGGAGGTGGAAAAGAGCTGGGTCCATGAGCCCTACAGCCATAGTGGTTTGTGGCAATTCTCTCCATACGGAAAGTTCCAAGAGGTTGGAGGAGCTGAGGTCTGTGGGGTGCGGGGTAAGCAGAGGACCACAGGAGAGCGCTCAGGGGAAGCAATGTGGCTGTCACATACAGCAGGGACATTTTGAAACAGAGCATCCCAGAAGTCTCGCGAAGCCCCGATGGTGGGTCTAGCCTCCACCAAGTGATACACAAAGCACCCTTCTCTTAAAAGTGAGCTCCAAATCCGTGGCAGCTCAGATCAGCGGTAAACACGCTGGACGAGGAGGTGAGAGATTTAGGTTCTAATTCCAACTTTTCATCACAAGGCACTTTTCCAAAGTTGCAGGGGGTCAGGCTAAAGGGGCCGGGATTGCTGCGTGTCAATCCCCCTGTCTCTGTGACCTCTCTAAAGAGTGAAGTGAGTTAAGACAAAACCTCCTTTCTGGAAGGGGGGAAACAACCACAGACGAAATTTTCTGAGTCGTCCTAACCAACGGCTCAAGTAAAATCCACCCAGAAGTCTCATCGCCAACATTTACTGAACGCTCGCTGTGAACCAGATACTGTCCCAAGCAGTAACTCACTTAACTCACAGCAACCATCTGAGGGGGGCATTACTATCGCCTCCAATAGACAGAAGGAGAACCTGAGCCGCAGCAAAGCTGAGACACTGGCCCAACGTCACAGAGCTAGTACGTGACAGAAGTAAGGTTCGAGCCTAGACATTCTGGAACAGAAGTCCTACCTCTAAGCCCAAGAGACCACACAGCCTACTAAGAAGAGGCAAGTATAACATTCCCCATGTGCTCTGGCCGTAACAGCTCTCGACCACGTGTGTGGAAACATAGCTAGACTAGCTCACTCTTTTCTCCCGAAAGGCTGCCGACTTCTATCTGGGTTACCCACCAATCCCCTCCCAGGAGGATGGTCCATTTTGCTGATGGTCCACCAATCCCCTCCTAGGAGGATGGTCCATTTTGCCCAGGGTCTTGGTGCACTCAGCCAGGGAGGCAATGGGCCTCACATATTAGGGCCATAAATAGGGGAGCAAACTTCAAACATTTTCTTAACGTTGGGGGGGTCAACCTCACCAGTCTTTCTTCCTCAGGAGTAACTGGGAGCCCCGTGCAATACTTCTGCTTGGATTCTTAGACATTCTTTTTTTTTTTTCTATGTTAAGTGATTTATTTAAGACCATCTGTAAAGAAAACCAAAATATTCAACCTCTAGTACCTATCTTAGGCTTACTCTTTTCCTGCAGTTACTGGCATTTTTACAAATTGGTTCCAGCTTAAGAGCTAATACCTGAACTATTTTGGCTTTCCAAGAGTTCATGCATTTATTTTTTCTGTTAATATGTTTATTAATATTCCACAAAAGAAAAAAGAATCAATGTTCATCTGTTATGAGCAACACATGAAGCTTCATTACTAAGTAAGCGATTTTTGTCACTATCCTTAACATTTGGGGGGGGACTGAATTCATGCTAGTAATTAAGAGGAGTATTTGACTTTCATAATTTTTTTATTTCATACTTTAAAAAAATTATTTTATTCATTTTTTATTGAAGTCTAGTTAATTTACAATGTTGTGTTAGTTTCAAGCGTGCAGCAAAGTGATTCAGTTATATATGTGTGGGTATATATATACACATATACGTATATATGTATATACATACATACTCGTTTTCAGATGCTTTTCCATTATAGACATTCTTACTTCAAGATGCCTTTTGGGGAATCCCCTGGCAATCCAGTGGTTAAGACTCTGCACTTCCACTGCAGAGGGTGTGGGTTCGATCCCTGGTTGGGGAAGTTCCACATGCTGCACAGTGTAGCCAAAAAAAAATAAAAAAAGATGCCTTTTGGCCCTTCTGTCCCCAAATCCCTGTTGGTGACAAGAAGCTAGGTTCCTGAGATGCAGACAAGGCAAGACCTCCAACAAGGAGAACGTGAGAAGTTTCAGGAAGGATGCCACGCAGAAGATTCAAACTCTTCTCGAAAAGGAAATGACCTCCTTGGCTCCATTATTTTGTTTGTAACAAAGTGAAAGTGATTAATCCATACTCAAACCAAAACAGTTTATATGCAGAGTCTGCTGAGGGCTTTTGAATTATGAAATATGAAAGAAAAAGAATGTTCATTCTTCTGCTTTGGAATAACAAGTCAGTAAAGTGGAAATTCAACTGATCTTTCAAGAAGACCAGAAAGAAATCCCCCAAAAACTTAATTTCCACTCTTCTTTTTGTCCATATTATTATCTCATTTTATTTTTTTAAAGTGATTTTTATTGGAGTATAGTTGCTTTACAACGTTGTGTTAGTTTCTTGCTGTACAGAAAAGTGAATCAGTCATACATATACATATATCCACTCTTTTCTAGATTTTTCCACTCACTTTTTTAAAAATTCCCATAACTATAACCTAGTTGAATACCCCTTTCAAACGTTTTAATAGGAAATTTCCTGGGAGAGGAAGTGAGGTTTTGGCGTCTAAGAGGTTCAAATTTAACAGTTGAAAAAAGTGTCAGCAGCCTAAAATTCCTAAAGGATTGTGAAATCCATCAACGTGGAGCTCTTGGTATGGGGTCTTCCCAAGCAGTGGAAGAAGCCAGGCTGGGAAGCCAGAGGCTGTTTGTTTGTTTATTTGTTTTATTGGCGTATAGTTGATTTTCAATGTTGTGTTAATTTCTGCTGTACAGCAAAGTGATTCAGATATATATATATATATCTCTCCATTCTTTTTCATGGTTTATCACAGGGTATCGACTATAGTTCCCTGTGCTACACAGCAGGACCTTGTTGTCAGAGGCTGTTTCTGAAGATAGGAAAAGTCAGCATCCTACTCTGAAAGGCAGACTCGCTTACGCCTCTAGTCACAGAGAGGTGGGTACTTGTCCACATGTGGGGCATCAGCCAGAGAGAGAACCAGGCATCTGTCTGTATTGCAGCCACGTGATCTGGAAACCAGCCACTCCCCCTTCCTGCATCTCAGATCACCCTCTGAAAACTTGAGGTTGACACACTGTTCTTTCCCAAGGCTCTAGAGTAAGAAAAGGCCTAGGGCTTCCCTGGTGGCGCAGTGGTTGAGAGTCCACCTGCCGATGCTGGGGACACGGATTCGTGCCCCAGTCCGGGAAGATCCCACATGCCGCGTAGCGGCTGGGCCCGTGAGCCGTGGCCGCTGAGGCTGCGTGTCCGGAGTCTGTGCTCCACAACGGGAGAGGCCACAACAGTGAGAGGCCCGCGTACCGCAAAAAAAAAAAGAAAGAAAAGGCCTATTAAAAAAGGCCTTAACTAGGGAATAAATCTGACTCTATTCACACCAAAGAGATATTAACATAAGCTCATCAATCCCTTTTTACCTTGGCTTTTATCCAACCAATATGCCTTTATTACGTGCCTCCAATGAAACACTAAGTCTTTGCGCTGGGAAGAGGACCTTCAAGATGGTAGAGGAGTAAGACGTGGAGATCACCTTCCTCCCCACAAATACATCAGAAATACATCTACATGTGGAACAACTCCTACAGAACACCTACTGAACGCTGGCAGAAGACCTCAGACCTCCCAAAAGACACCAGAGGGTGACCTACCTGCAGAGGCGGGGCCAAATCCAAAGCTGAACCCCAGAAGCTCTGTGAACAAAGAAGAGAAAGGGAAGTCTCTCCCAGCAGCCTCAGGAGCAGCAGGTTAAATCTCCACAGTCAACTCGAGCCGTGTAGCTGACAGGGTCTTGGTGCTCTGGCCAGGTGTCAGGCCTGAGCCTCTGAGGTGGGAGAGCCGAGTTCAGGACACTGGACCACCAGAGACCTCCCAGCCCCACGTAATATCAATAGGCGAGAGCTCTCCCAGAGATCTCGTCTCAAGGCTAAGACCCAGCTCCACTCAACGACGAGCAAGCTCCAGTGCTGGACACCCCATGCCAAACACCTAGCAAGACAGGAACACAGCCCCACCCATTAGCAGAGAGGCTGCCTAAAATCATAATAAGTTCACAGACACCCCAAAACACACCACTGGATGTGGTCCTGCCCACCAGAAAGACAAGATCCAGCCTCATCCACCAGAACACAGGCACCAGTCCCCTCCACCAGGAAGCCTACACAACCCACTGAACCAACCATACCCACTGCGGGCAGACACCAAAAACAACGGGAACTATGAACCTGCAGCCTGCGAAAAGGAGACCCCAAACACAGTAAGTTAAGCAAAGTGAGAAGACAGAGAAATACACAGCAGATGAAGGAGCAAAGTAAAAACCCACCAGACCAAACAAATGAAGAGGAAATAGGCAGTCTACCTGAAAAAGAATTCAGAGTAACAATAGTAAAGATGATCAAAAATCTTAGAATGGAGAAAATACAAGAAACATTTAACTAGGACCCAGAAGAACTAAAGAGCAAACAAACAATGATGAACAACACAATAAATGAAATTAAAAATTCTCTAGAAGGAATCAATAGCAGAATAACTGAGGGAGAAGAACGGATAAGTGACCAGGAAGATAAATAGTGGAAATAACTACTGCAGAGCAGAATAAAGAAAAAAGAATGAAAAGAATTGAGGACAGCCTCAAAGACCTCTGGGACA
This sequence comes from Lagenorhynchus albirostris, assembly GCF_949774975.1. Lineage (NCBI taxonomy): Eukaryota > Metazoa > Chordata > Mammalia > Artiodactyla > Delphinidae > Lagenorhynchus > Lagenorhynchus albirostris. Next base: position 7,910,045 of record NC_083114.1, read on the forward strand.
ACATTAAATGCACCAACATTCGAATTATAGGGGTCCCAGAAGAAGAAGAGAAAAAGAAAGGGACTGAGAAAATATTTGAAGGATTATAGTTGAAAATGTCCCTAATATGGGAAAGGAAATAGTCAATCAAGTCCAGGAAATGCAGAGAGTCCCATACAGGATAAATCCAAGGAGAAACATGCCAAGACACATATTAATCAAACTATCAAAAATTAAATACAAAGAAAAAATATTAAAAGCAGAAAGGGAAAAACAACAAATAGCACACAAGGGAATCCCCATAAGATTAACAGCTGATCTTTCAGCAGAAACTCTGCAAGCCAGAAGGGAGTGGCAGGACATATTTAAAGCAATGAGAGGGAAAAACCTACAACCAAGATTACTCTACGCAGCAAGGATCTCATACACATTCAATGGAGAAATTAAAACCTTTACAGACAAGCAAAAGCTAAAGAATTCAGCAGCACCAAACCAGCTCTACAACAAATGCTAAAGGCACTTTTCTAGGCAGGAAACACAAGAGAAGGAAAAGATCTACAATAACAAACCCAAAACAATTAAGAAAATGGTAATAGGAACATACATATCGATAATTATCTTACAGGTAAAAGGATTAAATGCTCCAACCAAATGACATAGACTGGCTGAAGAGATACAAAAACAAGACCCGTATATATGCTGTCTACAAGAGACCCACTTCAGACCTAGGGACACATACAGACTGAAAGTGAGGGGATGGGATAGAAAAAGATATTCCACGCAAGTGGAAATCAAAAGAAAGCTGGAGTAGCAATTCTCATATCAGACAAAATAGACTTTAAAATACAGACTATTACAAGAGACAAAGAAGGACACTATATAATGATCAAGGGATCAATCCAAGAAGAAGATATAACAATTCTAAATATTTATGCACCCAACATGGGAGCACCTCAACATATAAGGCAAATGCTAACAGCCATAAAAGGGGAAATCGACAGCAACACAATAACAGTAGGGGACTTTAACACCCCACTTTCCTCAATGGACAGATCATCCAAAATGAAAATAAATAAGGAAACACAAGCTTTAAATGACACATTAAACAAGATGGACTTAATTGATATTTATAGGACATTCCATCCAAAAACAACAGAATACACATTCTTCTCAAGTGCTCATGGAACATTCCTCCAGGATAGACCATATCTTGGGTCAGAAATCAAGCCTTGGTAAATTTAAGAAAATTGAAATTGTATCAAGTATCTTTTCCAACCACAGTGCTATGAGACTAGATATCAATTACAGGAAAAAAACTGTAAAAAATACAAACACCTGGAGGCTAAACAATACACTACTAAATAACCAAGAGATCACTGAAGAAATCAAAGAGGAAATTAAAAAATACCTAGAAACAAATGACAATGAAAACACGAGGGGCTTCCCTGGTGGCTCAGTGGTTAAGAATCTGCCTGCCAATGCAGGGGACACAGGTTCGAGCCCTGGTCCAGGAAGATCCCACATGCTGCAGAGCAATGAAGCATGTGTGCCACAACTACTGAGCCTGTGCTCTAGAGCCAGGAGCCACAACTAATGAGCCTGCGTGCCACAACTACTGAAGCCCATGCTTCTAGAGCCTGTGCTCCGCAACAAGAGAGGTCACCGCAATGAGAAGCCTGTGCACCACAACGAAGAGTAGCCCCCACTCACCGCAACTAGAGAAACAATGCACACAGCAACGAACCCCCAACACAGCCAAAAATAAATAAATAAAATAAATTTATTAAAAAAAAAGAAAACATGACGACCCAAAACCTGTGGGATGCAGCAAAAGCTGTTCTAAGAGGGAAGTTTATAGCAATACAACCCTGCCTCAAAAAACAAGAAAAATCTCAAATAAACAACCTAACTGTTGGGCTTCCCTGGTGGCACGGTGGTTGAGAGTCCGCCTGCCAATGCAGGGGACATGGGTTCGTGCCCCAGTCCAGGAAGATCCCACATGCCACGGAGCGGCTGGGCCCATGTGATACACCATATTAACAAACTGAAGGAGAAAAACCATATGATAATCTCAACAGATGCAGAAAAAGCTTTCAAAAAATTCAACACCCATTTATGATAAAAACTCTCCAGAAAGTAGGCATAGAGGGCACTTACCTCAACATAATAAAGGTCATATATGAAAAACCCACAGCCAACATCATTCTCAATGGTGAAGCAATGAAACCATTTCCACTAAGATCAGGAACAAGACAAGGCTGCCCACTCTCACCACTATTATTCAACACAGTTTTGGAAGTTTTAGCCAAAGCAATCAGAGAAGCAAAAGAAATAAAAGGAATTAAAATCGGAAAAGAAGAAAAACTGTCACTGTTTGCAGATGACTTGATACTATACACAGAGAATCCTAAAGATGCTACCAGAAAACTATTAGAGCTAATCAATGAATTTGGTAAAGTAGCAGGATACAAAATTAATGCACAGAAATCTCTTGCATTCCTATACACTAATGATGAAAAATCTGAAAGAGAAATTAAGGAAACACTCCCACTAACCACTGCAACAAAAAGAATAAAATACCTAGGAATAAACCTACCTAAGGAGACAAAAGACCTGTATGCGGAAAACTATAAGACACTGATGAAAGAAATTAAAGATTATACAAGCAGATGGAGGGATATACCATGTTCTTGGATTGGAAGAATCAACATTGTGAAAATGACTATACTACCCAAAGCCATCCACAGATTCAATGCAATCCCTATCGAACTACCAATGGCATTTTTCACAGAACCAGAACAAAAAAATTCACAATTTGTATGGAAACACAAAAGACCCCGAATAGCCAAAGCAATCTTGAGAAGGAAAAACGGAGCTGGAGGGATCAGGCTCCCCGACTTCAAACTATACTACAAAGCTACAGTAATCAAGACAGTATGGTACTGGCAAAAAACAAAAATATAGATCAATGGAATAGGATAGAAAGCCCAGAGATAAACCCATGCACATATGGTCACCTTATATTTGATAAAGGAGGCAAGAATATACAGTGGAGAAAAGACAGCCTCTTCAGTAAGTGGTGCTGGGAAAACTGGACAACTACATGTAAAAGAATGAAATTACAACACTCCTTAACACCATACACAAAGATAAACTCAAAACGGATTAAAGACCTAAATGTAAGACCAGACACTATAAAACTCTTAGAGGAAAACAAAGGCAGAACACTCTATGACATAATCACAGCAAGATCCTTTTTGACCCACCTCCTAGAGAAATGGAAATAAAAACAAAAATAAACAAATGGGACCTAATGAAACTTAAAAGCTTTTGCACAGCAAAGGAAACCATCAACAAGATGAAAAGACAACCCTCAGAATGGGAGAAAATATTTGCAAATGAAGCAACTGACAAAGGATTAATCTCCAAAATATACAAGCAGCTCATGCAGCTCAACATCAAAAAAACAAACAACGCAATCCAAAAATGGTCAGAAGACCTAAACAGACATTTCTCCAAAGAAGATATACAGATTGCCAACAAACACACGAAAGGATGCTCAACATCACTAATCATTAGAGAAATGCAAATCAAAACAATAAAAAGGTGTCACCTCACACGGGTCAGAATGGCCATCATCAAAAAATCTACAAACAATAAATGCTGGAGAGGGTGTGGAGAAAAGGGAACCCTCTTGCACTATTGGTGGGAATGTAAGTTGATACAGCCACTATGGAGAACAGTATGGAGGTTCCTTAAAAAACTAAAAACAGAACTACCATATGACCCAGCAATCCCACTCCTGGGCATATACCCTGAGAAACCATAATTCAAAAAGAGTCATGTACCACAATGTTCATTGCAGCTCTATTTACAGCAGCCAGGACATGGAAGCAACCTAAGTGTCCATCGACAGATGAATGGATAAAGAAGATGTGGCACATATATGCAATGGAATGTTACTCAGCCATGAAAAGAAACGAAATTGAGTTATTTGTAGTGAGGTGGATGGACCTAGAGTCTGTCATACAGAGTGAAGTAAGTCAGGAAGAGAAAATCAAATACCGTATGCTAACACATATATATAGAATCTAAAAAAAAAAAAAAAAAGGTTCTGAAGAACCATGGGGCAGGACAGGAATAAAGACGCAGATGTAGAGAATGGACTTGAGGACACGGGGAGGGGGAAGGGTAAGCTGGGACGAAGTGAGAGAGTGGCATGGATATATATACACTACCACATGTAAAACAGACAGTTAGTGGGAAGCAGCTGCATCACACAGGAGATCAGCTCAGTGCTTTGTGACCACCTAGAGGGGTGGGATAGGGAGGGTGGGAGGGAGACACAAGAGGGAGGGGATATGGGGATATATGTATACGTATAGCTGATTTACTTTGTTTTACAGCAGAAAGTAAGACAACATTGTAAAGCAATTATACTCCAATAAAAATGTTAAAAAAAAAAAAAAGATTTTGTGCTGGAAGACATAATCTGAGCTCCACGGAGGCAAGCAAGTGAGTGCGTTTGCACCGGAGCATCTAGCACCTGGGCAGGAGCATCCTGGCTGAGGAGCCATGGACATCACGTTCTTCCCCCTCCCGCAGCTCTCCTGTTGAAGGGCTATAGCCAGGCAGAGCCGCCTGGAAGAACTCCAGACCCAGGACCAAGGGGGCCTGTGCAGCACAAGCCCAGTGGGACACAGGAGGTAGTTAATGAAGTTAGAAAGATGGGCATTTGGGAAAGACTGGAAAGGGCTTCCAATTCCACACAAAAGACTTTGGACGTGATTCTGTAAAAGACTGGGATGGAGAATCAGAATCTCAGAAGAAGGCAACTCAGGTGGCAGAGTGCCAGGCACAGCGGGCGTGTGAATGCATGCGCGCAGCACGTGATTCACTCGAACGTGCCTTACCCCGCTAACAAACGTCTTTATTATAATGAAAACCCTAAGAGTCACTGCCGTGTCCATCTGCGGCCCTGCCAACACTCCATTCTCCAGACTATTGCCTTACACGATGCACGGGTTCGATTCAACCATTCTGAATATCTGCTATTGCATTTCCTCTGTTTGAGCCACACGGAACGCAACCAACATCAGTGCAAGCTTGTGAGGTCTTTAATACAACGAGCGATTTTCTTAATCAGACAATAAAATATCTCAGGGCACTTAACCCGTTTTTAAGGGCTCATGCATACCTCCACATTAAGGTGTCTGTTGTACTGCACTCCTCTACAGGTATATATATATTCTCTCCCTTTCTCCAGACACAGACGAATGTACATCATCTCAGGCTAAAGGTAGATAACTGAGCAGAGAAGCTGGGATTAGCAAAGTGATAAATGAGAAGTTTGTGCATTTATGGTCAACTTTGTATATTGTCATGATTTGTTTAAATCAGGCTCTCACACCTTGGTTGGAACTTGGCAGTAAATGATAAAGTGTTTAAATGCCCACACACTTCCCTAGCACTTGGGCACAATCCACAGGTTGGCAGGCACCCAGCGCAGCGTCCTGCTCGTGGCCATGCACACCTTCCTTCCTTCGGTTAGCACAGATTTTTACTGAGCTCACACGCTGCACCCAGGCCTGGTCCCAGGACGAGGACAGAGAGACCTCGAAGTAGACTCAGCGGCTGCCCTGACAGCACTTTCAGTCTAGTGTCAGGAGACAGGCATCAAATGAACAAATATGAAAATGAGATAATTTCAGATGGTGAAAACGAGACACCCTGACAATCTGGGTGCGTGGGGGTCAGGGAAGGCCTCTCTTACTAAGGCATCTGAGCTGAAATCCAAGGAATAAGAAAAAACAGCCAAAGGGAGAGAGAAACGGCAGGTTGGAGCTCAGCGAGTCTAAAGACGGGAGGCCAGCATGGCTGCAGTGAGGGGAGGGCACAAGCAGACGGAGGCTGGCATTACACCAGCAGGGAAGGGGTCTGAATGGCAGTGCCACGGCGGCCACTCAGGGGTTAAAGCAGAGGGTTCACATTTTCCCCGCTGCAATTGTAGAAATGGATCGAACCAGGGCAGGAGAGGAAGCAGGAGAACAAGGAAGAGGCTTTGGGCGTAGCCTGAGAGACGACATGAAATCGACGGCTTAGAAATATTTTGGAAAGTAGTGATCAGACTCAGCGCTGACTTGATTGGAGGGTGTGGAGTGAAAGAGAAAGAGGAATTGAGATTTTTCTTTTTTTTTTTTTTTTTTGCTGTACCTTGTGGCTTATGGGATCTTAGTTCCCCAACGAGGGATTGAACCCGGGCCCTCGGCAGTGAGAGCACGAAGTCCTAACCACTGGACTACCAGGGAATTCCCAGGAATTGAGAACTGAGAATAACTCTCCTATGTAGTCTGAGCGACCTGAGGTCCCTATCAGATAGCCAAGTGGAGGTGAGAAAAAGGGGTTGGTGGGGTTTGAAGCTTGGAAGAGAAGCCAGGCCAGAGAGGTGAAACAGAGGCTTTACACGGCTTGCTGTAAGGCCGAGAGAAAGGAGGAGGTCACCTATAGAGAGAAGGCGTGGCACACAGAGAGGACAGAACTCTGGGGTGAACTCCTAGACGTGGAGGACACTTAGAGGAGGAGTAGCCAGGAGAGACGGCTAGGCAGGAAACGGATGGATGGATGCATGGATTTATATGCAAACAGCCCTAACCCATTACTGTAATCAGCAAGGTAAACAGGATTATTTACTCAGTACACTCATTTTCCTCCCCAATGACTTGGTTTCTACATCCCTACAAGACAACATAACCCCTCTTTCTTACTCAACCAAGGGCAGCAACAAACCACAACTACCCACTAGATCCTGAACAAGAAACAGCCCAATGAGGGGTCTTGTAACTTACGATGCTCTGTATTACATCCCATTAATGACTGAAAGCAATACTTAAATCATACTGGAAACCCCTGGGCAAAGTGACCAGATGGATTTCTCTCGTTCCCATGAGCACTGGGCTATGACAATGGCTCCTTCAGTCTTGGCTAAAAGAGATTCTTGGGACTTCCCTGGCGGTCCAGTGGCTAAGACTCCACACTCCCAATGCCGGGGGCCCGGGTTCGATCGCTGGTCAGGGAACTAGATCCCACATGCCGCAACTAAGACCCAGCGC